>NC_137933.1:3722481-4404981 GCF_963969265.1 Rhamphochromis sp. 'chilingali'
ACACAGTGTCAACACACACTCTGTGTGTAGCCTTGGCCTCTGAGGTGTGTGTTTGTGTGCACTTGTGTTGCCATGCAGCACCTTGGCAGTCCTCCCTGTAGTGATGTGGGCCAGCTGAACATGAAAGAGTGTCCTCCAGTCTTTGTGTGTGTACTGCTGTGAATGTTTGGACAGAATATTAGAAACACCTCTTAGCTTAGCTCAGTGAAGTTTAGCCCCACAGAGGACGGCGTACTGTAACCTGCAGTATAGTCTCTTATTTACAGTAACATTTATAACCTTTATGCATGCAGGACCTGACTGCGCTGTGATAAAATCAAACAGCTGTGATGCTGGAGACAATCTCACAGTGTTTTTGTATGAGTCAGAGCTTTTCCCACTAATAAAACAGGAATGATCTTAGATTAGTGGACATTTCTGCTCTCTGTTTGAAACGAAATATTTGAATATTTTTCTGCTACAGACACTTACATTACAGAGGGAAATAACTTTTAAGAACATAGGATCCCACAGCTAAAGAAAAGGACTTTCACGTCCCTTAACGGTGTATTTTAAGCAGCGCAAATTGGAGTAAATGTGTGAAACTTTTCCCACTTTGTTACTGTTAGATTGCCATCACATTGCTACAGCGTCGGTTCTTTACAGGCTCACTCTTCTGGTTAATTCTGTATCATTTCACCAAATTTAAGACAGATTCCCAGCTCAACATTTCTAATGTCATTGGAAAAAACCGTTCCAGGGTAATGATGGACTTCTGCTCTCTGGTGTTATTAGCCCGCTCATAAAAATCTTTTTGATTTTATGTGATCAGCTCGAGGGCCGTTTTCTGCAGAGCCATTTTCAAATAGCTTCATCTGGAGAGTGACTGAAGCTATGTCATTCAAATGACCAAAAGGCCAAAGATCTGCTGCTGTGACTGCAGGAATTTGGAGTTTCAAAAGTGTAGCTGAACATGAAATTTCAGGAGCTTGAATTTGTTTGAAATATATTTTCATGCACGTTTATTAAAAAAAGACTGTGTAACAACTTTTGTAGAAGGTCTTTGGGACGTCACCATCAGTGTTGGTCAAGTTAGTTAAAAAAGTAATAAGTAACTAATTACTGATTACTTCTACAAAAAAGTAGTCCCATTACTTTACTGATTCCTTATTTTAAAAGTAATTAGTTACTTAGTTACTTTTTAAAAACAACTTGAATAAATAAAGCAACAGACGTTTCAGCCCAATTCTATTTTTTCTGCATATGAAACTGCATCAAATGAAAAAGTCTCTTTTTAAAATTTGTTTTATGAGTTTTAATCTTTTAACTTTATGCACAAAACTTCATGCAAAAATTAAATTACATGCAACTGTCTGTGGCTGGAAGATTATTTAACATATTATTCTGACAAAGTTGTATTTTTACTCAGGTGTATGTAGCATTTGTATTCTATTTTTATCCTATTGTATATATTATTTTATTTTATTCTATTCTATTCTGTACAGTTGTGTGCAGTATCTTATTCTTATTGTATTCCAGTCTTGTTGCTATGTAACTTTGCACTGTCCACTTCTGCTATAACAAAACAAATTTCCCCCGTGTGGGACTAATAAAGGTTGTCTTATCTGATATTATATATTTAAGCTATGTTCTGCATATTCCAGCATATAAAATAAAATCATGTTTTGTGTTTACACTCTTTCAAATAGATGCAAGTAAAACAGTAAAAATGAATAGAATCAAAGACTCAGCAGCTCTTAAATCTATTGTCTGTGTTTAGCAGGAGTGGGGCGGGTGGAGGTTTGCCCACAGCGGTCATGTCAGTGGGAGGATCCGGGAGTTTCTCTGTGGATGTCACGTTGCCGTGGCAGCGTGCTCGCTGCTCGCTCAGATCTGAAGTTTAACTTTTCGCTGTAGAAAGAAGTTTTCTTCCCACGCAGAGTGAACAGCAGACGCTAATGTTTGTGTCACTTTTTACTGAATCAAACTCAGAGTAATGTGATTACTTCCAAGCTGTAAACGCTGCATGGTCGTACTCTCTCCATCACTCCATGTTATCCATTGTTGATCTGCACACGTCCGTTGCTGCCACGGACGTCGCACGCTCGGACGTCGTTGTCATGAGACACTCTCACAAACAAAATCACGTTTTAGTAACACAGCGTGCTTACGGGAAAGTAACAGTAATCTAATTACGTTTTGCAATAGTAATCCCTTACTTTACTCGTTACTTGGAATAAGTAATCAGATTACGCGTCACTGCCCATCTGTGGTCACCATAAATAATGTCTCCCACAAGAATTTGTTTTAGTAGAGAGGTCTGTGCTCAGTGGTGCAGACAGGAGTGTAAAATGTAAGGCAACATTTCTTTGGATCTCGAGCAACAGCTGTCAGTTATGTTGGAGAAAGCTCAGCAAGTCGTTCAGAGGGGTTAAAGCATCCTGCCAGGAGTTGGTGTTCTCGATAACAGAGGGAAGTGTGATTGCCTCAGAACTCAGATTTCCAAAGCTCATGGTAGGAATCCTCAGGAACAAGAGAGGAATTTTGGCTCGATTGAGATTCATCACGTGTGGATTTAGGTTCATTGAAGCTCCTTAGTTTTCATGACAAAATTTTGAATGAAGGCTCTGTCGTGCATTCCTGCTGAGTCTGAGCTCAGACAGTCTGACAGTAACCGAGCAGCTAAGAAAGTTCTGTATTTCACAGTGTGGCACTCCGTGCCTGCAGGCTAAAAGGCTGCCTCTGCCACTGTGGCATCAGCAATTATAGGAGTAAACTCATAATGTAAAGGGCTATAAATAAATATAAATACATTGCAGTATACCAATAGGAATCCCCATATGTTGAGTCTTAGGATATATCGACAAATATGCACAGAGTGGCATTTTTCCCTCTTTCTTCAGGGTGGAAGGAGGCATCATTCTGTCCTTCCCCTCCTCCACCGTCTCTCTCATATCATCTCCCAGCCAATCAGAGTGCAGCAGCTGGCAGACAGGCAGTAGGCTTATATTTAGGTCACAACAGTAGGATGCCAACTCAGCTAAGTGAGCCACAGAGCGGCTTGTGGAGATGCTGGCACGAGCCTGCTCATTGACTCGAACACATCCAAGCACTGGGAGGAAACTGGGGGAAGCTTATGAAAAAATGTGTGGCCACAATGCACGGCTCATTTGAAAAAAATAAAAATAGTGGTTTGCGTTGGTTGTCCCTACATCGGGGAAATCAAATATGATTGGTTACATATTTTATAAAACTGTTTTTATTGGCGTATTAAACTAATTCTGGGATCTAAATCATCTGTTACAGTCAGATGTTGGTGTGGAAGCTTCAAAGATCTACATGTACACCAATCAAGCTGCTCAAGGTGTGTGTGTGTGTGTGTTTTATTCATGGAGATGCCTTATTACAGCAGAGGTGAGTGAAGAAGAAGGAGCCAATAGTAGAGAGCAGTGGAACTGAACCAGATGTTGCCCACCACCTGTGGGAGATGCTTGTGAACACTGGCACTGAGCTCATATATGTAATCCCAGAAGATAAGATCAAGGATTCATCTAAAGAAACCATCCATCCATTTTTCTTCTTCTCATGTGAATGAATGGAGGAAAGGGAGGCTGCCAGTCTGATGATTACACCTTAAAACTAATCGGACCATATTCACCTGCTGTTTAAAAATCCACAAATATCGTGTGTGGGAAATTTGGAGAGCAGGCCTCATTTACTGCACACCCAGGCTTCTGTTGTCATGTTATTTGATTTCCACTTAATTTTTGACCACAGGAACTGTGATGAAAGTGTTTCTTGTCCGACACGAATGGTAAGACTGATGGTGGATGCGTCCAGCAGGCTCCGGCAGGGCCTGAATGAACACTGCCGATAAGTGGCTGCGAGCTGCGGCGCTTCGTGTCGTCAGCTGTGTGTGTTGTTCAGGGAGGTGGCGGTCAAGCTTGTGCTAACTATGTCAGTATTTCTCGTGCTTTTGTGAGAAAGACGTTGGGGCTCATTAACAGCTTGAATCTGACAAGCAAGTTGAGTCAGGTCGGAGTCATGTTGGAAATTAATTTGCAGTGGAAACGTTATTACGAGGTATTTGTGTTGTAGGAGAAGAGCGATGGAGCTAAGGGAGGGACCAGGCCTCTGTGGAGGAGGTGACAGCACAGGCTAACGCTAATTATGAAGCTCCAACTTGGGGCACTAAGAGTTTTGCTGCAGGACTGAATATTTCAGTGAAACTCACTATATGGCTTTATGTTTAACGAGTTCTAATGTACAGTTATCACCTTTACCTCTTCGATCTGGTTTTACCATCAGTCTGGCTCAGAGTTCGATTCGCTGCTCTCACTCCCGGCGGTGGATTATTTCCTCTGCACGCCTCTGTGATGTTTGGATGTCTGCTGGGTTTTGGTGGTAAGACACATCTGATGCATTCGCTGTGTATTTTCCAGCCTGAACTGCGACACTAATAGAAATGGAGACTTGATAGTAAATCCTAAGGCGATATTTTTGAGGTCAAGAACTCAATTCAGCTTGAAATTGAAATGACCAGAACCATGAACCATGGTTTGGGTGTAACAGCGCTGTTTCTGTGCAGGCTTTGAAATTAATGTTTTTTTTGTTGTCACAGTTTCTATCGCTTCAATTTTGCATTTTTCCCCATTGTACATGTTCATGTTTACAGAAACAATGGTAATGGAAACCTTAGAAGCATCTTAAGACCTGACTGGTGTTAAAGTTTTTGTATAGTCAATTTTAGAAGTTAATTAATACTTAACAATGATTTGCCCAGAGGAATTTTACTGCAGATTGATGTGACTGAATTCTAAAAGAACTTTATTTGACTCTATCTCAGTATAACTTCACTCAATACAGCACTTTGTTTTTCCATCTCACAGCATCCTGGAAAGAAAAATAGGTGAAAAATTAAAGTCTGTTTGATTTTAGTAAAGCCATGAGCATGTAGCTCTTTGAATATGCAGAGACAAGGATTACTGTTTTGTGTTTCAGAGGATGTGCAGAGATTCTTCACTCTCTTTTTGGTTTGATTCGTGGACCAGAATAAATTTTTCGGTATACGAAAAGATGGTTTGGAGTCAAATAAACATGTTGCAAGTTCCCAAAAGCTGCATTTTGTTAGATGGGTCACGATCAAACATTAGCACACGTTTTACACTCATTGCCAGAATTTGCTGAATTTAAACCAGAACTACAGGCTGTAGTATTTTGTTTTTTTAAATTTACAGAACAGATCCTGTCTTGATAAACAATTACACACTTTTAATATTGACATATATTAAATATGTCCCTGTAAGTCTTTGTTACACTGACCCCAGCGTGACACACACACACACACGCACACACACACGCGCACACACACGCACACACACACACACGCGCACACACACACACGCACACACACACGCGCACACACACGCACACACACACGCACACACACACACACACACGCACACGCACGCACGCACACACACGCACACACACACACGCACACACACGCACACACACACACACACGCGCACACACGCACACACACACACACACCTACACACGCACACACACACACCTACACACGCACACACACACACACACACACACGCACACACACACACACACACACACACACACACCTACACGCACACACACACACACCTACACACGCACACACACACACACACACACACCTACACGCACACACACACACACCTACACACGCACACACACACACACACACACACCTACACACGCGCACACACACACACGCACACACACACACGCACACACACACACACACACACACACACACACACACACCTACACACGCACACACACACACACACACACACACGCACACACACACACACACACTGTCCAGAGCTGGTCGCTCTGCTCGGCCTCTCTCTCCTGCTCAGCCCAGCTCTGTCCTCAGTCTGTACTGTGACCGCCCCGTCCCCCGCAGCCAATAGGGGAAAGCGTGATTAACCCACTGCTCTACCCCTCCCCTGCAGCTGAGCCACAAACCACACCCACCACATTAACCTAAGTACAATCCTTGTGTGGGTCGCTTGATGAGTCTTATGTTCTACTCTAAGATGGTTTTTATTCCAAATATTCTAACTTACAAGAAGCTGGACTCGGTCCTTCCACACATCTGCAGCTTTACATTTACTGATGGAGACACAAGAAGAACAGAAAATGCTGAAATGAATTTGTTGGTGTTGGTACGGGATTAGCATCAGTCGTTAATGAAATGTAATCGGCTGTCAGTGTGGGGGTAGTGGTGCAGCAAATGTTACAGGATGCAGAATTATTCCATTATTCATGTTCAAGCTACGAAAACAAGAATTTAGCTGTATGGAAAAGCAGCTGGGTTTGCATCTGCAAATGAATCCCTTTGGGGAGGTTGAAAGATTTAAATTGAAAATCACAAACTCATTAGTCCTGAATTCAAAGTGGCTTCATGCTGAGCAGGAGAAAGGAACGCGTTTCCACTCTCTGCAATAAAATGGGCTCCTACTGTATGTGTAAGTGTAGCGTTAGCAGCAGGATGATGCTTTATCTCTCACTGCACTGTGGCCTGCAGCTATCAGTCGATGGTCAGTCTGGCTGCCTCATCGCTGCACAAGTGAAAGATACAGCAGAGGATTAGCTTTGTGTGCTTTCTCTGTCACAGGCTCAGTGGAGCATACCTGGTGCTACACCTGCTTTAGCCAAAGTACGACCGGTCTCCTTCTTGTTAAATCTGACTTTAGTCGGGTTTTCCAAATTACGGAGAGCAGTCGAAATGCTTGTTTGAGATGTTCTAATAAAGCTCTACTTCCATGAGGAGGATTCCAAACTAATTGACATCTAAAGTTAAACATGACTTAGTGGGCCATGTCCTGACTGAAGAGGTTCTACTGCACTGCTATAACTTTGGCTCTAAAAGAAGCACCGTTAGTGTCTGGAGAATTAGTTGGACTTCATATTTAATGAAGTGCGACTTAATAGCTAGATATATGGTTAGGTTTTAAACACAGTATCACAGGGAAGATGAGGAACGTCAGTGGCAAAAACTGAAAATGGTCCAGCCAAGAGACTGTCTCAAATGATCCCGTCGGCAACGTCACAGATGTGAGGCAGATATCAAGTCCTGAAAAGTCTCGATCCAAATGCTCATCATCATCGTCATCTATGATTAAACTGTATTGGTGGAAGGGTCCCCTCACCATCGAAGATGCTCATCTAGTATCTTACATGCATCTCAGTGTGATGCAGATGTGTCCTCTGTAGCTCAAAGCAGGGACATAAGGGTGTACGCAGCATGGAGGACTCTTAACAAGTTGGCTTGGCACATTATGTGACACAGTTTATTCTCACAGGGGCTCTGGAAGCATGCGCAGTTCAATCAGTAGAACGTAAATGCTGTGATGCCGTCGAGTTTGAAGATAGATTTGGTCCAGTAAGTGAGTTCAGAGAAAACGAGGTGGAAGCGAGCAGGTGCCCCACTTTACGCCCTTGCAACACGTTGTCGTGGATTTTGAAAGCTCCTCACACTTAGTGTTTTAATCTGGTTTAAGCAGATCTCTGGGAGATGTAAGTCAACTCATCCTCAGAGTAAAAGCACAAAAGACAAGTAGGTTTTAGTCTAATCAGTTTGGAGAGGGGTTGCATCATAGAACTGGGCGTTTGGTTCTACCTCTTGGCATCAGCACCAATTTTCTGTATTGTCAGAAGTGTTTCTCCTCCTCTCCTTTGCTTCTCCTTTCATCATGTGGCTGATGTGAAGCTCCCTTTTCATCGTTTTTTCTTCTTCTCCTACTCAGATTTGGATCGGTCCCCTGTTCGCTCGCTCGCGCTCTTTCTCTCTCCAGTGGGTTAATTACTATATGTTGCAGCTTCCCCCTCAATCCTGCGAGTTACATAAAAGCAAAGTCATTAAAGTGAAGAGTTGGAACTTTTGCCGTTCTTGTCGTGACGAGATTTGCATCTGATGCCATGTTGGCAGCGAGGCAGACTCGTGGCCATTAAAATGGCCTGAGAGCTTTCAAAAAGACTTTGCAGAGCTCTGTGCCATTGCAGTGTCCTCCTTATAAGGACTTTAAGTACAGTGCAATATGATGACGACTTAGGCTACCTGCAATGAATGTGCCTAATGGAATTTTTGGCCAGGTTACAGAGAAGTGCCTCATATTTCTGCATAATCGACAGATAGTCTGATTAGATCACAGGGATAAATCTCTGTTCAAAGAAAGGCCAAAACAGAGAAATATTTCAGAGGATGAGTTGCATATATGCTCAGATAATTCATAAGGCATACATTTGTTTTCCCAAAGACAACTGGCAGCCAAGACAAACACATTTCCACTGCTTCTATCAGTCAGCTTGTAGCCATAGGTGGGGCTTGCTTTATTATACCCCAGAAACTTCAGCTCCACCTCCTCATCCCGCCTGAAGCAGGCGATCCACCTTTTGCCAGCTGAGAACTGGCCAAACATCCACCGTTGAGATAAATGTACCGACTGTAGCTGCTTTAACAAAAGAAGCTTTTATATCTTCTTTCACCGCTCACAGTCGAGAGGAAGCCGTGTTCTAAAAGTAGCACTTGTGTGTCATCAGTTGCTTAATTGAAAATGGGGGTATGGACGTCATACTGTACTCACAGCTCATGTCTGCACAATGCCGCCGCAGCATGGAGCAGCTCATTTGCTGCAGCTTTTTAGGACTTCATGTTGATATGAGTCGATTTTAAAGGCTTTGGTATTCAACGGTGCGCTCAGATGGTCAGACATAAAGCTTGGTCGCTACTCCAGCATGCTGCATAAATCTGCTGTGTCATTCATAATGTTGGCAGAGACTAAAAACAGATGCCAACAGTAGGGCTGCTCAATTAATCGAATTTTAATCTCGATTACGATCTGGGCTTTCAACGATCATTAAAAATGACTGAGCCGATTATTAGCCCCTCCCTCGTGCTTTACTCTCGCGCTGCTCCGTGTGACAAATCGAGCGCACCTCTCTGCGTTTCAAACACGTGTCACAACAATTAAGAGCAGCGGTCCCCAACCTTTTTTGCGCCACGGACCGGTTTATGCCCGACAATATTTTCACGGACCGGCCTTTAAGGTGTCGCGGATAAATACAACAAAATAAAACTAGTACCGGTACCGAAAAAAAGAGAATTTATTCATAACACACGTGAACAGACCCAGAAAAACAGAGTAAACGATAAAAACGATAACAAAATAACGCTGAAAACCGATAAAAACCCTGAAAACCAGACATTTCACACCTGAGCCTCAACTCTCGCGGCCCGGTACCAAACGACTCACGGACCGGTACGAGGCCCGGGGGTTGGGGACCGCTGATTAAGAGGACCCGAGGGAAGCTCGGAAAGCTAAGAAGTTATTTGGAGAGGAGAGTGACTGCCGTTGGTTGAAAAGAGAGGTAAAAAAACCTTCAGTGGTGTGGAAACATTATGGGTTCAGTCAGACGTGGATCAAGTAGACACAGTGTGAAAACTTTGCAACAGTGTCGTAGCTGCACCACAGAGCAACACTGCAAAGTTCACTAAACACAGATGTTTACATTTCATTTATTTTTTACATTGCAAACATTTGCACTGTTATCAGTATTTGCACACTATTTTATATTGTTTTTTGACAGTCTTTAATAATAATAATAATAATAATAATGGATACTTTATTAATCCCCATGGGGAAATTACTTGTTTTTCTCTGCATTTGACCCATTCACTCAGTGAAGCAGTGGGCAGCCCACTAAGCAGGCACCCGGGGAGCAGTGTGTAGGGACGGTACCTTGCTCAGGGGTACCTCAGGGTAGCCGTTAAGTGGATTCGAACCGCCGACCTTCCGATCATGGGGCGACCACTTTACCTACTGAGCTATCCCTGCCCCTTTAAAGTCATTATCCAATACATTGTTATTGTTAAATAAATATCGTCAAATAATCGAGATCTCAATTTCAGTGAAAATAATCGTGATTATCATTTTTGCCATAATCGAGCAGCCCTAGCCAACAGTATGTGGGAATGTTTTTTCCAGTGGATTTAATGGACAGAGATGAGATGGGAGCAAACATGCAAAGCTATTGGTCAGGTGTTGGACGGCCACCTGCCTTGAAGACTGTAGGATTTCCCAGATATAGATTTTACTTGGATGGGCCGACCATGTATTCTCACGGTGCCAAATTTGAATGTTTATTTTTTGTCATCTTTTGATTCCATCCAGAACAGAGCTGTCCACGGCTGATCCAACTCCACTGTGTTTGACTGCAGCTACTGACTGTAGTCCATTTGCTCTGTCAGCCCGACGGCCATCTCTCTGTGCTTTTAGTACCAGCAGCTGCTTATCGACATTTACACTATATTTTTATGGAAACTTAGTTTCTTAAAGAGCAGAAGAATTTTTCATATAATGTTAGCTTTACAACTCAGCCCCACTGTGGTGTGTGTGTGTGTGTGTGTGTGTGTGTGTGTGTGTGTGTGTGTGGCTCTCGGTGTTGACCTCCACTTGCTAATAGCTCTCGCTGCGGGAAGCTAACTCATCCACAGTGGGCCATTAAAGCGCACTCTTCACTGTAATTTACTGTAATTTCGTCATCTTCAGCTTCTCCTTTGCAGCCCATAGAGCTGAGGCTCGTGGTTTCTAATCGACTGACAACACTCGGGCAGTATCTCACCCTGCGTCCAGATGGAGACGGATGGTTGAATCATGAGCTTGAAGACATAATACTGAGGAACTGTAAATATAAGCTACACAAATGTTAACTTGTTAAGTTAATGTTAAGTAACCACTTGTATACATTTGGTTTTAGCAGTTTAGGACACATGCCACATATCCTTCCTTACTGCCTACGATAACACTTTATACCTTAACCCTTTCCTACACTCAAGGTTTTCTTATTCTCTTCTCCCAAAAGCTTTGCTTGTTCTAAGAAAGAAATGAATGCACAACATTTTCTGGGCCATTCACTATAATGCAGCTACTACAATATTTCCTGTTATCCCTTCTACCCACTGAATGACACATTTGCTAAACTGCACATCCTCAGTTTGCACCGGGGTCCTATTAAAAGTCTAAGTAGAAATAGTAGAGATAACCCTTTTGACATCATTATGACATCAGCCAGATTTTTCCCAGGCTCAGTAAAAAAACAACAGAGGACTTTAACAGAAATATTTTACATTAAGGAAGTGCTGCATAATTTTATTGCAGCATTTCTTCATGTTGTTTTACAGTAAGTAGGACACGTGGGATTTGTGCCACCTCCGGCTGCAGATTATCATACTTATGTACAAATTTGCATACATTACCCAAACATACTGATATGGATCTTGTTTGTCACTGATGGCGACCTGCGTTTTAGCTTCAACGCTGCACAAAAGCTTCCATGCTTTCTGTCTTTGCTTCCCTCTCTTGAGGCCTGACCTGCTTTCCTCTTATTATTTTCTTCTCCTCCCCCTCTCACTCCATAAGAAAAGATGGGGGGAAAAGGAGGTGCTGGTTTTATTAATTACCTCATTAATGGAGAAAGGGGAGTTGTTTTTGTGAGAATGTGGAGGAAGAAGGATATTGAGTAAATTCATATCATCAGGGGAGCACAAGGGAAATGATGAAGGAGGGGAGGCTAACCTTGACATAGATATGCTGTAACTATGTTGCCTGTTGGTCTTATTTTCTTTAATTGTCAAACAGTCGAGGGGTGATTGGATGTCTGAGCTATCAGCTGTTGCCCGGTGTCTTTGGCTCGGCTGTTAGAGTTGATACGTATACATCCTAATGAAGGCTGACAGAAGGATGCTGAATTGCTGAATGTTACCGGTCTGCTTTGTCAATATATAACTGCAATGATTCAGGATGACCTTTCCATCAGCTGTTATCACCTGGTGTGTCGCTATCATCGCTGCGGGGGAAAAATATATTTTTTTGACACAGATGGAGAGATTAATCCAACCAAAGCAGAGGGAACAACGAAACGCATTAATTGGTGGACGATCAGGCTGCTGTCTGCACTGCGTTTGTCTCCATTTGTTTAGGTTTTAGTTTGAAAATCACCGTAAATATCTTTGGACCCATTTGGTTCTCATTGGTGTCCTCACATTCCTTTCAGTCGGATTTGTTTCATCGTAAACAAAACACAACTAAATATATTGTGTTAGGTTTTCTGTTGATCGGACGAAGAAACCAAAAGATTTCTGTCAGTTATGTTGGCGACATTTTTTGTCCATTAATAAGCAGGACATCTTGAGACATTAATATTAGATCAACTTGGCCCGATCGAAGTCAGCTCGAGTGCTGAGCGAGTTTTGACTGTTCAGAAATCTTTCTGAATCTTTCTTTTCCCTGTTCTTGAGTAAAACGAATGCAATCCTGATATCACAGTTACAGATGAGTGTTTTTCTTTTTCTATGCGCGTGTTAAGTTTGACATTACAAACCTGAAATCCAGGGAACATCTAGAACTTTGCTTTAAAAAATGCCTGGACTGAAATGTCTCTGACTAGATCTTCTGTTTCTCAGGAACGCCACAGTTTTTTATTCAGTTGCTGCAAATATCAACTAAAGCCCAAAACCACAGCTATCCCACCAAACCTGATCTATTGAAATTCAGTATTTTTTTTGTACTGATCTGGAGCCAGGAGTGAGTAAACTATGTCCAAGGCTTCATTCATGGTATGAAATCAATGTTCAAGCCCATTTCTGTATATATGATCTCATTAGGCTCAGTTGGCACCCATGACATCGAGCATTTCCTCCAGGCCTGGTTGCTACAATGACCACTCACCACTCAGCCTTTTTGGTAAACCTGAGGCTGGAGTCGATCAATGTTCCAGAGCAGCGGGGGAATTTGACTCAGACGATTGGTTGGAACAAAAGGGGTTTGCATCAAAATGATTGACAGCGAGGTGGGCAATTACAGGGGTGACGTGAGGATAAATCAATATGTGCTCGTGTTGATATGAAGGCAGGGAAATGAATACGTATCGACTCTTATGTTTATTCTGTTTGGGTGTATGAGGGAAAAGGATGTTCTCGATCTCTGTAATAAGATGTAAATAGGCCAGAACTCGTGTTTAGCGGTTGGCAGATCTGACTCAAAAATGAGAAGCAGTGTGCTCATCAATCTGGTCGGACAGATACAGATGGCTCCCAGACAAGCAGGAAACTCCATCAGAGTCCTGCTGAGTCCCACACATGCAGGTCTGCTGCTAAATGACAAGCGTTTTCCCCTCATTTTCTCTGTGCCCCATTGTCCCCCACCCCCCACTGACAGTTCCCATTTTAAAGTTTTCTCTTGATCTCTCTCGATACATCAGCCGGACTCTGATTGGTATTGTGTATCACAAAGCTGTTGTGCTTCACGTTTGCATTCGGTGCTGCAGCTTGGCATGAGAAATGTCTCCCTTCAGGATGTTAATGTTGAATGTACAGGAAGCTGGAGTCGGTGAGGATTGTACAGATGGATGATTTAGTAGGTCTTTATGCGGTACGGACACCAACTTCAGAGGTGGTAATAGTTTGGTTGCAAAAAGAAAATTCCTCGTTTGGGGACACACTTAATGAACCTTAAGTCCATTTTTTAAATTATATTCATATATTTTGAATGTCAGAAAGAAGGACTCACTGGTTAACAGTGTACTGGTTCCAAGTCATTAGTCAATGGGCATCCAAATTCAGTCTGAGCAGCCCATCAACCATCACAGGAGACACCAAGATGGCAACAATGAAAATGCTCATCCTCAGGGTTCAAAGCAGGACCAGTGGGTGACACCGTGGTGGCTAGATGAATCTTTCTCTGTGTTGCATTCATCAGTGCCACTGTCATCACCAACGTCAAAAGGGGCAGGACTGTGACATTTTAACATTATGCAGCACTCCCGCAATGAGCTCATGGGAGCGGATTCAGCCAATAGAGCTTCATGTCCAATCAACACCACTCCAGCAGTCTAACCTTACCGATATCGAAGAATACATTTACTTTTAGAAACTCCAGGATCCGTGGATCATCTTCACTTAGTGCTTGCTTGTCTGTTTTGGTCTGAGTGTCGTTATCATGTGGTCGGCTCTTCTAAAGGTAAGATTTGGAGGCCTTTTGACTTTCACAGATCGAAACTATACGTAGTGGGCCAGCGTCTAAATCACGCTCCTTGTGAAATTGCTGCCTGAACTGTGATGAGTATCAGACTGTTAACTGCTGACTTTACTTGGCTGTTACTTCATAGTTTGAAGTATGTGTGGGTGACCGGCTGTGGCCTGTAGGTCCGGGTTCTGAGAGCTGCGTGGTAGAAAAAATGTATCTGAACCAAAAAAGAAAATAGTTTTACACTTTTCAGTTCAGTTATCACTTGACTCTTATTTAGATATATCCTGTTACAATGGTGGATATTTGTATTACAAAAGTTTCAAATGACATAAGGAGGTACAAATATGGAAGTACAAGTTATGCCTGTGAGCCAGAAGCTATATTATTGGATCTGTATGTTTACATACAGCGTGGATGTCCTTAATACGGTCCTGTCAGGCAGGTATGAGCGAAGGAGCCCCACTCAGAGTCAGAAAGGTTTGGCCAGTGAACTTCATTTGGGAATGTCTCCCAAAAAATGTGCCAATGCCAACATCACAGAGGGTTCTTTTGTTCTCAGGGACAATAAATGTAAATTATGTCATCATATGCATCCAATTGCCCTCCAGTTCACCATACCTCACTATAGGTAAGGGGAGTTGTCACGATAGTACAGGGTGGGCCATTTATGTGGATACACAGTAATAACATGGGAATGGTTGGTGATATTAAAGTCCTGTTTGTGGCACATTAGTATATGTGAGGGGGCAAACTCCTCAAGATGGGTGGTGACCAAGGTGGCCATTTAGAAGTCGGCCATCTTGGATACAACTTTTGTTTTTTCAATAGGACGAGGGCCATGTGACGCAACTTATTGGTAATGTCACAAGAAAAACAATGGTGTGCTTGGTTTCAACTGTGGTACTCGCTGTAAACATGTATGAAGCATACAGTGTGTATTCTATATTTATGCATACATTACCGTCTCTAAATAACTTGGTGATGTGTGTGCATGTGTGTAACTGCTGAGGTCACCAGAAACAGCCGATCTGTTAGTTGACTGTTAGCTGACAGTTAAGGTTTTTCAGATTTTTGTCACATCATAGGAGAAAGTTTGTGTCATTTACAATCAGCTTCATGGAAAGTTAAAGTCTGCTGTTCCTGTTGTATTAGTCTTTAAAAGTAACCAGTGCAAACTTGTCTTCCTTAGGGGGGCGCTGCAGCTGTCTCAACTATATTAAAGAGTACGACAGAATTTTAAGGTAAAGTCAGAGACCAGTTGGCAACCATCTGGCAGCTACTGGTTGCCAGGGAAAAATGTGTATTCCCCAACTGATTGGAGAAATCTTGCAGTTGCGAGGTGATATATGGTGCTGCATTGAAAATCAGAAGAAAGCAAAAAATCATATAAAAAAAGGCTGAACCCAGGCTGAGCCTCGGCCCTTTGGCTACTTTGTTATTTCACTACCGACAAACGACAACATCTGTTTCAGTTCAAATGTAACTGTTTTGAAATATCGAGTGGGTTAAAAAATTACCACCATTTTTGTCTAATAAGCAGATTAGCGAGGCTTATATCTTATATACATACTTTAGAAAATAGATGGTGGAATGACACAGAAGTTCATTAAAGTGAATTTCCAGCCGTTATCTTGAGCATGTCAGAATAATTATCAGCTGATGTGTTGGTTCCAATTAGGCTACAAGCGAACAAAAATCACTGCTTAATGTCCAACAGCCTCAAACAAGGAGGGAAAAACTCTCTTTAGGGTTTTTAATCGACCTAGGCCTCTAAATGCTTTAATGTGGAGAGCTAACAATAACATCAGAGTCCTGTAGGAGTAAATCATACCCGAGGGTTATTTAACAGATGCCATTTATAAATATTCCAGCTTTGTTTGTGAGAAATGGTAATTTTTCAGTTGCTCAAAACCATTAAGTACTGCAATTCTCATGAGTCTTATTAGGAGTTGCTATGGAGATTACTCCAGTCATAGCCTTGAATCTGCCTTGTTCAGAATATTCAGAACACAACTTCTCAGTCTGAAACTAACCCAGACCTGCGTTATTTATCTAAAATGTATTAGATGCCAGAAGTGGCCATTGAAAACCATACGCATGTAGTCTTTGACTTTTTGGATTCCACTGCCTGATTTATTATATGTGTGTATTCATTAAAGAACCTTAATTGGGACTTTGAAAGCAATTTGTGCTTTCAGCTCCAAAGCACAGAGAGAAAACACAGAAGGTTTAATGAGACAGGAGTTTAAGACTCGAGGGCACATCCCCTCTGGCAGAAGCTCGGTCTGCAGAGTTCACAAGTCCTGGACATTATTGATCTGATTCAGCACAGAGGACCAAACTGATCGAGGGGAGAGAAATCAATGAAACTGAGTCAGTTGTGGCTTCAAACAGTCGCAATGATTCATTCGTCAGAGTTCATGTAAGTTAAAAACACTTTTCTTAAGAGTCAAAATACAGTAAATTTGTAATCTGCTGTTCCGTTGTGAAATGTTGAAGCTTCAGGTCTGCGTAGTGAATGAGTTCAAACTGAACATGGAGCAGCAGCGGTCAGTGTTTGTGTTTTAAAGGTGTTCTTTAGTCCATTACCACTTCATTTTGAAGAAATGGAATCTGGGACAGTTATTCACAGCACACTGCTGATAGGAATCTACCAGCTGGATAGATTCTTTCTGTAGGATTTTACATATTCCCCCGTATCTGCTGGGTTGTCCTGGGTACTCCCAGGAGATGCATGCTGATCCTAATTCAGTTTAAGTGTGTTGGTGTAAATGGCTGTCTGTGTCTCAGTGTTGGCCCTGTGATGGTGACCTGTCCAGGTTGTATCCCGTCTCACGCCCTGTGACAGCTGGGATAGGCTCCAGCCGCTGAACTGTGGTCAAGATAATGCGATGGATAATTGTTTTGAGCTAACAGTGCACTATGGAAACCTATCAGATATATTCTAAATGTAAATCCATATGTCTTTAATTTGAGTTAAAAGTAATATAAGCCAGTAATTTTTAAAACTTCATATCCTTCCATGTTTGTTGTTGGACTATAATGGATGGGGGAAATTCAAAATAAAGATAAAAAGCTGTAAGCTAATGTCGATTTATCCAACGTGACTTAACCGGGCACCTGAAGTCATATTTAAATGCAATAAGCAAAACTGTGGCCGCCCGCCGCCCATGGCGTTAACGCCGTGCCGCCTCATGCTCGGGACGATCCACAGTAACTCATTAACGGAGATTTGCTGCGTTAATGCGGTTATGGCGTTAACGTCATTTTAACGAGATTAACGCTGACAGCACCATTTAAAACATAATCCTAAACAATGAAACAGGTCGTGAAAGCTTCAGCTCCCACACATCTTTCCATTGTTGTCTCTGATGTTTGTGCGTCTGGATGTTTCATGTTGCAAAGGAGAAAACTGTATTTTATTGTACGACACTCGCTGATGATGTTCCTCTCCTGTAATGTCCTTTATATTTACATCGCAGCGCTACACTTCACATCACACTCAGCCTCACAGAAGGTGATGTGAAATAAGCTTCCACTGTGGCTGCTGTGCACTTTTCCCCTTCCAGCAAGCAGCATTTTCCAAATCATTTAACCTCGAAAACATAATGTACAGTTATTTATGCTGTTCTGATACTTTAAATAATTTTTTGCATTTTTTATCTTCTGGTTTCTGGTTCCTTTGCAGGAAACTCTTTGTAACATAATGCACATATTACATAAATTACTTCAGAAACCATCTGCTAAAATTATGCTTATATTTTTTTAAAAACATAAGAAAAAGCTGAAAAATCTCTTAGTCTTTCATTAAGTGCATGCAAAATGTTCTCCCTGTTAAGAAAAGCATTTAATAGATAGAATATTACATTTAATAGAGTACTTTAGATGACTGACGAGGACTGTCTGACTCTAGGTCTAAATGCATTTTGTAAAAATGTCATCTTAAAATGTTCTAATGTACGAGATTTGCCAAAGCTCCATTAAACGTGCCATGTAAGCCATGAAAATGTCTCATTCTCGCACAAAGTTTAAGGAATATTCTTCAATATCTAAGCACAATTTCATGGAACTATTCCCAAAGGAATAACACTTCATATAGGGTCCCTTGACTGGTGGGTAAAGTTCCAGGATCTAAACTCAACTTTCCTTCATAAATAACCAAAAAAGACCAGCGTGTGCACATCGATGGGGCTGTGTCAAACGGCAAAGGTACAAGCTTTTACGGACGCTTCCTTGCTGAATTATACAGGAATGAGAGAAACAGCGGTTGTTGTGTAACATGGAAATGTCAGAAGTTTTTACATAAGGGCCTAGTTGGGAGTTGTTTTTTATGATTGTAAGAACAGAGAAACAGTGAAAACTGTTCAACATAAAGTGCTTTTACTGTTTTCATACTGTATAGAATTAAAAACGTATAGCTTTCTGTTGAGACAAAGTCACATTACAGTGTCAGAGGAGTAATTATAAGACGGAGGAAAAACTGTGAAGAAGACTATCGGGACACAGCTGTGTTTTTAGTGGAAATGAGTCATCTTTATCGCCTTCATTGGGCCCATGTAGCTATAACATACACTTTAAATACCTTTCATAGAGGTGCAGGGGCTGAAACATTACTGCACTACAACTTCAGTGAGAAACCTCATTTCATTGGGTAGACTTCTTAGATTTATGTGCCATATACACATGGAAAGGTTTTCTAATGAGTGATGTGATCAGAGAGAAGTTCAGCAGCAGAACTAACTCAAAATGACAATAAGCAATTCAATTTAGTTTAGTTTTATTTACATAGCGCCAAATCGCAACAGTCGCCTCAAGGTGCTTTATATTGTAAGGTAGACCCTATAATAATACATACAGAGAAAAACCCAACAATCATATGACCGCCTATGAGCAAGCACTTTGGTGACAGTGGGAACCTGAGCCTGACAGAACCAGGCTCAGGGAGGGGCGGGGCCATCTGCTGCGACCGGTTGGGGTGAGAGAAGGAAGACAGGATAAAGACATGCTGTGCAAGAGAGCCTAATAACAAGTATGATAATCAATAAGTGACCAGTTTGTTTAATGTGCCTTTGGGAAGTAAGAGATATATGGACATTTACGCAACCATTACATGTATTGGAATTTACCGTTGGATTGTTTGGAGTTGTAGTCTGGTATGAATTTGGAATAATGCATTTTGCATTGCTCCTGCTCCTGTTCAACATATGCATTATGCATTCACTTTCTTTTATTTTGTGGAACAAGACCAGTTCAGTGGCAATGTAAGAAAAATGCCTACATTATAAGGTAACCCTCCATAATGGAAGATGATCCACAACCTGTGGGACATTCTCTTATAGCACTGCTGTGCTGAACTTTACAATGCAAGAGATGGTTTGCTCTGTACAGTCAAGGTAAAAAAAAAAAAGTACATCTTCAATTCTGAGGTACTCCATGTCAGAAAACATAAAAAATGGAATACACTCTGTGATTCAGTAGTTTTTACAATCACATTTAGCTACAATAGCTTGATGTAACGATTTCCTATATGCCTTTATCAGTCTCTCACATAATTTTAGCCCACTCTTTGTTGTGTCATTGTTTGAGTTCATTTAGGACTGTGGGCATTCATGTATGCACAGCTCTCCAAATATCCCTCCACAGCATTTCAGTTGGGTTGAGGTCTGGACTTTTAGCGGGCAGTTGTACCACCTTGATTCTTTTGTTTTTCAGCCATTCTGTTGTAGATTTTCTGGTGTGCTTGGGAACAGTGTCCTGTTACATGGCCCAATGAGCCAAGCTTTAGCTGTTGAACAGACGCATGCATGTCACTCTGCTTTGGGATAAAAAGGAGTTGAAGGTTGACTCGGTTACCTCAATGTGCCCTGGACATGCGGTGGAAAAACAAGCCGTGCGTTATGGTCATAACGCTGTATGTTATGACCAGACGTCATTGTGGTCTTGTCTGTCCAAAAGACATTTTGTGGTTTATTCAGATGTAGCTTGACAGACCTGAAATCTCACACATCTTTTTAGAGAAAAAGAAGACATCTACCTTAAACCAGCCATGCTTACTCAGTCCTTTTCTAATTGTATGATAACAAAGCCTGGAGGTTAGTTATGAATGTTAGATTTTGACATGTAGGTCTTGGCTTTTTTACCATTTGTCTGACCATTGCACAGTCTGACCTTAAGGTGAAGTTCGTGGGGCATTCACTGTACTGGTTGTGGTGAATGCTCCAAACCAACTAACTTCTAGAACTCAGTGGTCATATTGGCGGATGATCAGGTAATCAAGTGTAATTGATTGGCAGCACCTGGGTGCTACTTAACCTCTACAAAAGCAGTAAAGGTGTGATTGCAAAGAGTCGTAGTTATGATTTCTGCTTGGTCATCGCCGGTTGTCACTGGTTACTACTACTACAGCGCATAGTTATGCTAAACATGTGACTTGCTTGTTTTACCTGGTGGAGTTTTCGTGTTTGTTTGGTTTCTTCATCTTTATTAATTTTTTAGGACTATTTGATGGGAGTTTCTCCTGACTTTTACTTTGGATGTTTCTCTTTGTTATCACTGTACCAAAAAGTAGGGCTGTTTGATATAACGGTATATATCAGATGACGATATAAAAACGTCTGTCGTTTCATATCACGCTATCGTTTGTTTCATGGTGTCGCAAAATAAACTGTTTATTTTTTCATGGTTTTGATGGTCAGTGTAGCGGCTATATTAATTTCTTAAAGTTCTCTTTTTCTCTTATATTTAAAATAACCACACTATGGACGGACAAGCGACTGTTTTTACGTGTTGCCGTTAGCAACAACGACGGTAATATCAGCATGTGGGACCTGTCACTACCCGATCCGTACCGTAAACCCGATCCGTACCACGCACGTGCAAAAGGCCACTATTGCCGCTCAAAGCATTTTCCGATAGTTATGGGTCAGAGTATCTGTTAAGATGTTAAGAATAACAAGTATCTCTTAAAATGCTTGCAATAATGAAGCATTTCAGTACAATGTAGACAAAAACGAAAAATAAAAAGATAGTTACGGATCAGGCCTCCCCGATCCTTACTGCGCATGTGCAGATGTTTTCTTCTTCTTCTGTTCGTTTAATGGCAGTTTACTCCCCAGTGTACGAGGATACTGCCATCTGCTGACCGAGCGAATGAGCTCTGTTGTAAACTGAACTAGCGTCATTACAAACGCGTGTTAAATTCTACCACCGATGCAAGAATCACGTGAAAGAGTGTGCAGAGAGTTTACGGATGAGAAGCAAAAAAAAGATCCGGCAGGCGCTCCAAATGTTAGAACAGACTTTTCCCCGACGCACGGCGTGTAATAAATACTCACAAAGACAATGGCGGCCATTCCAACTTGTGCCTTAAAAATGTACAGTTTCATGCATCGGTCAAAACACTCGACTCCAGGTACACGACGCCCAGCTGGAAACACTTCGAGTCGAGTTGGCTGAGATTCACAGAATTTACAGAAAATTTAACATTTTTGTGATTTATATCGTTTTCGGCACAATAAATGTCGTATATCGAAATATGAGATTTTGGTCATATCGCACAGCCCTACCAAAAAGACCAAAGTTGGTGGTTATTTCCTCTGATGTTCAGCGCCAGTCATGAGCCCTTTATGATGCTGTGCAAGTGGAACAATAATTGCTTGATGCTCACATTAAAAATAAAAATTATAATTTTCTGAAAGCACGCAATAGCTGATTCAAGACATTTAAGCTGTAGGTACAGTATCTCTGCTTCCTAGTTTGCTACTTTCTGCTCAGCTCTCACAGAGTACTCTCCTCTATAGCACCTATCATAACTTGTTGGGTTGAATGTGTTCATACAGAGCAACCTTTATAGGGCTTTCTTAGTCCTGAATTATGGCAAGCAGTTGTAGCCGTCCTCGAGCCTCTCTGACAGCAAGATCAATAAGACTCGGCGAATGTCACGCAGGAAGCCATTTCAGTTCTAACTGGTGACATAAAAGAGCCCCCAGGCTGCCATATTGGCCCAGAGACCCCCGCTGCTCGCGGCTCCGCTCGCTTCCTTGTGAACCACCGCAGGGAAATCACCTTTCAAATAGTGACACACTCATCTCCTGTGAAATATATATGCAGCGCCACGTAATAAAGAGGTGCATATGCACAGTGGCATTTCCACTGCTGTCTGAAGACCTTCAGCACAAAGTAAAATATAGTCCCCTGGTGTCGGAGCTTTGATAAAGATGAATGGAGTCATTGTGACTGTAATAAGATAAAGGTAGTATGTGTTGACATTTCTGTTGGAATGGTGGAATAACATCAGGGCAGCTCTCAGAAGTACACAGTGATAAAGAAACCTGGGAGATGTAAGCCGGTGACATTTTTATCCATGTGGTTAACAAAGCTGAGTTTATATCAGCTTGTAGTAAAGCCAGCTATACATGTGCAAACTAGAATCATTAACTTCACTTTTAGTCTGCTACTGGGTCTTAGTGTTTTATTAATTATCATATATTTCTTTTAATGTGTAACCAGTTGCAGTAGTTGTTGTTTGGATAAAAGAGATATTCCTTCCAGATCCTATGTCAATGAATGTGTTAGGCAACAGAACCAATGCTCTGATACAGCGGTCCCCAACCTTTTTTGCGCCACAGACCGGTTTAATGCGACCGTGGCTCGGGGGTTGGGAAGCTCATCTGTAACTGGAAGGTTGCCGGTTCGATCCCCAGCTCTCTCTGTCCTGGTCGTTGTGTCCTTGGGCAAGACACTTTACCCTACCGCCTACTGGTGTTGGCCAGAGGGGCCGATGGCGCGATATGGCAGCTTCTGTCAGTCTGCCCCAGGGCAGCTGTGGCTACAACTGTGGTTTGCCTGCACCAGTGTGTGAATGTGAGAGTGAATGAATAGTGGAATTGTAAAGTGCTTTGAGCGCCTAGAAAAGCGCAATATAAATGCAATCCATTATTATTACACAATATTTTCACAGACCGTCCTTTAAGGTGTCGCCGATAAATACAACAAAATAAAATGATACGACCAATACGAAAACTGTGGTAATTTGTAAATATAATAATAAACGTGAATTAACTGTGTAACTTTATTATCAGCGTCCTCCTGAAATGCGCCAACAACACTGAGAGTAACGTCCTCCTCTCTGCCCCTTAATGCGCTCTGGTCGCTATGGTAACGCGCAAATATTTCTTTCAAAATAAGACACACGACTACAACACGGGAAAAGACCCAGGGAAACCAAGTTTACGATAAAAACCCTGAAAACCATAAATTTCACACCCGAGCCTCAAACGACTCACGGACCACTACCGGTCCGTGGCCCAGGGGTTGGGAACCGCTGTGTTAGGCAACAGAACCAGTGCTGCAATAAAATACCAGCAGTACCAGCAGAACTACAGAACTAGAACAAGAACATAGGTAAAATCCTAAAACTCAAAATATTGAAGAAATTGATTCTGATTCTGAAGTGGGCTTATTTGTTCCCATACTCTGGTGAAAGAAACAGATATGTCTGATTCTATGCATTATTTTTTTAAATGTATATATTTATATGTAATGTTAATATGCAGTTGTGTGGTTTGGGATCAGTGTGTAGTATTATAAATCGTTCCTTTTAAACTATGAAAAAAAATCCTGTATCAGGATTTGTGGTTTTCTTTCATCTTTGTTCTGAAATACATCAAAACAAATTATTTGTTTTATATTCTTTGTGACTCGTTTCTTCAAAAACAGATAAAATAAGGTAAGACTTTGAGAACTAAACTTAGGAAAGGGCACCTCGAGTACATCTGCTTCAGAAAGTTACGGACTACATTGTCTAACAAAACTTTATGTAGGACTTGTGTGACACAACAACCCCAACCTTATCCCCACCCACAGCGGCTCATAGAAACCCCTTCCTGATGCAGGTCTGTTCCTGCTTCAAAGGGAGTTCTTCCATCTTACTGCCATCAAGTGCTTGCTCACATCGTCTTCATTGTTCGGGGTTTTCTTTCTATGATGGTCAGCTATGGTTAGACTTTGTCCTGCCATGAAAACCTCTGTTCAAATGTTTTTGTTATGAGTTTGCATATTCCGAGTGTGACTCAGAATATGAAGAAATGACGACTGATGTGAAATTTATTTACGTTTTTGTGTTTCAGGTCTGGTGAAGCTGGGTGTCCACTGTGTCACAAACCAGAAAGTTGCCATAAAGATTGTCAACAGAGAAAAGCTCAGTGAGTCAGTTCTTATGAAGGTAAGACCAATTTTACTCTCTGCGTATGCAGTCATCCCCGGCTCATGTGGTTTAGTTGGGGTTCTAGTTCATCACCTGGTTCCCGGTCATGTCAGTGGGATTTGGAGAGAAAAGCAAAATCACTGGCCGTGTCTTGTCTGTCATGAGTGCATTGTCCCATGTACAGGAGTTAGGAGTTTGATGCACTGTTCTTTTTTTTCTATGTGAATAATATTTAGCATTGCATGTTTTCCAGATTCTTTGTGGTAATTCTTACAACATAGTAGAAAATGTTCAGGTCCTTAGATTTCTATAACTACTTTTTTGCAAAGCTGCTATTGGCAAATATTCACTTTAGACACCAACAGGAGCAGGAAATAGACCAGAACATGATGCAGGTACAGTGCATTTCTCTCTACATTTCAAATATAAAAACCTCAGTTTCTCATGTACTTTCTCCGTCGCCTCTCTGTACAATGAAGGCGAATTTACTACTTTACTTCTGTGGGGAGATTTTGCACCTATGTGATTGTCAGACGTCGTTGCCCACATTTATGCTTGTGTGTGGTCACATATTAAAAACTGTGCGGTCATGTCGTGGAGTTTTATTTGCAGTCCCAGCCGATAGGAGGAAAAAAAAGCGTTGGGCCTTTTTTTCCCTCGTCAGTCTTGTTGTTTTTGTTTTGTGTTTGTCACATCATGTCCCTCTCGGTACTTTCAGCAATCTCTTTCCTGCTGACATTTCTTCTATATTTATGATTATTATTCTTTATACCAAGATGATGTGATGAACCCTGCTTCCAGGTCCAAACTACTCTGTGTTTATTAAGGCTGTTGTGTTTTTAACATGTTTTAATGCTGACATGGTTGTGTTCACTGCCAGCCATTCCCTCCTCTGTCTGTCTGGGGGTTGCCCCTGTAGCTTTCTCTAATCTTTCGCGCCTCGGCTTTATTTCAGAAGAAGCCGAGGCCCTGTTGTCATGGCAACAGGCAGCTATTGGCTCAAGTTATAACCGTTGCGTTCTCGCACAACGAAATTTAACCAGCTACCTAAAAATATAGTACCAAACCCAGATGGGATTTGAAGGAGGTGCATGTTGAAAGCATCACTGAGGCGCCGCTCCTCCTGCTTCCGTTGGCATTTTGAAGAGACCCCATCTCGTCCCATTTTGTTTGACATTTTCAGATGTGCTGCAGGTTCCCTTTTTTGTGTCTCTCCTTTCCTTTGCTCCAAACTTAGCGAAGCATTGGATTTATTCTGTCGAGGTTTTGCACACGAACGTCTCTTTTGTTCACCGCACAAGACCCATTTACATTTCCCTTGTTCGTCGTTAGATGCCGGATCACCCAAATCATTTCCATATAAATACATTTTGTTTTCTTTTTGTCATCTCAGATTTTTATCCATGACTGATAAAGTTGAAAGAATTTCTACTGGCTTTGCTAAACACACCAATATGAGAGAACAGGGCGAGGTTACTGGCAGCAGTAGTTCTACAGAGATAGCGGTGTATTTTAAGGCTGTGTGAATTATACAGGACTCAACCTGCTTCCCTCACGGGGATGGTGTCTGTTAGTCAGCATCTGGACTAGTGAAAATCATCTGACTCTAGAGGACAGTGATGGTGCCATACTACTACAGAGGCCGACAAATAGTTAACTTTATATGCTTGGTGAGTACAAAATGTTTGATAAGCAGCTGAATAGCTCGGGGACCGAGTAGTCCCTGTTGTAGTTCCTTGCACTGGTCTCCTCCAGGTGCTCCACTTTCAACCTTTCAGAGACTAATTAACTAGCCAATCAAGTGATGGCGTGGTGGTACAACAGTTAGCACTGTCCCCTCCCAGAAAAAAAAATGGCTTCAAGTTGAAACTTTGTGGCTGGCCTTTCTGTTTGAGCTCATGCTCTTCCTGTTCTTCCAAAGGTTTCATCCCAAAGTCCAAAGACTTGGATCTTAGGTTAGGTTGGTGATTGTAAATCGGATTTGGATGTGGATGGGAATTTGTTTGCTCACTCAGCTGGGATTGGGTCCAGGGAAGTTGGATAAGCAGTGGATGAATAAATGATCAAAGGATTACAATAAGCATAATAATGCTAAAAATGAAGCAAAACTATCTAATAAATAAGAATTTAGCAGCCAAACTGTTAATCACATTTTTAATAAACCGGTTATCCCCCTGAAGTGTGTGCCATACACAGTATATAAGATGGATGTTGCTGCTGGTTTCTGAAATATCATTTTGAAGATGAACCCTTCCATCACTGTCATCTTTGTATATGGATGTTGGATCTGACCGTGAAACTGCGTGCTTATTGGCCAGTGACATGTCAGTCACTAACTAATGAGCTCATCCTGAATAATCCTGTGCATGTGAAATGCAGGAGTGTTAAACTGTGCTGGGGTCACACAGGTCACATATAAGCCAATTTAATTAACAAAAAAAAAAAAATCCCTTTTTGTTAGTTTAAAGATCATCCTGACAGGGTTCATGATTAAGAAACCTTTTAAAATCACACATTAAAGTTATTCCATGTTTAGTAATTTGGTAATTATGGGCTTATTGACTAGCTGCCATATCCGTACCTACTGCACCCCAACAAGTTTGGATTATATAAATTGACCATAGATGTGACATGGTCATCTGTCTTTGTGGTGCTGGACTGGTAATCTGTGGAGAGTCCATACTTTTCACCCTACGTAATCTAGAATGAGAGCCTGCATTCTCTCAGGAAAACTGTGCAAATTTAATTATTGAAAATATAATAATATTTTTATGTTTTAAAAGCAAGAAAATAAGTTAAATAAAAACAGAAACTAAATAGACATTTGTAATAGGGCTGGGCCATATTATACCGTTCACAGTAATACTGGTACAATGTTAAGCAACGATAAGAAAATGAAATATCACGATAGAATATGGGTAAAACGCGCATGCTGACAGCACACTTATGACAATTCGAGTATGACAATTCAGATTACCGCTCATCTCATTGGTCGAGGAAAGGTCGCTTGCGGAGAAAATACCGGAAGACAACAGATGACCACAACAAGAAGCATGGCCAACAGGGAAACAAACGCCGACACTGCGGTGCAAGTCTCGGACGACAGTACACCTAAAGCTGGGCAAACACTGTGCGATTTTTTTCAGTCGCGCGATTCAGCTCCTGCTCAAACTGCACGATTGACTCGCAGAGGTTAGAAGTTCGTAGGTCACGATGCAGGTCTCACACTATACGACCCGATGATCTGATGCGACCTGAGTGCTCACACTGTGCCTCCATAACATGAAGGTTATAACAGAGAATCTGTCGCGCTCTCTCTCACTCTCTATGTCTTTCACTCACACAGACACACACACCACCACCATCAACTTTGCTAAACTGCTAATGAAAAACATGATCAGGCAGCTGTGATTAAGCAGCGATGTAAATCCAACTATTTTCACGGTTGTTGTGGTCGTGATCATTTTGTGATGCCACATCGAAAAGGCTCGGATGAGTTCTACAAGTTGTGCCTCCATCGCTTGTGTCCAGATCACACGCTGCACAGCTGTGCTGCTCCATCTTTTTCACCAACGTTTACGTTTGCGCGTGAGCAGTGTGAGCGCCTGTGGTGAGACCCTCACGAGCGATTGATGATCGAGAGCTGGTCGTGAGGTGTTAATCACTTCTCGTTACCCCACGTATACTACACGACGCACGATGAAGGCCAAAATCGGTCCGATCACCAAAACGGTCGCACGACTCAAAAATCGGCTCAAAATGGGCCTAAAACTGCACAGTGTAAGCCCAGCATTAGAGCAGCAATGTTTGTTCCCCTCAGAGAAAGGGAAGAATGGGAAAAGGAAAACACCTGGCTGGAAAAAGTTAATATGGGCATGTGCAGTGAATATCAGCGCTATGTGGCCAGAAGTGTGATAATATAACTTATTTTGTGTAATAAACAACTGCCAGGATAGATGATTACAACAAATAGATGACTAATACATAAAAGTAATACACAGATGAATAATGATGATGAGTTAAGATGCGTAATCATGGGAACAAGCGGGTTTACAAACATGAGCAGCCGATTAGCATTAGAAAAGCTGAAATAATACCTCAACTGAAGCCAATTGTACTAAATGCACTAAATGTGCACTGTTACAAGAATGTTTTTCTTTCTATTATTTTCTATTATTTTAAGTTAAGCAGGACAGAGTTCTTTTAAAGAAAGATTTACTTATATTCTCAAAAGTTAAGCATGACAGGCTTCTGTTTAAGAAAGAGACCTGTTTTCTTGTGTTAATGTTGTCATTTTGAGCTAAAAATAAATGGCTAAATGATCACTTGTTTCACATGTGTTCATATCACAAAGAATAGAATATGCATCTACTTAAATCAACTTCAAGTCAAATGGTTAAAAAAAAAAAAAATTTCACACACAAAAAAAGAGCTAGAAAATTCACCACACTGGGAAGGGTGAAGACAACTGGGTTGCCCGGCCCTGGCCACGAGGTGTCCCTTATTTATTTTTCAGGGAGTTGGCAACCCTATGTGGAACTGGTTTGGTGTTTGTCCGTCAGATACACGACAAAGCACATTTTTTTGTAGAACATGCAAGCAGGCCATCGTTATTGGACTAAGGTGCTCTAAGGTGGGCGACCGTGGCTCAGGGGGTTGGGAATCGCATCTGTAACCGGAAGGTCGACGGTTCGATCCCTGGGCTCTCTGTCCTGGTCGTTGTGTCCCTGGGCAAGACACTTTACCCTACCGCCTACTGGTGTTGGCCAGAGGGGCCGATGGCGCGATATGGCAGCCTCGCTTCTGTCAGTCTACCCCAGGGCAGCTGTGGCTACAACTGTAGCTTGCCTCCACCAGTGTGTGAATGTGAGAGTGAATGAATAGTGGTATTGTAAAGCGCTTTGGGTGCCATGAAAAGCGCTATATAAATCCAATCCATTATTATTATTATTATTATTATTATTATTATTAAATCTGGGAGTTATCTGAGTCCTAAACTCCCTCCGTTTCAGGTCCCAAAGTCAAACGAACACTGCAGCATTACTGAGAGTTAAAAACTGTCTAAATTCTTTCATCTTTAATAAAATGATCAGTGTTGCTGCTTTACCAGGTGTAACTATGAAGTTTAACATCCAGGCATCCATGAAAACAGAATTTATTACATTTAACAGAGTTAGAAGTTAGCAGGAAGCTAGCGGAAGTTAGCTCGCTAGTTTCGCTAGCATGATATCCGGTCGTTAAGTGATGACGTGACGAATCCTACTTCTGGGCCTAAAGTAGTCTGTGTTTAATATGGCTTTTGTGTTGTTAACATGTTTAGTGTTATGTATTTTCTTATATTTAATCTCAAAAAGCTCCTAAAACAGTCAGTGATCACTGTTGACCTCCCTCGGCTTTTATTACCACTAATCATTTATTTAAGCTCAGTTTTTAAAACCTTAGGATGTAACTACAGCCCAGCCCATGCAGCAGTATATGAATGACTAACCTCGTATTGTGGATGGATTATCTCAGTTGTTCTCCTGGCTGAAGTTTTGGTCCTTTTACAGCATCCTGCCATGCTAAACAGCAGTGACATTTGTAGGCATGCACGTTATCATATTTAGAGATGTAGGGCATAGCTACAAATAATCATCGTCCTTTAATCCACTTTAATACATTTGTTCCTGACCACCGAGAACACTCACGTTAACTTTTATCGAATGGAAAAAAAGTTAGCTTGTTTATATTATGCTAACATAGCTGTGTCGCTAGTGGTCACGTAGCACATCATTATATACCAGCTAGCCAAACTTCAGTAACCCTACAAACGTCACTGCGGTTTAGTTTTCTGTCTTCATTTATGTTGGAAGTGAATAACAGAGCTGTATGTTTTACTTTGTTTCCAAAACCCCTCAGTCAGGACATGCTATATTGTATTTAGATAGAAGCTAGCGAGCTAACTTCCTGCTAACTTTTAACTCCGTTAAATGTCATAAATTCTGTTTTCATGGATGTTAAACTCAATTGTGACACCTGGTAGAGCAGAACGCTGATCATTTTATTAAAGATGAAAGACTTTAGACAGTTTTTCAACTCTCAGTAATGCCATAGTGATCGTTTGATATGTGGACCTGCAGCGGAGTTTAGGCCCAGACATGGCTAGTGACGTCAGACTGAACGACCGGATAGCATGTCCTGACTGAGAGATTTCTGAAAAAATTCAAACGTACAGCTCTGCTATCACTTCCAACATAAATGAAGACAGAAAACTAAACAGCAGTGACGTTTGTAAGGTTACTGAAATTGGGCTAGTTGATATATAATGATGTGCTACGTGATCGCTAGCGACACAGCTATGTTAGCATAACATAAACAGTGAAGCTGCAGGATGAACGCTAACACTTTTCCACTCGATAAAAGTTAACGTGAAGATTCCTGATGGTTAGAGACAAATGCAATCGCATGGCAGGATGCTGTAAACGGAGCAAACTTCAGTCAGGAGAACAACTGAGATAATCCATCCACAATACGAGGTTAGTCATTAATATACTTCAACAACATGGGAATAGACCAGCTGTGATAGAATACAGCATTAATGAATCAATGGTACAGAAGTGGAGGAAGCAAGAAGAATGAGTTGAATAAAGTTTTATTTATCTGACTGCTTTGTTTTGCTTAATGTGTCTTATAATCCCGTGCACCTTATGGTCTGAAAAATACGTATTTGACTTTTTTATTTGGCACACTGCAGTTTAATGTTGCAAAGCACCTCTTTTTAACTTCAGTGGATATTATACATGGTTATGCTCAGGATATGTCAGCCCATTTCTACTGGAAATGCCTTTTGGTTAAACTTTCAGCAAGGAATTTACATTTGTACTGTTAAATTTTTATATAGCTTTAATGCACATAAAAACCAGCTTCTTGTTTAAGTGAAAATAAATGGATGGTGTTTTTTTTGTGCTAGTAAAGTTGTGGAGTTGTATTTTGTCTCGCATCAATTATATCGTCAGTTATATCGTTATCGCAAATTTTCAGATATATATTTCGTGATAAATATTTTTGGCCATATCGCCCTGCTCTAATTTGTAATAAGTTGGAATAATTGAAACCATTAAAAACAAAAAGTGATTTAAGCCGATGAGGTCATGGTTGCAAAAAAATGTTGAATTATAACTGAGATGTAAAGGACAACTTCAGGATTTAGTGCTTGATCAACATAACCTTCAGAATCATCTGTTCTGTCATTCATTCTGCTGATCACTGGTAACTCAGTCCTTTCACCTGTGTTTTCACCCTCAACCTTTTCCCATATCTACCTCATAGTCCTTAGTGGCCTTTGTTGTGAACTAACATGCACTTCATGCAAAGATGCTATAGTGTGTATATCTACCACCAATGCATGGTTCTGGTGGGATGAGCAGCCTGACATTTATAGCAATGCTTCGGAGATCAACACCTTACACAAGACGTACCATCGTCCCGCCTAGCACCCACATGTCTGCCCTGGCTTTACACTGGCGTCACGCTGGTTTTAAAGGAGCGTGTTGTACAGGAAGCACAGGTTACTAAGAGATGGAGGACAGAAACTGCTCAGGACAGGATAATTGAAGCAATAATAGTGCATGCCAATCTCACACTCACACAGACTTTGACAGTATAGCTGTGTGCTGTGGTCTACTACCTTTACTGTTGCCTCATTGCTGGTATTAAATGGTACTGGGAGACTCAATTTTGACATCATCAGTTATACATTAAAATCTGATGAGACATAAACCTAATCAAGTCTTTAAGATTAAAAACCAAAAGAACATTCCACGTAATCTCGATACCTAACAGCACTCAGGGTTCTGTGGCCCGGAGATGTCTGTGTGTGCCTCCCCAGACTATCACTGACCCACCATCAACTTGGTAATACTGAGAAGGCAGCATAACGTCCTGTCACATGTGACATGTGCTCAGGGTGAACTTGCTCTCATCTGTGAACAGCACAGGGAGCCGCTGGTGTACCTGCCAATTCTGGTATTCTATGGAAAATGTCAGTCGGGCTCCACAGTGCTGGGCAGTGAGCACAGGACCCACCCGTGGCACATACTTGTGCCGTGAGAAGTGTTCAGGTGTGCTGTGGAAGATTATCTGGTTCCACCTGATTAGTACTCTAAGCGACCAGCGTGAGTAACAGGCAAAACAATCACATTGTCTTCCACTAGAGGGCAGTAAAACTACCTGCTCTAATTCAATGGGTTGCTAAATGCCAGTAAAACAGAAGAAGACGAAGAAGAAATGACATAATAGTCATACTGTGAGATGATGCAGCATGAATAGCAATAGATAAATATTTGAAAAGAGGAAGTAGTCCGCCTGACCTGGTCCTGGAGAAAACTCTGATCCAGATGAGGGCCCTACCATGAGTAGTGGTCAGAAGAAACCAGCCAATTCTGCTATATCTGGTGCGTGGAGAAAAATGATCAATATGCTTTTCGGGACATTTTTGTTTGGTGTCGTGTGATTTTTGTAATGTGAAATATGTGCCGTGGCTCCAAAAGGTTGGGAAACACTGCACTAGAGAGTGTTGGGCTCTCAGTCCACCCTTCAGGAAGTCTGTTTCTGATTGTTTGGTCAAAGACATTGACACCAGTAGCCTGCTGGAGGTGTGGGGCTCTGGCAGTACTCATCCTGTTCCTCCTTCTACAAAGGAGCAGATACTGATCATGCTGATGGGTTATAGGTCCAGCTCTTGTAGTGTAACTGCGTGTCTCCTGAAATCTCCATGCTCTTGAGACTGTGCTGGAAGGCAACAGGACACCTTCTGGCTTTGGCACGTTGCAGCATTTTGGAGTCGTTGAACTACCTGTGCAACCTCTGAAGGGTCCAGGTATGATCTCGTGCTAGCAGTGGTACCACTGATCCTAGCCAAACGCAAAACCATTCAAAAAACAGGAAAGATGATGGGAGACCAGCGCACCAGGGAAAGATAGTTGTCTCATTGTGAGTCCTCCAGTGCACCTGTTAATAACTTCATTAACACCAAAGCAGCTAAGATGGATCAACAACTCCCTTAACTGACCAATATCTCAGAAGTTAATTTGACTCGATGCTGATTAAACTTTTTTCTTGTATTTTTTAACAGTGTATATAAATTGAATGAATGAAGACAAATAGTCATTACATGTTGCTACGTTGTAAAGGTGAGGTGTTTGAAGGCACATTAACATTACTGTCACCTGTTTGCATATTTACCAGTCACATGATGTTGCTGTCATGTTTGTCCATGAGATTATGCTGTTGTCTCTGGGAGCATGGGGAAGAGTGGGTGAAGGTCCAGGATTTTAGAAATAGAAACAGTTTATTGACATTGCAAATTTATAAAATATGATTCATTTGTTTTGAACAACTTCTCTATTGCATTTGCTACACTGAAACGATTGTGTTTGGGGGGAAAAACATAATCGAACCACCTGAAAATGCAACTTTCATGAATGTCTTGTTCAATTCATTGCAACAATACGTAGCAATGACACTTTAGAATTATGTTGTTTTGGTGATATTTGAATCAGTTCATTACAGCTAAATCTGTTTAATCCATTTAGTCCATCGCCTATCCTCTGGTCCAGCTGGTATCCAACAATGGTAGCGTACAATTTAGAAATTTTTACCAAGTGCTTTTTCTGTCTCTGCTTCATGCGCTGCCTCTTGTCCTGTGGGAGCACTCGTGTTGTAAGCGTGAAAATACAGAAACAGCATGTGGACAGGAAGGGTGATTGTGTGTGTGTGGATTAAATCTCTTTTTCCACTGAAGTGCAGTGGATCGTTGGCTAACCTCCTCAGAGGTTGAATTGGGCCTCCTCATGCCTGACCGGACTCATTTCATCTTCTCAACGTGTGGTTGGTTGTGTTAATGGTGCCAATACGTGGGTGGCTGTAGCTCAGGTGGCAGAGCAGGTCAGCCACTAATCAGAAGGTCGGTGGTTCGATCCCAGGCTGCATCCTGGCTGCATGCCAAATATCCTTGGGCAAGATACTAACCCCATGTTTGCCTACTGGTGGTGGTCAGAGGGCCCGGTGGCGCCTGTGTCCGGCAGCCTCGCCTCTGTCAGTGCGCCCCAGGGCAGCTGTGGCTACAATGTAGCTTGCTATCGCCAGTGTGTGAATGTGTGTGTGAATGGGTGAATGACTGAATATAGTGTAAAGCGCTTTGGGGTCCTATGGACTAGAAAAGCGCTATACAAATGCAGGCCATTTACCAATACTGTCTTAAAGTGTGTTTATGCTGCACACAGCCGCTGTTGCATGTGTGTGTGTGTGTGTGTGTGTTAGGCTGATTTTTACCATACTTATGGGGTCTGAAAAGTCAGTGGCTCACCTTTTGCATTGGGACCAAAATGCCCCCCTCCCCCCGAAATTAAAAGGAAAACAAAAAAGGGGAAAAAGAAAGTGTGAGGGCGTTGGGGTATGTTTTATATGAAGAAGATGATTGTAATTATTCTTACTTTATTCACTATTATTTCTTCAGTGTGGGAGTAGGCTAACTGGGCCTTTCTTGAACAGTTTTAATGTTTGTTTGTTTGTTTTTTATGTAAGGGCATGAACCTTATTCTTCCCGTATGTCAAGCCCAACCCAACATTTCCAAAGGGAACTGAAAACTTCACAGCTGAAAATAAGTGTCTGACATTTCAGATGATATGATCCCGGCCAAACTAATGCACTTTTCACAACTCCTTATCAATCATGTAATTAGTTTTATAACTTGGATTTGGCTGTTGTAGCTCTAACCACTGGTTCTCTCCCAAATAATGAAAATAATCTCATTCATAGACAACATATTATGCCATTTCTGAATGTCACCATTATGCACAAGGTGTCTTTTTGTCTTTCTGTGTCACTGCCTTGATGAACTAGGGATAGTGATGGTGGATAGGGCTGTGCGATATGACCAAAATCTCATATCCCGATATTAAGACATCTATCGTCCGATAACGATATAAATCACAAAAATGTAACATTTTCTGTAAATTCTGTGAATCTCGGGCAGCTCGACTTGCGTGAAGTGTTTCCAGCTGGGCGTCTTGAGCTTTATTGTGAAAGGTTTATGTGGAAAATAAACAAGCGGACACGCGATGCTGTTACCGTCGTTGTTGCTAACGACAACGCATAAAAACAGGCGCTTGTCCGTCCGTAGTGTGGTTATATTAAATATAAGAGAAAGAGAGAACTTTAATAAATTAATATAGCCACTACAGTGACCATCAAAACCATGAAAAAATATTGCCGTAAACAGTTTATTTTGCGACACCACGAAACAAACGATAGCGTAAAATGCAACGATAGACGTATCGTCATCTGATATATAACGTTATATCGAACAGCCCTAATGGTGGATGTCAAGATATAAGCCCATAATGTTCATGAATGAAGGTTAGAGTGGTGTCTGTGGAATAAGTAGGTGTAACAGATAAGAGACCCTGGTTTGTGTCCCACTTGAACTTTTGGGTTTTGCTTGGTTGATGTGGGGCATTAAACAGTACTTATAGCACCTTTATATATAGAAAATATCATGGTTTTATTTGAAATACATTTATTTCATTGAAAAATTATGAATTGGAAGCACGTCATGCAGCTCTGCCAAAGGATGCCTTCTGCACAACTGAAACACACCAAAGGGATTAAGCCTAAACGAATATATTAGTTGTTAAGAAACAAGGAAACTAAGTTTGTCTGACCTGGAGATGGTGCTGGCCAGTGCAAGTGGTACAAAACAAAGTCATCTTTAGGTAATATTGATTGAAATGCTCGTAAATTCATATAACAATTTATGTGTATGTCAGATTCCCCCCGTCTGTCTTATGTCGGTAAGTAAGAAAAGCTATTTTTAGAGATTTGAATTACAACAAAAATTGCATTTTAAGAAGTGAAGACCAAACATTCTTAGTAGGGCTGGGCGATATGGCCTAAAATTCATATCGCAATATAATTTGAAGCATGTACGGTAACGATATATATCACGATATATTCTTTTCTTCTGTATAACGTATTTTCTACACTAAAAATCCTTTAATTTTCTCAAAAATCGAGAGTGTGCCTTATGTATGAATTGTGGTTGTGCTTACTGACCTCGAACAGATTTGGGCGTGCAGAAATCTGTTAAAAAATGTTTTAGTACAACTTTAGTAAGCCGCACTGCTTGATGGATTATCAGAGCATTACGGCTGCTGTAGTGAGGCGCTTTGCGGAGTAATCTGGGTCCAAAACTCCGTCCGCTTCAGGTCCCAAAGTCAAACGAACACTAAGAGTTAAAAACGGTCTAAATTCTTTCATCTTTAATTAAATCATCAGCGTTGCTGCGTTACCAGGTGTAACAATTAAGTTTAACATCCATGAAAACAGAATTTATTAAATTTAACGGAGTTAGAAGTTAACAGGAAGTTAGCTCGCTAGTTTACACCTAAACATTTCATACCATGTTCTGACAGAGAGATTTTTGAAACTAATTAAAACGTACAGCTCTGCTACCACTTCCAACTTCCAACATAAATGAAGACAGAAAACTAAACAGCAGTGGCGTTTGCAGGGTTACTGAAGTTGGGCTAGCTGGTATATAATGATGTGCTACGTGATTGCTAGCGACACAGCTATGTTAGCATAACATTAGCACAGTGAAGCTGGAGGATGAACGCCAACTTTTTTTCCACTCGATAAAAGTTAACGTGAGGGATTCTGGTGGTCAGGGACAAATGCAATCGCATAGCAGGATGCTGTACACGGGCCAAACTTCAGTCAGGAGAACAACTGAGATCATTCATCCACAATACGAGGTTAGTTATTAATATACTGCAACAACATGGGAATAGAGCAGCTGCGAGAGAATTCAACATTAATGAATCAATGTTACAGAAGTGGAGGAAGCGCAGTTTTTGGCTTTCCCCATATTTCAAAAGTGCTTCATCTCTTTGCTATGACTGTCGCCCGCCATAATTTGCAGATGATAATGTTTTTAGCTGCTGCAGTGCTTTCGACCAAAACGGGCGCAGCTTGCGATAGAGCGATATAGTCAAAATTTCTATCGTTGGCCAAATTTATATTGTTTATATCATTTATATCGCCCACCCTTAATTCTTAGGTAAATTAGGCTCTTTTACTGTGATGGTGCTTTTGTACCTGCGCGACCTTTAGCCTGTCATCATTCAGAATGACTGAACCTCTCGAGTGACACGGCAGCGATGGAGCGGACAGCAGATACGTGGAATTGTTCTGACTGTAGTCCTCCGCATAGGACAGCGTCTACCCTTTAACTGTGATTAACCACTGACCTTCATCCGCTCACTGTCACATCAGCCAGCCTGCGCTCCGCATGATTGTTGCTCATGTATTCTGATTGATGCCGCTGCACAGTGAGGAGGCTGTGAAGGCTGCTGGCTTCGTTTCACTTATCACGAAGATATCTGCAGGGAAACAACTGGGCACACCGCCTGATAGTTATCCAGCAGCTCTGGCAGCAGGGTGGGAGACGCTCCCTGGTGATCACTGAGATGCAGACATCTCCTCTGACTTTATTGCTTTTCTTCTGTTATTCTTTACTTTTTACTCTTCTTTCCTCCTCCATTCCGATCTTTTCCCGCTTCCTTTCCATTTTTTCTGCATTCTTTCCCTTTTATCTTGTCCTTTTATCTTTCCATACTCTTCTCCAGTTTTGCACTTCTCTCTTTCCTTCTTACATCTTTGTTGTATTAGATTTGCACAAAGATGTTCTGTCTGTCGTTTTTATGGAATACATCTGCATTGCTTCATAAACTGCTTCATTGTTCTGTCTCTTCTGTTGGTTCACACAAAACAGTCATCGTCAGGACTAGCGGTTTGATTGTGGGATTGTGATTGGATACTGGAGTGGACTGGGCTTTTCGTGGTTCCAAGATCACCGAGACATCATAGCAACAGATGGCGGTTTGATTACCGAGTAGATGTTCCAATCTATTGCCACTTGTGCCCCTCAGCCCGGCATCATGTTTCAGTTAAATAGAGATTTGGAAGCATCATCAGTGCTGATAATTCATTAAGAGTATCTATCAGGTGTGGAGGCATCAGTCAGGAGCTCTGAGCCCCTAATGAAACATGACACCTGGCATGTGACAAGAACTGGTAAAATTAGGCATCACCATAACGCTCAGACTGAGTTTTGACATGATTGTATTCAGGCTGCATTCTGAAATCTTAGTGCACTTTACACCTGTGGACCACAACACACTGTCTACTGTCAGCCAATAAAGTTGCACATTGAGTTAAGTGTGGACATCAAAATCATAAAACCTATTATGTGGATTCACTTGGTACAACACATAAGTATCGGATATCAGCAGAAAGCACTTTGAGGACTCAGTAGTAGAGATGGACCGATCCGATATTACCTATTGGTATAAATTACTGGATCGGATATCGGAGAGAAATAAAAAATGTAATCCGATCCATTAAATATCAAAAAAGCACCTCACAAAACTTGCGACATGGCGTGTCAAGGTGCCATTCATACAGGTAACGAGTGGGGGACAGAAAAGCTTCGTACAGAAGACGTTACAGGTCTGTGAGAGCCAGAGATTTTCCTTGTTTGAGGTGACCAAATACTTATTTTCCACCCTGATTTACGAATAAATTCTTTGCAAATCCTACCATGTGGATTCATGGATTTTTTTTTCACATTCTGTCTCTCACAGTTGAAGTGTACCTCTGGTGCAAATTACTGACCTCTGTCATCATTTTAGGTGGGGGAACTTGCACAATCGGTGGCTGACTAAATACTTTTTTGCCCCACTGTATATAATGTCATTGAGAGCACAGACACCTCTGACAACAGAAGCCCAGCTCATCAAACCTTCTGCTTATGAGAAACAGCCAAGACGATATAAAGTTGGCTCAAAGAGTAGCATTAAAGAAGGAGGAGCTAAAGCCACTTGTTTACAGAGTGGATGAACTGTCAGCCTGCATCAAGGCCCAGTGTGTGTGATACACAGCGACTATTTTTGAACGATGAGTCATGGAAAGCTCAGGTCCCAGAATAAAAATCCAGAGCTTTAAATGAGCAGAAGAGGTTGTTAGAAATACCAACAGCAATATATTTTTAAATTCTGTCTTTCAGATAAAGATAAGGCTCGAAAACGACTTTGAATGGGTTCAGCTTAGAGATACTCCATCTCTGACTGACAGTGTCCAAGATATGAATGTGTTCTAAAGCTATAATGGCTTTACATTAATGCATCATTAATGTTAATTCAATTTAAAGCCGACACTTCTTTGTGTCTTATAGGCTGCATTATGCATGCTCTAACTTGATAAAAGCTGATATGCTAATGCCTTTTTGATGACACTGAGCAAAGCTTGAGACCTCAATGGAGAGGATGAGGCAAAGTTAATTAAGTTGAGCGGAGATGGTGGTTGAAGGATAGACGAGTCTCCGACGTGATCACAGTAACAGTGTTTCACCTGTGCTGCCGCTCGCTTTTACTCCCACCCCACCCCCAGCCTTCTCTACGTGCCTTCACACTTTATTACCACACATTAAAAAACCATATGGGTCGTAATCGAGCTTAATAAATGTCAGCGTCGTAGCTCGCACGGGGACGGCCGGGGTTCAACGTCTGTTTGTCTTGTACATGAGTTTAATTAGCCTCTGCCATGCTACAGTGTGTGCCCGATTGTGTGAGGAGATGAAAATGAGGCTAATTAGATGTGATAGCAGGAGGCTGGGCTGATGTGCTGCACCTGCAGCCATCCTGCTTTGAGAGCGCTTGTGGGAGGTGGGAACATGCACACCTCGTTACCTAAAGTGTGCTGACCATAGATTGCATCGCTATAATGTTAAAAATACTGACCAGTGAAAGGTATAACACCAAGACGTGTACCTCCTACCTGAACATTGTTGCAAACTAAGCACACTGGTGGCATTTACACTGTCCTGTGGGAAAGTGCAACTAGACTGAGGAACAACAAAGAGTTCATGGCATTGGCCTCCCAACACATCAGATAGCAATCCAAACAATCATCATGTGCCAGGACAAGCCTGATCCACCGGGACCTCACTCCATATCCCTGACAACGGAAAGGATCTGATGGAGAATTTGTCAGAACAAGTTCCCGGGAGAACCCCAGAGCTCCTGGGTTCATTCACGCTCCAACTGGTCAGAGCTGTTATGAGAAGCACACAATATTTAATCCTGGTAGTTTTAATGGCTGATTGTTGCACAGACAAATCGATGAGATGACGACAACAAAAAATCTGCAGTAAGGTTAGGGTTAACCGCCACCAACATTAGCAGGACGCTTACATTAGAGCTGCTTATTGTGTGTTTTGTTTGGGTTTCTGGCAATGTGTGGAATTACCACAATTAGGGAGGGGATAGGCTAACATATGAAACAGGACATGGCTGCCGTGTGATGCATTTATTTCAACAAAGTAACTGTATTCTAATTATAACTTATTTAAGCGGTAACTGTAACAGAATACAGTTACTCATATTTTGTGTTTTAAATATGTAACGCTGGTACATGTACTCTATTACTCCCCAACACTGCCTGCAGGCAAGATTTTTGAACGTTGGCAGTGCAAATTGCACATTTTCCACACAATTCCATAACTTCCAGCTCTGTCACAGGGAAAGGAGTGAGCCGTGTGGGAGAAATAAATGAGGATCCATGTGAAGGTGGTTTATTGTAACATAAAATACAAGGAGAAAAATGGCAAAACAGAGCTAAAGCTAAACTGTACTGGGACAAAACTAAACTACAAAACAGCAAACCAGAACACGAACATGAAGGCGAGTCAGCAGAGGCATATGGAGGGTGATAGCAGGGAGAACACACGGTAGATTCACAGACAGACCAGCAACCAGTGCACCAGTAGACACACAGAAGAACACAGGGAGACAATCTGAATACACTCACATGAGACACAGACCTTCACAATAAAACAGGAAACCCCTTCACAAAGACGCAGACTAAACACAGAAGTGAACCTACACTAAACATAAGACACAAACCCTAAAAACGAATAAACAGAAACAGAGAATTCTAATAATAATCAACAAAGCGCAGAAAATAATCCATGATGCAAAAATAAACCAAAACATAAGAAACTCAGACCCAGCACCGTGACAATTACCAGCATTGACAACGCAGGCAGCTTCAGATATGAAGTAAGACTTGTTTTTCATTTTCTTTCTTTCTTTTTTTTTTATTGGAAATGCAAATAAATGTAGAAAAACTTGATTGCATTTTATATTATCTTCCACAGACCATGTGACCATTGTGAGGAAAAGTTTTTACATGTAACACTTCATTCATAAAGTGACCAGAACGTTGTCCAGCGGGAAAAAGAACCTTTTTTTCTCTCATTTCTTAACTTTGTCATTCCGAGTGCATTTGACAGCTAGCCTGTTGTTTTCTGTTTTTTACTATCACACAGTAGTAACTGCTTTACAGCTGATTTTAACCTCATCATGTCAGCATCTTTGCAGATTCTTTCAGTATTACTGTTGACATGGATATTTCTCATTACTAATCTTGACTTCCAAATATGACAGCAGCTCGCCTGGTATTCTGAAAAGCCATTTAATTAAACTCATGGACAGTTTTTTTTTTGGAGAGCTGGTCTCACTTGAGTTTGCTTCATTGGGCTCTATTTGCATTTGTGCAAAAAAAGAAAAAGGTTAATAATTATTTTTAGTTTGCTTTGAGGGCTGAGAGAGACCGAGCATAAAACACACTGAGTACATCCTTGGCCTCTTTTACTGCCTCCCGTTTCTACCTCGACCACACATAGACATGTTGCAAGGGTGTCTGTTGAAACAGTGATGATTAGAGGGAGGGCAAAATGATCAATATTATTATTTTCTGTTAATGCAGCTTAAATTTCTTATATCAGAACGATTAAAATCAAATGATTTTTGCCTTGGCAGCCAACAGAGATGGATTTAACCCTGAAAAATTAACCTGATGATATAAAGAAATGCGTCACCTTTCTCACCAGCTTTGGGAGAACAGTTGCAGGTTAACAAGAAGAAAGGGAAACGCTGGCGTGGTCTGGGAAACAAATACTCCAAAGATTAAAGGAAATTCTTCTCTTATTTGTTTGCTGCAGCCAGCACAGCTCACTGTGACCGAGCTTTGATAGAAACAGAATGTCATTTTCAGGCGTCCTCTGCCTGCTCTCTCAGACCTGTCACATCACCCTAAGCAGGAACACCAGAGGATCACTCCCATCTCAGGCCAGCCTGTTGACACATAAAGAGCAGGAAGCGTGTCGTGAGGACAGAGTGAGTGATGACGGACTGATGGCATTTATGTGTTCTCCTGCTTAAAGCACAGCAGTGATGAGACTCTGCAATCAATAGATGTCAGTGGTGTAGTGTAGATCCCCACTGACTTCAACACTCAAAACGGCAACAATCAAGCAACTCCCCTTTAAGAAAGCACTTGGTGACAGTGGAAAGGAAAAACTCCTTTTTAACAGGAATAACAGGATCGGGGAGGGACGGCCATCTGCCTCGACAGACAGCTGATCATCAGTTGTTGTACAGGTCAGGCGCTCACAGTGTAATCAAGTCAGAGTGTGACACTGAGCTGTCTCACAGTTCAGTTCAGTTTTATTTATACAACAGCAGTCGCCTCCAGAAGGTAAGGAATACGTATCCGAGTATCCGTAATTGATTGATTGTAATCTGTGTGCCACGTCCAGATCAATGTGTAACTTTTATGCAATGAGTGTTTTTTGTGTATTTTTGGTGACATGGAGAAGGTAAAACATGCCTTTATTTCAACATGGCTTGACTGCTGTAATGCTGTTTTTCTGGAGTCAGCCAACGATCTCTTGCTCGTCTTCAGCTCATTCAAAATGCTGCTGCCCGCCTCTTAACTGTTACCCACAGCAATGAACGTGTAACATCTGTCCTGTCTTCTCTTCATTGGCTTCCTGTTCGTCACAGAATTAATTTCAAAGTCCTAACACTGGTTTATAAATGCCTTAATGGTCTTGCTCCCCCATACCTTTCTGAGTTACTTCAGCCTTATATTCCTTCACGGACCCTCAGATCAGCTGACCAGCTGCTGTTGGTTGTCCCAAAATCAAGGCTTAAACGTAGAGGAGAACGAGCCTTTTCAGTTATGACCCCAAAACTTTGGAATACGCAGCCTTTAAATATTAGACGGGCACCTTCGTTTCCTGTTAAAATGCTTTTGAAAACACACCTTTTTTCGATAGTGTTCAGACTGGCTTGAGTTGAAATGGTTTCTATGTGTTTTATTATGTTTTATGTGAGTGTCAGTGGTTGTATGTTTTGTTTCTGTACAGCACTTTGGGCAAACTTTTTGTCTTTAAACGTGCTATATAAATAAACTGGATTTGGATCTTCTGTCTAAAACTGCAATAAATCAAACTACCATTAAAAATGAGAGATTGTGATTTCTTTGTCCCCCTATGGATTCAGCATTCATCGCCCTCTGGTGGTTTCCTTCCTGTGTGATAAGCTTTGAATGTTTTCTGCTTTCAGACTGGATTGTCTGACTCGACATCACTCTTGTTCCCCGTTTAGCGATCTGTCCACAGGATTTACATTAGAGCAGCAGACATAAATGGCTCCGAGATGCTTAATAAGATATCAGACTGTGGGTGTCCACAGAGAAAATAGTGCTATACTTTACTTTGTGCAGCACAGAGGTCTAAACTCTGTTTACCCTCCGGCCTGCTGAGGTGCCAACTGGCAGTAAATCCTGAGCACAGCAGGCAGGTTAGCACTTAAACAGCTTTGGGCAACATCTGTGCAACTACTGTATCATTTCATGACACTCACCTGCTGGCAACAATGATTTAAAGCTCCTCTCATATAATCTGCTGTTATGTACTCTTCTGCAACACGTGTTTTGCAGGTTTTTTGGTGGGGCTTGTTTTTTAGATAATAAAATATCACTCAAACAAAATAAAGACATTCATAGCGATGTGTGTGCATATTTGAAATGAGGCAGCCAGTTGATTCTGCATTCAGACTGCTTCCTGTGAATCGGTCAAATACTGGAGTCCTTCATCTAACACGAAAACATGTTTTTGTCCGAACATTCGTCCATCTCTTCAAATCAGGAGACTCAAAAACTGAAATGAGTCATCAAGCGTTTTGCTGTTCAGATGTGTAATCACACACTGAGCTGGACGCAGGATGAGTAATCCCTGCTCTGACAGTTCAAAATAAATATATAGAAACATCCTCAAGTGTCTGAGATGTGCAGGCGCCGTTTATCGCAGCCGTCGCAGAAACGTGTCTGTTTGTGTGGCACGTTAACAGTCACCTCTGTGGTATCACGTCAGCTTTTAAAGTTAGACAAATATACAAGCTGAAAGTGTGAGAAACTTTTAGCCCTCATTATGAGTGTTGTTATTCAGAACATCGGGCTGTCTGCTTCCATCTTTTTGAATCTTTTTCTTGTGTTTGTCTTCAGGTGGAGCGGGAGATAGCTATTCTCAAACTCATAGAGCATCCTCACGTTTTAAAGCTGCACGACGTCTACGAAAACAAGAAATACCTGTGAGTATACCCCTCCCTCAGTCAACACTGTTGACACACTCTTTTTTTAAAATATAATGTGTGAAAATACAGTTTTGTTTTTCTTTATTGTTTAACAGAGTTAGGAGAGTTTGTAGGCTTTGAATATAGCAGGTACTGCGTTAAAGCAGCGGTCCCCAACCCCCGGGCCTCGGACCGGTACCGGTCCGTGAGTCGTTTGGTACCGGTCCATGAGAGTTGAGGCTCAGGTGTGAAATGTATGGTTTTCAGGGTTTTTATCAGTTTTCAGCGTTATTTTGTTATCATTTTTATCGTTTTTATCGTTTTTATTGTTAACTCGGTTTTCCTGGGTCTTTTCACCTGTGTTATGAATAAATCTTCTTTTTTTCGGTACCGGTACTAGTTTTATTTTGTTGTATTTATCCACGACACCTTAAAGGCCGGTCCGTGAAAATATTGTCGGGCATAAACCGGTCCGTGGCGCAAAAAATGTTGGAGACCGCTGCATTAAAGTGCTCGTCCAAATGTTAATGTATCCAGGAGAACTTTAGCTTTGAACTTTTTAACTCGCGCTGCCACAAGTTTCAAATAAAACTGACTGATAAGTGTGAAGTAGTCAGACTCGAACGTCAAGGAACGTGATGGGGAAGCAGACTTAGGTTTCCAGAGGTGAGCAATTTATTTACAGTGAACTCCATCTTACGTGAAACTTAACAAAACTTCCCCCCAAAGTAACTAAATTAACAAAACTCAAAGTACATGGATGCAGCAACACAGCTCACCTCTCCTCCCTCAGTCTGGCAGAGACTGGCTGTGTATAGGCCCATCAATTTCCCTTCAGTTAGTGCAGCCAGTGCCACTCACTAGAGCTGACCGACCTAAAACTCTACACAGATGACTAAGAATGACAAAAACCTCCTCTCACTTCTGATTAGCACATTTACACAGCTAAACGGCTCTATTTATAAAAACAAAAGATTCAACAAATCCATTCGGACCTGGAAACAAACAAAAGGAAGCATTTCTATGGTAGAAGAAACCCCTCCTCTTGGTTCAACCTGCTGATGTCATATCTGACATCATCAGCACTTTAAAATGAGGAAATGCTAGGCGGGCCTTTCCCCACACCTGACCTGCATGAAGACTGAAAGAAAGAACAAAGTATGAACAAATGACTTAATCTGCAACATAATAAAATATAAAGAAACGTGTAACTGAGTATTTACCTTAATTTGCCAGCAACAGAACGCTTGCACAAACAAGCCCAGGTTAGTCGGACAGCAGTGTTACTTTGATACAATAATGTGCATAACGTGCAAGAAAAGTCAACACATCTGGGACCCGTGGAGAGCATTACAATTGCTCATCTACTTTGTCACAATGAGCATGATGCCAACTCAAATTAACAACAGCACGAAGGCCTTTCATCAGTCCGCTTAAACCTGAAGAAATCGAACCCATTCATCCAGAGTTGAGTTATAAAAATATAAATATATAAAATGCTAATCTAGTAAGTAAACGTGGTGTATTGTTAAAATGAATATAGTCATTATTAGACACATTCATTTTCAAATTATGGGTAATAAATTTATTCATATTTTTTTAGATTAAGTCATTCATTCATCCTCAACTTCAGGCCTCAAAGATGATTCAGACACGGTGTCCATAAACAAGCTTGGAAACTGTTGCTATTGTGAATCCACAGAGAACGATGCTACACTCTCATATTAGGAGAATTGTAATTTTGCGACGGCTCTTTAACGGCTGACAAACAGCACTGATAAACCAAACGTCTAACTAACAGTCGGCAGCACTGTACAACAGTACAACGTTTACACGAGCAGCAATCTGAGCTCCGGGATTTGATTAGAAATGCTTCTTTGGTTCCCGTCACTTTAACCGGCCCCCGGCGACTCAAGCGTTCGTGTACGGGTTTTATTGTATACATTAATCTCATGCATGTGATGGCTGCGCTCCAGTGGCGTGGATTAATATGTTGTTCAATAATTGATAAAGGTGCTGCTGTCAAATGGAGCGGGAATTTGTTTTCTTAATGTTGCGAGGACGGGGACGAATGGTCATCATGGATGCAAACAGTTTGAAATTCTCACACTCACAAATCACGCCCGAGCGTGTTTTTAATTTAAATAGCTGTGATGGGTAAATGCTTGAGCAGATCCCTTAATCTGCTAATAAATCAGGCCCCGGGGAAGACGGGCTGCAGGAGGAGCCGGCTCAGCACAGGAGATGGATAAAACCACAAACCCACATGGGTTGTGGATTTTCTCAGGGATTTATGTTGTGCATCAATGTGGTGACTGCAACACATCACAGCTATGTCAAGGGTTGACAATTTGTTCAAACACAGTAAGAGAGAAATGAGACACTGGCAGACCGACTCAGAGTTTCAAAGACGTGCGCACGGGTGAGAGTCTCTGAGCAGACTAACACACCGAGCACCGTTTACTCGCTTTATTTATAAGGCAAAATGGGTTACATAATACTTCCTCTTTCAACTGAAGAGGGGAGAGCTCAGGCATTGTCTTAGCTATCTAACTTCTGCACACAAACTGAAAAACAACGACACAGCAGTATTCATGCTTATCTGACATCGCAGACACTGAAGTAAAGAATGCATGTATATGTCCTGTCTTTGTCAAACATCTCACACACTTAAGCAAGGAATACATTGTGTTCTTTTCAACAGTAAGCTTTACCGTGTGAAAATATATAAACACTTGATTATAAGGCATACTTGTTTCTACTTGATTATACTTTAATGATTTAACTAAAATAAAAATTCTCTTAACATTCCCTCCTGATGTTAATATATTTCACATGTTTTACTCAATGCATAGTCACTTGTTAGTCACATTTTCAACTTGCACGTCATTCAGTGAAATAATTAAACAACAAGCTTGTCAAGATTGTCATAGAGATTTTCTTCTCTCTCTCCCACACTCAGCATACCATACTGACGATAGGGATCCTCCATAACTGACTGAGCCAAGACATGGTTTCCTAACATACGCTTGAACATGTTTGTCATTATGCTTCTCAGACATGGGATAATACAAGCAATGAAAAGGCAAAATAGTAACATCACACTGAAAAGGGCCAACAGGCCTTTAATCAGTAGAGATTTCCAAGAGCCGCTCAGCAGCCAGTCCCACCAACCTTGAGTATCGGTAACGTAGTCCTGCTGCTGAGCGTCTCTCAGTTGTTTCAAAACATTCAAAGCATTTGTCATGTTTAATGAATGGATGTTATCAGGTATGTAGGTACAACATGTAGTGTTAAACAATACGCAGAGACCACCTTTCTCTGCGAGAATGATGTCTAAAGCCACTCGGTGCTGCATGACAGTGATGCGAATTGCATCAATTTCTTCATTCTGTCCTTGATTAATGCGGGTTGAAGCATTTAAAAATAATCCAAAACGATAGTCCAGGGTTTCTATCCGTAGTGCGTGTTTCCCTACTCCTATCCATGGAAACAAAGCGTGTATTACCTTCTGGCTCTTGGTCCAGAGTTTGAAGTCATCTGGTACATCAGAACCAAGATATGGATCATGGGGCTTGAGGCCTGTGCTACGTTTAGCTCTGGTGTTGCTGTTCACTGACATCTTAAAGGTGTGGTCAGATACCAGAACAGGGGCACAGAGTCCGGTGCTGTTTGGTGGCAGCATGAAATAGACTTTCAGGCCACACGCCCAAGCTGCGCCCTGTACCCAGTATGTACCTGTCGATGAGCCGATGCCATCCCAATCTGGTGCCGCCAGGATCATGGAGCAGTTTCGGTTTTGTCCTAATTTCTTCAGACCCTGGGGCGTACCTGTTTGTCCGGTTGCTCCTGTGAAGTTAAAGCACACTGGGTGTTGTATGTCAGGTGGCAAAACAACTGAGAATGATTTCAGTTTTCTATGGCTGACGTTTATATGCACCCAGTAGGCTTCATTGCAGGTGTAGTTTATATTTGGGTACTGGTGGGTGCAGTTTGTTATGTTGTAGATTAAAGACTTTACACTCTGTGGGACTATATATTGTGTAGTGTTGTGGCATGTGTTGCTGTTTTGGTCCTTTATGGATCCACCTATCACCATCACAGGTTTTCCTGGTGTTGAGCAGGTCCCGGTAATGGCTTTGTCATATATGCAGAGTGCTTCAGCCTTGGTTGGGGGTTTTCCATACACTGTGGCATGGAGTGCTGTCGTGGGCATATGTGAGCAGACATAGCAGTTTGCGGCATTGTCTTCTCTGTGCACTCTGTCATGGACATACCGGTACCATGCATTGTTCAGCCACGGGTGGTTGTGTTCTTTGTCTATCTCCTTCAGGTGCGAGTTGTCGTGGGTCCACCTCTTAGGTCGGAGAATAATTGGTACTGTCTTGTGGGTTCCACTGGGCATCAACCAAAAGAGTGTCGTCATCAGGAGGATAGCCATTAGACAGAATATGTAGCACATGAGTAGTTTTCGTTTGATGTCACAAGCGCCCAAGCACAACAGCTTTGGGGCTGGAACTGGTGCTAGCATTGATTCTGAAGCTGGTTCTTCTTCTGGATTTATCAGGTTGTTTTCCTCAGTCATCTTGTTGAGATTTTATTCAGGCGTCCCTGGTGTTATTATTGGTTCTGCTCTTCGGTGGGATAGGTCAGTCTGATCTTCAGGGCGACCAGGCACACCCGAGCTCCCACGTGAGTAGCACTGCCGAGGAAGCACAGGGCGGGAAACCCGTTCAGCCCTGTCCTCCAGCAGGGGTTCACGTAAGAGTCAGGGGAACCGGCGTCTTATTGTGGTGCAAACACTTTCTTCACGTGGGATTGATGAATCCACGAAACTCGTTCGGCTATCTTACACGCTGTGGGTGTGGTAAGTAGCACCTGGAAGGGACCTTCCCACTTTGGAGCACTCCAGTTTTTCCGCTGGAGGACTTTAATCAGAATCCAATCACCGGGGTTCAACCTGCAAGAAACTGAAGAAAAGTCACTCGGCAGTTGATTGCTTAATCTCACTTCTTTATTCTCAAATAGTTTTGTCATCCATTCTGCCATTGTTGTTTCTGCAATAGATTTATTAATTGGCTCACTCATTATGGGGAGTGGAAAATGTCTGCCATGTACGATTTCAAATGGCGTTAGACCACCTGTTCCTTGAGTTATTCTCATCCATAATTTAACCAAGCTTAGACATTCAGGCCAAGGTTTTTTAGTCTCTTCCATACATTTCCTCAACCTTTGTTTAATTGTGCCGTTAGTTCTCTCGACTAATCCTGCACTTTGTGGATGATAAGAACAGTGATGTTTTATGCTGAAGCCTAAAGCTTCAGAAACTTTACTTATTACTTCATTTACAAAATGTGTGCCATTGTCTGATCTTATCAGAGATGGAATACCGTACGTTGGAATAAAATGATTACATAGACATTTTGCTACTGATATTGCATCTGCTTTTTTCACTGGGTATATTTCTGGCCACTTGGAAAATACATCAATTATCACAAGTGCATATTTGGAGGATTGTGATTCATTTAATTCTATGAAATCCATGTGGACAGTGTGAAATGGATGCGGTGGTATAGGGAAATGCCCTCGCTTTGGACGTAGATTTCCCTGTGCGTTGTGTCTTTGGCAAATCATACATGTTCTGATAAACTCTTGTGCTGAACTTTCAAAATTTTTTGTATAGAATTGTTTATTAAGAATATTAATCATCCCTCCTGATGACACATGAGTTTTCCCATGTGTCACTAAAGCAGCAGTTCTATGCAAAGATTTTGGAAGCACTGGTTTGCCATTACACATCATAAGGTTGTCTTTTAATTCTGCTCCATCTTTCACCCAAGATTTTTGTTCACTCAGCGATGCTGTTTTCTGTGCATCTGCTAGTATTTCTAAAGGTATTAGATCTATGGTTTCTGTTGTTAAAACATCAATTTGTTTTTCTGCAGCTGCTTTTGCTGCTTTGTCAGCAAAGTTATTTCCTCTCGTAATTTCTGTGTCATCCTTTTGATGAGCTGCACATTTGCATAGTGCTAATTCTTTTGGCAACGTTATTACTTCTAATAGCTTTTTTAGAAGGTTTGCATGTTGAACTGTGTTGCCTGAGGAAGTTGTCATTCCTCTGTTATGCCATATTTTAGCGAAATGATGAACTGCTGAATAGACATATTGACTGTCTGTATAAACATTAACACTTTGACCCTTATATAAAGTACATGCTCTGATGACTGCGGTTAGTTCTGCGCTTTGAGCAGAGTTTGAGGAGCTGAGAGCTTTTGCTTCTATCACTTTATCAACAGTTGTGACCGCATAACCCACACAATTTCTACCGTGAATGTCTTTTGACGCTGAGCCGTCCACAAAAACATTACTGAAACTGCTCTGGGGGGAGCTGTATATATCAGTGCGAGGTTTTGTATCTTCCTCTAATTTTTGAATGCAACAGTGTTGTTCTCCGTCCAGAGAAGTCGGCAAAAGTGTACTTGGGTTTAGCTGGCCACACTTCTCTATTTTTATGTGTGATTGTGTAAGTAGAATCCCCACATAAGAAAGTTGTCTTGCATGCGTGAGGAAAGAGAGGTTCGCTTGGAGCAAAATAGAGGTCACTGCATGTGGGACTTTGATGATCAATTTATGTCCTAGAACAATGTCTGCACATTTTTTAACTGCCTCTGCTGCTGCTGCGCATGCCTGAACACAGGTAGGTAATCCAGCAGCTACAGAGTCAAGTTTGCATGAGTAGAAAGCTAATGGACGTTGTTTTTCTCCAAAAGCTTGAGTTAAGACTGCTTTCATATACCCTCCTGCACCATCAACATGGAGAACGAAAGGTTTTCCATAGTCTGGTAATGCTAAGACGGTACATGTCTGCAGTGCTATTTTCAAATCAACGAAAGCTTTTTCTGCTTCTGGAATCCATTGTACTTTGTCTTTTAATGCTAGATCTTTACCATAAATGAGGTTCTGTAGTGGTTGAGCTAGTAATGCGTATTCTGGAATCCAGCATCTACAGAAATTGCACAGTCCTAAAAAACTCATCATTTGTTGTTTAGTTACTGGTTTTGGGGCATTTTGGACTGCTATCTTTCTGCTCTCTAACAGCTGCCTGCCTTGTCCTGTCAATTTGTGGCCAAGGTATGTTATTTCCTGGCTCCACAATTGCAGTTTATGCTGTGACACTTTATGGCCTTGCTCTGCGAGATGTTGCAAAACTGTTAATGTGTTTTCTTTGCACTCATCTTTTGTATGGCCTGTGATCAATATATCATCTACATACAACAAGAACTGCCCTGGGGCAGGGAGCGTACAAGATGACATTGATTTTCTCAAAGCCTCTGCATACAGAGTTGGGCTATTCTGGAATCCCTGAGGCAACCTTGTATAAGTATACTTTTGATTGTCAAAGGTGAATCCGAATAACTTCTGTGAGTCAGGGTGCAGAGGTACGGAGAAGAAGGCATTGGACAAGTCTATTACAGAGAACCACCGTTCTTTTGGTGTTACTTGATTTAGAATTGTGTGTGGATTTGCAACCACTGGAGGTATTTGCTCTGTTACCTCATTTATTGCTCTTAGATCATGAACTAAGCGATATTTTCCTGTATTAGCCTTTTTTACTGGAAAAATTGGTGTATTACACGTGGCTTCATTAGTTTTCACGAGAATACCTGCTTTTTGCATCTCTGCTATGACTGGTCTGATACCTTCTTTTGCCTCTGCACTCAAGGGATATTGTGGTTTTACAGGCCTATATGAGGTTGTAGTTTTCACCACTACTGGATCTGCTCCTTTTATTAGGCCTACATCCGTGGGTCCTTGAGACCATAATGTTTGTGGCAGCTTCTCTAGTTCTGGATGTGCTTCAATTGTTAATACTTGTCATTCATCTTGCTCTGTTGTGGCTAAATGTGTGGCTGGTGTGGCTGTCACCGGCCAACACAGCGTTAGCCTCATGCACCCAGTTCTACGGCCTTTTTGCCAGTCCTCACACTCTATTTTGTCATATCTGTCCATTTCTACATTTCTCAGCACTGTGCCTAACTCAGACCAAGGCGTTTGGTCGTTGCGTGCAACAGATACATGAGGGTTGCATATCTTATTTAAGCGCTGCACTGCATCTGTCTGTAACACTGAGCATACTGCATTACCACTCTGTGTCACATACAGGTGTTGTAGGACTAGTTTTTGCGGTCCTAGTCTGTGCACTTGTTGATCATAAATTTTGTCTGGACCTGGGACATATTTATACCACAAGGTGTTGTGATATTTTGCTGGGTCCTGTCTATGTGAGTGCTCAGGTAAGTACATATTAGCTTTGGCCTCTAATGGTTCAAGTTTTGGTAAATCTAAGGCCCAGTAATAATTTGGCTCACCTAAACCTTCACAAACAAAAATATCTTCAGTTTGGCTCTGACTTTCAGAGAGTAGGAGTCTGGCTTTCATGCCACTTTCTTCAGGAAAAACTCCTATTTTTAATTTTGTTAAAGCATCTCTTCCTAACAAATTTAGTGGACAAGATGGATCATAGATGCACTGATTTTTGCAGGCACGGCCACTATCTCTATGTGACATAAAAAGGGGGTCGGTTAGATGCTGTTTTGTCACATGTCCTGAGGCTGATTTCACGATTAAGGTATCTTTTGAAGAGGTTAAATTTGGAACTTCTACTGTTAGGACAGTTTTACAAGCACCTGTGTCGCAAAGGAATTTTATTGGGACCCCGTTAACGTGCACTATAACGGTGGGCTTTGCTTCTGAGCCTAGCAGCAGTTGTTCAATGTTGTAAACTTCCCCTTCACTTGTTTCACTTCCCTTTTCTTGTGCTAGTCATTCATCACGGCGTCTGCGCCTGTCATCTCCACCTTCCTGTTCTTGGCTTACATTTCTACAGTTTCGAGCAAAGTGCCCGATTTTACCACAGTTATAACATCTCATATCTCTTCTATCTCTTCTTTGTCCTGCTTTTTGCTTTCCCCTACTTTGCTTAAAACCTGCCGTGTGTTGCTGTCCTGAGAAGGCTATAAAGCCTGTCTCTGGATCAATCATGAAAACTCCTTCTGTTTTTTCTTTTGGCTCTTTTCCTCAAATAATTCTTTTTGTAAAGCAGCCTTTAAAGCAGTTATTGATTCTTGATTGCATTTGCCTTGCCAGGCTGGGCAATAAATTTTATGTGGATTTCTCCACCTATTTGCACTGACTCTTCCTGCATTTGGACAGTTTTTTTCCAACCATCCTTCATCTGCTGTTAATTTTACTTTAGTTTTAGAGTTACCCATTTTGAACTAATTACGTCAGAACTGTGACACCTTCTTTGGCATGAAAAAGTGAGAATGGGTTTTCGATAACAGCCTTCTACTCTCCCACTAATTGAGAGAGCGGTTATCAATTTTACGTGATGAAGCACAACCCTTTTTTCCACCTTTACCAATACGTGAGTGTACACAGGAAAACAGTTTGAGAAGTGGTTCGACCGCGTATTGGGTCGTAAAAACAACTCACTCCTCACAAACAAAGCGCGTTTCTATGATTTTTATTGAGATTTTCCGTAGGCCTATTTATTTGTGTAACACCTTCACCTTCAGCCACTCTTCTTGAGTGACCGGAAACCTGTTCCGTTGCAGCCACTCCCAGAGCGACCGGAACTTTTAATAGCGATTTTTCTAGAATTTCGCTCTTGCCTGTCGTCTTCTTAGTCCCGCATGGACACTGAGATCTGTCGGCGTACCTAGGTGTACACACTACTTAAAGGAAAATCTCAATATCAACGTATTTTAGCGCTTGGTGGAATGCGTGTCATATTCACCTCTACTGTGGCGCTGCGTTTTAAGATCCGGTGCTCATCGGGTCCTGGAGCCGTGAAGGCCGAACGCTGACCGGAGATCGAATTCACGTTCCCGGGTTTTTCGTTTTACTGATCAGATTTCTTCCAGCGCAGGCGTCACGACGTCAGGATCCGATGGAGACCGTCTGTGGAAAACTAGACGTTAAAATAACAGTCAGTTCTCCGGCTACGAAGGACCAATTAAATGTCAAGGGTTGACAATTTGTTCAAACACAGTAAGAGAGAAATGAGACACTGGCAGACCGACTCAGAGTTTCAAAGACGTGCGCACGGGTGAGAGTCTCTGAGCAGACTAACACACCGAGCACCGTTTACTCGCTTTATTTATAAGGCAAAATGGGTTACATAATACTTCCTCTTTCAACTGAAGAGGGGAGAGCTCAGGCATTGTCTTAGCTATCTAACTTCTGCACACAAACTGAAAAACAACGACACAGCAGTATTCATGCTTATCTGACATCGCAGACACTGAAGTAAAGAATGCATGTATATGTCCTGTCTTTGTCAAACATCTCACACACTTAAGCAAGGAATACATTGTGTTCTTTTCAACAGTAAGCTTTACCGTGTGAAAATATATAAACACTTGATTATAAGGCATACTTGTTTCTACTTGATTATACTTTAATGATTTAACTAAAATAAAAATTCTCTTAACAGCTAAATACTCTTTAGTTTATAACCCAATTATTTCAATAATGCTTCTTTCGATTTGAGGTGAACATGAACCAGAGGATCTGTAGGGACTCGGATGGGAAGTACATTTAATGTAATGTTACATGATTGGAGGTTCTTTACTAACAAAACTGTGGGAGATCTTTTAGTTTTGGTCCAGTAAATTACACAGATTTCTGTTATCGTGTGTTTTACTTTACTATTTTATAGCAAAAATTGCGACGGCTGAAATAAGGTTTGTCATCTCAGGTTGTGTTACATTTCTAGGCAGCAATCAAACTGAAAGCGACTGACCACGAGAGGTCGCTTTTCTCGAATTGTTTCTATCTGCAGAAACATTCTGGCTAATCCGAGGCGTGTTTTCAACACATTACTGATTAGTTCAACACACAACTAATCATTCCCTTTATATGTCTATGCGTCTTCTTACTTTGCCTTGGAGTTAGGGCTGCTCAATTAATCGAATTTTAATCACGATTACGATCTGGGCTTTCAACGATCATTAAAAATGACTGAGCCGATTATTAGCCCCTCCCTCATTTATCCGCGACACCTTAAAGGCCGGTCCGTGAAAATATTGTCCGTGGCGCAAAAAAGGTTGAGACCGCTGATTAAGAGGACCCGAGGGAAGCTCAGAAAGCTAAGCAGAAGTTATTTAGAGAGGAGAGTGACTGCCGTTGGTTGAAAAGAGAGGTTTAAAAAAAAAAAAAAAAAAAAAAAAAAAACTTCAGTGGTGTTGCACACTATTTTAGATTATTTTTTAAAGTCATTATTCAATAAATTGTTATCCCTTTAAAGCCGGTCAGAGCAGCACGCTCTGTTTTGTGTAACTATTTTTAAATCCCTGTAGAACCTGAACCGTGTAAGCTAGCGCAATAATCTGTTTTGCATATGAAACTTACATCTTATGCCATCAGCTTGTCCTCGGTCACGGTTTCCTTCCACATAAATTGCATAAAAAGCGCTTGCAGGAACAAAAACATAATATTCCAGAAACACGCTTTGCCGATCCGATCAGCTGTTCGTAACACTTCGCACATTGAAACAGACTCACCGCTAACTATCACATGTCCGCCATTTCCTGCCCGAAACCGGAAGTGATGTCATTTTCGCGGAAAATGTAGGTTTTTTTTTTACTTGTAGGCCTTAAAAGCCTATACTGGTCATGTTTGACTTTTCTGAATAGTTTCTGGGATGCTTAGAACTCGAATTGCACTGCTGGAAATAGTTTATTTTTCTTTGCAAATTTGCATCATAGGATTGTTTTTTCGTTTTTTCCTGCAGTATATAAAAATTGGTGTATCTCCAAAATAAAACTATGAAGACACTCAAAATAAATTTCCTTTTGTTGTAAACTATTTTTTGCAACTTTTTTGTATTAACCTCTTAAATTTCTCCAAGTAGAAATATATGTTAAAAAACAAAAACAATTTTCAATTTTTTTGTAGTTTATTGCACTTTTTTGCAATTAATGTAGTTACTATGGACTTAATGCATACATATTATTAAAATATGGGCTATAACAGTTGTATAGCAACTTGAAATGCTCCCACAAATGGCACTACAACATGTAACAAAAAAAATATATGCTCTGGCGGACTTGGTTCTATAGTAGGTCTTAAAGGGTTAAATAAATATCGTCAAATAATCGAGATCTCAATTTCAGTGAAAATAATCGTGATTATCATTTTTGCCATAATCGAGCAGCCCTACTTGGAGTCACAACAAAAATGGAAAGCAGGCCGATGTTCGCACACATTGCAGAGGACGGGGTTCAGACGCACCCTAAACCATTGGTTGTGTGTCTTCACTCAAAGTGTTCGGCTAAAAGTCCCTCACACTTTCAGCTTCTACATTTGGCTAAGTGGCACGATGTCACATGCACGTGGTAGTGGTCACACAAACATTTCTGCGACAGTTGTGATAAAGACTTGCAGCTGCAACACAATTTATTAACCTTCACTTCATCACTTCAAGATAATGATCTTATCTTTTGGAGGGAAGCAGCAGAAAACAATGAATTCTTCTAGGAGACGGTTCTTTAAGAACCCCACGTTCCAGACACGTGGCCAAAGACTTCTTACTAATTTATGGCTGTGGGTTGTTTTGGCTTTGTTCCTTATATGTAGTGAGCTGTCAGGACAGGTTAGTATATTAATTACAACAAAAAGTGGTCATGTTGAAGGTTTCTCTAAAATATTATTATAAAAAGAAAATTGGGCTAAAAATGTGTTTATGGTGATCAAACTGCATCTCAGTAGCCCTAAAAACTGGCTTTTGTTACAATGTGGGAAACTCCATTATCAATCAGACATTAACTGTCCAGGTTCTCAGTCACCATCAGTGACAACTCTAACTGCACAAAAAGCCAGTTTTTCAGTTCAATTCAATCCAGTTTTATTGATATGAACAGTCACCTCGAGCAGAATGATTACTCTCTTTGTGTTGGGAGAACAATTGAAAACATTTACATCTTCTAATAGGGTTAAAACTGCTGATAACATCACAGGGTTAAAATGCTAATGTATAACTGTAATACTAATGTACAGCAGTCCCTCGTTTGTCGCGGGAGTTACGTTCGAAAAATAACCCATGATAAGTGAAATCCACGAAGTAGCCAACTTTATGTTTTTTACAATTGTTATAGATGTTTTAAGGCTGTAAAACCCGTCACTACACACTTTATACACTTTTCTCAGACAGGCGTGAACATTTTCTCTCTTGTTTACTCACAAAGTTCAAACCTTCGTAGAAAAAGAAGTCCAGTGTTATAGAATGAAACCAAAGGCTCCCGCAGGTGACGACGTTTCGTCGACATTGTTGTTTGTTGGGGAGAAAACTTACAAACACACAGTGCAGCACTTCAGAGTCGCACTGCTAGGATCGAAGATTTATGTAAATTTGACAAACTGAACACATTCTGTACTGTACAGGAGACACGGCACAAGATTGATTGACGGTGGTCTACAGCCAATCAGGACGCAGAACACAACGCGCTGTAAACATAAATAAATAGAAAATAGAAAGTATGCAAAATTGCACAAAAAACCCGCAAAACAGCGAAGCCGCGAAAGGTGAACCGCGATTTAGCGAGGGACCACTGTAGACATGACTGCAGCAGTAACTGCTCCTTGTTTTACTGGTATTGCAGGTTTCAGAGGTTTCCCGTCACATGTATTTGGCCTCTGTCTTCTTTTGCAGATACCTGGTGCTAGAGCATGTGTCTGGTGGGGAGCTTTTTGATTACCTGGTGAAGAAAGGCCGGTTAACACCGAAAGAGGCTCGAAAGTTCTTCAGACAAATCATCTCCGCTTTGGACTTCTGCCACAGCCACTCCATATGGTTTGTCACTCAGAGACAAATATTGGGTTTTATCAGAGGGTTGGGTTTTAGCTAGGAGTGCTGGGGAGAAATGGACTTTCCATGTAACTCTGTTCTACAGGGCAAACATCAGGGTGCAGTAAAACAGATAATTTATCACAGCAATTTGTAATAATACATTTTCAAAATTACACCAGTGTGTGGGTGAGTCTCAGGTAGCTCCGCCCACACACATCAAACGGACCAGGCTCTGCTCTGAGCCATTATAAGTGCGACCATACACAATGAACTGATCTCGTTGCCTTTCCTCAAACGATGGGGACCAGGTCTGCAGCTACTCTCAGGAAGTTGCTGCCTTGAAAGCAACTTTGGTGTGTTAATACGGCAAAAATAGGACAGGCATCAGTCTGCTATCAGTGTGACTGAATGAGGTCAAAGGGCAAGTAAATGTAATCTGTTTGTATTAATACGCCAGTTAACTGTGATAAATCTGCAAAAATTGCAAGTCTGTGTCGGTTTCTTCAAATCTTTTGTCATCCTCACCCCACACAATTAAACAAAATGAAGTGCTCAGTGTCCAGCTGAGTCTCGTATTGCAAAGACATGTTGCAGATTTGAGGTCAGGCTGACTGCAGCGTGAGGGCAAAAATCTCTTTACCAAATGCAGTATCGTAAAACTGAGGCAGTCATAATGATAGTTAACAGAGTTCATTGCCCCGGCCTGCTTCTTCACCTTTGAGAGAATTTGCATTTAGTTTAATGTGCACTTAACGAACTAATAAAACGATCAAAGCATTCTTACTGTAGTTTATATTCTAGGGATTGTTTATGACTTTTCTATCGTTTCTACAAACACTGGAGTGTTTGCTCCATTCGGATGTGTGAAGAACGGGTTTCCTCCTGCAGCCTCTTTCCTCATCAGCTGCAGCCGGCGCTGACTTTAGAGGCTGCAGCTCCTCTCGATCTCTTTTCATCTCTGAGACCACCTTTAGTTCCTCCACACATGACTGCAACACAAGAGCAATTGCACATCAAACATGTTCTGCCTTTGAGCCTCAGCGTTAGACATCAAGTGTTCGACTTTTAAGAAGCACATTTATTCTCCGCTGTGTGTTTTCTGTAAGAAAGACGCACAAAACTCGAGCTCTGTATGTCTGCGTTTTATGTCCCTCGCTGGTTTTAAGTAAAACTGTGGACTCGTATTTGACTCTTTCAGTCGCTGATGAGTTGCAATCACCTTGTCTTGATTACAGAAAACATTAAAGGCCGTTTCCCTGAGGAGGTCGGGACATGACTGCGAAAGCTGGCACAGCTCTGATGACCTTCTGTATTCACTACTTTGAGTCGAGCCTCTCGGGACAATTTAAAACTGCTAAACTGATCAGTGTGGAACAGATTCTTACAGTGCATGATCCTGGTGTACTGTAGAGGCACCAGTGTTCACACTGGGAACATCACAAAATGGGAAAATGAATGTTACATTTTTAAAAGATGGACGTCCCATCACGTGTTATTCTCTGCCGCCCTGGTTTAAAAGCATCAAGCTGATCTGGCTGTCACCATCACCCCTGTCCTAAAGCATAGCATGCTTCATCCTCCCACGTGACTTTAATCAGAACCATAATTTACAAAATCAATTTGTAGACTCGACTCTCTATAAGTAACGTGTTCACTGAGGTCACAGAGCAACTGAAGAGTCATTTTCCAATAGTACTTTGTAATGTCACCATTCCTGAAGGATCCTGTGGACCTCAGCGTGCAGACAATAAGACCTTGAATAAAGGTTAGAAACCAGTCTACGCTCCAGGTTCAATTATGTGTTTACTTGTTCTTTACTTGCCCTCAGACTGTTTAGCACCACCAGGGTTGCAGCTGAAAATATAAGGCCCATGTGCATGTAGAGTCATGGCTCCAGCTGGGCTCAGATTGTCTCTTATTATTTCCTCCTGTGATGTTTGTCCTGTTGAACAGAGTCATATAACCAATTCAAGTCCCTTGAAAAGCCACCACCAAGAAAATGTATCACGAGTAGACTCATGTAAGGATCTGTCTTTGCTGTTCTCTGGCAGCCACAGAGATTTGAAGCCCGAGAACTTGTTGTTAGATGAGAAGAACAACATCAGGATAGCAGACTTTGGCATGGCGTCTCTGCAGGTCGGGGAAAGTCTGCTGGAGACCAGCTGCGGGTTAGTATTCAAGTTATTGACTTGCAAATTATACCAAGTGCATGTCTGACACATTATGCTTTGAGTTCTTTATAGCGAGCACCAAACATGAACATGCTGAACAGAACAATAGATGTTATTACTGTTCTAAATGTAATCCATGGTTATTATTTGCACATCTTGATTTGCATGACTTTAAATCCCTTTAACTCGCCAGTCTTTCCATTTACCTCTCAGCTGAAAACCTGCTTTAGCTCTTTGTTTCTGACTCTCTCGAGAGACATAATGGTTCACAGTGTCATTTTTCCAGCATCTTGTTAGAACCAGTTGCTATAAATCAAAAGCGTAATGAAAAATGATTGTTCCAGCAGTAGAAACCTTTCCTAGTATTTTGTTGTGTAGTCTTTGTGGGCTCTACAGGATATGTGCTGGTCAGCTGTAGGCCAAGCAGCATTTCCCAGAGTCAGCCATGTGGAACGGCTAAAGCTTGGCTGCTCTGGCTCAGAAATGCTGCACAAAGCAGGAGGGAGACAAATCTCTGCAGTCCAAGTGCTCCAGTATACAAACATGTGGACAGTTTGACCCTGTGCTGTACATGTTGTGTGCTGGCTGTGTGTCCGAATCGCCAATAAAACAAAATATGATGTGGAAATCTGACATGTGATGTACCGATACATGCCGAGTCTTTCTTTGGGGCGTACCTCATAGTCTGATAGGATGGATACTGGAAATCTTCCATATAACTGAACCAGTATAGGGCGTCCTTTACTTCTGGACCTAGTTTAGACTTCTGCACATGGATTTTTTATCTGCATATTTTCAGTAATTTATGGCTGTTTGCTGGGCATTCAGTGCAGCTGGCAGTACGCGTGCATCGATTGGATTCAGTGGGGCTTTCGAGTCGTTAATAGTCTTCAAGCTCACGCTGACACTGTGTCCGTGTTGGGGTCTGTCAGATTAGTCTTTCGCTGAGCGATCCTTTAAATATCTCTCGTAAGTCAAAAGATTCTTTCACTTCATGTGACGTTAATGGAATTCATTAAATGAGCAAGCTGCCTCCAGCAGGAAGGATGAAAATTAGCTCGGGTGTAATTAGATTGCAGTTAGTGTATTTTGACATGACTGTGTTTGAGTAGTTCAGATCGACTGGGTTTACATACATTATCATAATTAAGTATGTCGCGAGTGAAGATGGAGTGTGTGTTTACTCTGCGAGTTTAGATGGGATGCTGCTGGAAGACATGCTCTGTGCTTCGTTTATTCCATGATGAATCCGCACAGGGAAGCTCCAGAGTACAGTTAGTTCTGCTGCAATTGTGCAATTATTAGATTATTTAGAATGCAGACATGAGAGGAAATACTAGAGAAAAATGACCATGTTTCAAAAAGCAGAAAGTGCAATATTTAAACAGGAAGGCAAAGAGCACAGAGCCCATATTTTGGCACCGTGCATTGTCAGTACTTAACGCTCCCTTTGACTCTATCACAGCTCGTGGCGCTCTTTCTGCAGCACTTCAGATTCTTTCACTTTCTGGCATATTTTCGCTCATTGCTTCTGCAAGTGTCTGCTACGACCTTGAGATTCTTTATCCATCTTCCTGCACTGCTCTTTGAACACTCAGATTTTCACTGATGGGGGTTGTGAACTGTGAGAAACATGGCAAAACTTTTGTGCCTCTTCAGGTCGTCTGTTGTGGATTATGAAGGATTATTGTTCTATTATAGAGGATTTTCTCTTTGAAATTGTCTTGCAAAGTCTGACAACCATCACAGCAGAGATGGTTGAATTCATTCTTCCATTGACCATCGTTCAACAGTCTGCAGAAAAGACTCCTGCAGTCCAACGAGTGGTTTGGATATCTTACAAGCTGTTATTAGAAACTGAGGAAATTGCACTGGCGGCATAGCGATGCAGTGATGAGCAATGTAGCATCACAGCAAGACGATTCCTGGCTCAAACCTCTGGTCGGGGCGTTTGTGAAGAGGTTGCATGTTGTTGGTTTCCCCTTACAGTTCAAGGCCTTTCGCCCAGTGTCACCTGGGACATGGATGGATGGATCCACTGGGATGGATCGAAGCTGACTACTTCTTTGTGGGCATCAGTTATGCTAGTTTTCAGAGTGCTATTAAGCTGTTTAGGGCCTTGGTTTCAGAGTCACAGTATCAGAGGCTTAAAGACATACCTGCACTTGACAGATATGCTCTTAAAGGTCTGGCACTATGATAAACGACATAAAAGAAAGCCCATGTCGCTTTTCTAAAGACATTTTTTTGTCTGTCTTACTACAACCTTTTTATGAGTTTGTATAACTTTTGTTTAAAATTATTATTATTTTTTGCCGTGTGCTGGATGCTGCCGTGCGTTATCCAATAAGCCGAGCCACCACAGCACAAGATTCTGTTTTGAGGCTGTTCGATGTTATGTAATACTCTTTAAGCATAAAGAAATCTGTCATGCAATAAAGACTGATGTCATTATTTTAATGCATGTGAGGTAAAGACTTGCGTGTTTCAAGGAACTGCTATCCAGAGCATCAGCTGATACTTCCCCAGTGTATTTATTGTGCTTCATGTTGTATCCTGAATGGCCGCCTCTTCTTACAGATCTCCACACTACGCCTGCCCAGAGGTTATCAGGGTAAGTGCTCGCTCTCTTCTTGTCTGTCTCTTTCTTTCATTCAATAATAGGAGCTCTGAATCAGAGTGGCTCTTACATCACTGCTCCATCCTCTCTGCATTCACCAGGCTTCCTCGTTCCCTCTCATTTGTGCGTCTCTATTGCCATATTTCTTTTTATTCCTACTTCCAGCTGCCCATACCTGTACATCTTCATAAAGTCAAGACTTTTTCAGTTTGATCCCTTTTTCTGTGATAGGGTCTTAGTTTTGATTATCATGGGGCACTTCTATCAACAGTATGCCCCGAGTGAGTGCTCTGTACTCTCTGAGGGAAAGGGTTGTAATCTGCATGGTTTATTTTTTTATTAAATATTTCTCCCAAGTCGAAAACACAAAGTTGCTGTTTAAAAATGACTGTTTCAAATGTAAGAAATAGACATTGTTTTTAGTGGACAGCAGCCCAGCTGTGTTTCTATGCTGTCAACATTCAAAATAGTTAAGCATTGAACACATGACTGTAAAATCAAACTGCGACAAAGGGCGGTACTTTGGTTCTTTTCAAGGTTTAACCCCCAAAACATCATTAATTATGAGCATTTGTGATTTAGTGTTGTTGTTTACTAATAATTCTTCATTAACAATTCTACAGTGGCTTGCAAAAGTGTTCGGCCCCCTTGAACTTTCCCACATTTTGTCACATTACAGCCACAAACATGAATCAACTTTATTGGAATTCCAGGTGAAAGACCAACACAAAGTGGTGCACACGTGAGAAGTGGAATGAAAATCATACATGATTCCAAACATTTTTTACAAATAAATAACTGCAAAGTGGGGTGTGCGTAATTATTCAGCCCCTGAGTCAATACTTTGTAGAACCACCTTTTGCTGCAGTTCCAGCTACCAGTCTTTAAGGGTTTGTCTCTACCAGCTTTGCACATCTACAGACTGAATCTTTGCCCATTCTTCTTTGCAAAACAGCTCCAGCTCAGTCAGATTAGATGCACAGTGTTTGTGAACAGCAGTTTTCAGATCTTGCCACAGATTCTCGATTGGATTTAGATCTGGACTTTGACTGGGCCAGTCTAACACATGGATATGTTTTGTTTTAAACCATCCCATTGTTTCCTGGCTTTATGTTCAGGGTCGTTGTCCTGCTGGAAGGTGAACCTCCGCCCCAGTCTCAAGTCTTTTGCAGACTCCAAGAGGTTTTCTTCCAAGATTGCCCTGTATTTGGCTCCATCCATCTTCCCATCAACTCTGACCAGCTTCCCTGTCCCTGCTGAAGAGAAGCCCCCCCAGAGCATGATGCTGCCACCACCATATTTGACAGTGGGGATGGTGTGTTCAGAGTGATGTGCAGTGTTAGTTTTCTGCCACACATAGCGTTTTGCATTTTGGTCTCATCTGACCAGAGCACCTTCCACATGTTTGCTGTGTCCCCCACATGGCTTGTGGCAAACTGCAAACTGGACTTCTTATGGTTTTCTGTTAACAATGGCTTTCTTCTTGCCGCTCTTCCATAAAGGCCAACGTTGTGCAGTCGTGCACTGCACAACGTTGGCCTAATAGTTGTCCTATGGACAGATTCCCCCCACCTGAGCTGTAGATCTCTGCAGCTCGTCCAGAGTCACCATGGGCCTCTTGGCTGCATTTCTGATCAGCGCTCTCCTTGTTCGGCCTGTGAGTTTAGGTGGACGGCCTTGTCTTGGTAGGTTTACAGTTGTGCCATACTCCTTCCATTTCTGAATGATGGCTTGAACAGTGCTCCGTGGATGTTCAAGGCTTGGGAAATCTTTTTGTAGCCTAAGCCTGCTTTAAATTTCTCAGTAACTTCATCCCTGACCTGTCTGGTGTGTTCTTTGGACTTCATGGTGTTGTTGCTCCCAATATTCTCTTAGACAACCTCTGAGGCCATCACAGAGCAGCTGTATCTGTACTGACATTAGATTACACACAGGTGCACTCTATTTAGTCATTAGCACTCATCAGGCAACGTCTATGTGCAACTGACTGCACTCAGACCAAAGGGGCTGAATAATTACGCACACCCCACTTTGCAGTTATTTATTTGTAAAAATTGTTTGGAATCATGAATGATTTTGGTTCTACTTCTCACGTGTGCACCACTTTGTGTTGGTCTTTCACGTGGAATTCCAATAAAATTGATTCATGTTTGTGGCTGTAATGTGACAAAATGTGGAAAAGTTCAAGGGGGCCGAATACTTTTGCAAGCCACTGTATTTCTATAAATCTGGGACTACAAATGATTTTAGATGCTAATTTTATACATTTTTGAGAAATGAGGGCTGTGATTTTTGGTCAGTTAATGTGTTAAGGCCCAGAGCAGCCAGGGTGATGTTTGGGAAACATTTTAGGATGAAGCTCATCTCTGTGTGTGTCTGCATGTGTGCACCAGGGGGAGAAGTATGATGGGAGGAAAGCCGATGCGTGGAGCTGTGGAGTCATCCTGTTTGCACTTTTAGTGGTAAGTGACTTCTCCTACTGCACTGCAATGGCAGAAAATGGCCTGGACATTGTGCTTTTACAGTCATTTTGACACGCGTTTGGCATCTTCATGCAACAGCAGTGAAATTCATAACATTTCCAGACACAACCAAAATATTGAAGAGCTGCAAACATTGCAGAAAAAAGAAGCAAAAAGACAAAACACTGAGATTAAAAACAGCTACAATTGTGTGATAAATGACCATAAAGTATTACTAAGAGATGCGAAATGCCCACAAAGAAACCAAATAGTTTAAATATAATATGTAATGACAAACTGAACAAAAATACAAAAAGGTGCTAAACAAAATCAAAAACTCATGAAGAGGGATGCGAACAACTGTAAAAAGAGGGGCATCGTATCCACGAGGAAGCACAACAGAATCATAACATTAAAATAGTTACATTTTCTAAATCTGGCAACTCCTGATCTGATACAACATGACAAGGGAAAAAAACCAAAGGGGCGGAGTTAATTCAGCTTTTTCCTTGGCAAAGTATTTATACTGTATGCAGCCGGGATAAAGTAAAAAAGATCGTGAATTACTTCTGGACAAAGTAAATCACCTGATGGGAGCACTCTGCATCCTTTGGTACACCTGGAGTCTGTGGTTTCCACCAGCCAGGATTAAATTAAAGATGGGCTGCTGGAAACACAATGTGTACTGATAAAATATTAAAACCACATTATAAATAAAATGGGTACAGACAGGATGTTCTCCTTTCCTTTGTAACGGGCCTCTTTGTTCTAAATTGTGAATCGACAAATGACCGACTGCAGAAGAATGTTTCCACAACAGAAATCTGTGTTTCATAAGTGACAAAACACGGTGATCGATCATTTAAGGCCAGTCATAGGCTGGTGTGTGCAAATGTGGCTGCTGGTTGCATACATCTACATGCACATTATGTTCCTGTGCCGTAACGACCGTAGCTTTGCCTTTTCAGGAGAACTCTGTGGAATTTCTTGTGTTTGCAGTGACTGTTTATCTCTGCAGGAGATGCTAATAGCACATTTGTGAGTGAGAGTCCACCTCTGACCTTGGTTTGTCTCATTGTTCCCTCTTGCTTGAATGGCTAGCTTAAATGATTCGTTATTACTAAATATTATTATACCAGCATATCATATGTATGTGCACGTACAGCCTTGATGCCCTGAATCTAAATGAGACTTTAGTTCTTTAATCACTGTTTTGTTGAAACTAGTGCTGTCAGCGTTAACCTTATTAAAATGACGTTAACGCCATAACCGCATTAACGCAACAAACCTCCGTTAGCGAGTTAGCACGGATCGCCCGTGCGTGGGGCTGCACAGTGTTAACGAGCGATCCGCGCTAACCGCCTAACGTAGATTTGTCGCGTTAATGCGGTTATGGCATTAACGTCATTTTAACGAGGTTAACGCTGACAGTACTAGTTGAAACATGAGAAAATGCAGGTTAGAGAGCTCACTCTGTTTGGTTTGATCAAAGGATGCTCAATTTTAAAATGCGGTTAGAGATTCTGTCCGTCCATAAAATAATCAACTTATTCTTGTCAAGCTAATAGACATTTAGACCCGGACCACGTGTACGAGGCTTTATTATGGTAAATATGGCAGCTTGTATGTAGTTTGGCCATGGGTAAAACTGGGCCTCTGAAAAACTCTGGATTTTGTAAATTCCAGGTTGTGGGAAAATAAAATATTTATGTGGGGAAAATCCAGTTTATCCTAATATTGTTTTTTTCTTTCCCCTACAAAATGATTTGAATATGTCAGCTTTGCTTCGTGCGGACACATCACATACGAAGGCTTTTCATACCAGCAGCTCTGTAACGTGATAGTAGTGAGTAAATGACTGTTTGTTTTGGTGCCGTGTGAACACACGAGTGTTTTATCCTCTTGATGAAGATGGATCACATAACACAGTCATCATGTGAAGATAAATCTCTCCGCTGGTGTTGTTTTGATTACCACGCAGTGTCAGTGACCATCTAGCTTCATCCTGCTTGTTTTTTTTATGAGGAGGAAACGGTATCAGTCATCATGTTATTGAGCGTGCGCCCTAGCTGGAGAGCAGAGGCAGAGCCGGCTGGCTGCAGTACAGAGTGCCTCATCATCACTCACTCTGATGACTGATACCTCTCGCAAAACTGCCTCTGGTCACCTTCTTTGTCAAACGGCAGATTATCTCTCAGGGCACACCTGACAGGCCGGCTACATGACAACAGGCAGATGTCAGCGCTGGGCCATGTGATCTCGTGTTGCTGGTGTGATTTTAATACAGAACTGCTTAAACAAATAAATACAAAGAACCAGGATCTGCTGTGCTCGTTTTTAGCTCCATATCTTCATTCTTGGTAGTTTGCATGATTCACAGAGCAATCCACATATTAATAATGATAGTTTATTAATAATTATTGAGTAATTATTTAGGTTGTACCAGGCCTAGAGGCGACATCACTGCTCATCCACTAACTGAAAGCTACTTTAGCTCCTCCCCCTTTAAGGCTGTCACCACTTTCCTCTGATTGCCTTCTGCTCATCAACAGAAAGCTTAAGTAGCCAGTGGGCGGGGCTTCTGTGCTTCATGTGACCAACTGTAGATATCCACTCTCACTGACATTATGAAGATCTGGGAGTACAGAACAATCTGAAGTGGAGCGTTTACAGAATTGGGAAGACTTTAGACTCCAAAGGAGTATCTACAGCTATGCTGACCTTTATTAAGACCACGTTATTAAAAAGTAACCACCACTACAACAGGATGTATAACAGAAAATAAGGGATTGAAATGTGTAAATGTTTAGACGTTACCATTGTGCCTTTTCTCAGGGTGCTCTTCCTTTTGATGACGACAACCTGAGAAACCTGCTGGAGAAGGTGAAGCTGGGAGTTTTCCACATGCCTCACTTTATCCCTCCAGACTGTCAGAACCTTCTGCGTGGCATGATTGAAGTAGACCCCATCAAGAGGCTGACGGTAAGCTGCTGCAGTCTGCCCACGTCACATCACCCCCTGGCCCGATTCGTTATAGACCCGGAGAGGACTGAGGTCCTCCATCAGCGTGACTGTGGTCGCTTTGCATTTTTATGATCTCCGGCTGCTGCCTTAGGAACTACATGCTGCACTTTTGCTAAATTTAGCACATTTGCACTGTGACTGACCTTGCAGCTACTGTTCTTTCCTTTCATCTAAAACCAAAGATTTGTTTAGAAGACAATCATTGCAAATATAACAAAAGTACTGTTAGATAATCTGCTTTCACTTCATTTTCTTCTGCAGGTTAAGCAGCTGTGTTAGGCATCATACCGCAGCTGATAAATCTGTAACTCAAGAGTAAGAACAGCATAAAAGTGTAAAACGAAATCAAACACCAAAGAAATGATAAACAAGTCACAGAGAAACTATTTTTAAAAACTAGTTTTATAAAGAAGATTTGAAAGAAAAGGCTTTTAAACTTTTACACTGCGAACCTCCCTTCCTGCATCTGTTTCCCTTTATTCCAGCTAAGTCATAGCCTAGGTTTACTTCACTGCAGTTAGCCGGACGGTGGCTGTAGGGTCTGCTCCTGTTCATTGCTCCTGAGCTTTAAAAAGGCTGGAAAAAGCTGCAGCGTGCAGTTAACCAGCATGCTCACCAGTGTGCCTCGTTGTGGTGAAGTGGACACTGGATCCTGCAACTTAATGCTGTTTGATAAAGACGCCCATTCCCTGGATCTTCAGAGACCATTGAGCCTGCTCGTCTTTGTCAGTTTCACTTGGAAATCATTCATTAATGTTTATTTGTCCTTACAGTTGGAGCAGATCCAGAAGCATACGTGGTATCTGTGAGTACAGACACTTGAGTTTATTTTCGTCTGCTTCTGTCTTGGTTCAGTGTGTACGTGCATGTCCGCTTAAAGTGATGTGATGAAAGAAAAACGCCACAGCAGATAATGCAGAATGAAAATAATAAGAGTGTTTTTTGAACTCTCTGATGGAGACCTCTCAGAGAGGAATCGTGTCCATTAGTCCTGAGAGTGAGAGCTGTGTTTGCTCCAACGTTGAGAGGCCAGATCATCAGGATGCTCTAATGCACCTCTGATTTCTAATGGATGTAATATTTCTGGATTTTAAAACTCAAATTATTTTGATTTGAAATCACACAGAGGGTCACACAGTTCAGTAAAACCTTATTTCACTGATTTTTGCCATCTTACTAAACATTTTAGATTGAATTTTTGTGTCACCACCAAAACACCACCACCACCACTAAAACTCTTACTGTGTATAAATGTATCCTCTTATCAAAAGCAAGTCTTGCCAGATTTTTGGCCTGCTTGAAAAACCTCTGTGCATCTTTGGTTCGATTACTTTACTACTTACTAACTTTCCACCAAATTTAACTTTTCAAAAGCTTTTTCTGATCATTGAATTTAAGGACTGAGCTTCTCTTTTGTTGGGAAGCTTTAGTGTCTTCACCAGAGCGTTTGATTGTGCGGTTTATGTTGCAGAGCTGGAAAGAACGAGCCAGAACCCGAGCAGCCCATCCCCAGGAAGGTGGCCATCAGAACACTCGCTTCGGTCGAAGAGATCGACCCCGACGTCCTGGAGAGCATGCACTCCCTGGGCTGCTTCAGAGACAAGGACAAACTGACCAAAGATCTGCTGTCTGAGGAGTGAGTGACAATCAAGGGACGAGGGAGCAAAAAGTCATTTACAAAACCACACATGAAGCAGATTGAAAGGGTGGGAGGCGCTGAGACGGAGAAGAGAAATATATTAGAGACTGCTTGACAAACTGTCAGCTTGATGAATTATTTCATTTAATATCTTGCGATGATCAACCGTCTTTTTGTTCCAGTCTCAACTGCTGGGTGCTCAGCTCACGGTCATCTCTCTTTGTCTCTACAGGGACAACCAGGAAAAGATGATCTACTTCTTGCTACTGGACCGGAAGGAGAGGTATCCCAGCCACGAGGACCAGAACCTGCCACCACGCAACGAGATCGGTAGGCCAGTCTAACCAATATCTGTCATTGGTCCATACATGAATGCCTCAACGACTATTTGGTGTTTTGCTAATATCTTTGGAACGCATGGTCATTAGCCCCACATGACTGAATTTTAATACCTTTGGTCATCCCCTTAACCCCTTAGGGTTTGGCTCAGCAGGTTTTGTTAACATGCTAAGCATGTTTATACAGTAAATCAAACTAGAGTAAGGCAAATGAAGCAATGAAGGTTTTAAATGCCAACATTTTTTTTGATCCCATATGTTTTGATTTTTTTTAATTATTTCATCCAGGATTGCCACAAACCTATTTTACAAAAAATATACGTGTTGTTTGGTTCCAGTTTTGAACTATCTCTATTAACTTTGAAAGCAACTCAAATCTACCAATAACCTGTTGTCTGTCAGTGTCCATGCCAATTTAAACTAGTTTAATTAAGGAGTAGCATTCAGACTCCATCTTATAGAGATTAAGTATTATCTGCATTTCTGTTTGAGTAAGTTCCTACTAATTTTTATTTTAATATTAATAGAAACTAGCAACTTAAAAAAGGTGTTTATATTTAATTCATTCAGGTTCATCAAAACTGATGGCTATCCGGTCTTTAAGTCTGATGTCATTAGCCATGTCTGGGTCCAAACTCTGCTTCAGGTCCCAAAGTCAAATGAACACTGCAGCATCACTGAGAGTTAAAAACTGTCTAAATTCTTTCATCTTTAATAAAATAATCAGCGTTGCTGCTTTATCAGGTTTAACAATTAATTTTAACATCCAGGCATCCATTAAAATAGAATTTATTACATTTAACGATGTTAGACGTTAGCAGGAAGTTAGCTTGCTAGTTTCCACCTAAACCTGATATAGCATGTTCTGACTGAGAGATTTTGGAAACAAATTCAAACGTACAGCTCTGCTATCACTTCCAACATAAATGAAGACAGAAAACTAAACAGCAGTGACGTTTGTAGGGTTACTGAAGTTGGGCTAGCCTTTATATAATGATGTGCTACGTGGTGGCTAGCAACACAGCTATGTTAGCATAACATTAGCACAGTGAAGCTGGAGGATGAACGCTAACTTTTTTCCACTCGATAAAAGTTAACGTGAGGGTTCCCGATGGTTAGAGACAAATGTAATCGCATGGCAGGATGCTGTAAACGGACCAAACTTCAGTCAGGAGAACAACTGAGATAATCCATCCACAATACGAGGTTAGTCATTAATATACTGCTGCATGGGCTGGGCTGTAGTAGTTACATGTAAGGGTTTAAAAACCGAGCTTTAAAATGAACAATGGTAATAAAAACTGAGAGCGATCACTGACTGTTTTTAGAGGTTTGTTGAGATTAAGTAGAACAAGATACAAACATTTTAAAACACAACAGCCTTATTAAACGCAGAGTAGTTTGGACCCGGAAGCAGGATTAATCACGTCATCACTTATAGTAAGCTAGTTTATGACTGTCTCTCTAGTTAGCCGATTTTCTATAAATGTAGGTTTGCCATTTTCACTTTTCATGCTGTTAGTGACTTTTGCTTTGGTTTTTGCTTGGATAGTTAGTTAAATACACTCTTTTTATGAGTATAGCTCTGTGGTTAGCTATCTTTTTGTGGAAGAGTGCAGAGTGAGCTAGCTAACAAAGCTACACAGTCTTTGTGTACTACATGTAGAACCTTTTTTCATCAATTTTTGTTGTTACTACTAGTTTAAAAATACGTTTTTGGAAATGACATACATACACACACATTTTTTTTTTGCCTGTCCCGTTTGGATCTTTAGCCGTCAGAATTGTTGTCTGAAGGCCAAGAAAGATGCCAAGCGGATTTACTTTACCAAGTGGATCATCATGGCCTTGCCATATTGGTCCATTTGATTGACCTTTATTATAATTATGTATTTATTTGATTTGATTTTTGGTTGTTACAGACGGGACAGACATGACTGGGGGATAGGACAGGGAGAAAGAATGAAAGAAAGAGAGGGAGAGAAAGAAAAATAGAGGCGAGGAGAGATGGTGAGAAAGGGGGGGGGACAAGAAAAACAATCAAAACACCTGGATCACCTGTATGACGATAAAAAACCAGAAGAGAAAACAAACAACAAAGAGCAACATAATAAAAACAACACCATCACAATAAACTAGATAACAGTAGATAACAGTAAATACTAAATATTACATGTTATTGTGCAGTACGCAAGATTGACAGTGCACAATGTGCTTTGAGGTAGCAGCCAAGAAAGGTGTAGATTGTGTCTGTGAACACCTGTGTGTACACCTGTGTGGATCAGCATGCTTGTATTCAAAGGGTTTCTCCTTGTAACGATCTGCCAGGGAGTGTCATCAGTATTTTAATGTGTTGAAGTAAAATTTAGCTAATGTTAGCCATTTAGGAAAAAGCTAATTTACCAAATTAAAGCTAAATATATGCTAATACAGTCATGTTTTGACATACTGATTAGCTTTTTAATGTGAAACTGATAATAGCTGCGATACCAAGAAAAGGTATTTTGTGTTTGTTTGCTATCTTCTTTATCCATGAGCGTCTTCCTTCCACAGAAAAAAGTAAGTGGAAAATCCTGACTAAATGTATGTCAAATGACAAAATTTGGTATGCTTGTCCAAATACAGGAACGCATTTTGTTTTCTACTCTGCTCCTTTAAAGTGGTGTCCTAGGTTACATGTAGAGGGATAAAAAGAGCATAATGAATAGCTTAGGGGGCTGAAGTGTTCTGATAAACTGAACCTTTCAGTTAGTATTTCACCTTTAATTTACTGTTTTATATCAGCTTTATGAGATTCTACCATTTGATAAATATAGAATAACGTGTTATTTTTATATTCTTCTGACTGTTTTTTGTTTTTTAATGATCACTTTTAATGTTTTTGCCTTTGTCTTTTTCCTTCTCATCTCGGCTCACCCTGGGCCCGCTCAGCAGACCCTCCCAGGAAGCGTGTAGACTCCCCCATGCTGAGCCGTCACGGCAAGCGGAGGCCGGAGAGAAAGTCCATGGAGGTGCTGAGCGTCACAGAGGGAGGGTCTCCTGTACCGGTGCGGCGAGCCATCGACATGGCCACACACGGACAGAGGTAAAAGACCGAGATTGGCACGTGTGCTCGTGTGCATGGACAAACATGTTTCTCCAGGTCAATCAAGGCTGTTTGCTGTTGTTTAAAGTGTCATTGATGAGTTTTGAATTGATTATCAGTTATGATAAATAATGCATTTAATCACAGTTTACAGCACTTTATCAAAATTGGACTGGTCTTTTAAAAATATTAATTTCACACGTGTACTGTTTGCCCTCAGTACGACTTTACTTCAATCTTTCGTTTCACTGAGCTCTGTCAGGTTTACTGGGAAGTCTCTCAAACAGCTGTAAGTCCTTCCATGCTTCAGTGAACTGTGGTTAAATACATGATGCATTATTCTTTCTCTGGTGGTGTCAGACATACAATACACATCACAGAAGGCTTGATGTAATCTCTGGGTTTAGATCTGCCTGAGACTAACGGTGCACTCTTAGCTCTGGCGGAAATTCATCACAGATGTTGAAATGCATGGACCGGTCTCTCAGGTTTGTGCGTGGTGTGGGTAAAGTGTGCATGGAGCATGCAGGACAAGAAGCATCCCGGTTTGAGAAGCTGTGAACTGAAATCCATTTAGCAAGCGGGCGTGCACGAAATCTGTGGATGTTTTTGTAGTCGAGCTGTGACAAAATAATGGAGGAGATTGTAATCCATGTGTTTCCTGCTTCCTAATAACCTTGTATGGACATGGGTGTACACACATATACTGTATGACAAACAGAAAAAAATAGATGATAATGTGAAACCCTACATGACGAGCTGAAGCAACAGCATGTTGTTTACTAGAGGAGTGAGGTATTAGTATGAGACAAATGTTCTAAATCTTCTAAAAACATATATATATAAAAAATATCTTATTAACTTATTATCTGATCTAATGCGAGTGAGCGGTCTTCATCAGTCCTGGCTCTGCAGCTCCCTCACCAAAACCAGAGTAGGAGTGAAAATGCAGCTGAGGATCAATCCCATGCTGCAGGAAACGGCAGACGATGTCCAAACTGTATTGTCGTTGTCGGGGGTTTATGTGTGAAAACAAGCTTTCATCAATCTACCACATTAAATTACTTACTTTATATTCAGATGCAGTAGAAACGATTGATGGAGCATCAATTTATTGGCCTGATGGACTTCTGTAGCCAATGGTTGACACTGTGGTGGCTGTATGTGTTTTTTATATTATCTGTGTATTTAAAAGAGAGCAAGCTAACACATTTAATTCAATATATGCTCTGGATGTGTTTTGAGTAATTTATGGTGTCATAGAAGAGGTTAAGTAGAAGGAGCTGAAGATCTTTGTGGTTCTCTTTCATAGCATTCGTTTCCTGTCTCATTATGGGAATGTCTCTTGTGTGACCTTATCAGAAGCTCAAATGCCTTTATGCCAGCTACGTGATGCCCAGACAGTGGGATAGCTCAGTAGGTAGAGTGTTTGCCCCATGACCGGAAGGTCGGGGGTTCAAATCCACCAAACGGCTACCTTGAGGTACCCTTGAGCAAGTTACCGTCTCTGCACACTGCTCCCGGGCGCTGGATTGGTATCTGCTCACTGCTTCTTCTCGTTTTTAACAGAAGAGTGGAAAGACACCTGTGCTATTGGGTGCTAGCATACAAGGAGTAGCAATACTGTCCTGTGGCTAATGTTGGTGTCAAGTAGCAATACTTTCACCCCGGGAGGTAGCAATCTTTTCCCAAAGCAAAGTAGCAACACTTTGCTAATAAAGGTACCACTAGCTTTATCATCAGGTAGCAATACCCTTCGGCGCTAACGGTTTCTCACATTAGGTAGCAATACCTGTAGAAAAGTACTTTTCACCCCATGCTAGCTGAAGAATAGCAATATTCTCTGGACTTTAGTGAGTTGTAGAGCTCGCTAACATTCACAACTCTCTAGCTAACCATGGCTATGACTGACAACAAAGTTGCAAAACTTTGTCCTTGCAGCAAGTAGATTTCTGCCTGGGATACACACCCCGTGTGTGCGGCATGCCTTTGCTTATCGCATGCACAAGCTACCATGACATCCATACACAACTGTATCCAACGCGCGGCTTTCACACACAAACTACTCCGCCACAGGCTAGCTCACCAGGCTAACCTGTCGGGTGGCGACCCTTTGCTGTGTGAGGCTGCTGTGGCGCAAGGAGAAATTTAAATGCCCAATGATTTGGCCGCAACACCAAGCCCGAGCTGGGCAGATGCAGACCCTCACCCCATCGTCACTGCTTTCCCGTCACTGGAGACACATGGAATATGTGAATTTTTCCCCCATGCTTGAGTCACCCTGGATTGGAGATGCTAACGAGGACAAAGATGAGTCAGGTGACACGGAGCTCCTGCAGTCTGACGATGAGGAGGAAGAGTCCAACTCCTTGGCTAGCATCAGCTTGGTTGAAAAGCCCTCGGCTACCGGTGAGGTAGAAAAATCTGCACTGCCGTCTCCCCTGGACATGCAGGACGTGTGCAAGCGCACAGCTGCTAGGCTCAACATCCCGTGGCACGGCGTGCAAAGCGAGGTTGTAAAATCTCGTTTTGATGGTGAGAAATATCCAAAGGCAAAAAAGACGGGAAAGCATGTGTTGCCCGTTTCCCCAGAGCTACTTGATGAGATATAAGTGATGGGGAAAGAAAAGACATACAGCGAAAAACACCCCATCGTGGGGAGCTCCCTTCTGGTTTGTGAGAGGATGGAGTCAAATGCCACAAGTGGAACTGTTAATATTGAGCCATCTTCACCTGAAGACATCTATGTCCTCATCACCCCATCCCTCCTCTCCAAGACAGACCGCTTCCAGTCTAGCCTTACAAATAAAGTGCTAAAAGGCAGCAGGTCTGTGGGTAAGAGCCCACAACGCCGCCTCTATGCTAATGGCTTACCAAGCCAAGCTAGAAAAGGACATGACAGCTAAATCAGATACCACAGTGTGGGAAGAAAACTGCGTCATAACTCACCACGTCCTCCACCTCCACAAGGTAGCTGTACAGGCTGCTGGGAGAGCCATGGGTCTCATGATTATCCAGGAGCCGACACTCTGGCTCGGGCTCACCAACCTGCTGACTAAGAAAAAAGAGGAGCTCCTCGACACCCCTGTCGCCCCTCAAGGACTCTTCGGCGCGGCTGTTATATCATTGCAGAAGAGATGTGAGGAGAAAAAGAGAGGTGACAAGGCTCTTCTCTAGGGCCTTGGGCCGCTGTGCCTCTACCCAGGTCCTTTTCAGAGCAAGTTCAATGGGACATGTTCCACACAGAAGGCAGAACCCGGGCCGGCGTTGACGTCACTGGACCTTTCAGAGGGAAACAGCAAAAGATTGCAGTGTTGTTTCACAAGCACGTCTCTCATGCATTCTGGATTAAACTGCGATAATGCAGACGTGCCCGTTGCCTCCGTCGCAGGTGAGGAAGATGACAGGACACCGGGATGGCGAATGTTGGCAACCACAATAGTGCAGCCTGCGTGAGCTTTGAGATCACCTGGTCTGCTGTGTTCTTGTTGTCAGAACATGAAAAACTGTTTCTCTTCATATAAAGCAAATTGTACATTTGCAGTATATATTTTTCTTGTTCAAAAACCATATTCTAAATGCTGACATATGCTATGCTGGAGTTTTCATACAAATTGTTGTACGCTGCTCTGCTCGTGATGAGCTGCACTCAGCAGGTGCTGTCTGATTTGTTACACTTCAGCAGCTTTAACAGCCAGAAAGCCCACGCGTCTGGCTGCGTTCTCCTATTTCTGAGGATGATTCAGACAATAAAGCTGAACATTACAGCTTGTAAAAATGTTTCAGAGGTGCAAAAATACAGAAACTGATTGTTTACGGTAAGGGAGTGTGTTGAATGTCCCACTGACTCCAGCATGATCCATGAATGTGTGTCTCCTCTTAATTTTTGACTCCTTAGTTCTCGATCTCTGCATGTATTTGAGGTTTTTTAGTTCTTGGGTTCTTGGTAATTTCTGTCTTGTTTTGTTTTAGTTTCACAGTAATAAATTAGTTTCAAGATTTATTTTTTAACAGGCTCGCATGTTGCACATTAGGTTTTCCCTTGCTTGACTGCCTTTCTGTCTATCTCTTGATTTTTCTTTTCTGCCCCCTTTTTAGCAAATCTGTTTTCAGTAAGAGCTTGGATATCACAAACGCTAACTGCAGCAAGGAGGAAAGGTATTGGATTTCTGAGTTTCTGTGTTGTTGTCTGTGTTATTTTCTTCCCACTCATCTCTTTGGTTTTTCTTATTGCTTGCGAAAGTTCGTCACACCTTTGTCTTTCACTTTTAGATGTAGCATGTGGTTCCTCATAGAAAAAGTTTATTTACCTTTTGTTATGAAAATCTGTCTGTGGCCACTCAAATATTTGTCATTGCTTTTGCATCATTTTTACATTAATTGATCATCTAAAAAACCCACATTGTGACCAAAGCAACGCCACAACAAGATATTCTCTTTACTAACAAATCACTTCAGACGCTCAATATAAATACGACATTAAGAAAAACAAAAACATCCCCAAAAAGAAACACAATCAACATTTTTAACAGCTAATGTCAATAATATTTTATTTTCTGGACAAAGATGGAGAAAGTCTTATTTTGTTATTAGTGGATTGAAATCTCTGGAGACAGGCGAGCATCATTTCTCTCAGCACCGTCGTTGGCTCCGTTTTTTACTACCTTTGAACTGAAGGAACAGAAAACTGAAGATTTTGAAGAATGATATTTATGTAATGAGTTTGGGTCTCCGGAGAGTGACATCACTTATAAATGCATTGGTCCAAATAAAGGTAAGGCAGTGACTCGGTGTTACTGCCTTTGACAACATATTTTCCTCATATTTTAATAAATAAAAATCAATTTTATGTTTGGGTAAATGCAACCCTACTTCAAAAAACAGGTTACAAATATTTCCATTACAATCCTGGTGAATAAGTCTAAAATCATTTTGGTGGATCACGTTTACCTTTTCTGTTTTTGTCTAAATGCTGTAGTCAGTTTTCAGCTTTCTTCTTATATGTTCTGACTTCTTTTCATTTTAGGGCCACTGTAGGTGCCCCTTATTTACTGTAAATGAATCCGTCTGTGTGAAGAGTGCCTGGACAACAACAACTTTTACATGATGTTAGATAGGGCTGTGCGATATGACCAAAACCTCATATCCCGATATAAGAATTCTATCGTCCGATAACGATATAAATCACAAAAATGTAACATTTTCTGTCAATTCTGTGAATCTCGTCTTGTGTGAAGTGTTTCCAGCTGGGCGTCATGTAGCTGGAGTCGAGTGTTTTAACCGATGCATGAAACGATACATTTTTAGACATAAGTTGTAACGGCGCCGTTTTCTTTGTGAGTATTTATTACACGGCGTGCTGCGGGGGAAAGCCTGTTCTAACGTTTGAGTCTAAGGTTTATTTTTTAGCACCTGGCGGCTCTTTTTTACTTCATCCGTAAATAATCTGCTCTTTCACGTGATTCAGTTTATTTTGAAAAGTCTCAACAGGATCTTGAGCTTTATTGTGAAAGGTTTATGTGGAACATAAACAAGCGGACACGCGATGCTGTTACCGTCGTTGTTGCTAACGACAACGCATAAAAACAGGCGCTTGTCCGTCCGTAGTGTGGTGATATTAAATATAAGAGAAAGAGAGAACTTTAAGAAATGAATATAGCCACTACAGTGACCATCAAAACCATGAAAAAATATTGCCGTAAACAGTTTATTTTGCGACAACACAAAACAAACGATAGCGTAAAATGAAACGATAGACGTTTTTATATCGTCATCCGATATATATCGTTATATCGAACAGCCCTAATGTTAGAATTGTAGGGACAGACTACAAAAGGCCCTGGTGTCCATCAGTGCATAATAAGACAAAGTGGATACAAATGGAAACTCAGGTGTATTGTGTCAGATAGTATTGGATCTAAACAGTATTTGGATCCAAGTAGCATGATGTAAAATGGTCACGCTGTTATCAGAAGCCTATATCAGTGTGAGCAGAGTATTCTGTTCACGCTGAAATCTGAAAAATGGCACACGATGAGTTTTGCACGCCCTTCCTCTTTGGTGTTGCTTCCTCAGCCGCTGAGAGGCAAACACAATTTTTAGGTCAACTTCCTGCCTCCGTGTCTAACAACGCCTCCTCCCCTCCTAACATCTTCACTCCATATCGTGTGTGTGTGTGTGTGTGTGTGTGTGTGTGTGTGTGTGGAGGAAGTACTGGCAAACAAACAAACTTTTTTGCACTTTGCCAGTGTGTTTTTCCAATGATGCATGGGGAGGGTTGTGTATAATGATTTGTGGATCCTCCCTGTGCGGCTGAACACAAGTTTGTCTATGGATTTGTGGCCTTAATGGAGATTAGCATAAATTAATTGCTTTGAATGCAGATGGAGCATAAACACGAGATGAAAATGAGGTTCACAGTCCCACTGAACAGCTTTTTATCTTGCTCGTCATCTAACTGGGAATATCCATAAAATGAAGCTTGTTGTGCCCACGAACAAACATCACCAGCAACAAACCAGGAATCCATTTTCCCGTTTCAGAGATGAGCTAGCGTTAGCGTCCTGGGTTTGTCCTGGATGGGCGCCACCGTTGATGAATTGCGTGTTACAAAAGAGCTCCTCTCCCTGGCGGGAGCCATGATTTAACGTAACATCAGCGCGTGCTTCCTCAGCATGAGGACGCAGAGCAGATAGAATATGTATGATTCTGCAGTATTATACTCTGTGGGACTGTATCACAGCGGGGCTACAGACAATAATGGAAAACAAAGAGCTTTTAAAATCATGAGGTAGTTGATACAATTAGCAGATTTTCAAAAAGTTAGGTTTGATGCTTCCAACTTCTCACGTAATGATTTCTTAACTCCAATTATTTATTTGTTTTTGCTCTTCGGTTATTTTAAATAACTTTGATGGTCCAGTTTTTGGGTTGAAAAACAAACATCATGAATGAACTGTGATTTCATCATTTCTTTAAAACTCTTTAAAACTATAAATGTTAGCTGCTGGTATATTTCTTTGCATAACCAGAAGCGCCATATTTGGATAAAACGATCAAGTAATTCTAAGAAGCTTAGGTAGCAAACTGCATTCAGAAAGAGCACTGGTGCAGTGCACAGACACACACATCTGCTAATTAGTTCAAATTGATATAATTTCACTCACCAAAACAAACATCGTCGATGATCTGTACCATTTAGTAAGTCATTGTTTGTCAGGTGTTTTCATTAAAAAATAGCCTAAAAGGTACTGACGGCACAAACAGGCGAGAGGCACAGTTCAGTGGCTCCGATTAGATGCAAAGATGAGGCCTGTCAGAAAGTGTGAAACGACCCATAGTTGGGCTAGCAGGCTTTAAATATACTCTGTAATGCTGTTAAGTTAGGCATTTTAAAATGAGACTCTGAGAGAGACCTTTGTTTAATTCATTTGGAAATAATATCAGTTTTTAGTTGCAGTTCACTGGTAGGAAACATAAGCAGTGATCACATTTAACGAGGTGCGTCTATATATTTAAATTAATGATAGCTGCTTCAATTGAAAGATTAGAAGTGGTTTTATTAACACAGGCTCACCATCAGGTGTTTGATGTTCGTCTGTACTTCTTAAATACGTAAATCATCAGCATGTTTAAGTCAGACTAATTCATCATGTCATTAAAAAAACAAGATTAATGTAATTTTCTATTTCAAAAAGACAAAAAAATCTGGATGATGAATCAAGTAGCACAGCAGCAGTTAGGCAGATGTTTTATTTCACTCACAGCTGAATTCAATTAAAGTAGAATGTTGAGTTCAGATGTAAAAATACTGTTTATAAAAGCTTTACACAAGCAGAAGAAGCTAATTGATTTCTAACAACTTGCTAATATTTGTTTTAGAAGTTTCTTCAGCTGCATCGCTGTAGAGACGCTAAAGCAGCCAAAGAGAGAACATTTCAACATCGGCATTTTAAATATTATGTAAATATTATTATTATATTATTTAAATAATATTATTATTATAATATTATCCATCCATTCGCTTCCGCTTATCCTTTTTCAGGGTCGCGGGGGGCGCTGGAGCCTATCCCAGCTGTCATAGGGCGAGAGGCGGGGTACACCCTGGACAGGTCGCCAGTCTGTCGCAGGGCCAACACACAGGGACAGACAACCATTCACACTCACATTCACACCTAGTGGCAATTTGGATTATCCAATTAACCTATCCCCACAAGCTGCATGTCTTTGGACGGTGGGAGGAAGCCGGAGTACCCGGAGGGAACCCACGCAAACACGGGGAGAACATGCAAACTCCACACAGAAAGACTCCGGCCTGATGGTGGAATTGAACTCAGGACCTTCTTGCTGTGCGGCAACAGTGCTAACCACCGTGCCACCGTGGTTATAATATTATGGTTATAATGAAAATAGTAATAATAATGAAGAAACCATGGTTTCTTCATTATGACGGGGCAGCGTCATAGCTGTGAGCTCCAAATACTGCCTCGTGTGATGACAGCGCATCTTCAAAATCTAATTTGCAGTTGGCAATGTCATTTCTCCTTTATGAGAATTTTATTTATTTATTTTCTTATTTTTGTGTGTGTGCCTGTGTTTCTATCAGTCTGTCTGTGTCTTCAAGCATTTTTAATTATGATGTAGTGTTTTCATTTTTCACTGGCAACAAAGCCAAATCGTCTATGGGCAATTAAATCCCAAAGTCTTCAAAGACGTCAGCAGGTCTGAATGGTGAAAGTGGCGTACGGGCAAAAGCGAGAAGGGGGGGTGAAAAGTTAATGACACGTAAATGAAAAATGGAAACACTCATAAAAAGCAGAAAAGAGAAACCATGGTAATGAATTTTGCAGTAGCTCTCTGGTTCGGTGTGTGTGTGTGTGTGTGTGTGTGTGTGTGTGTGTGTGTGTGTGTGTGTGTGTGTGTGTGTGTGTGTGTGTGTGTGTGTGTGTGTGTGTGTGTGTGTGTGTGTTGTAACACTGACTGAGCTGCTCTGAACTATCTGAACTTTGGTTAAGGACATGAATTACTGAAGCCTTAAGTTGTCCTGTCACACCATAACTTTCCCCTCTAGTTGTATTAGCCACACAAAAGCTAAGATCCTTCAGAATCAATGGAAGTGAAAATCTCCACTAACCACTTCCCCTGTAACTAACCATTTACGGCCAGGTTAGCAGCCTCTTACTACCATATCTGTAATGGTCATTGCACTAAATCAAATAGAAAAAGAGCAACCCAAAGACGGGAAGAGAGCAGTCAGTGAAGTCTGTGGATAGAAATCATGAGAATGGAGCAGAAAAGTCCAAAAAACCACAAAAAAATTACTTGGTCAGGATATTTTGGATAAGCGGAAGAAGATGGATGGATTTCCACCATAGCCCACATTTCCATCAGGGCTATATTATAGGAATATATTATATTAAAGATAGCACCTTAACTCCAATGATCAGGAGAAAAGGCTGCACTTTGGAACAGACCAGCTCAGGGGAAGCTGAGTATATAGAAATGTGGAAGATGAATGTTGTCTGGATGAAACAATGAATGATTTAAACATTTTCAAAAAGAAAAAAGAAACTTGCTGAGGTCCAGAACTCATGCCAGCTGTAAAAAAAGCATGCTAGCTTAATGGTGCTTATTGTGACTGTGACCTGGGGGGGAAACAGCCTCGCTGACAAATGCATTTTTAGTTCAGTGCCCCACGAGGGCAGCTCAAGAAGTTTGGTTTGGAGAGCTTACAGATGTTGATAAGAGGAAAGGTTTCAGCAGGACGGAGACAATAAAATGTATTTGTAGAAGGGAAAAAAGGAAGAGCTACACAGAAAGGTTCAGCTCCTTTGGATGAAGTGTGTGTACATGTTTAGGCATCGCTGTGAGGACAGAAAATTGGCACTTGTGGGGACCAACAGTCACTTATGGGGACAAAGTGCCGTCCCCACGAGTTTGAAGACATTTTTGAGGCTCAAAATGTGGCTTTAGTGTCAGGGTTACAGTTAGGTTATGGTTAGGTTTAGGCTCAGGGTAAGCAGCAAGGGAAAGCATTATGTCAATGAGATGTCCTCACCAAGATATGAAAACAAGTGTGTGTGTGTGTGTGTGTGTGTGTGTGTGTGTGTGTGTGTGTGTGTGTGTGTGTGTGTGTGTGTGTGTGTGTGTGTGTGTGTGTGTGCTGCTTTGTACATTGTGGTATTGTGCATCATGCATACTGTCCACTTTGTGAATATTGATTTTACCTTGTGTGTGTGTGTGTGTGTAGGTCACGGTCAATCAGTGGAGCGTCCTCTGGTCTGTCCACCAGTCCTCTCAGCAGTCCCAGGGTAAGTATACGTCCCTTCCATGAAGTGATTGGTTCCCCACAAGCACCTTGCTGGCTGACTGGCTCTGCTGGCATATTGTTCCGCTCATACACACATACTTGTTCACATTTCCCTCCCATTGCCTCCCATCAGCAGCTCACATTGTGGACTTCATCATAAGCCTGTTTGACGTACAGCACAGCCTAAATGAGGGAAACGAGTGAGTTGTACATCATGTCCGGGCAGGTGAAGAAAGAAGAACTCTGCAGTGAAGCCAATCTGGAAATGTTAAACTAACTAAAGCATGAAAAGGCCAAAGCTGACTATATACAACTAACAAAGTCCATCTGAGAGCCATTTGTAGTTCTCTCATTGTAGCCTGCTGAAGATTCATAAGACTTCGTTTAGTTTTATTGAAAAAGTCAAAGCAGAAGGAAAAAACATGTCAGTAATTTTCTAACAGCTGGTCAGTGTGGGCTTCAGCTAACATTAGCTGGAGGAACTCGAGTAAATTTCAAGTTCTGCACATATGATATTAGAGTATCTGTCATAAAAATCCCCACAAAGTGCTCACTGTAACGACAAAACAAATCACTAACCATAAAAAACGAGTCCTCTGGTGAAATAACAGTACAGCTGCGGTAAATAGTCAATTAATTTATGTAACTCATCGAAGTTTAATAGCTTAATAATTTGAGTTTTCAGGGAAAAATGTTTTAAAAAGTATCTATCGAGTCTTCCATTGTAGTAAATGAAATGTTTTTTCAGTCATATGTCATAAACGCTCAGTTTTCCTAATGAGCCACTAGAATACGCCAGCGACCTCATCGCTACGAGGATAAATTAGTGTTTGCCTGTTGATTGAATTTAAATTTTTTTGTGTGTTTGGGTTCCGGCTGGTCACCAAACAATCAAATACTTTTTGCATTTTGTCCTTTCTTTCCAATGAACCACTTCTTCTTCTGAATAAACTCTAAATATTGGCTAAAACCAAATATTTGGAAACAAACTAACACGTGTATAATTCACTGTAATAACTTATGTTTAAAAAGTGAATGGTGAAATCGTCAGGGGAAACGTAATAAGACATTTAACAGATGCTATTTGTTGGGTTGATGATGATGTCGCTCCATTACTAACTAAAACAGTTTCCACCAAATTACTGAAAAACAAATCATAGTCAGTTGGTCATCTGTGGAAAATAAAAGATGCCCCTTTTTTATCTATATCGTCATCTAACTGCTCTGCAGCTGTGAAATAAATAAAGGCCTTCTTGTTCTTATTCTTTTTATTCTCGTTGTTATTCACAGCAGGCCGATCTGATTTAGGATCATTTGAACCCAGTGTGTGCTGCGCTGTACGTCACACAGAGCTTTAGATGAAGCGGGACCAGATCCATCTATGAGCGCAGACCAAACTGAGATCTGGCGATTAATATCCATGAAGAAGAGATTCTAATGACGTGGCAAATTAGTGGAAGAACACGTCTGTCAGTCTCTGAGAAAACCCTGCTGCAGAGTCAAAGCAGGGAGGAGAAGTGTGTGAATCAGTTCACAGCCTCCAGGTGCTGCTTTGCTGTTTCCTTAAAGTCATTCATTTTTACTAACTAACGCTCAGAAAGAGCACAGGCTGGGTATCGTAACATTTTCTATCCTGTGAGGACGTGCTGAAGTTTTATGTTTTGTCCTTGTGAGCCGCACATTGTGATGTGTGACACAGCGAACTAAAGAGGAGATAGATTGTAATCTTCAGCTCCTCTTCCTATAAGTGATGCTGATTCGTTCAACAGACCCACCTGAGTTTATTTGCTCAGTCTGTTTCATACATGCTGAAGAGAGGATGCTTTTGAAACTTCCTAAAAAGGTTACTGTTTTAATTACTGATAAGAATCAATGAGTAGCTGTTGAGTCTTCTGATGCATTTCTTTTTTCGGTAATAAGAAAAAACTGAATCTGAACTGCAGAACTCTCAGTGTTAAACTCTTACACAGACATGACTGTATTACTTTATACACATGCTATTCCAAGAACGGGCTGACAGCTCACCACAGGCTCTGCAGCCTCGCTGTTTTTGATTTGCTGAGGTCTGCTGTGCTGCTGCAGTTTGTTCAGCTGTGGATTCTCACTGCTCTGACCTGTCTTATCAGTGATCTGCTCATTCATCCCACAGTATTGTGCGTCAGCACTGGGCATGCACTCTGGCTGCTTTCCCAGGTGGAGGGTGAAGCTAAATCGGTTAGCTTTCATGCTGGGTCACTTGCTGGTAATTAGGGATGCACCGATGTATCTCACAGTAGTGGAATTCTGTCAGGTGAAAGCCTTAGTTTCAGGAAGTTCAGCTGATGGTTGGCCCTGATATTAAGAGGCCAAAACATTTAAATAAACTCCAAACCTTCATCTTTTCAGTTAAAAGTTGTTGCTTTCTCCACATTCTGGAGATTTGCTGCAACATTCCGGTGTGTTCAGTGTGACCACAGACCACAGTGACCACAGAGGGGTTTAGCTTTTAAAGAGGTGGACACGCTGCTAGCTCATATGTAGGATAGATAAAGCGTACGATGCTTTATTCTCCGTGTAAACAGTGATTTACATGGTTATAATGCACTAAAGTAATGAGTCCAGGTGAACCTTGGAGAACAAAGCTAGACTGTGATATTGTGTATGTTGTAACACTGCAGAAGCGACACAGTATGAGAATGTGGACAAAGTGACCACGTTGATCTCGGTGCATCCCTTCTGTTAATGCATCATGAATGCTCCACTGCTGCCTCGTGATTGGCTTAATCACTCTGCTAATCGCATGTTCTGTCTTTCTTTCTTTCTTGCACTCTCACCACTTCCTGCCTGCTCCACTTCTCCACCATCTGCCACACTCCTTTTTTATTTCCTGGTGTTTGCTTAATTTTATTATTTTTGTTGAATGGGAATGAACCTTCATTGGGCCGTGGTGTTCCTCTGGCTTTTTTTATTGGCTGACCCTGCTGTCATCTGTGACGGTGCATGACAATCGCAGCCCATCCGGCGGTTTTTTATCCCACCCCAATCTGCAGACCTATGCCAGTCCCCCAACTGCAGCCCCACCCACTCCCCCGAGGTCCGCCTTAATGGGGTGGGGCCCCGTACACATAACTCCTACCAGCCAAAGATGGGCTCGCCCATCATGCACCCCCGCACACAGACCCTCCCTGCTAAGCCCAAAGTATCTGAGAAGCCCCTGCAAACCACCAGGTCCAACCCACTCCCTAACACGGACCAGACTGCCACCACCCCTAAATCTGAGCCCTCCACCCCGAGCCAGCCTCTGGCCCCTTGCATCCCCAACAGCCCCCGGGTGAGGCGCCACCCTCCCCTTACCGTTCCCCCCAAGCTTTCTATCCCTCTCTCCCCGGTGCCTCCGATGTCCCCACTCCGCCGCCACCACCTCCACCCTGACCACAACGCCAAATCTGTCCCCATCACGCAGGTGACTCCCCACCCCTCCCCCAGAGGGAGCCCTCTCCCAACCCCCAAAGGCACCCCAGTGCACACGCCCAAGGACAGCCCGGCTGGCACGCCCAGCCCGACACCACCGCCCAGCCCTTCCATGGGTGGCATGCCCTGGAGGACGCGCCTCAACTCCATCAAGAACAGCTTCCTCGGCTCACCACGCTTCCACCGCAGGAAAATGCAAGGTATGGTGGAGGAGACAGGTAGGGCCCAGGAAATGAAACCTCATGATTTGGCTTAATCAGATTGAATTTCTTACTCTTATCCATGTGATAATCTACTCAGCAGAGTGTGTTTATGCAATCCATCCTTATCGCTCAGGGGAATAACAAGGACAAATAATCTCTTAATGACTGCGTTTACCTGCAGTTAACCTGACGCCAGCCTAACTGTGAGAATCTGCATCCTGAGGCCATGTCATAAAGAAGATAACGGCCTCATTACAGAAAGTGGAAAATTTACAAAATTCCCTAATTTTTTCATTAGTTTGGGTAGTTTTCTTACAGCTGCTTTGATGCTGCTGAACCAACCCCCCTCCAGACAAACCGAATTAAGTCATGATGAGGCCCAGTACTCGTTTACACTGATGATATCTGCTTAGTAGTGCTAAAAACAAGACACAGAAGTATCTCCCCAAGTGCCGTTTCCATAAGTTATAGAGCCGAATCTAACATTTAGCCTCTGTTTGTGTCCACAGTTCCCACCCAGGAGGATATGTCCAGTCTCACCCCAGACTCCTCGCCAGAGTGAGTACCACAGCAGCAAACATGAATACCTCACCTGTCCATTATGTTTATTTAATAGCAGCACAAGTGTTTCAAATGTGAACCTGCAGCAGCTACATTATTTTAGCATATTGGGAATCTGAATGGTAGACTTATCCATGTGATAGCATTTTAAGTTAGCAAGCGAACTGCGTTTTTTCATTTCAGGTCAATTCGATGTTATTCATATAACACCAAATCACAGTATTATAGTGTAAGGTAACGATCCTGCAACAATACAGAGAAAACACAGGAACAGGCTCCCTGTTGTTAGGTAGTTTATTATTTAGCAGTTAGCAGTTTGTCCCTGTTAGCAGGCAGGCTAATGACGGTTATCATAAGTCAGACGACACCAGCTACAAGTTATTTTAAACTCCAAAACCAAATCTTACCCCAGTCAAACACTCGGCCTTCTTCGCTGGAGAAAACTATTTTTTAATTAATTAGCTGAGTCATTGATAAGCATGTAAGACATTGCCCTTTTTTATTAGGGATTTTATCAGGGAACTCAGTAATGTGCTCATTCTGTGCAGTTATACCATGATTAATAACCAGCCAAGCTGCGTGAGTGTGCAGCTGTCCACTTCCTAGAAAAGCATGTTTGCTGTGAAAGTATCTCCTCAGTCACAGAGAAACGCGTGTGTCCCATCAGGTCTGTGTTTTGGGAAAATGCTTCAGTACAAATCTTTCAAAAGCATAATAACAATTTAAAATTAGGTAAAGTAATCATCTGCACAACTCTACGTTAGTTAGCAGTGGTGATGGAGCTGATGGAGCTGTCTGTTACAATTATTAGTCAGGTATCGGTCTCATTTGTTTGGGTTTCTTTGTAATTGTTACAATCCCACCTCTTTTCTTAGCTAGTTGTTAGTTGTTAATAAAATATAACCTGGGTATACTGAGTGTGCTTTGTAACGCTGGAACCAAACTTTGAATCTTTTCTGCAGACTGGCTAAGAAGTCATGGTTTGGAAACTTCATCAATCTGGAGAAGGAGGAGCAGATCTTCATAGTCATCAAAGACAAACCTCTTAGCTCCATAAAGGCCGACATTGTGCACGCCTTCCTTTCTGTAAGTCTCCCTCCTTACTCCTCTCTTCGGTTCTTCTAATCCTGTAACATTTCATTATTGATTACATTATGCCCGATTTGAATGATCTATGCTACAATGGAGGCTGATCTGATAAATACCTGTTCTATTGTTGTAGCTTTCTTCCTTAATACAAGAAGTCATTGCTACAACACAGCAGACTGGAAGACCCGACAGAGCATGTTCACATCAGTTTGACCTCAATCTGCCTTTTTTCCTCCCACATCTGAACTTTGTTGATGTCTCTGAAGTCTTATTCTCAGATATCAGAGAAAAAATAAAGACAATAAAATCTTTGTTAGCATTTTTGCGTACATAATTTTACAGTCTTACAGTCAGTGTTGGAACTTTTTTTTTTCATTTTTCTTAAAGAAATCACCTACATCATGTTGTTCATCATGTTTTTATGTCATGTGTAATTTCCATTGCAAATATTAATCACAGTTAAATTAACAGTGGATGCAGCTGTGATGTCATGTACACGTCCTGCGTTCTCGGGAAGTCCGGACTCCCGTGTGAACTTACAAAGTCCGGACTAGTGAAAACGCGAGTACGGACTCGTGTACATGAGTATTTAAAAATGGCCTAACAGTCTGCAGTCTATGAACAAGCTAACAATGTTCGCTCGGTGGCGAGTAGCCTTCAGTAATAGTAATAAAAATCACACAGCAATAGTACATCGAAGATACTGAAGTTTCGTCCGTCCCATTCTTCTTATGAAGTGGTGTCGGAAACGCATTCCTGCCTGTGCACTGCTGCCTCTGGGTCCATGGTGTAACTGACACCACCAACATTAACAGGCCGCTTACTAGGGGTGGGGGAAAAAATCGATACTGTGTAGTATCGTGATATTTTGTTTGCTAATAATGTATCGATACAGGGACGGCAGAAATCGATATTTTGTTACAAAAAAGGTTTTTGTGCTCTGACTTCAGAGCATGTTGATCCTTTTTCTGAGCAAGGATCCTGACATTCCTTCACTGTCCAAATGTATTTAACTTGTTTTTTGGCAGCAATAAACATGACAGTTTACTTATTTTAATTTAAGACATGTTTTATTTTAATTAAGTTTAAAACTTTTTTATTTAATGCAAAATTATATTTTGTTTTAATTTACTTTCAAATTCTTCAGTTGCTGAAGGGGCTGCATAGTTTTCATAAATTGCATAGTTCAGAATAGCTATAATTGTACCAGATGGTTGCATTCAGTTAAGTTGGACTAGACTGTAATACAAACCGTTCAGTTTGTCAACAATAAAACTGACTGAAATGAGAGAAAGACTGAGTGCGAGACTTTGTTATTAGATAAAATGAATATTGATAAAGTTTACCTTTATATACAGAATCTGAATATCGCAAAATATTTTTAGAAATTGCAATAATATCGTATCGTGCGTTAAGTATTGTGATAATACCGTATCGTGGGATGTATGGTGATTCCCACCTCTAATGCTTACATTAGAGCCTCTTATTACATGTTTTGTTTGTGTTTCCAGCAATCAGAATCAGAGAAACTGTATTAATCCCAGATGGAAATTAAATTAGAAAAAAAAAAGGGGGGGGGGGGTCGGACTCAAACCCGGAGCATTAAATCTCCAAAATTGGAGAAGGCATAGAAAGGGGACAGCTTAACATGAAACAGGAAGTGACCCCCGTGTATTCTATTTATTTCAACAAAGTAACTGTATTCTGATTACCACCTATTTAAACGGTAACTGTAATGGAATACAGTTACTCATATTTTGTATTTTAAATACATGACGCTGGTATTGTGTTACTTCCCAACACTACTCACAGTGTATGTGTAAACCTTCAAAATAAAGCACAGATGAAAACCAACATTATGTTCATTATGACTCACGCTGGTACCTGGAAATACTCACTAAGCAAATCAAACAGGAGGAGTAGTGATATTTTTTTTCTTCTCACATACACACGTTTGAAAAACATGATGCGTTAACTTATAGATTTTGCATTTTCATCCCAAGTTACAAAGCCTGAAATATAAGGTGAAGGTGCTCCCTCATGAGCGTGATAAAAACCTGCTATAGTGAGCGCGAAACTCACCAAGCAGGACCATAGAAGCCCAGCAGTCCAGGAGAAAAATGCAAACGCTCATGTACACCAACCAGCCATGAGATTAAAACCTGACTAATATCGTGACGATCCACGCTGGTCCTCCACAACAGCTCTGTGCAACAGCTTGCTGTCTGTTCACGTCTTGGTGTTAGCGTGGCCTCCGCTGATTACGCATCAAAATGTCACCACATGTTAGGGTGTAGCACATCCAACAGTGTCTCCTTCTGCTCCCGTCTCTTTCTCTTACATCCATGCTGCCATTTTAACTGATGTGCAAGTTGTCTTGTGTCTGCGTGCCCAGTGCTGCTGACTCAGAAGCACTCCGCCTTTGCTCTTCCACCAACCTCACCCTCCTACCCTCTCCCACCGTCTTTCTCCCCAGATTCCCAGTCTGAGCCACAGCGTCATCTCTCAGACCAGTTTCCGGGCAGAGTACAAGTCCACAGCTGGTCCGACGGTTTTCCAGAAGCCGGTGAAGTTCCAGGTGGACATCACCTACACCGAGAGCACCAGCGCCACAAAGGAGAACGGCATATATTCTGTCACCTTCACCTTGCTCTCAGGTAAACCACATACATCACAACACATAGAAAACCATGGAAACAACACTGCGCATCGAGGCATGCAGACTTGGTCAGGATGACCTGCTGAAGTTCAAGTCGAGTATCAGAATGGGGCAAAAGGGGATTTTAAGCATGGCAAGATTCTCTACAGTTTACAGAGAACAGTCTAGAAAAGGAGAAAATATCCAGTGAGCAGCAGTTTACTGGGTGATCATCCCAGTCAGAGGAACAGCAAAGCCAGCAGCAACCTCAAATAACTACTCATGGCAACCAGCGTATGCTGAAGAGCTTAATAATTTTACATGGAGTGCTGCAGCATTCAGAGGCTGGAGTCAGAATTGCATGTAAACAGCAAGAATGCATGACTCCATCCTACCGTAGTACCAGTTATTATTGCCACAGCTCAGATCATCTCTGACTGCTTTCTTGAACATGGCAAGGAGTTCAGTCTACCCCTCTGGGGTCTTTTTGTTAGATCTGTGGGGGAGCGAGAGATTGGTGTCATAGATCTGAGGAATGTTTCCAGCACCTTGGTGAATCTGTGACAGTGAGGTCCAACCCAGTCGTAGCAAGGTGTACCTAAAAAAGTGTTTGGTGAATGAGTGTAGGTCAGGCGTGTCCAACTCCAGTGTGTCGGAACAAGGACGCATCTAAAAGCTGCAGGACGGTAGCTCTGGAGGACTGGAGTCGGACACCGCTGGTATATTAAACAGGAACAAACATGCACATTTCTGCTTTGGAGAACTCGTTGGGACGCCTCAGCAACACGAACAGGGACTGTTTTCTTCTTTCCTGTGACACTGAACACAGCACTGTGCTTTTCAGTGACTGTTCTGCTCACAACCTACAACCATTTGGAGTAACTTACTGTAGCTACCACTTACAGCATGTTTATGTATGTGTTACTCACACACCAGGGAAAGCTTATTATCTGAAGCTAAACCTGCGATCTATAGCACACGTAGGTAACACAGGTTACCCGCAAGAGGTTTAGCAGTCTCTTACATTGCTGTTGCTGTCCATCAATCTGGAAAAGGCCTCTCCAAACAGCTTGAGCCCATCATTCTGCACTGAGAAAGACTGTTCAGTGGAAAGTTTCCAGGAGAAAGCCCTCATGTTTGCATGTTCTGAAAGGACCACAGTACTTCTGTACGATGCCCTTTTGGCACACAAGGCCAAGATGTTTGGCATGTTATTGGACAGCACAGAGTCCAGCTGTTGGTGGGGGAGGGGTGATGATTTGGGCTTGTTTTACAGCCACAGGACCGGGAACTTTGCAGCTTTTGAGTTGACCATGAACTTCTCTGTGTACCCAAGTATTAAAGTGTTAAATCTGGAGCCAGCTGCTAAAGCTTAGCCAAAATGGTGTCATTTAGGAGGAAAGTGATCCCAAACACAGCCAGCAAAAAGAACCAAATCCAGAAGTCAGCCTGAAATGCTGCTGAACCTTAAGAGAGCCGTGCATCGGTGAATGCATAGGAACCACAACAAACTGAGACAACGCTCCAAACAAGCCGGTGTGAGAGACTGAGAAAGTCTTACAAACAATAGTTCAGATTACTGCTGCTCAATATACTGAATCATGGGTTGCACTTAGTAGAAAGCCAAAAGGAAACAGAACAGCCATCAGAGATTTGCCTGTGGTATCAGGTGATGTGGGCTTACATCTGCTGTGACTGCTGGCTGAGCTGAACCCGTGGACTGCTAGTGCTAACACTAAATGAATTCAGTGGGAAACACACAATATTGAAATTATGCTTGCAAAAACCACTCGTGCACCCCTAGTATTGCTTTTTTAAGTACTCCTTGCAGCCCTGTGGCTACAGTGTCAAGTCTGGATTATAACACGGACCCGGTTTCTCAACAGGCCCTAGCCGACGCTTCAAGCGTGTGGTGGAGACCATCCAGGCCCAGTTGCTCAGCTCCAACGACCAGCCTGGCATCCAGCCACAAATATCCGGTAAGTGGAGTCCCTCGCCACTCGTCCTCGACCACGCCTACAACCCCCACCCTCCACGCCCTCACAACCTCCCTCCCTCCTGCGGCCCACCTCGGCTCAGCTTAGCCCGGCGCACTGCTTTTAGCACACGGCATTTCCACGTGCATGTCCCTGCCACATACCATGGTGTGCACGTCAACACACCAGCACACACACACACACAGTCTACATGGCAGTGTTATGTACTGAGATGTATATACACATTCACAGGACTGATTACAGCCACTAAGAAGTGTATCTCAAACTGTAAATAATTCAACATAGACGAGCAGCTTGGCTCTGACCTCACACTTGACTCAGCAGAAACACACTCTCTCTCACACACACACACACACACACACACACACACACACACACACACACACACACACACACACCCAAGCAAACTGTAGGTTCGGCTAATGGATGTTTACAACTGTTCATTTGTGGATTAGCTGCTTGTGCATGCAGCATTTTCGTCTGCAAGAAGGAGAAAAGTACATTTGTCTGATTAGTGTCAACACGCTGGAACAATCCCACAATTCTTTCAAACCTTTGATGTGATTGGGACGTTTGCCATTATTTTGGGGGCTGCCTATATATAGATGGAAACATTAGGGAAAAAAATATGGAAGAAAAGAAAGTCTGTGTTCTCCAGCTGTCCGTGTTAGTTTTGTTTGTCAGTGTGGTATCCTGGTGGTCTTCCTCTTGTTTTATCTGTGGTTATTTACTTGATAATGGTCCCCTCTTGTGGTGAAACAGAGAAATTACAACCTGACCTTAGCGTCACACACAGGAGCACTGACACGTAAAAGTAGTCACTCTAAGTTTTGAAATGGATGATTCTGCCAAACAGCCAGTCACGATCATTATTAGTGATATTGTGAAAGATGTCCACCTGCAGGAATCGCACACTCAGCTTAAAGGACCCACTATCAACAGTTACTGCCACAGATGGGAACTGCTATCACGCACTGTATGCACAGCCTCAGTCGCTTCCACCATTATGTAGATGTGCCAATGAGCCACATCTCTCTCTCTTTCTTATCTCTCTGTCTCTCTCCCTTTGGCCTGCCTCTCCATGTCACCCAGCTTCTGTCATCCACAGCTTCCTCTAAAGCCTCGTGGATGATTTGAATGGCTCGCATGCTGAATGAAAGCCCAGAACCATGCACATTCACACACACACACGCAGTTTTGCAAACTGGCCTCTTTACTGGGGAGAGCCAGCATTTCCATACTGTGTCGCGTTTCTCACGAATGTGTCTTGATGGTTCTGGGTGAGCTGCCATTCACACACACACTCACACACGTGACTGTCTGGTACTAAAATGAAAGCATGCTCTACAGTGTATGTCGAACAAACATGTATGTGATATGGTGTGTGTTGATCTCTGTGCAGCAGGAAGAAGGCAAATCTGCATGTGTGATAAAATGTGCTAAACCCCTGACAGCTGTAAAGACGTCAGTCTTCTGGGCTTCTGTGTGTATTTGTATATATGCAAGGTTGTGGAAGGTGAATGTAAAGAAATGTCAGCCATGTGAATGTTCAGCCTATTTCTCACTTTCTTGCTGATAAACAGCTACAGAGGAGCAAGTTTCTCCCCGTGGTTGTTTAGTTTGGCCCCACAGTTGTGATGATGATGATGATTAGGGCTGGGTCGTCACTGATTTCTAGAATCGCTTCAATTCCGATTCACAAGGTCCCGAATCGATTCGATTCAATTCGATTCAATTTTGAATCGGGGAAATTTTGCCTCAGACAGTCAGAAATATTATAATTCTGATCACTTATCAGTACATATCGATATTTTTATATATATAAAAAGAAAGCTGCCACTTGTGAGACTTTATCAAAGGTGTGAGCATCACAGCAGAGGCCTTTGTGTCAAAGTAACTGAAGATAAAACACAGAAAAACATGAAGGCGTTTTCCTGGTCGGGGTTTTTAGCAAAGTTACAGAGGTTTGATTAGAGACACAGCATTTTGCAATTTTAAATTTAAAATTTTAAAAAGTTTACATTTGTTCAGTATTGAACAGCAGAAATGAGGCTTTCTTGTCAGAAGTAAGTAAAAAAAAACAGCGGCCAACACCGTAGACTTGTGGGTAATAAGTAAGCGAATAATGCAAAAAACGGATTTTTAGATGGGAAACTGTTCCTGAGAGAGAGCTCTACATGCAGTGTGATTTTTATCGTGGTGGAAGCAAAGCAGCAAAAGTCAGAGGAAATTCATGACTATGTTTATGTGAAGCGTAGTTTGGATCGTCTTTTGCTGCTGGTTCAGTCAGTATTGTTCGGAGAGAGATGAAACCTGCAGCTTCAGAATCGAGCGCAAAAAGGACGTAAACACAAAACGAGCTGCCGACGCTTCAAAACCAGCGAGCTGTCGGCTTTCAGCCCCGACGACATGTCCGTGTTCGTGCCGTCGGGGGATAAAGGCGACAGCTCACTGATTCTGATGCGTTGGCGGCTTCGCGTTTTGTGTTTATGTCTTTGAGCAGAATCCGTGTTCCTGCTCTCATTTACTCTTTTAGCTGTTTGGTGGTTGTAGAAATTTTGTGAGGTTCAACCTGAGATTATTTAAAAATGGATTCAGGATTTTAATGAATCGATATCACGTTATCCAAGCTAGAATCGATTTTAATCGATAAATCGATCATCAAAACCCAGCCCTAATGATGATGTTTAGATTTTACTTCTTACCCAAAGATTTAGAACAGTCACAGTGGTGCACTAGCTTCTTTTTGTCTTCTTTTTTCGAATCCAGTCCATGCTAGCTTTGTCAGAAAGTCGTGTTCGATTGTTCTTTCTAAAAAACAACAACAAAGAGGTTCAGGTACGTTTGAATTAGGAGGGCAAACCAACACGTGAGGGACGTACTTGCATTGTACAATCATGTCAACATCTTTTAAAAGATCGGGAAGGATTGTGAACGTTCAGCACAGAGAAGTTTTGCTCTCTGCTTCCCTAAACCCAAAGTCTTTGCAAACAGAGATCAGACTGTAAATCGCTCGCTCTGTAGCACAGTTGGGCCTTTAAGTCTCATTATTTCACAGTTTTTGATGAGACCGGTCCACATTACCAAGGAATGCTTTATTTTTTGCATATATATTTGTTTTGAGACTGAAAGAGTTGAGGACATAAAAAGAAAAATCAGGCAAGACTTTACACCATCTGCAGATATCCATCCACTCCATAATTACAGTAAGATGTCATTTTTAGGACATTTATTTACAGCACTTGTCCCTGCTAAGAAAGTATCTGCTTACACGACCAACAAATGTTGAGATTTTTTCTTTCTAACTGTCAGTTTTCTTTAGGTGTTTTTTTCATTTTCACTCATTTCACCAACATCCTGTAAAGTTTGGTTCCTATAGAAAAATGGAACGAGAGCGTCAGACTAGCTCGCCACGCTGACTAAACTGTTTGCAGCAGGTTCGCCCATAATATGCTGAATATAAGTTAGTAGGCTCAATACTCCCAACATTAAGGTTTTTCAGTTGGATGTTGGATTAAGTCGACGTGTTTCTACCTAAACCAATCTAGCAATGACTGAAACACAGAAAATATCACAACAAGGAAGGATCGCAAAATAGCAAACAGGAGAAAGAAATGAGCTGAACATTCATGTGTTTGGAGTCCACTCATGCCAAGAGGGAGTGTAATGTGTTGCCCTGCTGATGTTGGGCTTCAGCTCATGTGTTGATGAAGCACACGGCCTCAGTGCGTGGGTTGGTGTTTCTGACACTGTCCTTTGCTCTCAGATGGCTCTCAGCGCTCAGCTTCTTTGCCCAGTAAATCCTCCAAGCGTGGTAAGGCCCAGAGCGTCCGGGAACTCCCGGCAAACCACCTTAACTCTGGCTTTTAACACACTGGCAACGTCCTGGAGGCCCTTTCACCAACACACTCTGTCTGCACTAACACGTGTGTCTGGGAGCGTGTGAGCTGCAAATAAAATATAATTCATCGTAACAAGTCATTTTAATGGAAAGAAATGGAGTATTTTCAATGAGGAGTAGAAAGTGCTTTGGGGGTTTTTACAACAAGAAACTGAATCCACAGGAAGGCTTCTTAGAGGCACCTCTTCATTTTTCCAGTTGTTTATTCTGAGACAAACATTAGTGTTGATGAGGGCTTTTGAAATTTGGTCTCTTTAAAAAAAATATGCCCAGAATGTGCGCAACTCAGTGACTTCTTTTAATCAAACAAAACCAATGTGATGCATCAACATACTGAGCCAATTTCTGACCCAAGCTCCACCAGTGTCAGTAACACAGGCATGTTTAAGTTTTATTGGATTTTAATAATGCTCTTTGAATAGGAACTTTTTTTTAAAAATGTAATTAACTAATATTTCTTATGGCTCATTTTAGCTAGTCAGTTTTAGCTTTTCAGCTAGGACCAAGCGAGTCTGGGCGCAGGTTTATCTCAGTGGGTGAGCAGGCGACCGTGTGGCCGGAGATCCTGAGCTCGAGTCCGATCCGCTGCATGTCTTCTTCCCTCTCTCCCGGTTTTCCTGTCTGTCTTCACTGTCCGAATCCAATAAAGGCCAAAAAATCATCGTAAAAAGAGGATTAAGCAAGGTATAGAAATTATTTCTAAAAATTAGATTCAAATTCTTTCAGTTTGTGCCAGAAAGATAATGCTCGTGTAGCCGCTTATTCACATTTGTTCCTGAGTCTTTCTTTTTCAAATTTTCTTTAATTTGATGAATATATCATTCTGAAACAAAAAAATATAATTTTTGTTGACTGATGAAAGTCATGAACAATAAGAAAACAACGTATGATGACAGCAGTGTGTTAAAAATTAGTGCTGTCAGCGTTAATCTCATTAAAATGACGTTAACGCCATAACCGCATTAACGCGTTACGTTAGCGAGTTAGTGCGTGGGGCTGCAGGACATCAAGGTGTTAGCGCAGTTAGCTCGTTAATGCGATAGCCCCGTCCAGCCCCACGCACGGGGCGATCCACGCTAACGTAGATTTGCCGTGTTAATGCGGTTTTGGCGTTAACGCCATTTTAATGAGATTAACGCTGACAGCACTATTAAAAAGGTTTTCACCTGACAAATCTAAAAGGGCCTCATTGTTAGTGTTTAACAACTTTTTTTTATTGACGGACAATAAAAAATAATTTGTTCAAAAGCCACACAGACTGACCATTAAGCTTTCTAAACACAGAGACATCCAGTTTATGATTTCATAAGGACGATGATGGAAGGCAGTGAATTCTCCAGTCTGAGGGGCAATGGGCATCTTTCTTTATGTAAAAGATTATTTTAAATGTAGTGGGGCCCACTAATTGGCCACTTGGTCAAAGTTACTGGGCTATGTAGTGTCAGTGATGTTTCCACGGTAGTTTTGGCTGAGTTAGGGAACACAATGACTTGATACGATGACTATATTTCTGTGTGTTTGGGGTTGGAGGTTGGCATTGGGGCTTTACTAGCCTGATTAAGCCTTTGCATGATAATGCTTGATACCAGGTTGTTCACCCCTCCTCTATAACTCTCCATATTTAACTTCACTTGAACAAAAGATCAGACACAAATGGAACACATGTGTGCGTGTTGTCAGAGGGGGACGATGGTAAGTTCTCAGGACACGCCTTCACTCTTCACGCACATTCAAAACCAACACCAACAGATGCTCACTGAAGGATGTACCGTTTTAAACTAACCCTGTAATGTGTATTAATGTGTGCACCGTGCTGTATTGTTGCATGTTTTATTCATTCATTGCTGTTTAAAAGCACTGATCAAAAGACTTATCAAATGTTGTTGTGATGGATGTTGGTATAATGGGGAGTTAACTGGAGCTTTGGAAGACATTTGCACTGACATGGTTTACCGCCCTTTATTTCACTGCTTAATGCAAAAGTAACACAATAAAAAACAATGGTTAGAGACTGCAGCACGGTTATCATGATTATTGTGATTGTGTGCAATGAACTCATTGTTGCCACTTCTGCATCCATTCATAGCCAGATTAATAAACTGGTAAAGATCTGTTGCCCTTCTAAATAGACAGAAATGTATACTAACTGATTAGAGTCCAGCCAGAACCTCAGAGATCTAAACAGAAATTCCTGATGTAGTTGCTGCAGGACAGCGATTTAACTGCAGAATGACAAAGTCACTCAGCAACCTTGTCTTCATATAGAAATATAACCAGGATGCAAACAGCTGAGTCATGTCTGACGAGATGCTTCTAAGAGAAGCTGCAGTCATTGGCACAAACCAACTCTGATTGATTGTAATTTGCTTTTGTAAATTAGGGGACAGTTTGCAGACCTTCCCTCACCAGCTGTCCTGTGTAAACACTGTGCTTGTTTCAGCTGCAGTCAGTCACCAAATGTGAAAAAAATCAATGTAGGGAAAACCACCAATTTTTTTTAATCTCCTCTATTCACAAGGAGGATGCTGTCCTATTTTTACTCTGTTGCAGGGAAGATGTGGAAGACTAAGAGTGCTCTTAGAGTCTGTATCTCTAGAGTCTGCTGAGAATCGGGACATTTTTTTATTTTTCACTGTCACAATAAACCAGTTATTTGATCATCTACAGTACAGACGGTGGCTTTTATTAAATAACACGTTAATGCTGCATTAACAAAATTAGAAAGTAATGCAGGCTCAAAGCCTGTTACGACAGGCTGACTAAGCTTTTTTATCAAAAACATTTTATTAGACATAGCCACTGCGATCTCGCCCTTCGGTTTGTCGACATACGTTCTTGAGCCGTTTGTGCTGTGAAGTCATATTTTTTAATGTTTGTGGGGAAACACTTTTGGACTCAAATGGCTAAAATTATCATCTGTTGAGGGTGGCAGTCTATGTGTTGGTGGTTTATGAAAATGTAATTGAACGCTGTTTAAAGAGCACAAATTATACCATTTGGAATCATTCTTGTGTACAGCAGTGAAGCAAAAAAGTGAACTTTTAAGCCATATGTTCCTATTGGTTTTTCCCTTACAGCTTCATAGTTGTACTATGGTTTTACAGGAAACACTGAGTCCTGGGTTTTTAGTCATTTATTTTTTTTAACAAAGACTTCAATTTACTGATCCCTCTAAAAACCCCGCAAGAAATGTCCCTCTAGGCTAGCTGTTGAAACCAAAAGCTGAACCCAGGTATCCGTCAGGTCATGATAAACTTCCAGTTTAAAATCTCTTCCCTCTGCGGTGTCAGCTGAGATTTGGTGGCGCGGTTCTGATGGTAAGATTCAAAATGTCTTCCAGTGCTCCTGTTGGTTCTCCATGTTGCAGGGAAACTGAGACTCAGAGACCAAAAAAACCTCTCGCAGTAAAAGTGATGGAAGTCCTGATACAACCAGTGTCGTTTTGGTGCCACCTCTTCTTCGTCTGGCCTGAAAACAAAAGCTCTGACTTCAGTTGTCTCGGTCGTAAGAGTCTCCTTTCCTAGCTCCACTCCTCTCATTCCTCCATCACGTCCTCTTCCTCTCCTCATGTTAACCCCATTGCTCATTTGTTGTTTGTTCTCTCTCTCTCTCTCTTTCTCTTTTTTCTTTTCTTCCCGTCTGTGTAGGCAGCCCGTTGAGTAACTTCTTTGACGTAATTAAACAGCTTTTTTCAGACGAGAAGAACATCCAAGCGTCCCACTCCCCCGGCGCCACGCCTAGCTCCCCCACCAAGCATACCCCCAGCAGCAAGCCCAACCAGCCCCCACCTAATGACTCTAAATGCCCCCCTGGCAAAGACAAAACAAAGATGGCTGCCAGCAGCAGGACACAGGAACAACCTTAAGGAGCCGTAGCTGTGCATGACTAGATGAAAGCAGTAATCAGGTCATTAAATAAGAGAAATTAGGAGAGCTGCTAACTTTGCCCTTTAGTTAAGAATAAAACAAGAAGATCTACTTTTTGCCTATAAATTTTGTACTTAATAATGGGAATGGCTATTTCAGTTTAAAGGTCGATCAGTATTTTACAATAAGTAGCAGATGTAGCTTCGTCGTCCCTACCTTGTGTCCCTCTCTGTGTCCTCCTCACATGTGTGATGGCTTGACTTGTCTCTGCCACCAGGGATCATCCATAATAACTATTAACCTTGGCGAGATGGCTGACAGCGGCCTGCTGGGCCTGCCAGCACCAGGAGAGTTTGAAACTGGAAAAGACTGAGGACCACTTCCCTAGCCCACTTGAATCCACTCCCCCCGCCCTATATCTTTGAGTCTCTTCCTGCTGCCGCATCAGTAGAGTACACTTCACCCCGCCAGACCAAACACAGACACGTCTTGGAAGACTTGTAAAAAGAAAAAAAGCCTTAAGACAGTGACGTTTGTCAGTCTGCACACATGTATACCCTCTCCCTCTTTCTTCCATTTCTCCTACATGTACATAAAAAAATGCACCCACACATACACCTCGGCATAAACAACCTGTTCGCGTGATGAACTTGAAATCGAGATGGGATGCAGGAGCGATGGAAGAAAGCAAAGGTGGACGGATGGATCAACAAACACTGGCTGGATTGTAATTCTTTTTAAAATCATATTTCTTTGTGAGCAGCAGGTTCTTTTAGCTCGCTCTGTGGTGTTTCTGTACATGGGTTCTTGCAATTAAAGACTGCCCATAAAAGTATGATAAAGAGGGTTGGCGGTGGTAATATTATATAAATGAATGATCTATTCTGTTGTACAGACTAAACTATGTCCCTGCTTAGTGTCAAAAAGTGTAGTAGTGGCATTATGTTTTAGAGTTTTTGCCATATTTTCTTTTGTATTCACGAACAGGCACGGCCACACCAGCATTTGAAATGTTTCATTGTAACAGTAGATGGTGCTCACATACAGGAAGAGACCTGCAACAGAGGTCGTGGGGAGTCAAGAAATAATGCAACTGCTAGCGATAACGGCAAAACAACCTTTGTTAATGTGAGGTACATGAATAGTAATCTAAATGAGCTAGTTAGCTAGCTGCAGACTTGCTAGCTAAACTTAGTTTCTCACTTCAGACGGAAGAGCCCATTACGGTAAAAAATAGAAAATGCTCAAAAAGCCATCTTGGATTTAGCGCTAGCAAGTTCTTGCTAGCTAGCGCGTTGACCGTTAACATTGCCCAGGAAATTTTGCTGGTGTGACCAGGCCTTTTTGCTTAGTCGTCTCCTTTTTATTTTGCACTTTGAACACTTGTCTTGAGTTACACCATTTCAGTATGTTTTAAATTTTCTCTTTTATTCCCCAAGTTCTTTTAGATTATCTGCAGGTTTCAGACAATATTGAACTGCTGTGTATATTTTTGTACTTTACTGTATTTTGTCATTTTTTAAATTTAATTTATTATTGTTTATTTATATGAAAGATGTAGAGAATGTTTCTTAATGTCAGATTATTTAAGGATATTTTTGTCATGTTTAATTTATTTGACCACTGAGAAATGAAAACATTTGTGTCTGTTTGTTGCTTTCCCTGGGTTTTGATGCAAGAAACCTTGTAATATATGTTTGGGAAAATAATTTACTGTAATTTAAGAATGTAGTTTTAGCCTCTTTGAGAGGAACAAACCCTTTGTTGATAACTGTCCTTTTCCCCATGCCCCGTGCGCATATGACGGCTCAGAACTCACCAAACACTCATTCTGTAAATAAGCCGAGTTTACTGGCAAGCTTATTTAAAAAAGAAAAGAAAAAAACCACAAAAAAACAAGGGGATCCCTATTCTTAGCTTTGACCTTGTATGGTTGTTTGCATGTTCAGCATTTGTCTTTTCTTTGCATGTTGTCGTTGGAATTGTTCTCCTCTTCCCCTTTTCTCTACACGTTTCAGTTCTTTATGTGCATTCATTTGAATTTGCCTTTTTGTTTTTTTACATTTTCATTTAATTTGCTGTCCTTTCTCTTTTTTGATTACTGTGTGCACACAGTAACCGTGCAATGCATTCTCCTTACTCATTCTCTCAAAGAGGGACCTTGCTGGCAATTGGGTCACTCACTCAGCCCATCTGGGTGTGTGTTGAGTTGTCAGAAAGGAAAATTAAAGCAATACCTTTCATCATTCGCTTTCCTCTTTTTCTACTGTGGGAATCCAGAGCACACAGAATGGACTCTTCGGTACTGAGCGCTACTACTGAGCAGGATAACCATTTGCAATGTATTCCCTTGTGATGTTACTGTGAACAACTTCAGTGCTAAAGGAAATAAATCTGTTGACTTTGGAGTAGTATTTGTGTTGCGCCTTTTTTTATTTTATTTATTAGGTTTATTCGTGTAAAGAAGTAAATCTTATATGTTCAGAGTTCCAGTAGTGAAAAATGCACAATTTCTGTTCAAAACTTGGCCTTTCAGACTTTCTGCTGCTCTAATAACTGGTCCAACATGGCCGGTGTCCTGCAGGTTTTAGATCTCACCCTGCGTCAACACGCCTGATTAGTTCATTACCAGGCCTCTGGAGAACATCAGGACATGTTGAGGTCATTTAGCCATTTAAATCAGCTATGTTGGATCACGGACACATCTAAACCTGCAGGACACCGGCCCTCGAGGCCTGGAGTTGCCCACCCCTGATATAGACCAAGATGGCTTGAATGAACCTTTACATTGTCTTTGTTACATTACTACTTTGATGGTCCACCATTCTTCCAAAACATACTTTGGTGTTTTGATGATAACCCTGGAAAAATCTGTGTGACCCGTTGGTTCAGTAGAGCTGATCAGTTGCAAAAATGAAAGTCTGCTTCTGTGATCTGCACGTCACCTTCATTGGGTTGTTGTTTATCCTCAGTCAGCCAATCAAAATGACGTAAGACTCTTCACCTGAAATACCTTTTTGTTGAGAACTTGGGGGAAGACCTCCTTAAATTAGCGTTTCTTTCTTGCAAGTAGTGCTACTGCATAAACGTAATGGTCATAACTCCCTAGTAATGCTGCAGCCAAGCATAGAAAATACTTAAATTATACTAAACATCATATTAAAGCAGTCAGTTGAAAGAAATCAATTCTGCAAGTTACAGTTCTTAGATCATTTAAAAGACTAATGTACATCAAAGTGCTTCACAATAAAACCGCAGTGCAGGCAGGGCAAAGTACAAATAGTACAATTATACTTAAAATTGCATTAACATGGTGTAGTGCAGGCAAACTAATTTGAAAGTCAAACTAATTTGTTTCAAAAGCTAAGTACAAACAAGTGTGTTTTTAAACAGGATTTGAACAATTGAATCGATTCCGAAGTACGGATTTCGACTAGGAGGTTATTCCAGAGTCTAGGGGCAGCGATGGCAAATGCACGGTCACCTCCGTTTTTTAAACGAGACCTTGGTCGCATTAGGAGCAGTTGGCTGGAGGATCTTAGTGCTCTCTTTGCGTTGTACGGATCAAGGAGATCAGTTAAGTAGCTAGGGCCCAGGTTATTTAGAATTTTAAAAGTGAGCAGAAGGATTTTGAAATCAATGCAATATTTGACGGGAAGCCAGTGTAGGTTAGCGAGGACAGGGGTGATGTGCTCATGCCTTCTAGTGCCAGTTAAGAGGCGTGGTGCTGCATTTTGGACTAATTGCAGGCACTGAAGGAGGGAGAGTTGCAATAGTCCAAACTAAAAGTGATGAAGGCATGGATACGTTTTTCGAGTTCTTTATATGATAAATAGGGCTTAGCTTTGGAAATTTGGCGTAATTGATAAAAGCTGGTTTTTAACACAGTGGATACTTGCTTGTTTAATTTAAAAGAACTATCAATGAGCACTTCGAGGTTTCTGGCAGAATGAGAAAAGTGGCTGGCAAAAGACCCCATTGTATCAGTTAGCTGGCCCAGGGGAACGTGGCTATCAAAAGCACTAATTTCTGTTTTTCTTTCATTTAAGAGAATTCTGGGATAGCCAGTCTTTAACCTCCCGCAGACATTCGAACAAAGGCGAGAGCGGGGACGAGGCATCCAAATTTAGAGGAAAGTAAATTTGGATATCATCTGCATAGTAGTGATAGGAGATGTTATGTTTTTTAAAGATGAGTCCCAAGGGCAGCATGTACAGGGAGAACAGCGTGGGACTTAATACGGACCCCTGAGGCACACCACAATTAACAGGGGAAGAAGAGGAAGAGTATTTCCCCATGGTGACAGAGAAGTATCTGTCTGATAGATATGATTTAAACCATGAAAGAACATTACCTTTAAGGCCAACTACATGTTCTAGCCTTGTTAGGAGAATATTATGGTCTAGCGTATTGAAAGCAGAAGTTAGATCTAATAAGACTAGAGTCACAGGGCGGCAGTTAGGAGGAGATCATTAAAACCTCTCAATAAGGCTGTCTCGGTACTATGACAGGGTTTGAATCCAGATTGAAATTTGTCACTGACACCACGTCTCTAAGAGGGACTATTTGTTTTTACATTTTAGACATGAAAGGAAGTTTAGAGGACTGTTGGGGTCAGCGTTGCTTTTCTTGATTACAGGTTGTACGGCTGTGTGTTTGAAGGCAGTCGGAACCAGTGGCGTGTCTAGAAAATTTTTGTTGGGGGGCCAGGTAGTGGCACAGATTTGGAGAAGGGTGGCAGATGTAATCTAATGTTAAAAAAAAATTCTACCAAGCGTTAACCATAATTCAATAACCCTATAAACCTAATAACCGAATGCGCTTTTAACTCTTATTAGAATGAGATTTTAAACACTACAAGTGGGATAATATACAAATATTACATTTCATTAAATTAAAAAAAAAAACTGTTATTTAAAGAAGGATTTTGTTTTACTTTCCAATTATGTGCCACAATACATATATTTGCTTAGTTAATTATTTATCCCCAAATATTAGGATCGGTTGAACACTTGACAATATAAACAGCCCTTCCTTGCATTTTCCTTATTCATTCTCACATACCTTCATTTGTAGAACTCACAGGTGACAATGATGACTGCTGCTCAGTCCACCTTTCCCTGACATTGCTCTCTGCTTCTGGGTGTATTTTAGCCTTCTTAAGAAAGAAATTCTCAATATTTTGAGATCTTTTCATTCTTCCTATTCTTTTATCTCTACTGGTTGGCCCTGAAGTAATAAAGCAAAAACCTATGTCACAAACAACAACTTTCCTGATGTATGACCTTGACTAGAAGTCAGGGATGTCAAATTCTGGCCCTCATGGACCCCTATCATGCACGTTTTAGATGTTACCTATACCAACAGAGCCAATTCAAATCAAATAATCCCCAAACACCTAGTTGTGCAGAAGTCTGTAAATGATTCTTTAAATCAGCTGTGTTGAAGTATGGAAACATCTGAAACCGGGAGGACAGGAGCCTTGAGATCCAGAACTGCACATCCCTGCAGTGAACATGGCACAGGGGTGATTTACACTCTATTCATAACATGGAGCTGGCAGATAGGATAAGTAATGAGAGAAATTAGCTAAACCGCACAGTGTAGTGTAAGTGCTGCCTTATGGTCAACTTTGGTAATATTGATGTATAAAGAACAACACTGGCTGGTGATGAAGTACAGTCAGCTGGCATGGTGACACTGCCAGTATTAACCTGCAACCAAATCTGCAGCTCCACACAGCAATGTTACGACTTGGATTATATCTTATAACTCATAACTCTTATGCTAGCTCCCCCCAGCAGCCTACTGTCTGAAATATGCGACGGCTGCAATAATTCTTTAAGTGTTATTTTTTTCCTTGGTATTCTAATTTCACCGAAGTTTACTAAACTCAACAAACTTAATATTACTTACAGGGACATTTATTCTCTCCTCATTATCTTTTGCCGAAAAATAGTTTTTCCTAACGTGATGCTCATAGTGCAGAAGCTGATGCTGCATTCACTTGCACTCAGATATCCGAGCTTAACTGTTAAAACATAATCGTACATTTGATTGAATTTTATTGTTTTAGCTTTGGGGTGGCACCTGGGGTGGCCTGTGCCACCCCGCTGGACACGCCACTGGTCGGAACACAGCCTGATGACAGTGAAGAGTTCATTAGAAGTAAAATAGAGAGACCGATAGTAGTCAGAGGTTCCTTATTAATGTGGGAAGGCAGAATGTCATGCAGCGTATTAGAGTTACTCATATGATCAATAATTTCTTTCAGAGTCGAAAAAGATACAGGCTCAAACTGTTGAAAAACCATAGAGCATTCAGAAACTGGGGTTTGGTTAACTGCCGGTAGATATGGTGCCCTTAGTGCTGAAATCTATCTATCTATCTATAAAGTAATGTAAGAATTTTTCACAGAGCGCCAGGGAGGCGTAGAGCAGGGATTATCAACTGAATTAAAGATTTTAAACAGAACTTGTGGCGTGTGACTGTGGTCAGTAATAAGTTCTGTCAGGAAGAAGGCTTTTGCAATTTTGACAGTCTTCTGATATTTTGATCGGCAGTTATGCAGGATTTCCAGGGACACCTGAAGTTTGCCTTTTTTCCATTTCCTCTCGGCTCGGTGACATTCACGCCTGAGAGCGCGGGTGGATTCATTCAGCCATGGTTGGTAAGCCCTTAATAGAGCCACAGTGTTTAAAATCGAGGAGCATATTGAAATAAAGGAGTTAGAAAATTCATCAACCGATATAGCTGAATTAGAGTTGGTATCATAAAAAGTAGAGTTAGTAAAGGCCACAGAGAAGCTGGTAATCTCAGGATTGTGCACACTTGGCACAATTCAATTCCACATTACAAAGTTCAATATCAAACATGACTGGGACCGAGCGTCGCTTATATCCGTAATGTGCATGTCCAGACCATATGACAATACCAGATCAAGTGTGTGGCCTTGGAGTACATGGCAGGAGGCAATTGCCGTACTCGAAATTTGTTTTTAAAGACCAAGGCTAGCCCTCCACCTCTACCCGAGGTCCTGGGACAGCTCAGAAAGGCACAGTTTGGGGGAAGAAGTTCCAAAAAGGAAAAGGACTCACAGGGGCGTACCCAAGTCTCCGTCAGGAACAAGAAATCTCACCTTGATTAGAGAAAAAAGTCATTTAGGATTAAGGACTTGTTCTTTAATAAGCTGGTGTTGAGCAGTGCCATCCGGATCGTAGTCACATTATCACTTCTATGAGTGCGCCTCAACAGGCGTAGATTGCTGTGCTTCACGCCACCTCTGGAGGTCTGCATCCAACACCAAGCAGGTAGACCGAGTGAGCATGCTGGCCGACATGGCGAATCAGCCTAAAGGTAGACCAGTCCTGGAAGGATGGGGAGGAACGTAAAATATCCAAGATAACATAGTGGTTAATCACTTCGTGTGACTTTAGGTAGGCCTTGATGCGTTCACGGATACCGCTCCGTTTACCCTGTCTCCTAGGTCGTTTTTTCTGTAGGAGGCAAAAGACAGGTGGCGTACGAGGGGAAGAATATCCGTCGAAAGCGGGGGGAAAGTCCCTGGTTCCCAGCGTACGTCTGGCGTTTGATGGTTCAATGGTCGAAGATTCAAAAGAGTTTGACGATCATAGGCAATTAGTGCAAAAACAGCCGGGAAGCATACATAAAGCAAAACGGCAAGCAGTACTCAGAGCTTGGGGAGATGAAGACGGCCTGGCGTACACACTGGCGCCATCTTGGATTCGCTACACTAATAAGATATTCTGTAAATGTAGCCATAAATGAAGCTCGCAGTCACTCAGGCTCATTGGTGGTATTCTTTACAGGCAGTCTTTTTCTCCCACTTTCAAAAAATGAATCTGTTCTTAAAGCCTATTGATGTAGCACCTTTCACCTTATCAACGGTAACACCTTAATATTCCCAGACAGTCCGTCCTGTTAACAATATATGGACCAAACAATTAACCAGTCAATCCTGAGACAGCAGTGCTATCATCTATGATGGTTTCAAACTGAGTTTCCTTATATTTCCCCAGACCATAAATCTTTATTTAAATGTCACCAAACCATTTAGCAGTTTCATGGAGTACTTTTAAAATAGTGTTCCAGCTTCTCCGTTTATGTCTGTCAGTTAGCTAGCTCAGCGGTCCCTAACCTTTTTTGCGCCACAGACAAGTTTATGTCCAACAACATTGTCAACATTTTCACGGACCGGCCTTTAAGGTGTCGCGGATAAATACAACAAAATATAACCAGTACTGGTACCAAAAAAAAGAAGATTTATTCATAACACACGGGAAAAGACCCAGGGAAACAGAGTTAACGATAAAAACGATTAAAAAAAATAACACTAAAAACCCTGAAAAACATAAATTTCACACCCGAGCCTCAACTCTCGCGGCCCGGTACCAAACGACTCAGGAACCGGTACCGATCTGTGGCCTGGGGGTTGAGCTAGCTAATAAAATCTGCTAGCAACAGTTTTTCAGATTACCACAAAAACAGGACTGAATCTGACAGCAAGTCGAACACAGTCAACATTTCCACCATTTCTACTCTCGACATGCAGAGTGGAGGATATAAAGTCTCTGGATAAGTACATTCTCCAAGTCCCTTAGGAGGACCAGTAGATCCTGATCTTGGTCGAGTCCAGATCGGGTGCCCAGGCCTGGGTATAGCAGCTCTTGACTGAGACCTCCTAGCAGCAGGCTGTGGAAGTCCTCCCTGTCCAGGAGCTGATCCATGTTCTGCAGGAAGAATCCTTCACAAAACCTGCAGAGTTCAGCTCCTCCATGGTGCTGCAAGTGCAGAAGCTGAGTCATTGTCTCTGCGATAATCCATTTTATATATGATGTTGATATAAGAAATTTTTCCTTGGAGATTTTTTTCGCAGCAACATTTATGCAAACAGTTGTTCCTTCTATTATGATCTTGAAATTCGAGTCACCATTAAAAAATACAATAATTTTTACACCTAAAAGAAAATAAGGCTCGAGTTTTTAGTTTCACAGCCTGAAGCATGAAGGTCTAAATAGAACATGGTCCAATCAATCAAATGTAATATGAGAAATCACAAATTCTGCCTATTCTTTATTTTCTCTGTAATCTAAAGTAATAAAGTGAGAGAAACAGTTTGTGGTGGAGTTTATACGAGTCCTATCATCAGGTTCTGTAACTGCCCATCAAAAGGCAACAATCCAAAACTTTACCTGAGTTATGTTTGATCAGTCTCCCCTTCAATTTCATCTTTTTTGGGATATTTAGATTTGCCGTGGCTACTACTACTGCTACTTTTCATGACAGTGCTTTCATATGCAGTCTATGGTTTGAATAAAAGCTGTGTCCCAGATATCTAACTGTCTTACATGTCAGCTTGTGTGTTTTTACCTTAGCAGCCTTGTATATGCTGACAGTATTGTCCAGAGTAAGGCTTTGCGACAGTGACATTTCACAGCGTCTTTGCAGACCTCGGAGCTGGTAGAAAGTGGCCACTGGCAACAGCTATGAGACAGATACCAAAGAGTAAACCATCAGTGTACTTTACACTATTTACAAAGCTGGATATGCACACACGAGTGGTGAATACACATTAAAATCATTTGTGGATGTGTACTTCTGCCATAGTAATAACCTGATGGTAAAAATGGCCTGTATTTGTATAGCGCTTAACTAGTCCCTAAGGACCCCAAAGCACTTTACACATCCAGTCATCCACCCATTCACATTGGTGATGGCAGCAACATTGTAGCTACAGCCACCCTGGGGCACACTGACACCACCGGGCCCTCTGACCACCACCAGAAGGCAACAGGACACAACGACTGAGACTGTCGGAGCCAGGGCTCGAACCGGCAACCTTCCAATTACAAGGCGAACGCCCAACTCTTGAGCCACGATTGCTGCTCCTGTCCAAAAAAGCACGTTACCAAAAAGAAATGTTTGACTGATTTGCCAGCAGAAACAACAGTAAATAACAGATGCCGTCTAAAATATTTGCCCCGGTGACAGAAGTAAGTCATAAATAGTTTAAACCTACCTCACAGTCAGTGGCTTAAAGAGATTCATCTAATGAAACACAAACCAGTACAATCCACAACAAGCTGGAAATCCTAAAAAAGGCCCAGACTGGAGCAGGCATTGACTCACAGTCTGTGGGACGTTTACCTTCAAGGCTTCAGAGGGAGACACAGACAGCCCCTCAGTTCCTCCACAGTACAGAGACTTCATCATCATCTGCAGGGAAACAAACAGCCTTCATCCACCTAAACGTCTCAGTCACATCTGCACCGAAGCACAAGGAGTAAGCTAGTTCCTCACCTGGAAGGTGCCGTAGGTCATGTGATTGATGTGGACGATGTTATCGGGGGAATCTGCGAGCAGCTGGCGAAACCTGCCAGGACAGAACGCACATCAGGACACATTTCATTCTTTAAAAAGGCGGTGACATTCGAGGCCACTTGTTCACATAAACTTTCTAAATAAAGTGTAAGAGCTGTTCTGAAAGAATTAATGATCAATAATCACATTAAAATGGATACTTTCTCTCATTGGTTATCATAGCACACGGAAGCTCACTGAGGAATGCCTCCTATTAGTGGATGAAAGGTTCATTTCTAGGTAAGCAGTGCTCAGCGCCATTTGATAAAATGAACATTTAAAGTTTGGTTCTAAATCATGATGTGTCCGGGTGTGGTTGGTGGCTCGGCTGCAGGGGAGGAGTGGAGCAGCAGGTTCAGGGTGTGCTGTGTAGGTCTTCCCTATTTCAGTAGCAGCCGGGGCCGGAGAGAGAGGAGCTGCTGGAGCAGCGTGCGCCGGAAAGTGCCACGAATAATAAAAACGGATTGTATCAAAATAAAAGAAAAAGGCAAAAACACACCCACGGAGCCGTGTCGGGTCACTCAGTGAAGTTACACGTGCTAATTAAAAAATAATAATATTGGATCCATTTCACAATGTTGATATTTTGAAATTGATCTCACATATTGTGAGAAGAAACAATTAAGGTATAATTATTTTGTATTACTCAAAGGTTTCATGAAAATACAGTTTGGTGCAGGTTAAACTGCTTAGCGAGCAGTACTGTGGTGAAGCTTACGGCAGTGCAGTGTTAGAATCAAGGGCGGCAAGCAGCAACCACAAACAGGTCAGCTGATCACAGCCTGTATGCAAAGACAAAAAAACTGCTCAGGCGTATTTGTCTTATTTCTAAATTATTTTCTTCCCTCACACTGGTCCAACCTGCCAAATCCCACTTTACTGGATCTGAACACGCCTACTCCAATACATACGTACATCAGAATATTTAGTGTAGTGGACAGGTTCCTCTGTTATGAATTATAAAAAGCTGCTTCACATCTTAGGTTAATTTCACACTGTCAGCACTTTATAGTGTGCTTAAGTGTTTTTGAGTCAGCAGCATGTTTGGAGAGTCTGTTGGGGGATTTCACTTATCATAACTCTTCTAGACGAGCTTTGCTTAAATAAGAGCTCAAAATAACTTTACACTAGAGCCATGTGCAGTCCCTCATGTCCTTCTCTGTCTGAATTAGAGCTGTAGAGTTAATCATATTAATAATATCTGCTCTCAGTGACATCATACAGATCCAAGAGTAGAAAAACTGTGAAATGTAGCGTTTAGAGGAGTCAAAAGCTTGAGCCGTTAGCTCACCCAGACTTCTTATTTACACATGTACCCTGACCTCATTATTGGAAATTTAACTACTTACAATTTACATGTTATGCAATTTCTCCAAGCATTGCGTGCACGAGCCTATATTCTTGCATTGTATAGTCCTTTTGCTACATGCCCTTAGACATTAATTTTGTTTGCATTGACTAGAACATGTCTGCAGCCTCTTATAGGTTAATAATAACAGGCAGCTAATGTCAGTCAGAGAAGAGAGATGATACCTGTCTGACGCAGACATCAGCAGCACTCGGTGTGCAAAGAATGGGCGCCCGTCCACCATGAATGTCACATCTGACATCTCTTTGTTGTTCAGAAAATGAATATCTGAGCAGAGACAACCATGTAATCCTTCATAAGTTGGTCAAATGTAACATGTTAAACATTGACACTGGCAGGAGGGGAGTGTTACCCAGCTGTGTGGACAGAGTGACGTCCAAAGGTGGGACCGGAGGAACGGGAGACGAGCCGTAGCAGAGAGAAAAGACAGTCGCCAGACGCTTTGTTACCACGTAGTCCTACATAGAATAAAACAGAACAGGAGATCATCGTAGCACTGACCTCTGCACATTCAGCAGCACACATCCACACACACAGTCCTTTATATATGCTGTATTATATAAGAAGACTGATGATCCAAACTCTGACTCCTCCAGTGGTGAAGCATCTGCGGGAAATTTTCCCCGAAGCATCCATCAGCATGTGAGAATGACACTGATGGATGTGTGAACGTGGCTCACACTAATGCCACTGCTGAGTGCTGTGATGAACTTTACTGAGAAATTACCAAAGAACAAACAAGTATGTAAATAAATGAGAAAATATTTTTATAATATGGTGTCATAGTTTGAACAGGTTTGAATTTCAGAATAGTCCCCAGTGCAGGTATAAATGTCCCCAAATGGTTGGCTCTGTGTACCTTTTCAAAAGTGTGGGAGTGGTCGGGAACTACGCTTCGTCACGTTCTGCAGCAGTATCATTGTGACACACAGTTTGTCTTTCATGCATGGGAGCAAAAAACCAACTGAACATCCGCCACCTTGTAGAGCTAGTAGATGTTTGTTGTACTGGGCACAGAGTGTGACACCACTCTCTAAAATCTGTTTAACAATAAAAATGTACCATCGCTATTTTTCAAGACAGGTCAGGAATCATCATTTCTGTTTCTTTTGTTTAGCTGCTCTGCCTCAAACCCTTTATCCGCATTTCCATGAAATTATGGAAAGACGGGAAAATCCACATAATCAGAGATGCAGAGGTGCTGAGTTGTACCTTGGTGGTCTCCAACATGCTGAACATGAGCGGGATGCCCGTGGAGAGAAGCCCGGGGCTGTAGTCCTCCGTCCTGATAGAGGTGAACTCTGTGAGGAGGGAAATGATGACATCGTCCCTACACAGCTGTTGGGCTCTGAGCAGAGACTCTAACCAGATGTGCAGCCTCCAGGGGACACCTGGAGAGATCAGCGAGAGGGAACCAGGGAACGTGTTTGAGGTCTTTGTGCAGTTGGAGCCAGAAGCAACAAGCTGTTAAACTACTCTGTTTTTCCCCGCCGCTCTCTGGATTGCTGCTCATCAAAGCCAAAGGAAATAGGAAGCTGCAGGCAGGTGATTGCAAATGTTCCTTTTATAAAGACGCTTTCAATGCAATATATGGAAAACCACCAAGTTTCCTGGCATCATACAAAGTTTGGATTTTGAATGCTTTTGTTAGTTCATTCAGTTTATTTCACTTTCATTTGTTGAAGCACACAAATACAAAGAGAACGTGCACACCTCATGGACAACAAAAAAAAGGGTTCAAATTTATATTGAAATTTGTGCTGTCAGCATTAAACGCGTTAACGAGCTAACCGTGCTAACGCGTTTAACGCTGACAGCACTAGCTGTCACATCCTCAACTTCTTTTACGTCTCTCAGTGATCTAGCATTTTTATATACACTCAACAAAAATATAAACGCAACACCTTTGTTACTGCTCCCATTCCCCATGGGATGGACGTAGAGACCTAAAATTCATTCCAGATACACAATATAACCATCCCTCCCAAACAGTGGTCACAAATCAGTCCAAATGTGTGGTAGTGGGCACATCTGCCATATTGAGATAATCCATCCCACCTCACAGGTGTGCCACATCAGGATGCTGATCTGACATCATGAGTAGTGCACAGGTGTACCTCAGACTGCCCACAACAAAAGGCCACCCTGGAATGTGCAGTTTTGTCTCACAGCAAAATGCCACAGATGCCACAAGCAACGAGGGAGCGTGCAATTGGCATGCTGACAGCAGGAATGTCAACCAGATCTGTCGCCCGTGCATTGAATGTTCATTTCTCAACCATAAGCCGTCTCCACAGGCGTTTCAGAGAATATGGCAGCACATCCAACCGGCCTCACAACCGCAGACCTCATGTAACCACACCAGCCCAGGACCTCCACATCCAGCAGGTTCACCTCCAAGATCGTCTGAGACCAGCCACCCAGACAGCTGCTGGAACAATTGGTTTGCACAACCAAACAATTTCTGCACAAACTGTCAGAAACCGTCTCAGGGACGCTCAACTGCATGCCCGTCGTCCTCATCGCGGTCTTGACCTGACTCCAGCTCGTCGCCGTAACAGACTTGTGTGGGCAAATGCTCACATTCGATGGCGTCTGGCACGTTGGAGAGGTGTGCGCTTCACGGATGAATCATGGTTCACATTGTTCAGGGCAGATGGCAGCTGAGAATGTCCCAGTTCTTGCATGGCCAGCATACTCACCGGACATGTCACCCATTGAGCATGTTCGGGATGTGCTTGACCGGCGTATACGACAGCGTGTACCAGTTCCCACGAATATCCAACAACCTCGCACAGCCATTGAAGTGGAGTGGACCAACATTCCACAGGCCACAATTGACAATCTGATAGACTCCATGCGACGATGTGTTGCACTGCATGAGGCAAATGGTGGTCACACCAGATACTGACCGGTTCTGGGTCCCCAGACCCCCAATAGCCCAAAAAACTGCACATTCCAGGGTGGCCTTTTGTTGTGGGCAGTCTGAGGTACACCTGTGCACTACTCATGATGTCAGATCAGCATCCTGATGTGGCACACCTGTGAGGTGGGATGGATTATCTCAATATGGCAGATGTGCCCACTACCACACATTTGGACTGATTTGTGACCACTGTTTGGGAGGGATGGTTATATTGTGTATCTGGAATGAATTTTAGGTCTCTACGTCCATCCCATGGGGAATGGGAGCAGTAACAAAGGTGTTGCGTTTATATTTTTGTTGAGTGTATCTAAAAATACTAGATCACAGTTTTAAACGCTCGCTGTTGAAACATGTTTTCTTTGTTTTCCAGATTGTTCTATATGTCGACACACCCTCCTGTCAGATTATAATAACTCTATCAAGCAGTGAACACTTGAGGTAGATTTTCATGTCCCAGCAATGAGCTTCATAAATACACCTCTGTGCCTGCTTCTTGGTACTGTGCTAGGGCTGCACACTAGGCTAATAGTTTCAATGTGTTCACTTCACTGGACGTGTGTTTTTTAATGAACTAATTTTTCAATCAATTTGATTTCATTCGAGCCAATTAAAGTAACAAATAAGGTGTAACTGGGCTCATTATGAAGCTCATGATGAAGCTCTGTCTGATATTCATGGATATTTTCATCCTGAGCTTTGTAATAAAGGACTGTAAATCTCACATTTTGCTCTCCTCTGATTTCTTCAGCATGAAATTTTGTTTTTATCTGTCACAAGTTTACAATTAATTACGCACATTTCAAAATTATACCAGGAGCCTGCAGTGCATATGTATTTACTTCTTAATTAAAAGTCGATTACCCCAGTTCAGAGTTCCTCAGTTTGACATCACGTGCTTACCCATGTCTCTGAGCTCCATGGTGACGTCCAGGTAGCCGTGCTCCGCGCTGTAGTAGGCTGCCTGCTGCAGGGCCTTCATCCTGTTCTTACACAAACTCGGAATAATGCTTGGGGAGTCAGGAGCTAGAGGCTGTGTTGAAAATTTTAGTTCCTCTTCCTCCTCATCCTCCACTCCTTCAGCCAGGATCTCTTCCAGAGAGAGGATGTCCTCCTTCCTGTGCTGTGGCTGCTGCAGAAGCCTCCTGAGGATGTTTCTGCAGGTGGAAAGGGCAAATGTGTTGCTATATATGTGTGAAAGAGCAAGGTAAAACAGGAACTGGAAAATGTGGAACTTTAAGTCTCACCTGTGCCCATGTGCTGCTGCATAGCTAAAGCAGTTCATGTCTTCATACAGCGGTGAATTCCCATGATGCACTTTGATCAGAGGGTCTGCTCCGTGAGCGAGCAGCAGGCTAACCATGTCGTAGTAACCTGAGAAGATCGGATGTTCTATTGGTGGATCCATTCGAAACATGTGACATGTGACATGTGTGACTCGTGGTCACATGGCCCCTCATAGAGCCTAAACTGGCAGCGCTGTCAGTATACAAGTCATTATTCTGCTAAAACATCTATTCATACAAATAGTTTTCACCAAACAGTCAACCACGCGAAAACCTCAAAATAGATGTTATATTGTAACCAGTTTTTATTTACACCATTGTAATTTATTCTTATTAACAATGTGTTTCTGATCAAAAAGGTCCACTTTGGTAAAGCTACAGTTTTGTCAGTTAACTTCAGATTACATACGCTAAAATGTTCAGCAGAATGATACCTGCTGCAGCAGCTAGCTGTAGTGGTGTCTCAGCTGAGCTCTCCTGACTGTCCAGCAAGGCTCCACCCTCCACGTCTGCACCGGCCTCCAAAAGCAGCTGCCAGCATGAGAAACACGATACTGTGAGAGACTCATTCAGTCAGACCACTGCAGCAATTAAAATGCTAATTTCAGTAGTCCAGTGAAATGTTTTTCTGCTGATGGAGTCTGTTTGAAGGACTCACCTGAGCCACGGACAGGTGACTGTGAAGCACAGCAAATGTTAAGGCCACCCAGTGCCGACTGCCTGGGTAAACAGACGGATGTCTGGCAGAGCTGCCAGGGACCTGAACATAAAGCACACACATACTTCACAACCTGTTGTTATGCAATGAGGTTTTACCTACACCACCATCACTCTTTACCTGCATGTCCAGGTGAGCTCCGGCTTCAATGAGCATCTGCACTAGTGCCTCATCTCCTGCTGCTGAGGCGTACATTAGAGGGCTCATTCCCTGCAAGAACACATAGTAGGTTTTGTTTCTTTTTATTTATGTACATAATTTAGATACAAAGTAATACAATGGAAAACACATCAGGAGACAGAGGAACAGAATGACATCCACCAGTGCAACTATGTACACATGATATGTAAGATGTATTTAAGATTTTTAAAATGTTAATGATTTTGCATCGTGAAAATAGATACAGTTGTATCTCATTATTTGTGCACAAAAGAAGAATCTACATTTTTACATTTGTAGATCGTAAATCAATGCAAGACAAAACAAACGGACTAATGCATCGTTTGGCTCGTAGAGTCAGCTAAAATGAGCAGATCACATATAAAAACACATAATCATTTTAATTTTGCAATAATGAGCACTGGACAATACATGTCATTACAGTAGATGTCTTTCTCAAAGGGCTGGAACTAACTTTAAGGAAGTGATACCGCCACTGTTATCTTCTTCCATCCATGTGCCGAGACAATGCAGAGCAGCTACCTAAACTCTGCTACGACAGAGGTCCATGATCCTATTATTACGGTTACTGTTATCTAGCATATGATAATGTGACTACTCTGAAGAAGAAGCCAACAAATCAGACACACTTCAAACTCTATAAATCTATAAAAAAGAGATCTGAGAGCTGAGACATCATCATGTCAGTGCAGTCAGACTGACAAAGAGTCACAGCTTTGTTGAACCAATTATTCCTTTAACCTTAACTAGCAATGACTTGATGAATTTCTTCGCAAATAAAATTGTAACCATTAGAAAACAAATTATTCATAGCTGTCCCACAGCTGCTGATATTAGACTCTGTCTCCTATGAATCTATCTGTATACTGACAAAGGTATCACATTTATCCAGCAGAGCTCTTCTGACCTTACTCTGATTGGAGTCTTCTCAGTAAATTTTTAAGCAGTTTTCTGAATTACATTTTAAACGTATAAACATCAACCTAGTATCTGTTCCAGTCACTGAAACACAGCTGCACTCACCTGATCGTCTATAGTGTTGACACCTTCAGCTCCTAGAAGCCGGGCGGCGTGGTGGAGCAGGTCTGCTCGGCCACACGAGAGCATCCTGAATCCTAAATCCAACTGGAATTTAGCCGAAGCAGCTTCTGCATCCAGACATTTAAACAACTGGAAACAGCACTCTGGCCTGCAGAGTAACACAGTAAAAAAACAGGTCATATCAATTTAACTCCTATCTGCACGGCATTTTTAGAGAACATCCACCTATTAGAGGACTAGATGCTGCTCATACTGATATCCATACAGCTTGTTTTGATATTCAGGGTTCCTGATTGGAGGCTCGATTTCCTTTTCTTTTTTGTGGTCACTAGGCAGTCTTTCTGTACCTGGAGGATCTAAGGCATCCTTTCAATACAGTCTAGTTGAGAAGGTTGAATAATGCCAGACAGGTTGGTAATCAGTCAACTCCAGCTTTGACAGTATACACGATCAGTGGTTTTATTCTTTGGTGTCCTACCTCAGCTGCCTGGGCTCACAGTCCAGTCCTGGCAAAAGCTGTCTGGCCGCCTGTCTGACATCATCACTATCAACCAATAGGCTACGGCGATGTTCAGCGTGCACCACGGCAACACGGATCCACTCCATGAGAGGAGGGAGGAGCAAGAATGGCCTGAAAAAAGTTTAACATAAGACAGTATAGAGATGGCCACACACACACACACACACACACACACACACACACACACACACACACACACACACACACACACACACACACACACACACACACACACAAACCTCTCTCTGCTCAGTGTCATGGTTGGAGGGTCAAGGTTGGGATTCTCCAGTGATTCCATCTGTGGGCTGGACAGGAAGTAGTAGAGTGTGCGGAGGGCATCTGGAGCCCAGGATACTGGCATTTGATTGGCTGAAGAAGAGTGGCTGATGGAGGCACTCGAGCTTCTTAGACGCTGCATGTGGTGCATTGCTCGACACACCAGATCACCTGCAAAAAGACAGGAACCATCATTTCCCACCACCACAGGCTGTCATATTTCAGAAATTTCAGAAAGTTTATAAACTTAATATATTTGTAGTTATGTCTGTTTTATGGACAAAGAAATAATGTTAAAAAAAAAGAAAAACAACAGCAATAATGAGGCTGAGATTATTTGCCATAAAGCTCATACAGTTACAATTTAATTTGCATTATTTTTCCCTCTGATCTGCCATTTACCTGCTGATCCAGTGTTTTTGAGTTATGAACCTTCCAGTTTTGTTGACATAGTGAATCACAGTGGGTCTGTAATAGTCAGAGTTCTGGAGTAACAGAGTACATGTACCAGCATAATGTATTTAAAAACACAAAATATGAGTAACTGTATTCTGTTACAGTTACCACTTAAATAAGTGATAATTAGAATACAGTTACTTTGTTAAATGCATTACATGGCGGTCATTTCCTGTTTCATATGTTAGCCCATCCCCTCTCTAATTGTGGTAATTCCACGCATTGCAGGAAGCCCAAACAAAACACGCAATAAGAGGCTCTAATGTAAGCGTCCTGTTAATGTTGGTGGCGTCAGTTACACAATGGACCCGGCGCCAGCACAACAGAGCCAGCAGTGCACAGGCAGGAATGCATTTCTTATTGACCGTGCAGCCAAGCTGCTCTCAGCGTCAAAAGACTCCAACCTAAAGAAACATCTGGAAATAAGTTCTTTTTAAAAGCTAACGTTAGCCTACTGCAGCTAGCTTGTTTTAGTTGTGGTAGCTACCTAGGTTATGTGCCAGATAATGAGGTGCGGTGGCCTGCAGGGTCTGAAAGTGCTCTTGTTATTTGGACACAAGCCACAGGTTATGGAACCAAGTGGAAACACTGTGTCCCAGGAGTCCGACGTCGGTCACAGTTTAAATAAACACACACAAAACACAGGAGCCTACTGTGCTGACTGACACAACACACACGTACTCAGCTCTCCAATGCTGCCAACGCAGGTGGCAAGGAGCGCCTGCTCCAACATCCGCAGCTCCAGCTGGATGTAGGCATCTTCCCTGCTCTCTGTGTATGGGCTGATGTGGGCTGGGAGTGACAGCTCACCTACAAAAACAAAGAACATTTATGAAGCTGTAAGTTTTTAGCCAAGTTTCCTGCATAAAGGTGGGAGTTGGTTTGTTGCATCACTTTGGCCTATGTACGTGGTTGGAGAAGGTTCTGTCTTCAGAAACTCTTTGCCAGTTTTAAACTCATCACTGCAACGTAGCATTACAAAAGTATCTCACAAACACACAGAACATCATGGATACAACAGTTCTGAATGCACTGCAGCACAAAAGCTCTCTCATGTTATTGACATGATGCACCACCACTTCAGGCCATCTGCTAGTACGATGCGATGCACTCACTCTCAAAGCCAAGCAGCCACTTTAGAAAAGCCCATACAGATATACGCCAACACACACACACACACACACACACACACACACACACACACACACACACACACACACACACACACACACACACACACACACACACACACTCGTAGATCCCTGACCATTGTGTGCTTTTGAATCGGGGATTTGCTGACTCGTAATCTTACGCACAATGGAAGCCACATCACTGATGACAATCTGCAAAACCTAAAGCCCAACAGAATACAAATCCAGCTTTAGTGAGGCATTCACAGTGATCATGTATGGAGACATGAACATGACTGACCAGCCAGGACAGATGGGGATGGTGAAGTGGTTGTAACCACTGGAGCGTTTACAGGTACTTAGTTTTCAAGTTCAATTCAATTCAGTTTTATGTATATAGTGCCAAATCACAACAACAGTCACCTCTATATTGTAGAGTAGATTGTACAATAATTGTAAGAGCTAGCTAGAGTAAGCTAGCATTTTCTGCATCCTTACTATACTCCAGTGTTTTTAAAACTTAAGATCCAGCAGATTTCACAGTCAGAAGACAGACAGATCTTCATCCTCTTTGATGCCTTCCCTGCAGATGGCGGCCCCTCCCTGAACCTGGTTTTGCAAAAAGAGGTTTTGGGGGTCTTTTTCTCCCCACCGTTGCCAAGTCCTTGCTCACTGTGAATCATGTAATTCCACTGGTTCTCTCTATGGTCAGATCTTTAGCCTTGACATGACCATAAACCACAGGTGTCGAGGGCCGGTGTCCTGCAGGGTTTAGATGTGGCCGTGATCCAACACAGCTGATTCAAATGGCTAAATGACCTCCTCAACATGTGTTGAAGTTCTCCAGAGGCCTGGTAATGAACTCATCATTTGATTCAGGTATTTTCACCCAGGGTGAAATCTAAAACCTACAGGACACTTGAGGCAGTATACAGCTCAGTGTATTAGAAACAATATTCACCGTACGGTGTGGCCCAAACCTCATCCAACACCTCTGGGATATACCAATGTTAATCAGACTGTTTATCAGCCTGAGCTGATTCATTCCTCTCTACTGAAAAAACATCTCTGCTTTCTAAAACCAGGCCTGGCCAGAAATAAAGAAATCTTTGGTTAAAAAACGGACTTGTGTAGGTGATAATCGATGCTCATTACCCTGCTATGTTTACAGACAGGAGACAGGGTGAACAGGCATCTATTCACTGGTGCACAACAGGGGACCAGTCTGCAGTGGACAAAGCACAAATCACTGTTCTCTAATACCGACCCGTGTAGGACCGACCCCCCCTAAAGACACGCCTGAGCTCCTGTTCCCAACACTGCCCTGCTTACATCCAGAATCATGAGTGATTAAGTCATTTCCTTTGACGGTCTCCTTGTGTGTACCTGCGGCTCAGTGAAAACAGTGCTCAACAACCCTCGAGCCTGCAAGCACACACTGTGAGAAAGACTGAGTGTATGTGTGTGTGTGTCCCAAATGGAGAGAGAGGCTCAGTCCCCGGCCCCGAAAACAACAGCTCTTTTCTGCTGCATGGTATAATACTGCAAGTGTTTGGTTGAGACAACAGAACCAGAGAGTCAAAGGTTGTGTGCGTGTTTCAGTGTGTGTTTGTATGTAAGGGTTTAAGGTTACAATCTCAGTCCCGATCCAGACTAAACCAGGAGAGAAGGAAATACATTAAAAAGAAAGAAAACCTCTGCAGTGCTGTGAAAACGGGTCAGATAGTGACAACATGGAACATTTACATGCAGAAGGTTTTATTATTGCTACAAAAATAATTTAGAGTAAAGACTAGTAACAAGAGTAAGAGTAATGCTCATGGCATCAAAGCAATAGAAACTCAACAACATCCAACTGGAATCATGTAGGCAGACCTCTGTCACCTTCTCACTGTGTTTATTCACCACTCCCCATTTAGTCATGAGTTATTATTAATCTCTGGCTCTCTTTAACAGAGGGTCTTTATCCTGTCTTCCTTCTCTCACTCCAACCAATCGCAGCAGATGGCCCCGCCCCTCCCTTAGCCTGGTTCTGCAGGAGGTTTCTTCCTGTTAAAAGGGAGTTTTTCCTTCCCACCTGCGCCAAAGTGCCTGCTCATACGGGGTCACATGATTTTCAGGGTTTTGTCTGTTGTATTATTGTGTGATCTTTACCTTACAACATAAAGCACATTGAGGCAACTGTTGTTCTGATTTGAGAAAACGGGGAATCACAGATTGTTGCTAATCAAATAAATTAAGGCTTTTTTGAACTTCTGTTAAAGTCATTTATAACCTGTTGCTGTTCTAATATTTTGGGACTACATCACACTAGAGTAAAAATAGGATGTCAACTAGCTGGGAACAAAAGGTTACCTGGTGATCACATCTTCAACCAGCAAAACTGTGGATGCAGTCGAGCCTCTGCATCTAAAAACTGAGTCAGTAGTCTCGAATTCTTTCTAATGGTCATCAGGGTCAAGTTTAAGAAAATGATCTTATTAATCATTTTAAATAATTTATTGCATAAAGGCCTTCTTAAGTATATCTCCCTGTTCATACTTTGGTTCGTTAAAATAGATGATAAAGGCAGAGCATGCTTTTTGCGACTGACAAATTGTAACCAGACCATTAGGCATGCTTTGGATGTAAGATGCATCCCTCACTTATTTGGCTTTCATTCTACTAAGGACACGGCGTTTCATTTCTTCTGACTTTTCTCAATTTAATTAGCCAAAACCTGTACCCCAGTTTAAATAAAAGTTAATAACTAGCTGTGGTATCCATGGTGTCAGTGTCTCCACTAGAGCACTGCCTTTTTTACCTTGACCTGTTGGTCAGAATATTAGAGAGATGGATGCTTAACCCAACAATGTAGACAAGAGCCTGCAGCTACAGAAATATTATAACCATGAAAAAGGGATTTTTGAATTCACACAGTTCACCCAAAAGCACCAGTAAGTCACTTGTTTGTGTAGTATACAGTATGATAATACAGTACAGTACAATACAGTATGATCCTAAACAATCTCAGTGTTTTAAGCGGAGGTCAGAAGGTCAGTCAGAGCAGGGGTTAGCTCAGTGTTCATAACATCAAGGAACCTGAACAGACTGTTTAAAGTCAATTTATGGTAGAAACAATCCGTATCAGGGCTTTTATGATACGATCTCTGTTTCACATGGAGCCAACATGACAACACTAATGGAGCAAACATGAAGAAACATGAAGTGCCAAATGGCACAGAAACAGAGAATCCTGTGCTCCTACTTGGGTGGGATTAAATAAAGCCTCCGCTCAGAGAAATGTCAAACACACAGGCAGAAGATGTTGTTTTCGTCGTATAATCTGGTTAAAACCTGCAGGCCGCATGTCTGGAGCGATTCTGTGTTGGCTTGGGGCAATGAGCGCACAGAGCCAGGAATCAGCAGCCATGAGATGCTGTTAACAGCAGAGCAGAGCTCCAACATCCAAACGGCCTCCTGTCACAAAGAAGTTTACAGTTTGATTAAAGCTGGTCAGGACAGAGCCGTCCAATGTGCTCAACCTCTGGTTAACCATTTACTTTGGTGCAGTTGTCCATAAAATGCTCCTGCTGGAGCCTTCCTCTGTGGTGGAGCTCACAGATTGTATCCTCCTGCTAATACAACCCAAAGTAGCCAAGCCATTAAACATTAAACCACATTTTCCTTCTGTTTTATAGTTTCACATAAAGGCCAGATGGAGATGACATTAAGTGACATTTGGTAGCCAATGAGTGTTGGATTACTCCATGTAATCTGACCCAGCATCAGATACTGTCTCCAGCTGGCTGCATCCACTTCCTCCTCAGTCATAGCTGACACACACACACACACACACACACACACACACACACACACACACACACACACACACACACACACACACACACACACACACACACACACACACCAAGTTTACCAAACATTTCAAGTGTTCATTAGTAAACTTTTTTTTTGACTGTTTTATCCTTTACACTTAGTTTTCTTTTATGCTTTCATATGCAATTTCTTTTGCTTTTGTGTTTTAATGCCATTCAACTTGCTAGCTGTTTTGGTACCTTGCCATAGCCCTCATCCTTCCCTGTTACTTCATCCTATTCTCAAGCACTTTGGTACACCACTGTTTTTTTGTTTTTTTTGTTTTTTTGTGTCCCGTTTGGATCTTTAGCCGTCAGAATTGTTGTCTTAAGGCCAAGTAAGATGCCAAGCGGATTTATTTTACCAAGTGGATCATCATGGCTGTGCCATATTGGTCCATTTGATTGACCTTTATTATAATTATGTATTTATTTGATTTGATTTTTGGTTGTTACAGACGGGACAGACATGACTGGGGGATAGGACAGGGAGAAAGAATGAAAGAAAGAGAGGGAGAGAAAGAAAACCAAAGGGGAGAAGAGATGGTGAGAAGGGGGGGAAGAAAGAAAAAACAAACAAACAAAACACCTGGGTCACCTGTATGGAGGAAAAAAACAGAAGAGAAAGCAAACAACAAAGAGCAACATAATAAAAAAAACAGCACCATCACAATAAACTAGCTAGCAGTAGATAACAGTAGATACTAAATAATAAACGATATTGTGCAGCACGCAAGATAGACAGCGCACAATGTGCTTTGAGGCAGCAGCCAAGAAAGCTGTAGTCCGTGTCTGTGAACACCCGTGTGTACACCTGTGTGCATACCTGTGTGGATCAGCATGCTTGTATTCCAAAGGTTCCTCCATGTAACGATCTGCTAGGGAGTGTGGGGGAGCCACAGCCCCGTCCTCCAGGGTATGAAGCAGGTGTGGAGGAGATCCAGGCCCCAGAGTACAAGGACCCGAGGAGGACCACCAAAAGGGGGGGAACCGTGCCACCCTCCTGGGAAGAGCTGAGGAGAGCCCCAAACGAGAGGTCACCCAGCAGCTACGGAGCAGAGGCCAGAGGGGGTTGCAGTGGCGTGCCCGTGGGTTCTGCCGGCAGCCAGCTGTGCCAGAGAGGACCGAGCTTCAGGCCCAGAGGCCAGAGGCCTGCGAGCATCCCACCCCCCCGGAAGGGGCCCAGCCGGGCCACAGGCGCCAGGCCCCACCAATCGGCCACCAGGAGTGAGCTGGTACACCACTGGTTTTTAAATGTGCTATATAAATAAAGTTTGTTGTTGTTGTTGGATAATGCTTCAAAATATCTGCCCAAAGATAGCTCCCACGACCTTGCACAAAGGATTGTGACATCACTAATAGTACTGATTACAGTAATATTTGGTTGTTGAGATCCTGCCTGTAGAGCTGACACAGTAAATAAATCTAAGTCAGCTTTCACATAACCAAAGCGTTCTTCAGGTAAGCCATCTTTGTTGGTGACACGGCAAACACCATCATGACCGGGTGCGTCTGCTCTCTGAGCCATTACCAGTTTGCAGCAGAACAACTGTAACCACTGTATTTGCTGCAGAGTAATTCATCTGCGCCTCTTTTTCTGTTCTCTGTCATCCTGCTCATGACCCAGAAATCAGCCTCATCAGTGCATCGTGTTGAAGGACGTCAGAGTTATTCAAATATATTTGGAGGAAAGAGGAGAGTTACTGAAGGATGCTCAGGAGTAAAAATAGTTCACTGATTTTTTTAACCTACACAGAAGCAGATGAAAACTACAGATGTCACAAAGGAAGACAAAAAAAGCCTCATGTAAGGAGTTCGCTCTGAGCTGATCTGACAACCATGTGTGTTGCAGTGTTAGCCTAAATCTGCTTTCTGTTGTATTTATTATGAGCTGTGTCTGTGGATGCTATCAGCAAGCTGTCTGCAAACAAAGTGGAAATATTTGCTCAGGTTTCACTGCTTTTCTTGCCAGATCAGGAAGAACACTGTGGCTGTGTGTGTGTGTGTGTGTGTGTGTGCGTGCGTGCGCGCGCGCGTGTGTGTGTGTGTGTGTGTGTGTGTGTGTGTGTGTGTGTGTGTGCGTGCGTGCGCGCGCGCGCGCGTGTGTGTGTGTGTATGGGTCAGAGGCTAACAGCACTCATTCATTTACTTTCCCTGTTCGTCCTCATTTGAGGGTTGGGACCTGTAGTATCCCAGCGTGTTGCAGGCAGTTTGAACATATAAGGGAAACGATTCAATTCAGTGTCATTTATATAGTCCCAAATCACAACTCTGTTTCACCAGGTGTGGTCACTAGGTTCTGTAAGCATGCTGTTGTTGAGCCAATATTAAAAAGAGCGGTTTGGATCCAACACAGCTTAAGAATTATAGGCTTATCTCTAAGCTTTCATTATTGTCAAAAATTCTGGAAAAACTAGTTGCAGATCAACTTACCACTTTTTTTTAGAAAAACATGAAATTTATGACAAATTTCAGTCGGGTTTCCATAAAAGTCACTCAACAGAAACCGCAAAATTAAAGTCTCTAGTGACATTATGATGTCAGCTGACTCCGGAGCATCCTCAGTCATGGTTTTGTTGGACTTAACATCTGCCTTTGACACCGTTGACCATACCATCCTGATTAACAGGCTCCGGGACATAGTCGCTGTATCCGGTCTGGCTCTGGAGTGGTTTCAGTCACACCTCTCCAACAGATCTTTTAGTGTTTTTGCAAATCAGTTTATGTCACATTCTAAGGATCTGACATGTGGGGTACCACAGGGTTCAGTTCTGGGACCGATTCTTTTTCTCCTGTACATGTTACCTCTAGAACTTATAATCAGGCAGTTCCCTGAGGGGTCTTATCACTTCTATGCTGATGACATTCAACTCTACTGCTCTTTTAAGCCGATGGAAGTCCATAAACTGTCCTCTTTAATTAAATGTTTAGCTTCCCTTGAGCAGTGGCTTGGTGACAACTACTTACAGTTGAACTCTGAGAAGTCAGAAACATTAATTATTGCCCCCAACAACCAGATATCTCTAATCAAACAGCATCTTGGTTCTCTTGGCTCATCTGTTCACCCGAGCCTCAGGTACCTTTTTTTTAAAATTCTGCCATGTCCCCAAAACAACACTCTCGACAGTTCATTAGGAACTGCCTTTTCAGCTAAGAAACATCTCCAAACTGCAAACTTTGTCTAAATCTGAGTTAGAAATGGTTATTCATGCTTTTATTTCATCTCGCTCAGATTATTGTAACAGTCTGTATCTTTGTTTGAGCAAAAGGAATCTTGACCGTCTCCAGTTAGTCCAGAATGCTGCTGCAAGGCTTTTAACTAAGACACGAAAAACGGAGCACATTACACCAGTGTTACGCTCATTACACTGGATTCCAGTACATTTCAGAATTCATTTTAAAATCTTGGTACTGATTTTTAAAGCTTTGAATTGTGATGCCTCTGCCCACATTTCTCAACATCAACCCCACACTCCCTCTCGCAGCCTGAGATCATCTAATCAAAGGCTGTTGGTAGTCCCACGAACTCGTTTTAAGACCAGAGGTGATAGATCTTTTAGAGCGGTGGCCCCCAGGTTGAGGAATGCTCTAACTCCATCATTGCGTTGCTTTAATTGTATTTATTCTTTTAAAAAGCAGCTTAAGACTCATTTATTTAGACTAGCTTTTAATTAGATTTCTGCTGTAAGTTTGATTGTGCTGTTTTTTTTTATGTATATCTGTTTTTATATTACTGTGAAGCACTTTGTGGTTTTTATCCTGTGAAGAGTGCTATATAAATACATTGAACTGAAGAGAACAACAGTTGCCTTGAGGCACTTAATGGAAGGTAAAGACCGGTGACGGTGGGAAAGAAAAACTCCCTTTTAACAGGAAGAAACCTGACAGAACCAGGCTCAGGTAAGGGTGACCATCCGCTTGGGATAAGGGGAGAAGAGTAGAGATTGTGGAGATACAGAAATAATTCTTTTATTGCTGCCATATAATCTGCATCATTATAATTGCATTAATAACATTCTTTACAGCATTATTTCATTTAATAATATTTCTTACAGTATTGATATTGCATTTGAGGACCCTTCCATTAAGTATTTTATACATACTGCATATCTGTGCTTATTTTGAGTTGATGTTCGGTTCATTAAGGGTCTTAAGCTTCACTGGCGTGACTGTCCAGGTGATACATGCTGAGGGAAACTAGAACATAGAAGGATAACTGCAATGCATGCTTACAACACATATAATCTAGGAATAGGCCTGAGCAGAGGCCCAAATGTTCCCAGCTTCTTGTTGCAAACCTGTTGCATTTTACTTTCTGGCAACAGATGACCAGAGTCAATAATTAGCCCCAGAGACCCTGAGGGCTTGAAGTTTATTACCTTGCATGGAAGGTGTTATAGAAAAGAGAAGTTCTATGTCTGCTTATAGCTATCAAAGATGTACAAGATGTACGATTAACTGTGACTAATGTCTGGTACCTATTTTAATCTGTCATTGACGCCATGGGGGGGGGGGGGCGTGTAACCCCACTGCTTTATAAGTGTCCACAACATGTATTTTGGTCAGAAGACATATGTTGATGTTTTCTCCGGGCTGTTAATAAACTCAACGTTTGATTGCACTTTTCTGGGGCCTCCGTGGTTTGCGACACTGCTCTACATTGATCGATTTCACAACAAGATGAATGATAACTAATGATGAAACGCAGGGTGGTGTATAAACACACAGTGGGTGAAAAAAAGGTAAGTGAAGAGAAAAAAAAGACAGTGCATCATGGGAAGCCCTCACCAGCCTTGGCACAACCAAGGGAGGATTCAGGGTCACCTGATCCAGCCCTAACTATATGCTTTATCAAAAGAAACAAAGTTCTAATCCAAATCTGTAAAAACGTAACCATCTGTCTCCCGAATTCAAACATGAAGCTGTCAAGCCTCAGTCCTAGCATTCATGTGGATCTTGCTTTAACATGTACCTCCCACTTAAAAGCTGCAGCCGATCAAGCACACCTAATGATGGCAACAACACTCTCCATCAGCAGCACCCTCCCACAGCAGGAGCAAGGCCACAAAGACTGCTCAAGAATACAATAAAGAGCCCAAGGAATTAATCTGCCCTTCAAACTCAAGGCCGAAAGCATCTTTTGTCAATTTTGTGACATAAGATTCATGCAAACTTTGCTCTGTAACACTTCCTCAGTTGCTCATTGTCCATGCTGTGATTATTCAAAGGCAAAATATGTTCAAGAAGAACAAAGCTGACCTCAGTGAGTCTAACAGACAGTGTTTCCTACTTACTACCCAAAATGCCTCTTTCCTGTCTGAAGGATTTTCTAATTGCTCTCTCTGTGGTGTTTGTAGACTTCTTAAGCTTCTGGTTCTTATTATCGGGACTCTGGAGAGTTCTCAGCAATTTAATGCCATCATCAACTCGTCTAATCTGTAACACTACCCAGTTCAACAGAGGACCGAGTAGGAAGTCAAGGTTTTTCCCCTCTGTAGTGAGGTCAGCCTGTGAAGATGTAGCCCACAACCGTCAGTCACAGATGCATGTATGCATGTATGCAAGTCCTGGCACTGTACTGAAGAAGAGTTTTTTTTCAAAGACTGATTGAAATAACAAAAGCTGGCAGGTTTTCATCCAGACATCTTCCTCTTTCTCACAAGCTGTGATGTGAAAGTGTAACAGAGAAAGAAGAGGAAATATCACATATTATAAGATAAATGTGACAAAAATTTGGAAAGAGAAATCTCAGCAGAGCCTCAGACTAGCCTCAGACTAGCATGCTACAGCTGGACATAGTGTTGTTGTCTCTATATATGACATATATACAGTATATATATATGACTCCTATAACAGCAGAGGTCAAAAGAACACTGCTTCACTGTGACTGACAGTGAAGTAAGAGCTCCAAAACAAATAAGTCCTAATGGACAAATCGTTTTGTAACCAGATGAACATAATTATAATAAAAGTGAACATTAGATTGGAATGTTGCACAAAGAACACATTGTATCCACTGTATCAGAAAAAAAGGTGTCAGAACCTTTTTTGAACTTTCTGAAGCACCGTTTGTGGATCTGCTGGAAGGTAACTTGGATGAGTTGGTTGTTGTAAAGCTATTTCTTATTTTGGATTTTCTGTAGTTGTCATTTTTTAATCTAAGGTTCTTGACAGGGGAGAGAAAAACAGCCTGTACATGTGCATATAATACCTGCTTTAAACTTAAGCGATAAATTAATAACATTTGCATTTTGATCCTTTTTTGTCTTTTTATTTAGATCAGAATTTTTAAAGATCTATACTTTATTAAAAGTAAGCTTCAAAATCTCGTCATGAGGTCACTGAACTCACCACTGGCATTTTTGCCACATATGAGATGCTCGTAGACCTGCAGCAGCCCCCACAGCTCTGCGTCGTTGCTCACAGCTCCATCCAGCAGCTCGGTGGTCACCGGACCGCAGATGACCCCGTCGATCTGCCCTCCCTCCTCTTCCGCGGTCAGCCTCGCCGCCTGCAGCCCACGTCCTGCCACTTCCTCTGCCAAAGTTTCGACACAGGCTGTTAGGCACACTGCAGCGTACTCGTGCACACGAACCGACACCCGCGTCTCCACCATCCACCTAAAGAAACGGCCCGCGGAGAGCGTGAGGCCGCAGCGCGAGGACTTGCCGCGCTGACGCGCGGTGTTGCCTGAGTTCATGCAGTACAGGGACACCGCCTTCACAGCAGATGAGATGCACTTCTCTGCGAGACCCCAACTCAACACCAGCCTCACTGCGCTCTGCACTTCCAGCCGTGTGCACCGCCTGTGCAGCTCACTCAGCCGCTGAGCCTCCCGGGAGATGCGCACCAAAGCTCTCCGGAGCAGGACAGAGAGCCGGTGGACCGCTTCCCTCGTGTATGACGCACGCGTGCGGGCAACTTTACGCAGAACTTCCAGCAGCTCCTGTTCGATCCAGGGATACTCCTCCAGCTCGGGCAGAAAGGGGCATTTCGTTAGGATATCTATCACGTCCTCCGGCAGCGTGCTCACAGTGTCCCAGCTACCGTTTCTGCTGTACAGGGAGCCGGCGTGCTGCCAGCAAGGACCCCGGTGAGGTGTGTTCAAATTTGGCTGCGAGTGCCCCGACCTGCCCGAGGACAGGCTGAGTGACGGGCAGTTCTCCCCCGCCATATAACCTGAGTCCAGGCACAGGCCCTCTAGGGTTTTAATCAACACATTGTTGGACATGATGTGGAGCTCTTTACGCACAATAAAGAACCCAGCTAGTGTTTACCATTCCAATTTTGAGCCCCAGTTTAAAGAAGAGAGGCTCCTACATCCAGTTGCCAGAAACACACAGCTGTAGGAGAGGCTATACCAAACCTGACCGCAGTTTAAAGAGGGACGGAGTGTTTTACGCACAAGCGACCAATCAAACTCGAACTCACAGTACTGCCACAACATCCTTTTCACCCTGCTCGTCAGCACCTCCCTGCGGCTATAACTACGCGTGATTATCTGTGGGTGTGTTAAAGTCATTGGGAAAAAAAGTCTGGTGTATGATGTTCACATTAAAAACTACGCTGGACTAGAACTCCTTTTCACCTCAGCTGTTTTTACTTTCCAAGTTGGAAAAGCCCAGATGAGACATATTTTGTTAAAAGCCAGCATGAACAACACGGAAGCTGAACTGTATTTTCAAAAATGTAATTAAATTTGTCCTCTGAGACAAGCAAAGACCTTATTCAAAGCTACGAAACCTGAGGCCTCTGATATGATGCAAGATTTCACCATATTCAGGTAAATTCATTGTTAACCACGAGCTTTCTATACAACGAATGTGGCTCTCTGGGGTACACCACCATTGTAACTTATGGTGCAATCAAACAACACCCTATAAGCAAGCACTTTGCAACAGTAAGAGAAAAATTCCCTTTTAACTGCAAAAACACAGGCTCAGGGAAGACCAGCCATCTGCCACGACTGGTTGGGAGTGAGAGGCAGGAAAAAAGACAACACGGAAGAGAGCCGTCGATTAAAAAGAATGAATAATGATTAAAGTCTAAAAACACACGGAGAGTGAAAAGAGGAATGAAAAAGAAAAGCTCAGTGCATCATGGGAAGACCCCAGCAGCCTAGGCCTATTGCAGCGTGCCTAAGGGATGGCTCATGTGACCTGATCCTGCCCTAACGATATGCTCTAGCAGAAAGTTGAAGCCTAATCTTAGAAGCAGAGAGGGTGTCAAGCACCTTGAGGCGGCTGTTGTTGTGATTTGGTGCTGTATAAATAAAATAAAATAAAATTGAATTGTCTTTAATATCTTTTGTGGGCCTCTGCCATTAAGGATTTTTTAAAAATTTAAAATAATTATCCAGTCCAGCCCACATCATAGCTCTCAGCCAGTGAGACTTCAGAGCCTTGTTTCCCTCCTTCTTTCAAACAATAACCGAGGTACAAAGATTTGCCCCAGAGTAATTTGCCTTCACAGAATAAGTCAATAGAAGAGTTTTGCTGTCTGAGTTAAATATTTTGTTCAGTAGCATTAAATGTTGTTCTGAGGTCTAAGAGGACACACACAAAAATAAGCCCACTGTCAGAGGCCACAAGTCATTAGTAACCTTCACTTTACCTCACTTGGGATGACTGTTACTCAGGAAGTAGACCGGGTCATCTACCAGTCGGACGTTTAGCGGTTTAATCTCTGGCTGCTCCAGTCTGCATGCCAAATATCCTGGGAATAACACCAAGTTGGTCTCTGATGCGCCATGGGAGCATGAATGTTAGATATGACACAAGAAAAAAGAGCTCGTTTGAATAGGCGAATGAGGTATGTTGTTCCTGTTTCTCCTGAAGACCTTCTATGACTCTGTGGTGGCCTCAGCCATCTTTTACGGTGTGGTCTGCTGGGGCGGCAGCGTCTTTGCAGGGGACAGGAAGAGAACGAAGAGGCTGGACCCTGTGGAGGTGGTGAGTGACAGGAGAAGCTGTCATCGCTGTTGGTCAGCATCTCCCAGCCCATGCAGGAGACTCTGACATCACTGAGCAGCTCCTTCAGTGGCAGCTGCGGCACCCACGATGTGGGACGGAGAGACTCCGCAGGTCTTTCCTTCCTACTGCTGTCAGACTCCACAACATGGTCTCTGCAGAGGATCACACACGTGCAGACAGACACACACAACCATCCCATACACAACTGTAACTCTCGCCCTGTCTCCTTGTTTTGCAATGGCACTAAGAGCAATTTTCCCAGTGTAACAAAGTATTTTATTCTATTTGTACTTTTTCTATTGTATATGGTGTTCTGTCCGTTTTGTGTAGTATGTTATTCTGTTTATCTTATTCTATTGTTTTTTCTCTCTTGTACTTCCTGCCGTGACCAAAGATTTCCCACGTGTGGGACTATAAAGGTTTCTCTTTCTTTCCTTCTTTAAAGAGGCTTTGAGTGCTCAGGTACAGTAGAAAAGCACGATGTATAAAAACCAGTACATTTACTACTTTATTGTCTCTGCTTGCCTTACTGTAAAAGTCCCCGCAGACAAAGACAAAATAAAAACAGTGTTAGTGTCCAATGTTAACATTTATTTGTATGCTGTGTGTATTTATTGTATGTTAACTTTATGTTAGTACGACTCAACACACTGATGTTAGGTTGCCGACCGTGTTACCGGGGTAACGCGCAGGCGAAGAATCTCTTTTGAATAGTAGTTATTTTTTTACGTTTAATAATACATGTTTGAATTCTCCTGCTGGTCTTTACCCAGCACCACCACATCGGTCATATCGTTGCCTCGTTCTGTCCCTTTCAGTTTAAAAACATCTTAGACCCATAATCTACTATTTCCCCGACATGATTTTTACTTTGCAAGAGTCAAGGAAGACAAAGAAAATCAAAATTAAAGTTTATTGTTTCACCTCCAAGGCTTCAATCAGCTAATTGGTTGGACTGTAGCTACTGGACTTTGGCACATCATTTCTCCAACCCTGGAGGATTTTCAGGATGTAAATATAGTCAAATACCATAAAACATATTTACATCATTCAAAACAATGGCATTACATTGTAAAATATGACTAGATTTATTTGGAAAAAATGAAGACCTTTCTAGAACACTTCTCTCCTTCCTGGCTCGTCTATAACTGGAGAGAAACTCTTAATCTAAACTAACCACAAGATGTCAGCGTTTCATTATTTCTAAGAACAGAACTGAAGTTTTTCTTCCTTCAGATGAACAAACTAGTCCCAGCTGTGTCTACCTACTGGTTCTACAGCACTGTACAATATTAAACACATGTTCAAATCATCTGATACATACACATTCGTATTTTGCGTATTTTCACCGTTTAAGGAGGAAACACACAAGATGCCTTTTCTGAGATGATACAAACAATAAATTACAGAGCTAGAAAAAAGCACTTCTTTGAAATGAGCTCAACAGGTTTCAGTACGTATCATCGCAACAGTGAGCCTGCTCACCACGTCAGAGATCTGCACAATCAGTACAGCGCCAGGAAGCTGCTTCTGTTTCCTGATGTAGAGTCAGGTTAGGTTCAACGGGGTCCAATGCAGAACTGAAGCCAATCCAAATAAGGCATCGAGACGTTATTACAAAAAATAAACCTGTAACTCTCCTAGCAAACACTTTACAAAGGCCTAGACTGAACACACAAAAAGTTAAAAAACTACAAACGTGTTTCGTCTGTTGTAAAGGATGATGCTTCAGACTTGGAGTCCTTGGAAATCACTTTCCCGCCAATCCAGACCTAGAATATGATGTCTTGATTAAAGCAGGCGACGGCAGTTTTAGTCAGTCAGTATGATTGGGGTGGCTGTTGCTCAGGAGGTAGAGCAGCTCACCTACTGATTGGAAGGTTGGTGGTTCGATCCCTGGCTCCTCCAGTCTGCATGTCAAGTATCCTTGGGCAAGATACTAACCCCAACTTGCTCTCCGATGCATCCATCGGAGTATGAGTGTACTTAGAAAGCACTGAGTATAGATAAAGTGCTTGTGAGAATGGGTGTGATTGGGTGAATGAGGCATGTTGCATAGAGCGCTTTGAGAATAGAAAAGCGCTCTATAAGAATCAGTCCATTCTGGGCAAAAATGCTTTGTGCCCAAAGTTGAACGATGAAGTGACGTGTTTTCCACAGATCAGCGATTTTAGCAGGTACTCAGGTGTTTTTTAATGTTCGGTTAAAGTGGAAAGATCGGTGCCCACAAAAAAAACCCCCAAACTACTGAAGCTTCTGCTCAACTGGAGAAAAGAACTGAACTGAAAATCAATTAAATCTGACAAAAGTTCTCAGCTGATCCTCTCAGAATATGCTGATATATTTCTTATCAGTTACAGGCCCAAGCCATTTAAGGCTTATAAATGGCTTGGGACATTTGCTTATTCAGCAAAGCATGTGAGGGTTGTATTAAGACAGACATCTTCTAATTAAGACATTTAAAAGCCAGAATGACAGCTAGCTAGCATGTCCTTCTCCCACAACTGGATCTAACAGAACAGCACATACATCATCCTGTTCACTGCTTCAGGACCAAACAAACCCATCTGCCTTTCACTATGTCGACATATTGTCTTTGTAACCTACATCTGGAACTTTCAGCCACATAAAGGGCAAAAATCTACCAGTTAAAATGTTACCTAACATGAAAAAGGGCTGAAAAGTCCGAAGGAGGAAACAGCTTCTTGTAGCCAAAAGTCTTTAGAAAGTCAGTTTGAAAATTGGCAAATACAAAACTTTTATAAATACTGGTCCCGAAACTGAAAGCACATTTTGAAGCAACTGTTGCTTAACACTGTAAATCTGACTAATAAATCACACCAGAACATTAATCACAGACTTAACCTTTTTACATGTAAAAGCGTCATAAATAAATTAGCGATCTACACTTTTCTGCTCTTCTCATGAAACATCGGCAGCCGATGTGTCCTCTGATTCTGCACTCGAGTCCAGGTTCACGTCCCTGCTCAGTGCTGAGGCCTGCTCCGGCAGCTGAAGCCTCTCTGCTGCAGGCAGACTCTCAGACTGGGCCATGCCCAAAGCCGGCGAGGCTACCTGAGACACGGGCGCTGAAAGAGTCCGCGGGACTTTGCAGCAGAACTGACCGGTGACGGCCGAATGCGCGTCTGCAGTGAGGTCGTTAGTAGAGGCCGAGTGCGGGGCGCTGGTTATTTCTGAAGGTGAGGGAGGTCCTACCGGGACATCTGTGTCAGCTTCTATTCCAACCCTCTCCGGGTCGGACCGTGGTGACGGCTGATCTGCTGCAACCACAGTTTGACTCCATGGGGGTTGGTAAGGCGGAGGCCCTGCTAGTGGGGAGCTGTCAGGGGTGAGTGGGGCTTGGCTGTGGATGATGATGGGATCTGGGGAAGGCAACGGAGTCTCCTCTTTGTCCACACCTTCAAGATTCACAAGGTCCTTGGAGGGACTCTGGTCTGGGGATATGGAGTCTGGCTGGTGGGAGATGATGCGGAGGCACAGGCCGGCTTTGGGGAACCCGCTAGCTGACGTTGGCTTCCCTTCAGAGGGCCGCACTGGACTCAGCAGCACGGGTAGCTCTTGGCCCAGCGGCTTACGGGGCAGCTCCTCAGGCTTCCCTAAAAACGAGCCATTAAGAACTGTTTATTTTCTTTAAGTGCACATTATTGACACCGAATAATGTACTGGAGTACTGGAGACTCCTAAAAGGACAGCCGCGTACCTGGAGGCGGGAGATCCAGCTTCATCTTTCGCAGCTCAGCCATGGAGGCCTGAAGCTGCTCAACGATCATGTCGTCGCTGTAGAAAAAAGTCTGAGCGATGCGCTCCTGCAGGAACTCTCTCAGCTCCTCCAGAGACATCTTCAAGAGGCGCTCTGTTCACAAACCAGATGTTAAACTCACAGAAACGTGCAGTCACGTCTCATCTGTCTTGTATTGGAGCTGTATTCAGATGACATTTAACCCCTGTTTTAAAAAACTGACAATAAAAAATGTTTGTGTAAACTGAGTTGTGTAATCCCACATATGATTTTGTAATGAGCACATTAATTATAAACATCTTTATATTTATATAACATCTTCTATTTTCTGCAATAATAACTTGTTTGCTACAAATGAGATTTAAACGACTGTAAACATCTATACACTTGTAGATATCCACACGAACACAGAAACCCTGAATCACACAAGTATACAGACATTTATGCAAAAATCATAAAGATGTCTCGAGACCAGACACCAGTAAGTAGTACTTAAATTGCAAAGTGTGGCCTTGCGAAGTTTCACTTTTGCAGACTTTAGGAAAGCAAACAAAAACTGGAAAACTTCAAAATCACTCGATTTCAGGAGGTTAATAAGAGGCTAAAGTTAACACAATGTGGTTGTTGTGTAGAAGGCTCAGTGAGGAAACTGAGCAGAGAGTGATTTATTGTTTCGTGGCGACCCATCCATCATCTCCTTACTCTTGTGTATCTTGAGGATAGTGTAAGACATGGCGGTGAGGAGCCGCTCTCCCTCCAGGATGAAAATGTCCCACAGGCGGAGCGTTAGGGTGAACGGTGTCTGCCGGATCACAAACACAAAAAGTTAGAGAATCACTGCAGCTTAGCTGGATTTGTTTGTGCCAGTGGGTTCATGTATGTGCTGTTCTCCTGCTGGCTGGAGTCAGGAAGTTTGTTTGGTTCCTTCTCAGACCTCAGAGGCCCCGAGGCCCGTCTGAGCCCGGCAACTCAGTGGGATGGAGAAGTGCTGACAACAGCCAAACGCTGCCAGACCACTACCACAGGATTGTGGGCATGCAAGTAGAAGGCTAATAACAGTTTAGGCTGACAGGTCTTAATGCTCTCCTCTAATGCGATGCACCCGAGCTCTGCTGAAATCATGTACAGTATAACTGTGTGAAAGGCGATTCAGTGTTTTTATGTTACAGAGATTAGCATCTGCTAATGCTAACTGCTATATTTACACAGGCTTAACTTTCCAGTTTTATTAAACATGCAGTTGGCTATATTCATAAATTCACATTGTAACGAGCAGCATATGAGCAGCATTCCTTCTCTCACCCCAACCGGTCGCAGCAGATGGCCCCGCCCCTCCCTGAGCCTGGTTCTGTCGGAGGTTTCTTCCTGTTAAAAGAGAGTTTTTCCTTCCCACTGTCGCCAAAGTGCTTGCTCATAGGGGGTCATATGATTGTTGGGTTTTTCTCTGTATCTATGAAGCGCCTTGAGGCGACTTTTGTTGTGATTTGGCGCTATATAAATAAAATTGAACTGAATTGAATTGAATGTGTAATCTGGCTATTTAATGAATAATAATTATCATTCAGAGCACTGAGATACCAGGTTCCTCCAGAACCAGCTCTCAGTTTAGAAGACATGAAGCATCTTTTCTTTGAAGGTCAGGATTAAAACGTTCCTCTCTGATAAAGCTTGTAGTGACGGCTGGATCAGGTGACTCGTTATGCTGCCACACGCTCAGGCTGCTGAACACTTTTTCTTCTCTGTATTCTTTCATTTCCTTCCCCTCACACCCCAACCAATCACAGCAGGCGCTGCCAGAGTCTGTTGGTGATAGCTTCCTGTTGGGAGGGAGTTCTTTTTCTCCACTGTTGCAGGTGCAAGATCGTTATTCGCTTTAGTTTAGTATGTTTCAGGCTCTGATGCAGGGTTCCACCTTATAATATTAAGCACTGTGTGTTGACTGTTGTTGTGAACTGGCACTATAGCAAAATTGAATTGAACTGCTTTAAAACTTCCCAAGCAAAATAGAGAAGATACATGGAAATGATATGACATAAAACAAGAAGAGGGGAAAGCAACCTCTTCACACAGTGAGAAAATAATCAGATGACCTTTTATTCAACGTTTAACAGGCAGAAAAAGATGATCTTACTCGTTTACCCCAAGATAATGACTCACCCTGTCAATGAAACACTGCAGGAACCATTTGGTGCTGTAAATGCCTGCAGACATCTGCTCTTTGTCCTTGAAATAGAGAACACGAGTCAGAACTAGCACGTATCCTGCTTGCTAGAGCGTTACTCCAAGTTTTTCAAAAACAGAAAAAACTGATCTCACCAGATGTTTCTTCAGTTTGGGAACGAGCTTGGAAATAATCTGATCATGATGTGCCTGGAATCTCTGAAGTTTTGGAAAGCCTGGAACAAAAAAGCCTTAACAGGGCAGAAGGGAAGTGAGAACTTTTTAATCTAATTTCATGTCAGTCCAAACCAAATCTGACAAGCAGTACAGTTTGTAATCAGTTCCACCACCCGCAGAGCCAAAGACTGTCATCTGCACGGTTGGTGCAGCTGCAGGAAAATGATTTCAGTGTTTAGCTTCATCGTATCTTGCAGAGAACACGTTTGCTGTTAATGTTCAGACGAATGAATGAATCCTCTGGGATGTCTCACCATGCATGGCGTGTTTCTGGTTGGTGAGCAGCTGTGACAGGGCCCAGAAAGCGTCTTCCTCATTCATGTACATGAGCAGCAGGGCGGCAATCTGACTCATGCCCTGGCAGTAGCTCACCTCCTGCAGGAAACGTGCAAAAAGACCCCAATAATGGGCTTTCCGCTGTTGTGGTAACTGTAACTGACACTAGGTTAACACAAGTTAACACAAGACTATCAAACAATTATTAACTTTTTGTCATCATCCTGTGGGACCATTCTCCACCACGGATATTAGTTTTATTATTATCAGCAGTACTGTTATTGTTGTATTTGTATATTCTATAGTGCCTTAATAGTCAGTAGGAATAAAGCAGATGGGCCATGATCAAAACGAATTAAAAACCCCAGAATATATTAAACATGGGCAAATTTTCAATTACTTAGTCATTCCTATTTTGAAATGTTAATCATGCAAAGCAAAAAACAAAAGCACGGAGCTTTGGTCACTGAGGGGAGTGGAGTCTATCTTAGCAAGTGCAAGGTGAGAGGCAGGGTGCACCCTGGGCAAAGGCCATCGCAGGATCAACAATGAAAGACAGACAGCCATGCAAACTTGTATGCACTCCTAAAACTTTAAGATGCATGTCTCTGGCTGTGGACGAGGACCCACACAGGCACTAGGAGAACATGAGAGAAGGACCCCAGCTGCAGCAAGCACACTACAGACACAATGCTACATGATTTTATTCATATGTACAGAAGAAGCAATGGTGATATTGTCTTAATAGTATATTGCAAATATGTTTGTTTGGTGTGGGCAACTGTATTTGACATAGTACATTGCAACACTATTCTATAGGAAGTGCAGAATTACTAGGCAAGTTGTATTTTTGAGGAATAATTTTATTATTGAACAACAACCATGTTCTCAATGAACCCAAAAAACTCATTAATATCAAAGCTGAATGTTTTTGGAAGTAGTTTTTAGTTTGTTTTTAGTTTTAGCTGTTTTAGGGGGATATCTGTGTGTGCAGGTGACTATTACTGTGCATAATTATTAGGCAACTTAACAAAAAACAAATATATACCCATTTCAATGATTTATTTTTACCAGTGAAACCAATATAACATCTCGACATTCACAAATATACATTTCTGACATTCAAAAACAAAACAAAAACAAATCAGCGACCAATATAGCCACCTTTCTTTGCAAGGACACTCAAAAGCCTGCCATCCATGGATTCTGTCAGTGTTTTGCTCTGTTCACCATCAACATTGCGTGCAGCAGCAACCACAGCCTCCCAGACACTGTTCAGAGAGGTGTACTGTTTTCCCTCCTTGTAAATCTCACATTTGATGATGGACCACAGGTTCTCAATGGGGTTCAGATCAGGTGAACAAGGAGGCCATGTCATTAGTTTTTCTTCTTTTATACCCTTTCTTGCCAGCCACGCTGTGGAGTACTTGGACGCGTGTGATGGAGCATTGTCCTGCATGAAAATCATGTTTTTCTTGAAGGAGGCAGACTTCTTCCTGTACCACTGCTTGAAGAAGGTGTCTTCCAGAAACTGGCAGTAGGACTGGGAGTTGAGCTTGACTCCATCCTCAACCCGAAAAGGCCCCACAAGCTCATCTTTGATGATACCAGCCCAAACCAGTACTCCACCTCCACCTTGCTGGCGTCTGAGTCGGACTGGAGCTCTCTGCCCTTTACCAATCCAGCCACGGGCCCATCCATCTGGCCCATCAAGACTCACTCTCATTTCATCAGTCCATAAAACCTTAGAAAAACCAGTCTTGAGATATTTCTTGGCCCAGTCTTGACGTTTCAGCTTGTGTGTCTTGTTCAGTGGTGGTCGTCTTTCAGCCTTTCTTACCTTGGCCATGTCTCTGAGTATTGCACACCTTGTGCTTTTGGGCACTCCAGTGATGTTGCAGCTCTGAAATATGGCCAAACTGGTGGCAAGTGGCATGTTGGCAGCTGCACGCTTGACTTTTCTCAGTTCATGGGCAGTTATTTTGTGCCTTGGTTTTTCCACACGCTTCTTGCGACCCTGTTGACTATTTTGAATGAAACGCTTGATTGTTCGATGATCACGCTTCAGAAGCTTTGCAATTTTGAGACTGCTGCATCCCTCTGCAAGATATCTCACTATTTTTGACTTTTCTGAGCCTGTCAAGTCCTTCTTTTGACCCATTTTGCCAAAGGAAAGGACGTTGCCTAATAATTATGCACACCTGATATAGGGTGTTGATTTCATTAGACCACACCCCTTCTCATCACAGAGATGCACATCACCTAATATGCTTAATTGGTAGTAGGCTTTCGAGCCTATACAGCTTGGAGTAAGACAACATGCATGAAGAGGATGATGTGGACAAAATACTCATTTGCCTAATAATTCTGCACTCCCTGTATGAGTGCTGCAGTTTCAGCAATTTTTGCAATCCACATGTTTCAGTGGCACGTCTAGTAAAAACCCTGTTTCTGCAAATAATAAAAGCAGCTCAGTAAGACAACCATCAGTGCTGTATCAGCTGCTGTCCACTTAAAGCACTCAATGCATATCATGTCAAAAGCATGCAGTACTGTGTGTGGGGTGTGTGTGTGGGGGGGGGGACAAGAAACCACAGTGGAAAATGAAGTCTCTGCCCACAAAAAGAACATTTAGACGTGACTGCAGATTTTTATCAGTTCACTTGAGTTGCTGGTGTTTTAATGTTTCATGTAATTTAGAGAAATCAGCTACTTACTGTGTTGTAGACTGAATATGCAGAGAGGACATGAAAGAGAGCCTGCTGCCTGTAAATCAAAGAAACAGGAAGGAAAGGATAGGAAAGGAGAAGAAGCAACAAAAGGAAACAAGGAAGGGAGTGAGAAGGAGAGGAAATGAAAAAATGAGTGTCATGAATCCTGACACTGTATGTGAAGCTGTAAGCAAACCCCACAGCAAACAGTGTGCTGGACACACAATTACAAACCAGAAGTGAGAGGAAAGGAAAAAATAACAGTAACACAGAGAGACTACAGTCTCTGCTCTTTAAAAATCCTTTTTGTATCCTGAACATCTGTTAGATACTGAAATGTTCTCCAGCTCCACACTTTCCACTGCTGCTTCTGAACAGGACCATTACACTGACATCACTCTGTTACAGGATCAGGTTACACATAAACCCACGCCATCCAGAGCTCAGCCTGCCCACCTCTCTCTCACACTCAGTCCAAGTTCACCCTGAGGTCTCTCTGCTGCAGACACAGATTTTTTTCCTCTCGCACTTTTTTAATCTGTTTGAATATGGTAACAGTTACAACCTGGAAAATGATATGTAACACACACTACATGACCCAAAGTATGTGGACATCCAAGCCATGTGCATCAATGTCCTTCTACAACAACCTTAATTAGTCTTGTCTCAGGTTTTCCCTCTGACGGGAACCTGGATGCAGGGATTTCAGTGCTCAGCGCTACTCATTTCAGCCTACTCTGAATCCAGCCTACACTGCAGTGAAACCACAACTGCTGGTTCCTTTCAGAGGTAAGAAAACTCATAAACCTATTTGGATTTTTATTTAAAATATCCATCCATCCATCCATCCATCTTTTTCCACTTATCCGGGGCCGGGTCATGGAGGCAGCAGAGTAAACAGAGAAGCCCAGACCTCCCTCTCCCCAGCCACCTCCTCTAGCTTATCCAGGGGAACACCAAGGCGTTCCCAGGCCAGCCGAGAGATATAATCTCTCCAGCGTGTCCTGGGGCTGCCCTGGGGCCTCCTCCCGGTGAGACATGCCCAGAACACCTCACCCAGGAGACGCCCAGGAGGCATCCTTGTCAGATGCCCGAACCACCTCAACCTGCTCCTTTCCATGTGGTGAAGCAGCAGCTCTACTCTGAGCCCCTCACGCACCCCTGAACTTACCCTATCTAAAAGGGAGAGTCCAGCCACATTTCTGCTGCTTGTATCCACAGCTCGTGACCATAGGTGAGGGTAGGGACGTAGATCGACTGGTAAATTGAGAGCTTCGCTTTTACACTCAGCTCTCTCTTCACCACAACAGACCAGTACAGCGTCCGCATCACTGCAGCCGCAGCACCAATCCATCTGTCGATGTCCCACCCCCTTCTCTCGTCACTTGTGAACAAGACCCCGAGATACTTAAGCTCCTCCACTTGGGGCAGAAACTCGTCCCTGACCCAGAGTGGGCACTCCACCATGGCCTCAGATTTGGAGGTGCTGATTCTCATTCCCACTGTGAATAAGGAGTATTCCAGTATCCCAATACTGGAATACTCCTTATCCTAATAGTCCATTGTGCTTAGTTTAAATGCTAATTGCACAGTAAATATTCTGTAGGTGTCCCACATTTAAAGGCATCTTAAAAGCGAATGCAGCAAAATAACCCCGTCTCTCCATCACTGTCAGTTTAAAGCACATAAAAGATCCAGATCTGTTCAAAGAATTCAAGGTGAATGAGCTTCAATCTGACAGCTAACAACAAATAATTATTATCGTCCTCGTTTTATCCTGAACTGCACGTTACCATCCCCCCAAAAATCATTTTGTTTAGGTGTCGAGATAGGTTTGAAGAATCGTGGACTTCTATTGGTCCCAACTACTATATTTCTGGTATCGCAACATTCCTGTTACAGCATACTGGTAACTGTGGTTTTTCCCCTTTTCAGCCAGCCTACCAGTTTGCTTTTGTGTGTACTAGGAAGGGAACATTTTTATTCAACCTTTTCTTTTTCTTCCTTTAACTTGAGCTGGTATATTCATCTTGCTCAGCTATGTTTACTCTTTTTCACTTAACTAATTCTGAAGCTACACAACTAAAGGCCAAAAACGTGCGGATCTGGTAGTTCTCGAGAAACAGAGGGGAATATGGTAGCATCTTTATTTATAACGCACTTTACATCCAACAATGTTGGCCAAAGTGCTACAAATACAAAACAAAAGAGAAAACTGTTAAATTACATATAGAATACCTTAAAAACTTAAAAAATAATATAATTAATAAGAAACAGATTAAGAGACATCAACAAGTCCTGCTGTGCTGAAAGCCAAGGTAAATAAATATGTTTTAAAAACAGATAAGGAAGGTGCCTGTCTAACATGTAAAGGCAACTTATTCCACAATTTTGGTGCTGCCACAGCAAACGCCCGATCCCCTCTGAGCTTACGATTAGTCCTGGGCACGCTCAGGAGGAGCTGGTCTGCCCACCTGAGGGACCGTGAAGGTATGTATGGATGAAGAAGCTCAGAGAGGTACAGAGGGGCAGCATTGGACAAGCATTTAAAAACAAATACAAGCAGCTTAAAATGGATCCTAAAATGCACGGGCAGCCAATGAAGTGAATATAAAACTGGGTGATGTGCTCGCATCTACGAGTGCCAGTTAAAAGACGTGCAGCCTGAACTAGCTGCAGTCGAAAAGCAGAAGATCGACTCACCCTAAAATAAAGAGAATTACAGTAATCCCGCCGAACGGTTACAAAGGCATGGATTACTGTTTCAAATTGCTGTCTCGCAAGAAAGTGCTTGATTTTGGCCAGCTGCCTCAGATGAAAGAAACTAGACCGTACAACCGACCGATCTGGAGTTCAGGATCAATCTTAAAACCCAGATTAACAATCTCTGGTTTACAGAATGATTTCAGGGTTTGCAAATCAACACACGGAACAGCAGTGGAGGCAGGTCTGAACACCATTACTTCAGTCTTAGAATCATTAAAACAAAGAAAGTTTATCGCCAATCACGACTTGACGTCGTCCGGACATGTTTGCAAACGATTTACAGACGATCCATCTGTGTCTGTGTCTCCTAAAAATTAAACCCAAGGGAAGTAAATAAAGCGAAAACAGGATAGAGCCCAGAATGGAACCGTGTGGTACTCCGTGAGACAGCGGAGCACGGGAGGACTCACAGTTTCCTAAGTGAACTGAAAAGGTTTGATCTGTTAAGTAAGACCTGAACCATTTCAGAGTCACATCTGTTACACCGACACACTGCTCCAAACGGGAGATTTCATGGTCTACGGTGTCAAATGCAGCAGTTAAATCGAATAAGATAAGAATGACACTTTCACCAGAATCACATGATAAAAATATATCATTAAAAATTCTTAAAAGTGCTGATTCAGTGCTATGCATTACTTTAAAACCAGATTGGAAAATCTCCTGAACATTTTGTGCATCAAGTACAGGATCAATTGGTTATATGCTACTTTTTCCAAGACTTTAGATAAAAAGGGCAGCTTAGATATTGGTCTAAAGTTTATTAGTTTATTATGTTTCATGTCGCACTAGTGTAAATGGTAAATGGGCTGACTCTTATAGAGTGCTTCATACAACTTACCTTATTCACCCAATCACACCCATTCATACAATTCATACAGTTGTTTGCTAAATGTTGTCCTATAATTAGTAGGGGTGGGTTTTTATAATCGATTTATCGATTAAAATCGATTCTGGCTTGGATAACGTAAAATCGATTCATTAAAATCCTGAATCGATTTTTTAATATTAATTTATTTTGCCCGAAATGCCAGAATCTCAGGTGAAAGATCACAAAATTTCAACAACCACCAAACAGCTAAGACAGTAAATGAGAGCAGGAACACGGCTTCTGCACAAAGACGTAAACACACAGCGCGACCCGCGGATCAGAATCAGTTAGATGTCGCCTTTCTCAGCTGATGGTCGGGGCTGAAAGCCGACAGCTCGCCGATTCTGATCCGCGGGTCCGCGCTTTTTGTTTACGCCCTTTATGAGCCGATTCTAAAGCTGTTAGTTTCATCTCTCTCCAAACAATATTGACCGAACCAGCAGCAAAAGAAGATCCAAACTACGCTTCACATAAACATCATCATGAATTCACTCTGACTTTTGCTGACTTTTCAGGATAAAAATCACACTTCATGCACAGCTCTCTCTCTCTCTCTCTCTCTCTCTTTTCTTCATTATTCGCTTGCTTGTTACGCACAAGTCTAACGTTGTTTACAGCGCTGTCGGCCGACGTTTTTTTTTCCCTTTTACTTACTTCCGAAAAGTAAACCTAATTTCTGCTGTTCAATATTGAACAAATTTAAATTTTTTTAAATTAAGCAAAATGTAAAACGCTTAACCGTGTCTCTAATAAAACCGCTGTAATGTCAGAGGTGATGTTCATGTGTTGATTAATGGTTTTCTTTCGTTTTTGATGTACTGCAGAATATTTTTATAAAATCCCAGGCCAGGAAAATCACCTTCATGTTTTTCTGTGTTTTATCTTCAGCTACTTTGACACAAAAGCATCTGCTGTGACGCTCACACCTGTGATAAAGTCTTGCGTGTGTCAGCTTCCTTTTTATTGATACAAAAATATGTAAATGTACTGATCTGAATTATAATATTTCTGACTGTCAAAATTTCCCAGATTCAAATCGAATCGAATTAAATCGAATCGTGGATCGAATCGATTCGGGACCTTGTGAATCGGAATTGAATCGATTCTAGAAATCAGTGACGATACCCAGCCCTAATAATTAGCACTGCGACCTAACAATCTTAACACTTTGCTGAAAGCATATGATAACTGTATGCTTTCACACTGTATTCCTCTTTAATGTGCAAGTTACATCATTTGCTCACAGTGTTGGGGAGTAACGGAATACATGTACCGCCGTTACGTATTTAAAATACAAAATATGAGTAACTGTATTCCGTTACAGTTACCGTTTAAAAAGGTGGTATTCAGAATACTTTGTTGAAATAAATGGATTACACTGCGGTACTTTCCTGTTTCATTTTGTCGCGGGTCAGGACTGTTTGGGTTTTGTTTGACAGCTACGTTCTGTTGTTCCAGGCGGCAGCGTTACGGTTGCCATGGTTACAGGGTGACGCTCTATCTCTCGCGTGGCTGTGTGTTTCCTGGGTGAGAGAGCGCCTTTTTGTTGTTGTTGTTGTTGTGCTAAGCTAACAGGCAAAATGCTACAAGAATAGCTCAAAAGAATGTAGCATCATGGGCAGTGTAGTCCGTGTTGCAGGGAGAATGGACTGCCATACACGTTATGTGTCTGTGAGCGCGAGGAGGGAGAAAAAAGGATAATGGAAAGGTACGAGTTGTCATTGAGGAAAAACGGGAGCTGGAAGCATGTAAATATAATAATAACCACTTCAGCCAAGAAGAGTGCCTGACGAGCCCAGTTGTAAGTAAGCTATTAAGACTCGACTGTACACTGTGTTCGTGTTTTCCTCCAAAAACAATAAGTTCCGTTGGAGCAGCCTTTCAACGCCTCTCTCTGTCTCTCGCAAGAAAAGTTGACCCACACAACAAAGTAAAGCTATTTTTCGGCTAAAAGCCCAACACGGACCCCGCCGTATTAGTCAGAGGTCCCTTTACTACAGTTCGGAGCCGCGGACCTTCAGTAATGGTAATAAATCACACAGCAATAGTACATTCACGTAGTTGTAAAAAGCATGATAATATATTAAGTAATCCAAAGTATTCAGAATAGGTTACTGTCATTGAGTAACGTAACGGAATACGTTACAGAATACATTTTGGGGCATGTATTCTGTATTCTGTAATGGAATACATTTTAAAAGTAACCTTCCCAACACTGTTTGCTCAGTACTTTGAAAATATGTCTCTGTAACTTTGGATCCCACCACTGAGCTTGGCGGTTATAAATATTCTTTGAGAACAGAAATTCCGAGCCGTTTATCCGTCTGAAATCCATTTCAGCTGCAAAATCCGACTCAACAGTGAAACTTACTTGACTCCAAAGCGATCCATGAACATGATATGGTTTCGAAATGTCCTGTTGATGTCCAAGTCAATCTGTTTGATCTCAGATGAGCACAGCCTGGCCTGCTCCTTCATTTTCTGAGTGAAAAACAGACAAAAGTCAACAAGGACATGTGGAGGTACCTGTGCTGAAAGACAAATGTGTCATTCAGTAGAGCTACAAAAACAAGTTTTACATATCAGGGAATATATATTGTAAATTCAGTCAGAATGAATCTATTATTGATTATGCTAACTGTTTATGTGTGTCATCAGTTTTCTGAAACATCTCGTCTATCAGAGAAAATGTGATTGCATCTATGAATGTGCTGAAAATGTGATTACAGGTTGGTGGACCATCTTATCCTTTACAAATATGTGTCAGTTAAGATCAGTCTGCCAGGTGATAAGACTGTCAGCTTTGATATTTCATAGCTTTAACTTTTTTTAAAACATGCTACTTTATACTTTTACTTTATTACATTAGACTTGTAACATTTACAACATAGCTACAGTTTATAACAGTTATATAATGTTTTTCTCTCAGCTTTTTAAAAAACGTATTTATATGTCCAACTTATTTTTATGCTCAGAACAGATTTGCAAAGAGACTCATTTCAGACGTGAATAAATACCTCATATTTGCCCTCGTTCTCCTTCTTGGCCCTGTCCACGTCCAGCATCAGTGCCCAGGCCCGGCCTCTGAGCTGCAGGGGGATGCCTTTGTATACTCGTTTTACCATCTGGCAGCAGAGAGCAGAGGGAATCATAAACACTGAGTGAATAAAACGCCACAAAGTTTAGAGAACAGAAGCTACAAAGACTGAATCATCAGAAAGTTAAACCACCTACCGATCGCCTACGACCCCGTTCACAGTAAAGCCAAAAGTTTGAAAACATTTTCCGTGAGCACTCGAAGCAGGTTTGTAAGTATCTCTCTGTCGTACAGTTTCTGTTAACTTGGTTGGCTTTGCAACTTCTACCTCAAGTACCTCCACTCATCAACATGGAAACACCCCCCCAAATCCTTTGTCTTGGGCCAAGTGCTTTGTCTTTTGGACTTAATGCTTAATTGTATTCAGCGTGAGTTTTAGTCTGTCTGTTGTTTTGCTTTTTTCCTCTGTGTCTGTGAGTCTGCGTTCGGGTCCAGTCCTGCCTGCCACGCACAGTTCATCCACCTTGCTTGCTCTCATTGCTGTGTATGTATTTGATGTACTTGTGCTTTTCTCAGCTCACTGACCACTCAAAGTGCTTTAGACTACAAGTCACATTTTAGCCACACATTCATAAAGCACTTTACACTTCTAGCTACAGATTTTTACAATTTTCTGATTACTCTGTTTTTTTTACTTAGACAGGCTGCACAACTATATTTTTTAATGATTTATTATTATTTTTCCATCTTTCCGAGACAGCAACATGATATTTACTCCTGCAGCCTCCCAGCCCTGACTTTGTTCAGTCACTGCTAACCAACTAACTCTGGTCCTTATACACTAATGTGCTGCCTCTGAGTAAACTGGTCAGCTTGGTGTTATGCTGGTGTATAGCACAGTTTTGTTGAGTTTGTAGACTTCAGCTGGTGACAGAAGTGCTTGTTCTGCTTTAGGGATCTGCTGTAAACTGGTGGCTCTTTGAACCAGAATCCACAGCAGTCAGAGATCTGCTGCCACTACACAGAGTTCACCACAGCTGCAGAGCAGAACAGAGACTACTGTCACCAGCTTTAGTCAGGTGGAACTGTACATATTGTATTATTTATTCAGTCATTTGGAAAAGGAAACTAGAATTACAACTAGAACGAGCTCAATGACGACTTTAAAAGAGAGCGTTAGGCTAACAAAGAGCTCAAATTCATGCTTCGAGCACGATAATGTTTCATGTTTTTAACAAAGACAGATGACAGAAATGCTCAATGATGGATCAAACTGAACTGAACTCAGTTCAGTTTTATTTATATAGCACCAAATACCAAATTAGTTACTGCAAGATGCTTTATATTTTATGGTAAAGACCTTAGAATAACACAGAGATTTATTATTTATGAACAATTTAGGCAGCACGGTGGCACGGTGGTTAGCACTGTTGCCGCACAGCAAGAAGGTCCTGAGTTCAATTCCACCATCAGGCCGGGGTCTTTCTGTGTGGAGTTTGCATGTTCTCCCCTGTTTGCGTGGGTTCCCTCCGGGTACTCCGGCTTCCTCCCCAAAGACATGCAGTTAGTGGGGATAGGTTAACTGATTAATCCAAATTGCCCACAGGTGCGAATGTGAGCGTGAATGGTCTGTCTGTGTCAGCCCTGCGACAGACTGGCGACCTGTCCAGGGTGTGCCCCGCCTCTCTCCCTATGACAGCTGGGACAGGCTCCAGCACCCCCTGCAGCCCTGAAAAGGATAACTGGAAGCGGATGGATGACTTACTGACACTAGTGGAGACCAAGCTAACGGTGGATGTACACTCAGCTGCTCTGGTTGAGTCTATTGATTTTCCAGCCACAGTAACAACGATCAATAAGCATAGCAGCGACTCTCTCACTAATGTAGGTGTTTGTCCAGAGGGTCGGAACCAGTCAAGCTAATTTTCCACCTTTCCACATCCCGTACAAGGACGCACATCGTCTTAGTGAGGAAGAGTGTCGGTGCAAAACCAAAGAAACTAACCCAGAACTGCAGAGTGTCAGAACCCAACCTCTGCGTTGTACAATGGGATTTTTTAATACATTTTAAAAAGTATAATGGAAACATGAAATTAGCATATAAGAAATCTGATTTCATCATTTTTTCAGCAAAATTGTTATTGCTAATGACTGCTTGTGAGACTTATGGGGACACTTGCCAGAAGCTTGTATGAGGACATCATTATCGAGATGGAGAGAAGATTGTAGGTTTTTTCCTCTCCTAGTGTGATTTATATTCTGGTGAGAAGCTTTGATTCAGAATTCTTAATGAGGGAGTACATTTGAGCTGAATATGTTCTGGACTCAACACCGACACTTGCTGTGATTCAATCTGTGTTACAAAACTCGCTGACATCAGAGAAACCAGCTGCAGTTTTACATGTTTGTCAGCAATTGTCTCCAGCAATGAAGTCATTATAAATCTGTTCTGAATTTTCCATGTGCTCCGTGTGCAAACTGTTACTCACCCTGTCACTGTTCTTGTATTTATCCCACTTCTTCACCATCTTCAGCCATTTCTCTGCTCTCTCAATCTCCTGCTGCTTCAGCTATGAAAGTAAAAGAAGCTGGTGAACAAAAACAACCTACTGCATGCATTTGTCCTGAAAGAAATGTGGCATTTGCCTCTTTACCTTCTCTTCATGTGCAGTTGGTGCTGGCAGCTCATCTTCACTGGAAGAATGAAGAGAAACAAATGATGAGATGCAACAAAACAGGGCAGAGTGGTACCAACCGGCATGACTTTACTTTGAAGACAGACTTACTGCATGAAGCCGAAACGGTCGATGACTTTGTAGATGCTGTAATCAGCATCCTCCCAGGGGTAGATCTCCACCCCGCCCTGCCTGCCCTGGAAACAGTAACAGGTATAAACTTACAAACTACAGTCTAGACAAATAGATACGCACATGTGTACAATTACTTACATAAACAAAAGGATCTTATTGTGCTGAAGCGCACCTGCCCTAAAGGAGGAACTACAAAGGCCCCAAAATGGAGTTTAAAGACTCTTGATGAGCCCAAGGTCCTACAGTATGGATATAGGTGCTCCTTACATGGGTCAGTTCTACAGCTGGCCTGCATCTGGCCCATATAACACATGTAACCCATGTAAAGCCTGCCTCATTGCTTTTGGCCTGTGCCTGGCCTGGATACAGGACTTGCGAGTGCTGTGCCAAAAGAAGTCCAGATTAGGCCCCCATGTGTCTTCTATCTGGGTCCATGCACAAACCTTTGCACACAATCGTGTTTGTCGTTAGTTAGGGACGACGACAGGCATATTGTGATGCTCCTCTTCCTCTTTAATGCTACAGTTATTATTATTACAGGTATTACAGAACTAGCAGTAAGGTCTGGGGTTGATAAGCTGAAGTACTGTAGAAGTAGCAGAAACTAGTTCCTCCTGGGGCCACTTCAGGCTGTCTCCAAAAACAGTCAGTTAGACTGACGTGACACTGACTGATCACTAGAATTGCACCCTCTCATCCACAAATCATCACTTCTGCCTTAAAATAAATCATAGTTTGAGTCCAGAAATCTTTGATATACAGTGCTCCCTCGCTATAACGCAGTTCACCTTTCGCTGTTTCGCTGATTTTTTTGGTGCAATTTTGCATCCTTTTTTTTTTTAAACAACACATTGTGTTCTGCGTCCTGATTGGCTGTAGACCATTGTAATCAATCTTGTGCCGTGTCTCCTGTACAGTACAGAACGTGTTCAGTTTGTCAAATTTACATAAATCTTTGATCCTAGCAGTGTGACTCTGCTGTACTGTAAGTTTGTAAGTTTTCTCCCCAACAAACACGACAATGTCGACGAAACGTTTTGCACCGTCAAAGGCTTCTGCGGTAGCACCCAACAGGCAGAGGAAGCTGCTAACCATCGCACAAAAAGACATGCTCATTCTTCTCGCTTCCTCCACTTCTGTACCATTGATTCATTATGTTGAATTCTCTGGCAGCTGCTCTATTCCCATGTTCTGGACCTGAAAACAGGGTTTGATCTTTGGCTTCATTCTATAATAATGGGCTTTTTTTTCTATGAAGGTTTGAACTTCTCTTCCACATCGAAAGGAGCCACCTGAGGTGGTTCGGGCATCTGACAAGGACACCTGCTGGGCGCCTCCTGGGTGAGGTGTTCCGGGCATGTCCCACCATGAGGAGTCCCCGGGGCAGACCCAGGACATGCTGGAGAGATTATATCTCTCGGCTGGTCCCAGACAAGCTGGAGGAGGTGGCTGGGGAGAGGGAGGTCTGGGCTACTCTGCTTAGGCTGCTGCCCCCGCGACCCGGCCCCGGATAAAGCGGAAGAAGATGGATGGATGGTTTGAACTTTGTGTTTAAACAAGAGAGAAAAGTGTGAAAATGTCTGTCTGAGAAAAGTGTATAAAGGGAGTAGTGAGGGGTTTTACAGCTTTAAAACATCTATAATAATTGTAAAAAATAAAGTTGGCTATTTTGGGGATTTCACCTATCGTGGGTTATTTTTAATAACGCGATAAACGAGGGACGACTGTACAGTATTTTTTTAGAGCTTACTTTTGGAGTAGGGCTTTGCCCCTTGGAATCAATGCTTGAGGACCAAGCATGTCATGATCATGTTCATTAGGGTTCACATAAGCCACATTGCCATACTGTAAATCCTCTACATTTACAGTTTGCATTGGTACTTCGTGATATCACTAGTTGCCAGTTGGACATTTTTTAAAATACATCTATTTAAATATTTAAGCTTTACATCGCAGTCAAAAGCCAAAAAGTACACATGTGACTAACTAAATGAATAAAAGCACAGTATGAACATGGACAGAAAGCTCCACACACAAACCTCCTCCCCTAATCAAGTAAGCACTCAGTCTCTCTCCATAGTACAACTGTACATGACATGCATTTAGAATCTCCTTAAACCTGCACAAAGTTTAGAAGTAATGCTTTTATCATGGAAAATCCATTTGAGCAACAATTTGATCCCAGTGTTGACATAACACAGAGGGAACTAATCCTCAGACAGACAGCCTGAGAGGCTTCTCACTCCACTCGACTGTGGTTGGCTGCCTAACTGGAAAGCAGCCAATCAGCGAACCCAAAGAAAGTGTAAAGCTTCACCATGGCTGAGTCGGCTCTCTGAGCCTCAGAGGCCCTGCATGTGATGTCGGCGTCATCAGAGTGAGAGGACTAAAAATAATTTTACACCGAGGGCGTTTGGAGACACACAGTGTGTTACAGAAAGACATTAAAGCCAGAGAGATGGCTCTATTTGAATCGCACTCATTTAAATTTTGCTACGCTGATTCACTACAACTGAATCGAATTCACTAAATGAATGACTCACATCATTTGTAAGACACAATAAGATTTGATGGAGTGCATCAAAACACAAGAGCACCAGTGTCTACGGCTGCCTTATTTCACAGCACTAATGACTGTCAGGCCACTTTAAACCATTCGACACAACCCGACTACTCTGCCTTGTTTTCTTTCATCTTTTCTGAATGACACAGCTACTGTGAGTTACAGGTGCCAACAAACAGACAGCCGATCTTACCCTGATCGTACTTAGTGGTAGCATTTACTTACAGAAGTCAAGTGGTAAGAGCTAGCGATTAGCACTATGACCGCCTGCTTAACATTGTGTTGGTCCCCTTTTTGCTGCTAAAATAGCACTGTCCCATTGAGGCATTGACTCCACTAGACCCCTGTAGGTGTGCTGTGGTATCTGACACCAAGATGTTAGCAACAGAGTCCTGTAAGCTGTGAGGTGGGGCCCCCGTGGACTTGTTTGTCCAGCACATCCCAGAGATGCTCGAATGGATTGAGGGAAATCTGGAGTCCAAATCAACACCTCGCTGTGCTCCTCAAAGCTTCCTGAACACTTTTGCTTTCTGACAGGTTGCATTATCCAGCTGAATATTGTTTCCATGAAAGGGTGTACATGGTCTGCAAAAAAGCTTAGCTAGGCGGTACGAGTTGAAGTAACATCCACAATGATGAAGGTTTCCCAGCTGAACATCGCCCAAAGCATCACACTGCTTGCTTCCTCCAACACAACAAACAACACACACCCAGCCATCCATGTGATGTACAAGTGATTCATCAGATGAGGCCGATCTTCTTCCATTGTGCTGGGGTCCAGTTCCGATGCTCGCTTGCCCATTGCTGGCACTTTGGGCAGTGGACAGGAGTCAGGATGGGCAGCCTGACTGGTCTGCATCTATTCAGCCCCATTCGCAACAAACTGTGATGCACTGTGTATTCTATATATGCTTTAGTAAGATAAGATAAGATAAGATAAGATAACCTTTATTAGTCCCACACGTGGGAAATTTGTTTTGTCACAGCAGGAAGTGGACAGTGCAAAAGTTATGAGGCAAAAATTAGAATACAATAAGAATAAATACAGTACACAACTGTACAGAATAGAATAAAATAAAATACTATATACAGTAGAATAAAATAAAATAAATATACAATAAGATAAAAATAGAATACAAATACAAATACTATATACAACTGAGTAAAAATACAACGATGACAGAAAGGATTATTGCACTTGGTATTATTGCATATGTATGGATGTGTGTGCTTGATCAGTAGATGTTGGATCAGACTATATGGGCCAGCTTTTGTTCCCTGTGTACATCAGTGAGCCTTGGCTGCCCATGTCCCTGTCTCTGGTTCACCCCATTTCCTTCCTTGGACTACTTTTGATAGATGCTGACCACTGCAGGCCAGGAACACGCCACAGGAGTGGCAGCATTGGAGATACTCTGACTTCGTTATTGAGCCGGCACAGTTCAGCCTTAGTCAAACTCTCTCAAATCCTTACATTCACCAGTTTTTCCTGCTTTTAAAGACAAAATGTTCACTTCTTAAATGCACCCACTAACAGATTCCACGAAGAAGAGATAATCAGTGTTATTCCTAATGTTTCACTAATTTCTCATTTTTAATGTTCTTAATTTTATACTTACCGTACTGATAATGTTTAGAGCATCATTTTGGAGCTCTGGCTTCTTTTGAAAATAATGGCTTCTTTTGGCATCAAAAGAAGAATAATTTTGTTATCCATATATTCTTTTTCAAGACGATCATACACAGTGTCATTTATTTGAACTGTTCTTTTCCAGTTTGACTGTCCAGGGTACATCTTTAATCTTTTAAAAAATAAAACAAGAATTAGGCCCACAAGTTTGAACTTATTTTGACTTTTCTCTAATCCAAGTAAACCCACATTTTCAAATATATCTGTACATTATTATTTGGTTTAATGCCCCTTAGAAACCTGCCCCTCAAATATATGTTTTTGGTAGTCATCAACTAGCTTCTGCATTATTTTGGCTGGATATTTAATGACCCTTGTTGGCAGAATTGGTATATAAAAATTGTTGTTTTCCTGGCACAGAACTGGCGTTTAAGCACAGCCCACAAATTTAAAATAGGGTTGAGTTTGGGGCATTGGGAAGACCATTCCAGAAACTCAATGGGCCATTTCTAAACAGGTGCAGATCATCGGTTCAAAGAATTGTATGTAAAGACAAAATTGATTAGGATGTTCAGGAACAAACCAGGAACCAACAAGATCAAGCCTACCAAGAGCTGGAAACTGCTGGAAGGCCAGTGTCGCTGTCCACAGTCCACTGACCTTCCAGCTGTTTACGCTACCACGGACTAAGAGAGAGTGTCGACCAAAGAAAAAGTCCATGCTTATGAAATTAATAACTTCAGGTTCAACTGAAATTTGCAGTTGTCCACATGGACAAGCCAAAAGCCTTCTGGGGAAAAGCTTTAAGACTGAGCTATTCAACCACAATGACAAGAGATATGTTTAGAAGAATAAAGGTTAGGCTTTCAAACCATGGATAGAATAATGAAGAACATAGACAAATATTAGATGTGTTTTCGAACTTCAGAGCTGCCTCCTGATGAAATCAAAAGAATTTTGAAATCGTTCCCACATTCTGCTGCAGCCAGGTTTGACAGAGAAACACTAAATCTCTTAAAAGCAACAAATTACTGCAATTCAGATTAGCACAATAGCTAAATTAGAGTATCGCCTGGGGTTGTCGAGTGGCAAACACTGTGTGGAAAATGCTGTCCCTGCAGGTCAGTGTCAACTCAATTACTGCACAGTTTGTCACAGATGTTGCTATGGCTAAAAAGCTCAAACCCCTCCATTGCCATCCTTTCACTGCAAGCCGCTGAGCTAAATTTAACCTGTGGCATCACCAACCCCACCCGGCCCCAGCTCAGCTCTGCATCAGCACATTTACCACTCTGACCAAAGCTCCTTTTCTATGTTACAGCTTGAGAAGCTTTCCTACTTACAACAGCTTTTTTTAAAGCACGAACACTTGTGCAATCATAATAAAACAATTATTCAAACTGAGAAAATCAAAGCATTGATATGTTTTTTTAAAAAAAAGTCAGTTTTGCCTTGCTCCAACGCTTTAGGCTAAGGTAGGGTTATGGTTACCACCTATGATGATGTGGTCATGAGGAGTTATATTTCCCAGTAATGGTGAGAGAAAGTAGTGTTTTTTTGATTTTTTTAAGAACCATGGTGACAGAGTGCTGAGGATTGCCACAAACATGCACCTCTGCAGTGACTGTTTTACATTTCAATACATTATTAACAAGCTAGCTAGTAGGGGTGGGGGGAAAAAATCGATACTGTTTAGTATCGTGATATTTTGTTTGCTAATAATGTATCGATACAGGGACAGCAGAAATCGATATTTTGTTACAAACAATTTTTTAGTGGACTGGAACATGCTCCGACTTCAGAGCATGTTGATCCTTTTTCTGAGCAAGAATCCTGACATTCCTTCACTGTCCAAATTTGTTTAACTTTTTTTTTGGCAGCAATAAACATGACAGTTGACTTATTTTAATTTAAGACATGTTTTATTTTAATTAAGTTTAAAACTTTTTTATTTAGTATAAAATTATATTTTGTTTTAATTTACTTTCAAATTCTTCAGTTGCTGAAGGGGCTGCATAGTTTTCATAAATTGCATAGTTCAGAATAGCTATAATTGTACCAGATGTGTGGATGATGGCACCTATTTTAAGTTAAGTTGGACTAGACTGTAATACAAACCGTTCAGTTTGTCAACAATAAAACTGACTGAAATGAGAGAAAGACGGAGTGCGAGACTTTGATATTAGATAAAATTAATATTGATAAAGTTTACCTTTATATACAGAATTTGAATATCGCAAAATATTTTAAAAAATTGCAATAATATCGTATCGTGCGTTAAGTATTGTGATAATATCGTATCGTGAGTTGTATGGTGATTCCCACCTCTACTAGCTAGCTCCAAATATGTTAACTTTTCGCTCAGAAAAAAACCAAGATGGCTACATGCAAAAAGCTAAACTCAAAACTGTAGTCAGCGATAGGGCAGCGCAATATGGCAAAATATATTTGTCACGATATATATTTGAAAACTTGCGATAACAATATAACTGACGATATAATTGACGCGAGACGAAGTACTTTACAACTCCACAACTTTATTAGTGCAAAAAACCCTAAAACATTGATTTATTTTCACTTAAACAAGCAGCTGTTTATATTAGTTTAGTTCATTAGTTAGTTCCCCCCAACGTTTGCTACTTGTGTCATAAGGCATGCAGCTATTTAAAGCTACGCCGATTATTTGTTGAGTCAGCTTCTTTGGTCTCACCACCACGCTAGTTGAAGCGGACGCCTCTTCACGTGCTTTAACAGCTTTGTTGTACTCCAACAAGCGCTTCTGTTTCAAATGATGAAACGTGTTCTGCCAGGTGTGTATGAAAACAAAGCCACTGCGCATGCGCATTTTACCCATATTCTATCGCGATATTTCATTTTCTTATCTTTCTTAACATTGTACCGGTACTACCGTGAACGGTATAATATGGCCCAGCCCTAGTCAGCGACTCGATAGATAACATTTAGGTGGCTACACCGGTCGTTCATATGAAAGTCCATGGTCAAGACTTTTTACTGTAGACATGAAGCCTGATTTTGCTTCCTGGATAAAAGAATGATTTCCAGTTTCTTGCTCAGACTGAAGAATAGGTGGATCATTAAATTCCCAAAGCCGAGGTATCTGGATCATTAGCAGGACTCTAAAACCTGTACTACATGTGCACAGTGGATGGCTTTCTTCTCAGTCCATTGAAGACTAATCAAGAGGAAAGGATGTAATGAATCATGTCTGTTTAGTTTTTAATGGCTGCTTTTAATGTTAGTTTCCACTGCAGTCACAATCAATATCTGTGGTCTTCGTTCTCCGAGACATCGCACCGCAGGCATAAACATATTATTACACAACATGTTATTAATGCACTTTGCCAGCATACTCACATCCACCCACACACATACACGCTTGTTGTCCTCCACACATGCAGAAATGTGCTGCACACAAAGCAAACACAAGAAGACATTTGAATTTTTGTCCTTTTGTGTTTTTGTTAAGCCCAAAATGAACCATGTGAGAACTCTTCTTCCAAGACACGAACGAAAACACAAGTGACAATGTAAACTCACCGTAGCATACTTCAAGATGATATCAGCTCGTTCTTCTGCGATTAGACTCTCGATGTCTTTCTTCATGTCAATATCTACAGAAAAAAGGAAGAGCAAGATTTGCATAAACTAGAGAAAACAACAACTGACGATGAAAAAAAATAACACGGCTAGATGTGACTAACAGCACGATGAGCTGGTATACCTGAAGCATGCTTTGGTTTTAAAGAGAATAAACACATCAGTAGATGGTTGCCTTGGATTTAGTAGAACAATATCATAGTGGGGCTTTAAAATATCAGCTGCAAAACTGCACCAGAAACGTGCTAAAGCAGCGGTCCCCAACCTTTTTTGCACCACGGAGTCGCGGATGAATACAATAAAATAAAACCAGTACCAGAAAAAAGAAGATTTATTCATAACACACAAGAAAAGACCCAGGGAAACAGAGTTAACGATAAAAATGCTAAAATAATCATAAAAACAGATAAAACCCCTGAAAACCATACATTTCTCAAGTCTCGTGGCCTGGTACCGGTCCGTGAGTTGTTTGGTACCGGTCCCTGGCCTGGGGGTTGGGGAACGCTGGTCTATAGGACTGAACAAGCTCGGTAAAGACGTGGTAATTAATTTAGTGATCTGAAAACAGGTTCTGGTGAGTGTACTGTGCATTTGTCTGTCAGCTGGATTGAAGAGCTGTGTGAAGGTGTAAAAGTATAAGTGCTCATATACAGGCGCACCAAGGCCCTGTGCCAAACTGTGACATGACAAGGCCTGTTTAAAGAGCAATACATACTCTTCTAACTTATACAGCCTCTAGTACTAATAAGTAATAGTAATAAGAAAACAATACAGTACATTTCATAATTTGACTTAAATCCAATAAACGGGAGCCACCGAGAAAATGTTCCCTCTCTGTTTCATGAAACTGAGCATAACAAAGTCACGCTTATCTGCAGGTCAGTGATTTATGGCCCCCCGTCGAATGATTTAGGAAGTAATAAAAGTTAATGGCAGTTATCATTTTGATGACTATCATAAAATTATGATATTTTATAACTCAGTAATAATCAATAATCCGATGCCCAAAAATATGTGATCATGAAAATATGGCGATGGATGAGGATGATGAAGAGGTGGTTTGAGACAGAAACGAAAACTGTGGAATATTCATATTTTTGTGCTGTTGTCATTTTAAGCCAAAAAGTTTACTTTTTTAGACAAAAAAATGTTCCCTTGGCAGAAACCTCTGTGTGTGTGTGTGCGTCTGTGAAACTGTGTTAAACCACAGTAAAAAGGTTGTTTTTGGTAAAGCCAGTGCTTTTGTAAAGATGGGGAGAGTTGGAGGCTGCGTGCCCCGATGGATACATTTTGTTTGTTTAATCCAAAAAAGTTAGACTTACAAACGCTCCGCCTCAGCGTGAGACCGTCGTACCGAAGCGAGAGCGATGTTTTATGTGGAAAAACGCCTGAATGTGGTGAGGAGACCAACAACACTGGTAAAGTTGTGGGGCAGCTGGTAAGGACTTTCTGCAGCATCTGCAAAGCTGTCTTGGTTGGTTTAAAAAAAAAACGCGCTTTACTCGTCAGAAGGCCGTAAATACAGCTCATTGGTCAGATCAAAACCGTCCTTAGTGGCTGAAGCGAGAGCCTGCCTTTCTAAAATTGCTTTATTGATCAGTGGTTTTTCTCATTGGTAAAAGCGAAGGCCACCTCTGTTTTAAATGGTTTCATTGGTGGATCGGGGAGGAGCTCCATCTTGCACCGTGAATCAGAGAGAATTTCACCCACACTGACCAAACTGTGCAAAGTCACACCTGACTCTCTCGGGGTCTCACGCTGAGGTGGAGCATGACTATATACTTTTGGGCATCTGATTATTACTTTTGGCCTTCAGGCATCGCAACCACAAGGCCAGGTGCAACAAGAAGCATGGGTCGTGAGAGACCAGCTGAAGCCTCACTTTACTTCACTGCTCAATTAGCAATGTTAACCTGCTTTGTAATGACAATACACAAAATGCAGTGTAGTACAATTACCAGTACGCCCTAGGATAATCTATTTGAGCCACTTTTAAAAAATGAACCTCACTCAGCTGAAGCTGGATTCTGACTGATGTTTCATCATCAAACAAAGCAGCAGAGGTATTAATCCAGCTTAATCTGCATCCTCTGTTTGGCTCTACACCAGTGACAGACCTGGAGTGATGATCCGGACACATTGCAGGACAACGCAAATCATCTGGATTAGGGAAAACCCCAAAGCGGGATTATGCAGTGAAAATCTGTGTTTGTCAAAGCCTGAACAAAGAGAAACAAAGAGCTTTGAGGAGCCAAACAGCAGACGTGCAGAAGTGCGGACACGTAACACTGATGGCTCCTTCTTGGTTTAAAAAGTCCACAAAAAGGATCCACCTTAAGAGTGTAGCTCTGATATTTAGACAAAATGCCACACTGTAGTGTCACACTGTAGCAACAGAATTTACTTTACTTTATATTTGAGTCCATTTGACCTCCTTGTGTCCTGTTGAGTTTCTATAAACAAATGACACAGAGAGCAAACTGAGCGTCTGACTATGCAAAGTGAACTGAATGTATGTTTTTACCCAGTAGGTAGCAGGATGCTACCTTTCTGCTGTGTTGCTGTTGTCTGAAGACAAATCTTTCCCGTCTGTTCTAAGATGGTGGCTTGTAACCAAAAAACGTTTAACGACTTTCATCTAGAGGCTACCAAGGAATGGGCACTGAAGCTTTAAATATGAGCTGTCCTCTGAAACATATGGCAGTGGCTGCATGTGGTCAGCGTACTAAATCACAGACGAGCTCTGGCAGGAGACCCAGCACAAAGGGTGGAGACCCAACCTAGGAGAGGGAACAGAGACGGGACTGCACCCTTTCACACTACCTGACTGATGAACATGTACTCTGCCTTTGCAGGCTGTGTTTTACTCTCGGAATACACGCTGAGCTTTATTTAATAAACCTCTGAGTGGAGACTTGGGAGCTGGACTTGAACCAAGTTTTTTGCTGAAGTGGTTCATGGTCGGAGGTAGGATTGTTGAAAGTGGGAAATGAGTCACATTTTGCCCTCTGCACATTTAAGTTACTGCGGGTGCATAAAGTGTTTGGTTGCATCGGCTAATTTTAATGTCATAAGCCCAGTTTCACAAATGAAACTAGCTAAGATTACTCTATCAGGATACGTACTGAATCAAAACATATTAACACATTAAGTCATATTCATTATTAAAGAAGTGGTGTGTTCATTTAATATCATGTGGAGGAGTTTAAACTCTTTTTTGTCAAATTGAATTTTTTTTTATTCTGACCTCCAAATCTTTAGACAACAATATAAAAAAATGACATATTCTGATTGGATTAGGCTTGTAACTGATGACGACTTCAATCTCACAGGTTTAACACGGAGCTGTTATTCCTGTTTAGAGTGTCGTGCTTCTTCCTTGGATTCCTCTAGATTCGCTTGTCTAGTTTATATATTTTTTTCTCAACCTACAATCATATTTATTCAACTTTCACTTCATATTATACAGAAAACTATTAGCTATAAACTACTACTAATTTTTTTTTTCTGATGATCTAACCTCTGTTCACTAATTATCTGTGCTGATGTCTGGATGTCTCAAAACCTGAGACATTTAGAACTGAAGGCAAACTTGAGACAAAGTTTCAAGTCAGAAACCTTAGTGTCATTTGGACAGCGATCTCACTTTTGATAATGATAGCAATAAGGTCACCAGGACAAGTTCCAACCAAAATGTAACAAATGTTCTGTAATATTCTAAACTGCAGATCTTTTAACTATTTCTAGATCAAAGTGTGCAGACGTTGATTTCGGTAAGTGTGGTCCTGTTCTTTGGAAGTGTGTGTGTGTGTGTGTGTGTTAACTTGCATTTTATTTCTTTGTAAAGTTTACTTTGGGTTTTTTCCCTGCCTTAAAACAATACAAACCTACACAGGTCTAATGTTTGTGTTTCCTGTGTTAAGCACATAGAGTTTGAACTGTAATGGTCACTGCCAAAATCTGAGGTTTGGACTTTTACATAAACTGAATATCCATCCATCCCCGGGTACTTTATGTTGACTGGGAGCCCTGTGGTTAAAAACTTCCTGGTGGACCACAAGCCTGGGAATTTGATCAAATGCCATTTAATTTAGGAGTAAGCATCATTGGAGCTCTAAAGAGAAGGAGAGAGTGTGAGAGAGAATTCCAACACAAAGTGAGTACAGCAGGACATACTTAAATGTTTTGTAACTGAATGACTCAGGTTCCTGTGCAGTTACTTGAATTACTAAAGATAAAGAACACCCAGTGAATTAGGGATTTTTTTTTTTTAGCCCTTGGTGGTCTGGAGCCTACTCTCGATGATTCTCTCTGAAGACTAAAACATTTACAGACTCCTCATCTATTAGCTAATCAAGTACAATGGAATCGTTGCACTTTGTTGATCTTTTTCATTGGTTTCAAACTGGATAAATAAAACTTTTACATCTTCCCAGCGAAACCTCACAAACAGAATCTCTTTTTTTCTGTGCTTCAGAAAAATTAAAACATGTACAATGATTAGAAAAAAATATTCATGTACTCAGTATTCAAGAACTGGCATACATTGGTTCAATTTAAGACCTAACCGCTGTGTTGTGTTTGTGGTTACTAATATGCATCACATGTGAGTTACTGCGCAGAATGTGTATCAGTGAGTGAGGCAGTTATTAAGCCAATAAAGACTTAATAAGACCCACAAATGTTGCGAAAACTATGTGAGACTCAGAGAGTACAATGTTACGGGTTATCATTTCAGGACAAACAGGAGTAGCAGAAACACGCCAGTATAATAAAGCGTAATGAATATCTGAGCAGTGCTTCTGCTTTCAGCTGTCAGGAAAAATGTTGAATAACTTCGCTGTATTCTCGAAGCTCCCCCAGCAGGCCCGAGAGCTGCTGCCGCTGCCTTCAGTGTCTCCATCCCAGACACACGCAGGGCCAGGCTGCTGAAGGATGCTGCCCACGGTGTGGACGTGTTTCGCCGACATCAGGACCTTTGTAGCGGCTCAAAGTGTCATTTAGCGCTGGTAAACAAACCCACAGCCTCCGATAGTACGAGCCGCGCGCGATGCTGTGATTTGACACCATTCTACAGCCTCGCGCGAGACCTCGTTTTTATTCATTATTATTACTCCACAGAGAATAAGAAACAAATCTGGGGCATGGCTACAAAGAAACAAATACGCTTGTAATTACCTTGATCCTCTGGTGTATTCCTGCGCTATCCGTGCAGTTACCGCTCCGTTTGCTTTGGGCATTCTCTGCTGAAAGTGCAGCTGCAGCAGAACAAGCCACCGGGCTGGTAACAATAGCCTCCCCCTCCGTCAATCCATGGGTTACCATCAGACACAGCGCACACATACGCGCACACAGGAGCACACGGACGGGACAGAAACCCTCCAGGTCCGCGATCCAAGCAGCGGCAGCGGAGAAGACGCACTGAGCAGGCGCCGATCGTCAGCCGTGTGTGAGCTGTAAACCATCCGGCCTTAAAGCAACAGAACCTCTGACAACAGCTGTCCCGGTGGAGACGCAAACACCAGCATAGAAGCAGTAACTGGGCTTTCTGCTGCCGACATCTGCTGGAAAAACACTGCAGTGCAGGGATGGAGCCAGAGAGGTATGGAGCGCCGAGAGTGCCAGAATGAAATAACTGCGTGCAGTTCATCAAAAGTGTCACTGATCTAGTCAAGTTGGAAATACATAAACAATAAATACATATTATTAATTAATTAAAATAAAAATATTAAATGCATAATTAATTTCATTTAACATAATTATTTGATGGTGCCTGCATCTGCATCATAAAATAATTAATAAATAATATTTTTTATTGCTCATCATCAGATGATACCTAACATCTGATTGGCTACCCTGCACAGAAACGCAAGACAGACTCACTCGGATTCACTCGGGCCGTATCTAACTGGTTTGATTTGTTTGTTCCTGAAGCTTCATGACTGGATAGTTTTAGTGCCTGACCGGACAGAAACATTTAGAGCAGTGTGTTGATGCTGTTCATTGATATGCTGAAGAGCGACGTCAAGCAGAGAAATGATTAAAATGTCCGTTTTTAATTTTTCTCAACTGGAATTGAAAGTTTTGGAAATGTACTAATAAAAATACAATATAAAATATTAATAATAAAAATAATATTCTTGTTGCATATGTACCCTCTCTCCTCCCCAACACGTGGACCAATCTCATTTAAACGTTGCACGAACATCATCACACATACAGCCTAAATACACAGTTACACAAATCATGCGTTTGGGTCTCCACCTGAAGGTTGTACTTGCTAATGTAATGATGTAAAAGAATGAACATGGTTTTGTCGTGGTTAAATTCCTGTTAAACTTGGGATCGCAACCATGGGTTTATTTTGAAAGATTCGATTTTAAAAGTCTGCTACTGGTAAACTGGTTTTCCCTAATCTTATCCCGTTAGTGGCAATGAAGCTTTTGCTGTGGTAAGTTCTTCCTCAGTCCGCCCTGACTGAACATGAGTTTAAAACATATTTGAAAATCCTCATTGAGGTTAACATGGCAGTGCATTAACAGCATGAACTGCCCATACAGTAGCATCTGAGTAGATTTCAGTTTTATGATCTTGTTTTGAAATTAATGGGTTAGACGGTAGGAAAAATGGACACACTGAGCTAGCGGCTAACAGCTAGAGGAGACTGTCGTGTCTAATAATTTGAAACTTCTCTTGATAGTTTGGGCGGAATCCTGTTGCTGGAAACCCATGGTTACTCATGTCCCATGTTATTGCAGAGACCCACAAAAGGGGAATAAACCACGCCTGAGCTCTACCCATCTCGAGTCCAGAGAGTTTTACTCATACAGCACCGGACATACTGAGTGGGGTTATGCTAAGAGCTAAGTGTACCCTTCTTGGTCATAAAGGGATGGACACAGTCAGCAACGATACTCAGGTAAGCTGTGCTCAGTGGTACTAAGAGATCCAAATTATGTCAAGAAAATGTCCATCATTACACCAGGAGCAGCAGGAAGGAGTCACGCTGTTTACACTAAATTCTGGCCCTGCCATAAATGTCACAGCAGACATCAGGACTCCTCAGACCAGGCAATGTTTTTGCAATATTCTGCTGAGCCCCTGAGAGCTGTAGCCTGGGTTTCCTGTCCTTAACTGAAAGGAGTGGCACCAGATATGGTCTCTGGCTGCTGTAGCCCATCCGTTTCAAGGTTCAATGTGTTCAGAGATGCTCTTCTGCATAGCTTGGATGTACAGAGGCATTTCTGAGTTACTGTTGCCTTCTTATCAGCTTGATGCAGCCGAGCCCTCTCCTTTGACCTCTGGCATCAAAAAGCCGTTTTCACCCAGAGAACTGCTGCTCACTGGATATTTCAATTCAATTCAATTCAATTTTATTTATATAGCGCCAAATCACAACAAAAGTCGCCTCAAGGCGCTTCATAGATACAGAGAAAAACCCAACAATCATATGACCCCCTATGAGCAAGCACTTTGGCGACAGTGGGAAGGAAAAACTCCCTTTTAACAGGAAGAAACCTCCGGCAGAACCAGGCTCAGGGAGGGGCGGGGCCATCTGCTGCGACCGGTTGGGGTGAGAGAAGGAAGACAGGATAAAGACATGCTGTGGAAGAGAGACAGAGGTTAATAACAGATATGATTCAATGCAGAGAGGTCTATTAATACATAGTGAGTGAGAAAGGTGACTGGAAAGGAAAAACTCAATGCATCATGGGAATCCCCCGGCAGCCTACATCTATTGCAGCATAACAAAGGGAGGATTCAGGGTCACCTGGTCCAGCCCTAACTATATGCTTTAGAAAAAAGGAAAGTTTTAAGCCTAATCTTAAAAGTAGAGATAGTGTCTGTCTCCCGAATCCAAACTGGAAGCTGGTTCCACAGAAGAGGGGCCTGAAAACTGAAGGCTCTGCCTCCCATTCTACTTTTAAATACTCTAGGAACAACAAGTAGGCCTGCAGAGCGAGAGCGGAGCGCTCTAATAGGGTGATATGGTACTACAAGGTCATTAAGATAAGATGGGGCCTGATTATTTAAGACCTTGTATGTGAGGAGCAGGATTTTGAATTCAATTCTGGATTTAACAGGAAGCCAATGAAGGGAAGCCAATACAGGAGAAATCTGCTCTCTCTTTCTAGTCCCTGTCAGGACTCTTGCTGCAGCATTTTGGATTAGCTGAAGGCTTTTCAGGGAGTTTTTTGGACATCCTGATAATAATGAGTTACAGTCGTCCAGCCTGGAAGTAATAAATGCATGAACTAGTTTTTCAGCGTCACTCTGAGACAGGATATTTCTAATTTTAGAGATGTTGCACAAATGGAAGAAAGCAGTCTTACATATTTGTTTAATATGTGCGTTGAAGGACATGTCCTGGTCAAAAATGACTCCAAGGTTCCTCACAGTGTTACTGGAGGCCAAGGTAATGCCATCCAGAGTAAGAATCTGATTAGATACCATATTTCTAAGATTTTCAGGGCCGAGTACAATAACCTCAGTTTGATCTGAATTAAGAAGCAGAAAGTTAGCGGCCATCCAGGTCTTTATGTCTTTAAGACATTCCTGCAGTTTAACTCATTGGTGTGTGTTATCTGGCTTCATGGACAGATAGAGCTGGGTGTCATCTGCATAGCAGTGTAAATGTATGCTATGTCTTCTAATGATGCTGCCTAAGGGAAGCATGTATAATGTAAACAGAATTGGTCCTAGCACTGAACCCTGTGGAACTCCATAATTAACCTCAGTGTGTGAAGAGGACTCTCCATTTACATGCACGAATTGGAGTCTATTAGATAGATATGATACAAACCACTGCAGTGCAGTACCTGTAATACCTACAGCATGTTCTAACGCTCTAATAGGATATTATGGTCGACAGTATCGAACGCTGCACTGAGGTCTAGCAGGACAAGCACAGAGATGAGTCCACTGTCAGAGGCCATAAGAAGATCATTTGTAACCTTCACTAAAGCTGTTTCTGTGCTGTGCTGAGCTCTGAAACCTGACTGAAACTCTTCAAATAAACCATTCCTCTGCAGATGATCTGTTAGCTGTTTGACAACTACTCTTTCAAGGATGTTTGATATGAAAGGAAGGTTGGAGATTGGCCTATAATTAGCTAAGACTGCTGGGTCTAGAGATGGCTTTTTGAGTAAAGGTTTAACTACAGCCAGCTTGAAGGCCTGTGGTACATAGCCGATTATTAGAGATAGGTTGATCATATTTAAGATCGAAGAATTAATTAATGGCAGGACTTCTTTGAGCAGTTTTGTAGGAATGGGGTCTAAAAGACACGTTGATGGTTTGGAGGAAGTAATTATTGAAGTTAACTCAGAAAGATCAATTGGAGAAAAAGAGTCTAACTTAACATCAATGGTACTAAGAGTAACTGTAGATAATATTACATCTGTGGGATGATTATTGGTAATTTTTTCTCTAATGATAAAAATTTTATTTGTGAAGAAGTTCATGAAGTCATTACTAGTTAACGTTAAAGGGATTGTTGGCTCAACAGAGCTCTGACTGTTTGTCAGCCTGGCTACAGATCTGAAGAGAAACCTGGGGTTGTTCTTATTTTCTTCAATCAGTGATGAATAGTAAGATGTTCTGGCTTTGCGGAGGGCTTTCTTATAAAGTAGCAAACTATTTCTCCAGGCTAAATGATGATCCTCTAGATTTGTGACACGCCATTTCCTCTCCAGATTACGAGTCATCTGCTTTAGGGTACGTGTTTCAGAATTATACCACGGAGTCAGGTACTTCTGATTTGAGGCCTTAGTTTTCACCGGAGCTACAGTATCCAGAGTCGTACGTAGTGAGGAGGTGAAATTATTAACAAGATAATCGACCTCTGTTGGAGTAGCGTTCAGATAGCTGCTCTGCTCTGTGTTGGTACAGGGCATTGAAGATGATAATAGTGGGTGGATTATATTCTTAAACTTAGTTACAGTGCTTTCAGAAAGACATCTACTTTGATAAAGTCTACTCTTCACCGCTGTGTAATCAATTATTGTAAAAGTAAATGTTATCAGGAAATGATCAGACAGGAGAGGGTTTTCAGGAAACACTGTTAAATGTTCAGTTTCTATGCCATATGTTAAAACAAGATCTAGAGTGTGATTAAAGTGGTGGGTGGGTTCTTTTACATTTTGAGAGAAACCAATTGAGTCTAATAACAGATTAAATGCCATGTTGAGGCTGTCATTTTTAGCATCTACATGGATGTTAAAATCACCCACAATAATTATTTTATCTGAGCTCAGAACTAAATCAGATATAAAGTCTGAGAAATCAGACAGAAACTCTGTGTAAGGCCCAGGTGGACGATAGATGATAACAAGTAAGACTGGTTTCTGAGTTTCACAGCTGGGGTGGACGAGGCTAAGCATCAGGCTTTCAAATGAATTAAAAGTCTGTCTTGGTCTTTCATTAATTAATAGGCTGGTGTGAAAAATTGCTGCCACACCGCCCCCTCAGCCTGTGCTTCGAGATTTCTGGTAGTTAGAATGACTCGGGGGTGTTGATTCATTTAAACTAACATAATCATCCTCTTGCAACCAGGTTTCTGTAAGGCAGAGTAAATCGATTTGTTGATCAATTATTAAGTCATGTACTAACAGAGACTTGGAGGAGAGAGACCTAATATTTAATAATCCACATTTCACTGTTTTACTCTTTGGTTCAGATGTGGATACTTTATTGTTCTTTCTTTGTAATTGTTTATGTTTAAGTTGTTTGTTGCTGGTTTTTAGTTTGTTTTTTGTCTTTTTAGAAGCTGACACAGTCTCTATGGAGATGGGTTTTTGGGGGGGTAGCAGGAGGAGAGAAGCTGCAGAGAAGCGTGTAAGACTGCAACTCTGCTTCCTGGTCCCAACTCTGGATAGTCATATTTTGGGGGGTTTAATAAATTTGTCCATATTTCTAGAAATGAGAGCTGCTCCATCCAAAGTGGGATGGATGCCGTCTCTCCTAACAAGACCAGGTTTCCTCCAGAAGGTTTGCCAATTATCTATGAAGCCCACATCGTTTCTGGGACACCACTCAGACAGCCAGCAATTTAAGGAGAACATTCCTTCCCTCCCCATCTCCAGCTGCCTCCCTCTTCCCGCTCCTCCACAACCACCCACACATGCAGGGCCTTGGAGTGGGGGTATGTCACCAGGGTGCAGAGGAGGCTACCCCCCCCCCCCCCTGTCCCCTTCTGGCTGCCTCTGCCTCAATTTTATCCCACAACTTAGACATTCACATTATTCACACTCTCATTACACATACATATAGGATCTTGGGGGTGGGCACAATCACGGAGTCCAAATCACCATCAGGGTGTATACCTCACCCCTGACGTCGTTGCCCACCTCTCAATTTTAAATACACTTAGTCATTGAGGGTTAGCAGGAGGGACTATGCGCTTACCTGCTGCTCCTTGGCAGGTAGCTCCATGCCCTCCTGGGTTTTAATTGCACCTTAGAACACATATGCATCAACACTACAATGAGCGGGTGGAGGGAGGTTTGGAGTCTTCTCCCACACCCATTCTCTGCGGCCTGCTGGAGCGGGAGGGCTAGTAGGAGGAGTTGGCCGTCCGACTGCGGTCTGGGGTGTGGGGCCTCCCTGCTGCTGCGGAGTCAGGGTGGTCTGCCTCTCCCCACCGCAGGGAAAAGGGTAACACCACCTGGGTCTGGGTGCAATTCCCCCCTCCAGGGGCAAGGGTACCTAGACCCGGTTTGTAGAGTACGCTTGGGGAGTGTGATTGTGTGTACAGCGTCTCTTTATGTCTGTCTCCACGTTGGTTGAGTGTGGAGTGAGTGCATATGAGAGCATGAGGGTGGGAATGGATGTTTGTATCTGTGTGTGCCTGTATGTCTGTGTCTATATGTCAGGTTGGGTATCAGACGCCACCTCTCTGGGGACACCTCAGGCCCTCCAAGGTTTGGAGGCCTATCTCCACCCACCACCACTTCCCCTGCCGGTGGCGGACTCCCTCAGGTGTCGGTGTGTTGGTGGTTCTTTGTGTCTGGGGGTGGGCGTCCGGGTACACACCGGCTCACTCCCTGGCGGCCGCTTATCGGGGCCTGGAGCCTGGGGCTCACTCGGGCCCCTTTGGAGGTGGGGTGCCCCCGGCCTCTCGGCCTAGGGCTCGGTCACTCAGGCGCAGCTGGGGGCCGGCGGAGCTCACGGGCGCGTCACTGCAACTCCCCCTGACTTCTGCTCCGCGGCTGCTGGGCGAGCCCTCATCTGGGACTCTCCTCAGCTCTTACTGGGACAGTGTCGCGGCTGCCCCTCTGTTGGTCTTCCATGGTCTCTTGTGTTCTGGGGGCCTCTGGATGTCTGGAGTTTTGATCTCCTCCATACCCGCTTCACACCCTGGAGGACGGGGCTGTGGCCCCCCCACACTCCCTAGCAGATCGTTACATGGAGAAACCTTTGGAATGCAAGCATGCTGATCCACACAGGTATGCACACATGGGTATTCACAGACACGGACTAAAGCTTTCTTGGCTGCTGCCTCAAAGCACACTGTGCGCTGTCTATCTTGCGTGCTGCACAATATCGTTTATTATTTAGTAAATATTGATATCTATGACTAGCTAGTTTATTGTGATGGTGCTTTGTTTTCTCTATTATTATGTTGCTCTTTGTTGTTTGCTGTCTCCTCTGTTTGTTTTTTTTTTTTTTTTTTTTTTTTTTTTTCTCCATACAGGTGACCCAGGAGTTCTTTTTTTTTTTCTCTCTCTTCCCCCCCCTTCTCACCGTCTCTTCTCCTCTTTGGTTTTCTTTCTTTCTCTCCCCCTCTCTCTCTCATTCATTCCCCCTGTCCTATTTATTAAAAAAAAAAAAAAAAAAAAAATGACAAAGGATGAACTGAAGCTCTGCCATCACGTAATGTCGCATACTGCTGTTTCTGATGTCATAAAAAAAAAAAAAAAAAAAAAAAAAAAGGAGAACATGTGGCTAAACATGTCACTCCTGGTCTGATTGGGGAGGGGACCAGAGAAAACTACAGAGTCCGACATTGTTTTGGCAAAGTTGCACACCGATTCAATATTGATTTTAGTGACCTCCGATTGGCGTAACCGGGTGTCATTACGCCAATCGTAATTTCCTCATTCTCAGATCATTCTCTGTAAACCCTACAGAGGTCATGTGGAAAAACTCAGTAGATCAGCAGTTTCACACTCAAAGTCACTTAAATCACTCTTCTTTCTCATACCGATGCTTGTGTTTTTCTTCAGCAGGTTACCTTGAACACGTTTGTATCCCTAGTGGCACTGAGTTTCTGCTATATGACACAGAATCAGGTTTTCATTCATTCTTTCCTGTTCTTGAATGAGTCTTTGGTGCTTTGTGTTCACTCTGAGAGCAAAATCAAATATGTGTTGTAAATATCTGAGGTTGTTAATGAAACAACAGCAGCAGACAAGAAGGAATCTTTAAGGCCAGTAAGGCCAAAGCCATGTCACAAATGTCCACCAGCACCAAAATGTAGCAGCTTCTTCTTTTGCACATGCTCCACCTCTCAGCTGAGTTCATTGATTTTTGTTCTTGGTTTTTGTGTAGTTCTGCTGACAGGGAGCTTTAGAAATGACACCAAAAACAATCTCATGTCACATTTTTATTAGTTCAACAGACATCTACACTGATGTGTTACTCACAACTGCACTGGACTGTATTCACATGGCTGTGCCTTTGTGTGTGAGCTTTGCTGCATTCTGAGTAAACATCTTGTGATTAAGAGATGCAACAACCTCAGCAAATATCCAACATGCTTCTACCTAACTATTAATTAGAAGCACATCTAACCAGCCCAAGAAAATAAATGGGCTCGTTCACTGAGTAAATAAAATACTCTTTGATGTCCACAGGGTGGCAGTGTTGTCCTCTGTGTTTTCAATGATTTGCATAACAGTCACGTGGACACCCAAAACCATCTGCATGTAGGCTTTCTGGATATACAGTATTGTATGTATATGTATGTATATGTATGCAATGCCACTTCACAACTACAACTGCCTCAAGTTGCTTTATTATGAGGACTACATAATGAGGTTTTGCCTCCTTTTAATGTCACTGAGAGTGCACATCCTAAATACTGTAACATTAAGACGTGGAGTGTGTGTCTGAGGTGTCAGCCTACTAAGGATGACAGCTGGGTTCACATATATGTCCTGATTCTACTGTTTAATAAAACAGGCACTGGATTGAAAAACAAAATAAATAAATTAAAACCAGTCGCAGTAGCTCCACTCGAATGCTCCACCACTGCTAACTGAATAAATACAGCCAGGAAGACAAACTAAGGAGCCTTTCCAAAGTAACTAATCAGCTGCTGATTGCACATGGAATTGAGTTTTCAGGTATTATTGAAGTTACCTGTCCTAGCTAAAATATTAACTATTCAGTTATATTCAGTTTGAAAACAGCTCAAAAACCTCAATATTTTCAACCTTTATTTGAAGTAATAAATGATTCGGTATGCCAAGAAACTGAATATGCGTTCATTTTTTTCTGGGTTTTGTGTTCCCTTTGTCCTTGTTTGGCTTCTTTCCATCACTGGCTGCATGAAGTCTGGCTTCATATTGTTTCACTATGTCATTTTCATCCTCAGAGAACACCTGCAGCTATAAGAAGAAGAACAGGCGGTTATGTTGATCATTTCCTGCTGCTCTAGCTCTTTGTCAGTAACTGATCTGCGAGTTTACCTTGTTCAGCTGCGTCTCTGTGTCATTCATATCAACTCCTTCCTTTTCTCCTATGGCACCTGCTGTCATTTCATAGAGGTTTAGGATCGCCATCTTAATCTTTCCCAGTTGTAGTGTCTTCTTTGCAGCTGTTTCCTGAATGTGGTTCCACTTTTGTTCCTGTATGAAGACAGCAACACATAATGCCATTCACAGTGTATATTTGACCTAGCCTTAGTTCTGCTGCAGGGATGTGATCCAGGATTGTGTCCGGTACCCATGTGAGAGCTTCGGCCTGAGTCTTCTCTAGCTCGGTCTGGAGCTGAGACAGCAGACTGTTTTTCTGCATTACCACCAAGTTGTGCTGGTCCTGCAGGGTTAACAGTGCTTTCTTCTGCTGGTCGACCTCATCCTGCAACTTCATCTCCTTCTGGTAGAACTGATCTTGAAAATGGAGCAGACTCTCTGTGTAGTCTGCGAGAGCCTCAGTATCCCCAAACTGTAACACACAGACATACACACAGCTTTGCTTGCAGCTTTATCTTCAGTGTTTTCGGTGGAGGAATCACTGTTTAACATCATTATTATCATCATTAATAATTGATACAATACTTATGGATGGTGCTCTGTGCTCTCTGTGCTGGAGTTTGACACACAGCAGGTTTTCCCCCACACGTTTTCATACAAAAAGCAACCTTTGATTGGCTCTGTTTTATTTCGGTATTCCCTGTTCTGCATGGTTACTGTTAGTTTTACTTTTCCCAGTCTCATTTTCCCCTTTGACTTTCAGCGGTTCCTTCACTCACCCCTCTGTCTTCCCCTATTTTTTCATCTCATTGTCTGCTTTTGCTTCTTGTTCCTCTTCCTCGTTAGCTTCCAGTGTTCCCCTTTTGGTATTTTGTTTAGCTTGTGGGTTCTGCTATTAGACTGATAATAGTTCACCTGTGCTTGTCTCAACACAGCACTGGGACTACATTTTCCTGCAGACTCTAACTGTATGCTTTTTAATACTGTAAAGCTGGTATTTTAACATGGGAGTCATGAATGGATGGATGGATAAATAGTCAAATATTGATATTTGATATCTGAGATATTTCTGAAACAGTGTTTGGTACTGTTGTGATAACTGCTGTGTATATTCCACCAGATGCTGACGCTAACTTGGCTCTTGTTCATCTGCATCACACAGTCACAGGATGTATCCTAAGGCTGTTCACATCATAGCAAGGACTTCAGCCACGCTGATTTAATAGCAGTTAATCCTAAATTCCATCAGCTACAAGGAGAGCAGATACACTGGACAACGTCTCCCCCAGCATCAGGGCTAACCCTCTACCACACCGGGGCCAGTCTCTATGTCCCTGCTCTTGTCCCGAGGATCCTCTGAAAGAACCAAGTCAACTAAAAAACAACTGGTGTCCTTCTCTTGCTGCTCCATAAAGTGCAGATTGACATATTTAATCTGTATGAGATTTGACAGCTGCACAGCATCAGAGAAGAAAGTGCTCTAAAGGGTCCTCATCATCACCCAGAAGATCATCAGATGCCTGTCTCTCGCCTGTAAAGTCTTTGACAATTCCTATTGCCTCAAAGTAGGACATTAATAACATTAAAGTAAAATTAAAACACCACAATGAGACGTTCATCCCACCCTGGTCACTTTGTTTGAAAGTCTGTCCTCTGGCAGACGGTTCAGGACAATAGAAACACAGATAAGGGTAAAAAAAAAATGACGTAGTAGATCAGCTATGGTATGAATTTCAAAATCATATGTCTCCTCATACTTGTCGCCAAGTTATTACATTCACCAAGTTGTCCACGCCGCCCACCATTAGCCTGGAACAGCTGAGGGGTGAAAATGATTTGGATCCAAAAGTCAAAAAATAATATATATATATACACACATGATATGCATGTGCACTGACAATAAAGACATTATTTAAATGAACTGATTACTGTTAGCATGAAATAAAAATACTGTACCTTTGTTATTTTAAGCACACGCTCCATGAAGTGCTTGTACATTGAGTGCCTCTGAACTTGATGCTGTAGCTCCTCTCTCCTCTCCATCAGTTCAGCATACTCTTTCTTTAATCTCTCTAACTCTGCCTCCTTTTGAATGAACTCTTTGCTGTCTGCCTTCGCTTCCTCCAGAGCATCATCAGCATCTTCATCCTACACAGTTTCAGGTCCAATTTGAGTTTCGTTCCAACCATAAAACTGAAATTCAGCTTGTGTGAAATGGTCTTCTACAGTACCTCAACAAAGGCTTCATGAAAGCGCTCCTGTATTTTATTAATGTCATCCTGCAGCTCCTTTGTCTGGTCCTTCAAACTTTTTAGCTCCTACAGAAATGCACACAAAGTAGAAAAGGTTTACGTTACTAAGGGAATACTTGTGATGACTTTCAGGACAGTAGGCCTCAAGGGTACTTATGGTGAAACCGTTTGTTTGAAAAGAGCTTAAAACTGAGGACATAAAGCTATCAACAGACTCTCAAGAAACAACTGCTTCGTATCCAAAACATCTGTGTTGAAGAGATATCAAGTGAAGCTGAACTAGGGCCAGGCCACACAGGCGGGTAAACAGTACAAGGCAGCAACGAACAAATGCAAACAGAGGTTTAATTACACATTGGGGTAATCGGGGGAAATGAAAACACTGGGGAAAACAGCTGAAACTAACCAGGAGAAAACAAGATGGAGACAGATTAACAAAATAAAACAGGAAGCAACAAAACGTGAAAATCAACAAGATGGCCCGGGGAACACAGAGAAATCCCACGCCTGGACCGTCGTTGACCACCGCCATGATTCTAGCCTACGTTACAGCGTCATGTGCGCTTTTTACATCCAACACAAAAACTGCAGTCGTGGCGCTTTTTGATTGTACTCAGAACTCGGAAATTCTGCCTTCTGAATAGGAAGATGTAGGTAACACCAGACTGCAGATGAGCTGCATACAGGGCTGGACTGGGACAAAACCACCACATATCCAGCTTTATGGCTCCAGCAAACATCAGCTGATACTAGAAAGTAATATTAAATAAATTCTAACAACAGCTGATCAAACGTGCTGCTGTTGTTTAACGTGACATCCGGTGGTTTCCTCTTTCTGGTGCAAAGCGGACGATAAATAAACAAGAGGGAAAAGCAGATCAGCTGATCATTGATCAGTTTCATGATTGAAGTAGAAACAGGAGAGGGAGGGGAGAGAATGAGAGAAGAAGAGGCAGCTGTGCAGCGTAAACACAGAATAACTCCAGCTTTGTGTCTTTTTCATTGTAGCTGAAGTCTGGGACAAATTGTTCCTTTTCACCTCAATACGAAACGCGTAATAATTTCTCTGAATATGAGACAATTCCGTTTTTTACAGGACGGTTGGAAACTCTAATAATTAACCGTATAAACAAAATAAAGTTCAACATCAGTAACATAGCACCACCCAGCTGTATAGAGATTGAAAATGTGATGTCATTCAGGGGTAAAACCGCAAAGGATTCTGGGAACTCGTGGCAAGAGGTACTAGCGCACGCAGGCTTTCAATTGAAATCAGTTACACAGCGATAAAAAGAAACACAAAAATGTCAAGAAGCCGTTGTATTATTAACTGCAATAGCCGGTCGCATGACAGCCACGGGAAGCTGACGGGTAAAGAGATCGGTTGTTATCGGATTACGTCGTTGAAGAGAAATTGTTCGAGCCATGTTTCCGAAGTAACAAAGAGGCGACGGATGGCCTGGATTGCAGCCATTCAAAGAGCAAATATAACGTCCCAGAACACTCCAGCTCACAGGTTAGTCTGCTCCAAGCATTTACACAAAGGTCAGTGTTTTGTAGTAGTTAATGCATCATTTTTCATAACATAATTGGTGATATAGGTTACAAGCAAGTCTGGCGCTGAACAGAAATTGTCGCGCTATGCTCCTTTGTTTATTGTGCATAAATAGTAAATTGTCCTGACTCAATATTGCGTTTCGCTTCTGTTATTACCATGGTACATTGACAAAAACATATACTTTTATTCACAGGATAAAACTGTTGTTTTCTATCACTAATTGCCCAGTACGATTACAGCATACAATATTATTGTCACTGCTACATTTCTGTAATGCGTACCAGAAATTATTTCCACTGCTAATTAATTAACGTTGAGCTCAAAGGTCCTATTAATAAACAGTTAACGAATGTGTATTTATGAAGACGATTTGTGAGACTGGTAAACTTATGATAGGTACAATGGTCTTTACTTTCTACACGGTGCATTTCAAGGTCCTGTACCCATCCGTCGGTAAACTGTACCTGGGCTTGTTGCAGTGACCTGAAGTTACTAAACTTCACGAGTGTATGCACTCACTCCAAGAACCGTATAATTATAAATATGAGCGTGGTGAAAGTTGGGCAGCACGCTAACATCTTTGGTCCCTCTGTGTGCTCGTAAGGGTCTGACCCTTTCACTCCTTTGATTTTTTCCTCTTATCTTTTCTTTGACTTTTCGTCGAGTCTGTCTTTGTACGGACCGGCATTGTTCTCCTTCGTTTTGAACATAACTTTTTTGGGGGGCAAAGAAAAAGCAAGAAGGTTTTGGAACCGGAGAATGAACGTTTTGCGGTGCTGCAAATGCTTGCATTTGATGCGGTACTTGGATTGTTTTGCCACGAGTTCCCGGCATGCAATGCGCGAAAGTCACGTGGTCTGTCAATCTCTATAGAAACCCCGTCATGCTAGCTAGCACGCAGTACGAAAAAGTCAACACAACGAAAATAAACTCCAACTAAACTTGGTTTATATCTGACCCAGATAGACTGCAGGTCATAACTTCTTACCTGAAGGTCAGTTCACCTGATACTCGGACGGGCGGCCGCTTCGGGTCTCTCCTCCTCTTGCCTCCCCTTTCCTTCATCCACCTGCTGGCCTCCACCACTTGCTAATGTTATTGAATCTGTGGAAGCTCCGCGAGAGCCACCACATGAAGTAACGAATAACAAGCCTATCTAAATCCCAGTAACGAGTAACGCGTTCCTGATTTTGGCATAATAACTAGTTACGGTGCTCGTTACCACAATAATAACGTAGTTACTGTAACGCGTTACTTCATAACGCGTTAGTCCCAACACTGGCTACCTGATAAACCTTAAACTGCCAGAAATGCCAGTGACAAATTCACACCTGTGTGCCTTCCTCATCCTTGGCTTTAAGCCCTGCGAGCTGTCTTTCTCCCTTCAGCATTTCACACAGGACAACACTCTGATCATGGGTTTTCTTCTTTTCCCCCAAACCACACGTGTTCCTGCAAGAACAGTAAAAAGTAATTAGCATACATCATTTACCGAATCGGGCTTCACAGAGAAAAACAGTAGAAACACTCCACAAAAACTTACTGTGAAAACTGCTTCTGGCTTCTGGGCCTTGAAGACATGGCTGTCTGTTGAAGACTTTTCAAAAAGAGTTATTGGTTCACTTTTCTTATGTTATCTTTTTCTTCTTCTTCTTCGCTTATTATGTTTTCAAACTTTCTAAAAGTGTGCATCTCCAGGCTCTAACAACCTTGTTTCTATGGCAACCAGAACTTGTAAAGACACAACTCACAGCATTTCAGTTTGAAGAAACACGTCTCGACCAAATGTGAAAAGAGCTTTTTTTTATTTTGAGTACATCTGTAAGACTGAAAAGATGAAATGATGATTGAGTTAGAGGTTTGCAAAAAGGTCCTTCACAGCTGATATTCGAATATAAATTCAGAGCAGCAAAAAACAGTTAACTGGCTTGTTCAGTTGTATCAGAAAACAACTGGAAATTTGCTTACAATACTGCCTCCATGTTAACTCCTGAAGTGATTTTAATAAAATGTGAATATCTCAAAGGAATCCTAACACCATATTATCCCGACGGAGCACTTCCCAGAGTCCTCCTACAGATAGGGACTCCTCAGCTATCAGAATTCCCTGCTACAGAAACATTTCCTATGTCTGTTTCAGTTTTCAGACACTAACTTTAAAATTAGGCCTAAAACTTTTTATTTTAATAAACTTCTAGTGGGAGAAGATTATTAAATGTTATCACAACTGGCTTAAGAATGGTGCCACAAAACACCAGAAGAGTGTGGAAGTCAGAAATATCGCAGGAGGACTTTTATGCGATTCACATTTCTTTGGAGCTGGTGGCTGGTTGCTTGGACATTTCAGGCTCTGGTTGTTTAGTTAACCCTCTAAATTATTTACTGCAGGTCATCAACAGAGTCTCTCATTAGCAGTCGCTTCAATCACTCACCTGGAAGTAAAGTTTCTACTATAGTTGCTTGAAGCTGCTGAACGTCATTCACATTCTGTAGCCTCTGCCCACATAGCAGACAGGTCTGGCCCAGATCTGGTGTCAAGCTGATACTTCTGACTGACTGGCATCATGGCAGGGTGCATGTCAACCAGATGTTGGCTAGGCCTGGCAATGATGGCACTATTTATGTGATGGCATGCCATATCTGGCCTGATTATGGTTTGGTTTATATGCTTTATGTGGCCCAGGCTCATACAAAACAGGCCCTCCCTGGATCCGGGGGCTGTAAAACTCCTCTTTACACACTTTTTTTTTTTTTTTTTTTTTTGTGTCCCGTTTGGATCTTTAGCCATCAGAATTGTTGTCTTAAGGCCAAAAAAGATGCCAAGCAGATTTATTTTACCAAGTGGATCATCATGGCCTTGCCATATTGGTCCATTTGATTGACCTTTATTATAATTATGAATTTATTTTATTTTCAGTTGCTACAAACGGGACAGACATGACTGGGGGATAGGACAGGGAGAAAGAATGAAAGAAAGAGAGGGAGAGAAAGAAAACCAAAGGGGAGAAGAGACGGTGAGAAGGGGGGGAAGAAAGAGAAAAAACAAACAAACAAAAAAAAACAAAACACCTGGGTCACCTGTATGGAGGAAAAAAACAGAAGAGAAAGCAAACAACAAAGAGCAACATAATAAAAAAACAGCACCATCACAATAAACTAGCTAGCAGTAGATAACAGTAGATACTAAATAATAAACGATATTGTGCAGCACGCAAGATAGACAGCGCACAGTGTGCTTTGAGGCAGCAGCCAAGAAAGCTGTAGTCCGTGTCTGTGAATACCCGTGTGTACACCTGTGTGCATACCTGTGTGGATCAGCATGCTTGCATTCCAAAGGTTTCTCCATGTAACGATCTGCTAGGGAGTGTGGGGGAGCCACAGCCCCGTCCTCCAGGGTATGAAGCAGGTATGGAGGAGATCAAAACTCCAGACATCCAGAGGCCCCCAGAACACAAGAGACCAAGGAAGACCAATAGAGGGGCAGCCGTGCCACTGTCCCAGTAAGAGCTGAGGAGAGTCCCAGATGAGGGCTCACTCAGCAGCCGCGGAGCAGAAGCCGGGGGGGTTGCAGTGACGCGCCCGTGAGCTCCGCCGGCAGCCAGCTGTGCCTGAGTGACCGAGCCCCAGGCCAAGAGGCCGGGGGCACCCCACCTCCGAAGTGGCCCGAGCGAGCCCCAGGCTCCAGGCCCCGATAAGCGGCCGCCAAGGAGTGAGCCGGTGTGTACCCGGACGCCCACCCCCAGACACAAAGAACCACCAACGCACCGACACCTGAGGGAGTCCGCCACTGGCAGGGGAAGTGATGGTGGGTGGAGATAGGCCTCCAAACCTTGGAGGGCCTGAGATGTCCCCAGAGAGGTGGCGTCTGATACCCAACCTGACATATAGACACAGACATACAGGCACACACAGACACAAACATCCATTCCCACCCTCATGCTCTCATATGCACTTACTCCACACTCAACCAACGTGGAGACAGACATAAAGAGACGCTGTACACACGATCACACTCCCCAAGCGTACTCTACGAACCGGGTCTAGGTACCCTTGCCCATGGAGGGGGGAACTGCACCCAGACCCAGGTGGTGTTACCCTTTTCCCTGCGGTGGGGAGAGGCAGACCGCCCCGACTCCGCAGCAGCGGGGAGGCCCCACACTCCAGACCGCAGTCGGACGGCCAACTCCTCCTAGCCCCCCCGCTCCAGCAGGCCGCAGAGAACGGGGGTGGGAGAAGACTCCAAGACTCCTCTTTACACACTTTATACACTTTTCTCAGACAGACATGAACATTTTCACACTTTTCTCTGTTGTTTAAACACCCTCAAAGTTCAAACCTTTGTAGAAAAATAAGTCCAGTATTATAGAATTAAACCAAAGGCACCCGCAGCTGCCTTTGACGGTGCAAAACGCTTCGTCAACATTGTTGTGTTTGTTGGGGAGAAAACTTACAAACTTACAGTACAGCAGAGTCACACTGCTAGGATCAAAGATTTATGTAAATTTGACAAACTGAACGAGTTCTGTACTGTACAGGAGACACGGCACGAGACTGAGTGACAATGGTCTACAGCCAATCAGGATACAGAACACAATACGCTGTAAAAATGTATGTGCATATATTTCTTTATATATATATATATATATATATATATATATATATATATATATATATATATATACACTCAACAAAAATATAAACGCAACACCTTTGTTACTGCTCCCATTCCCCATGGGATGGACGTAGAGACCTAAAATTCATTCCAGATACACAATATAACCATCCCTCCCAAACAGTGGTCACAAATCAGTCCAAATGTGTGGTAGTGGGCACATCTGCCATATTGAGATAATCCATCCCACCTCACAGGTGTGCCACATCAGGATGCTGATCTGACATCATGAGTAGTGCACAGGTGTACCTCAGACTGCCCACAACAAAAGGCCACCCTGGAATGTGCAGTTTTTTGCGCTATTGGGGGTCTGGGGACCCAGAACCGGTCAGTATCTGGTGTGACCACCATTTGCCTCATGCAGTGCAACACATCGTCGCATGGAGTCTATCAGATTGTCAATTGTGGCCTGTGGAATGTTGGTCCACTCCACTTCAATGGCTGTGCGAGGTTGTTGGATATTCGTGGGAACTGGTACACGCTGTCGTATACGCCAGGTCAAGACCCCGATGAGGACGACAGGCATGCAGTTGAGCATCCCTGAGACGGTTTCTGACAGTTTGTGCATAAATTGTTTGGTTGTGCAAACCAATTGTTCCAGCAGCTGTCTGGGTGGCTGGTCTCAGACGATCTTGGAGGTGAACCTGCTGGATGTGGAGGTCCTGGGCTGGTGTGGTTACACGAGGTCTGTGGTTGTGAGGCCGGTTGGATGTGCTGCCATATTCTCTGAAACGCCTGTGGAGACGGCTTATGGTTGAGAAATGAACATTCAATGCACGGGCGACAGATCTGGTTGACATTCCTGCTGTCAGCATGCCAATTGCACGCTCCCTCATTGCTTGTGGCATCTGTGGCATTTTGCTGTGAGACAAAACTGCACATTCCAGGGTGGCCTTTTGTTGTGGGCAGTCTGAGGTACACCTGTGCACTACTCATGATGTCAGATCAGCATCCTGATGTGGCACACCTGTGAGGTGGGATGGATTATCGCAATATGGCAGATGTGCCCACTACCACACATTTGGACTGATTTGTGACCACTGTTTGGGAGGGATGGTTATATTGTGTATCTGGAATGAATTTTAGGTCTCTACGTCCATCCCATGGGGAATGGGAGCAGTAACAAAGGTGTTGCGTTTATATTTTTGTTCAGTGTATATTGTGGAGCAGGGAAATTATTTTACTGCTATTGTTAAATAATCATCATCATTACTATTGCATTAATAATATAAACTGCAGCATTGATATTGCATTCAGATGTTTAAACAGTGTGTGTGTGTCTTTCAGAAAGACTAAGTTGCAGTTGACAGGAAGTTGCAGGCTTTGCAGAACTGAAACCGAAAGTTATTCTGAGGAGCAGGTTAGACGAGGCTATTTGAATTACTAGGTTATTCAAATTGTCTGTTATACTTTTATATTCTATTATTAAGCTTTTAGTAGAGGTTCTTGATTAGAACATTTATTCAACATAGTACATGTAGTTTCAGTTAGGTTATTACACATAAGGATGAGCCTCTGGTCTGGTAAAAGGTCAGATATATATATATTGATCTGGCATTAAGCTGGCACTTCTGACTGACTGGTGTCATGGCACCACTTAGACTTTACTTAGTCTTTGCCATGGATGACCTCTGTCTCTGCCTCACTTTCCTGAATAGCACAGTAGAATATAATACCACTAATATAATAACAATCAAGAACTTCCACTTTCAAGACTTTTTTTTTGGGGGGGGGGGGGGGGGGGGGGATTTTTTGGGAGCACTCACTCACCTACAGCCAGGATGTAAATTTCAAATGGTCATCATATTTTAGATCGAGTACAGTTCTATATGTATATAAACCCAACTTTAATAAAGTTGGGAAACTGTTAAATGTAAGTAAAAATTCAATGACTTGCAAATCTTGTTAACTTATATTTTATTCACAACACAATACAGAAAAACATACAAAATGATCAAAATGATTAACTGAAAAAAAGTGTCATTTTGAGACAGATATTAGCTCATTTTGAATTACATGGCAATAACATGTAACATGTTATTGCCATGAACTCCACTACTACTGAGAGTCACTGCTCACCTAATGCGGAGTTTTTAATGGTCAAATGCAGACCTTATTATCTCCCCAGAGAATTCACTTCGATCATACTCACTGCCGTGTATATACCCCCCGACGCTAATGCTAGGTTGGCCATGAAAGAACTTTCTGCAGCCATTAACAAACACCAGAATAAACACCCCGAGGCTGCTTTTATTGTTGCTGGCGACTTCAACCACACCAACTTAAAGACAGTCCTCCCCAGATTCCACCAACATGTCTCCTGCCACACCAGAGGAGACAAGACTTTAGACCATGTGTATTCCAACCTGGCTGGAGCCTACAAAGCCACACCCCTCCCCCACATTGGACAATCGGACCATCTCTCCCTGTTCCTCACACCACGGTATTCACCACTCATCCAACATGTGAAACCTGCTGTGAGGACAATTAAAGTGTGGCCAGAGGGGACAGACGCAGTGCTCCAGGACAGATTTAAAAACACAGACTGGAATATGTTCACCCACACAGACCTGGACCAGTACGCCTCATCTGTACTGGATTACATCTCCAAAACCACAGACAGTGTCACCACCCAGAAACGGATCACCATGTACCCCAACCAGAAGCCTTGGATGAACCGGGATGTTCGTCTCCTCCTGAAGGCCCGCAACACTGCCTTTAGGTCAGGAGATGCACACGCCTACAGTACAGTCAGGGCTAATCTAAAGAAGGGCATCAAAAAAGCCAAACACCATTACAAAAAGAAGGTAGAAGAACACTTCTCCAACTCCAACCCCCGACACATGTGGCAAGGACTCCAGACCATCACAGACTACAGGACCACCAAACCCTCCCCCGCATCCTCTGATGTCTCCTTCCTCAACGAGCTCAACAACTTTTATGCTCGTTTTGAGCGAGGGAACCCCACAACCACAACCAAAGCAGACATGACGCCAGACCACCAACCTATGACTCTCTCCCCCACCGATGTAGGAGCGGTGCTGAGCAGGATCAATGTCCACAAGGCTGCAGGCCCTGATGGCATCCCCGGGCGTGTTCTCAGAGCGTGTTCTGGGGAGCTTGCAGGAGTGCTCACAGACATATTCAATCTGTCCTTGGCCCACGCTGTGGTACCGGCCTGCTTCAAATCCACCTCCATCGTCCCGATACCCAAAAACTCCAACCCATCTTGCCTCAATGATTACCGCCCAGTAGCACTCACCCCCATCATCACTAAGTGCTTAGAGCGACTGGTCCTAGCACACTTCAAATCCTGTCTCCCCCCACCCTGGACCCCCACCAATTCGCATACCGCCGGAACAGGAGCACAGAGGATGCAGTCTCCATCGCACTGCACTCTGTCCTCTCACACCTGGACAACAACAACACCTACGCCAGAATGCTGTTTATAGACTTCAGTTCAGCATTCAATACAATCCACCCCTCACAACTCATCAGGAAGCTGACAGACCTGGGTATCAGTTCCCTCATCTGCAAATGGTTACTGGACTTCCTGACCAACCGCCCCCAACATGTCCGGCTGGATAACCGCTGCTCATCTACCATCACAATGAACACCGGTGTACCACAAGGCTGTGTGATGAGCCCTTTCCTCTACTCCCTCTTCACCCACGACTGCAGACCTGCTGATGGTTCCAACACCATCATTAAGTTTGCAGATGACACCACGGTGATTGGCCTCATCAGTGACAACGATGAGGCCGCCTACAGGGAGGAGGTGGATCGTCTGGCTGAGTGGTGCGACAGAAACAACCTGCTGCTTAACACCGAGAAGACCAAGGAGCTCATCGTGGACTACAGGAGGAATGCTGACCCACATCCACCCATCCACATTAAGGGGACGGCTGTGGAGCGTGTGAGCAGCTTCAAGTTCCTGGGAGTCCACATCTCCGAGGATCTCACCTGGACGACCAACTGCTCCAAGCTGGTCAAGAAGGCTCACCAGCGCCTCTTCTTCTTGAGGACTCTGAGGAAGAACCACCTGTCCTCAGACATCCTGGTGAACTTCTATCGCTGCACCATCGAGAGCATCCTGACCAACTGTATAACAGTCTGGTACGGGAACTGCTCTGCCTCGGACCGGAAGGCGTTGCAGAGGGTCGTGAAAACTGCCCAGCGCATCGCCGGAGCACCACTTCCTGCCATAAAAGACATCTACAGGAAGCGGTGTCTGAAAAGGGCTGGGAAAATCATCAAAGACCCCAGTCACCCATCACATGGACTCTTCACCCTCCTGCCCTCTGGGAGGCGCCACAGGAGCCTCCGGACTAAGACCACCAGGTACCGGAACAGCTTCTTCCCCACAGCTGTCAGACTCCTGAACTCTGCCTCCTGACATCTGACCCACGTTAAACTCATGGACTGAACATACACACACCCACAATGGACAACTGTACCCTCAAACACACAATAATAACATGGAGTGAACCACCACTCACAACCACTAGCACTTTATATAGCCTCTGTAGAAACTATCTACACCCTCACTTATCTTAACTGCACTACTGTATAGCTCTGTGTAAATAATCATTCTGTACATTCGATAATTTTTAATCCTACAACTGTTTACAACTTGCATAGTTCCCATTTCTGTATAGCTGTATATCCCAGATTCTGTAAAGTTATTTATTTCATATTCTGTATAGTTTTTCATATTTATATCCTGTTCATATCCTGTACATAGCTTGTACTCACTACAGCCTGTACATACTTATAGTTATAGAATATTCACAACATACTTCATACCGTGTACATTATAACATACCATAATAGACCCATTTCTGTAATATACTCACATATCTATATTATTGCTAATATATATTGTAATATGTCTATATCACTAAAGCACTTCTGGATGGATGCAAACTGCATTTCGTTGCCCTGTACCTGTGCATGTGCAATGACAATAAAGTTGAATTCTATTCTATTCTATTCTATTCTATTCTATGTTAAAAAAAAATGGGACAGGACTTCTCTCCATGGAGAAGGAGGCTGGAAGCCAACATCAGAGAAGCACAGAATAGGCCAGTTCTCCAATTCCTGATGGGAGGCACCGCCAAAAGTGGTTAAGAAGAACAGGGCTAAGGTCCTGTGGGACTTTAAGTTCCAGTCAGACATACTGGCCAACTAGCCAGACATAATGGTGGTTGAGAAGAAGCAGAAGACTGCAGCTGTGATAGGTATGGCAATCCCAGTGGACAATATCAGAGTTCTCTGTCCAGAAGAATGCAGTCCGAGGGATTGCTCTGATACTATCGCTCCACAGCTCTTTGCTGATTCCAAGGGTCAGTCAGCTGACGTTTGTGAGTGATGGGTTTCAAGTGTTTCAGGCTTTTTCAGGCACATTTATAGCTTTTCCTCACAGAGAGATAAGCCCACGATGGAAACCTCTGCAGATTGTTTCAGCAGTGCACGGAGCAAGCTTTTCTTCCATTCTTCCATGCCCTTCATTTCTTAATATTTTTCGAGGAGAATGGGAATGAGGTGCAGCACTTTACTGAAACATGCAAGCATGAATGGAAATACTAAATTAGATTTTTTGTATGGCTACATCCATTCTTCAATGCAGCCTGAACTCTCTTAGAACTCTTGCAATTTATTTAAGTAGTCTTCAGAAATAGTTCTGCAGGGTTCCTGAAGGACATTCAATGCTCTTCTTTGGACGTTGGCTGCCTTTTGTTCCATTCTCTGTCCAGATTTTCCCACACTGCTTTAGTAATGTTTAGGTCTGGGCTTTGGAGAGAACAATCCATGACTGATACTGTTCCAGTGTTTGTTTTTCTATCCAGGTATGCTTTGACTGCACTGGCAAAGTGTTTGGGATCATTATCATGCTGAAAAATGGGGTTGCTGCCAAGGAGGTAGAGCAGGTCATCTACTAATCGGTGCTCTAGTCTGTATGTCAAGTATCCTTGGGCAAGAGACTAACTCCAAGTTGCTCTCTGATGCATCCATTGGAGCAGGAATGTTATAAATCAAAGTTAGCAATTAAAGTGACGGAAGTGATGTTGTAGGTGACGTCAGACGCCGGAGATTTTGGCGGAGAAAAAGCAAATGGTAGCATAGAGTTTAACAAAGGTTTTCCAAGCTTCAGTATTACCAAATATACTAATCAATTGTCATATAACTAACAACATCTGTTTTATCATCTCTAACACCCTGGAGGACAACGGGGAGAGTTTAGACGCTCTCCAAGATTACATCGACCGCTGTTTTCAAGATTTAGTAATGCATAAGGCCCAGAGTGCATCTTCCCCGGCCAAAATCGAGACGCCGTCATCGAAGAGAAGTCGCCAGGCAGACTCCCCCGGTACAACATCGCCTGCCGGCAAAGACATCGCAGAAATCCTGGAGTCAATCGACAAGCGATTGTCCAGTTTCGATGCGAGGCTGTCCCTGGTGGAGATTTTACACCGGGAATTTAAATCTCTGAGAGAATCCCTGGAATTCAGCCAGCAGCAGGTGGAAACGCTTGCCGCTGAAAATGCCACGCTACGGGAGTCGGTTAAATCTCTCACCGATAACGTGACCCAGCTAAACATTGAAAATAAAAAAATAAAAGAGTCCGTTATCGATCTACAAGCCCGTAGCATGAGAGATAATCTTGTGTTTTCTGGTATTCCAGAAACTGCCGGAGAGGACGCAGAGGCAACGGTGAAAAACTTCATTAAAATCCACCTGAAGCTGCCGGAGGACACCGTAAAGAACATCGACTTCGATAGAGTACATCGCTTGGGGGGCGCGCGGTCGCGGACCGGGAGACCACGGCCTATTGTGGCCAAATTCAGTCAATTCAAACAGAAGGAACAGGTGAAGAGTCGCGGCAGAGAGCTGAAAGGAACGGACTTCAGCGTGAACGACCAGTTCCCCAAAGAGATCCTGGAACGACGCAAGGTCCTGTTCCCAGTTCGACGTAGCTTCATCCAGAAAGGCTCCCGTGCTGTCATCGCCGTGGACCGGCTCTACGTGGACGGACAGCTTTACCGCGACCTCGGCACCACACCGTGGTTATATTAACTGCACTCCAGATAAGAACCCGCTACACTCTTTTCTTATTCATTCACACTCTCTCCTTTAACATGAGTTTAAGCTAGTAATATCAATATGATGTCATAGCAGATATAACACCGTCACCCTCCGTCATTGCTTTAATTGGAATGTTTCCGTTTCGTTTCTTTTTTTTTTTTGTTGTCGCTCACAGTTCATGTGGTTTCTTTCTTTCTCTTGTCTTTCACTGCTGTGGTCACCTACTTCCCCACTCACCTACAAACAACACCCTCTATTTCTCCATATTTTCACAACACGATCACGCAAACACATCAGCTCAACGGCAGCACATTCACAACAGCCTCACAGCACGCACAGACTTGCAGGACACATAAGCAAGCCACGCTTGTTCATATTAGTGAATATTCACACACATAGTCAGACTTATGGAGTCTCTCACCACACTTCTTTTTCTCTTTCTATTTACAAACAAGGGATGTTTCCATATTCTCTCCACCTGTCTAAACGAAACACCCAGCATACATCATTAGACATACACGCACAATTAAGGGCATGCTGAGGTTTGTCACATGGAATGTAAATGGAGCTGGCACCAGAGGAAAGAGGTTAAAAATATTTAACCAGCTTAAAAAACTACAGGCAGATGTTGTTTTATTACAAGAAACTCACAAACCTGTCACAGGTTTAAATGAACTTAAAACACCTGAGTTTCCTAACGTGTTTGCAGCCTGTTATAATTCTAGACAACGGGGAGTAGCAATTTTAATACATAAAAATGTTAATTTTACAGTACTCGATACAGTTATAGATCCAGAGGGTAGATTTCTAATTATTAAACTATCAATATTGAACAAAAAACTATGTATTGTAAGTATATATGGTCCAAATGTTGATGAACCCTCATTCTTCCACGGTTTTTTTAGTGCACTCTCTGAACACCTTGATTGCACACTCATTCTTGGCGGTGACCTCAACCTTGGACTAAATGAAGAAATGGATAGGCTCAACACAACAGGAACTCAGCGCAATTGGCAGTCCACAAATATAATCAAACAGTATATGAACGACTTTGGTCTTTGCGATGCATGGCGCTCTCTTCACCCCACCAGTAAGGAATATACTTTTTTCTCGCATGTTCATCACTCTTACTCTCGTCTGGATTATTTTTTGGTCAGCAGCTCACTGCTGTGTGACATTTCAGACACTGAGATTCATCCTATAGCTGTCAGCGATCATGCTCCTGTATCTTTAACACTAATGCACAAGAATAATACTACGCCAAGTAAAAACTGGAGATTTAATATATCACTACTTAAAGATGAAGACTTTATTAAATACTTTAAAAAGGAATGGACTTCATATTTAGACTTTAATGACACTCCCGGAATATCTGCTTCTGTTCTATGGGAAGCAGGGAAAGCTGTGATGAGAGGTAAAATAATTTCTTTCTCATCACACAAAAAGAAAGAAGAAAACAAAAATATTCAGGAATTAGAAAAAAACATCAAATCACTAGAAGAAGCCTACGCGTCCCACCAAGATCAGGAAACATTGAACAAAATACGCAAAACAAAACTAGAATTAAATGAAACTATTAATAAAAAAGCACAATTCCTTATACAAAGACTTCGCTTGCAGAATTTTGAACACAGTAACAAATCAGGTCGATTTCTAGCTAACCAGCTAAAAATAAATAAAGAAAAAATAACTATATGTGCTGCTAAAGATTTATCGGGGAACACAATATATGATCCTGGAAGAATAAACAACATTTTTAGGGATTTCTATGAAACTTTATACTCACCACAAATAAACCCATCTAAAAATGAAATTGATCTGTTTCTTGACAACGTAACTCTTCCAAAATTACTAGACAGTCAAGCAATGGAACTGGATTCGCCACTGACGCCAAGTGAACTCCAGGAAGCCCTGATAAGTATGCCCAATAATAAGGCTCCAGGTCCAGACGGCTTCCCTGCAGAATTCTACAAAGAATTCTGGACAATTTTGGCACCAGTATTCCACAGCATGTTGCAGAAAATCGAGGAAAAGGGCAGACTACCACCAAATATGAATTCTGCCAACATTAGTCTCCTGCTAAAACCAGGCAAAGACCCTTTATTTCCCTCAAGCTATCGTCCAATTTCTCTTGGGTCCTGGTTGGTGTGTTGCCGGGGTTGTGGGCGGGTGGGTGCATGGGGGCCCGGCCCTGGAGCAGGGTGCCGCCGGTGCGTCGAGCCGCCTGGGGGGCTCTTCAACTGGTGGGGAGGATGGTCACATCTTGCAGGAGCTTTCTTCTCTTCAGGAACTCTCTGCAGGAGGGGGAGATACAGGAGAGGTGGAGGAAGATCTCAGCCTGGGCGTTTACCGTCTTATGTAGTCTGGAAGATGTGTGGATGGTGGGGTGGGTGCAGTTTTCTCTGTGGTGGGGTTGGGTGGACTGTCCAGGGCTCTGTGGAGCCGGGGGGCGCTACTGCACTGGGCCCCGGTCTGATGGGCCTGGGCCCCCCTTCCCTGGCGGGTCGCGGAGGGTGGGAGTGCCTACTGGGGTCAGCGGGGGAGCTGGCCCCAGGGAGGGGTTACCTGCCCCTCCCTTCCTTCCCTCCCCATCGCCAGCTGCCTCCCTCTTCCCGCTCCTCCACAACCACCCACACATGCAGGGCCTTGGAGTGGGGGTATGTCACCAGGGTGCAGAGGAGGCTACCCCCCCCCCCCCCTGTCCCCTTCTGGCTGCCTCTGCCTCAATTTTATCCCACAACTTAGACATTCACATTATTCACACTCTCATTACACATACATATAGGATCTTGGGGGTGGGCACAATCACGGAGACCAAATCACCATCAGGGTGTATACCTCACCCCTGACGTCGTTGCCCACCTCTCAATTTTAAATACACTTAGTCATTGAGGGCTAGCAGGAGGGACTATGCGCTTACCTGCTGCTCCTTGGCAGGTAGCTCCATGCCCTCCTGGGTTTTAATTGCACCTTAGAACACACATGCATCAACACTACAATGAGCGGGTGGAGGGAGGTTTGGAGTCTTCTCCCACCCCCATTCTCTGCGGCCTGCTGGAGCGGGAGGGCTAGTAGGAGGAGTTGGCCGTCCGACTGTGGTCTGGGGTGTGGGGCCTCCCTGCTGCTGCGGAGTCGGGGTGGTCTGCCTCTCCCCACCGCAGGGAAAAGGGTAACACCACCTGGGTCTGGGTGCAATTCCCCCCTCCAGGGTCAAGGGTACCTAGACCCGGTTTGTAGAGTACGCTTGGGGAGTGTGATTGTGTGTACAGCGTCTCTTTATGTCTGTCTCCACGTTGGTTGAGTGTGGAGTGAGTGCATATGAGAGCATGAGGGTGGGAATGGATGTTTGTGTCTGTGTGTGCCTGTATGTCTGTGTCTATATGTCAGGTTGGGTATCAGACGCCACCTCTCTGGGGACACCTCAGGCCCTCCAAGGTTTGGAGGCCTATCTCCACCCACCACCACTTCCCCTGCCGGTGGCGGACTCCCTCAGGTGTCGGTGTGTTGGTGGTTCTTTGTGTCTGGGGGTGGGCGTCCGGGTACACACCGGCTCACTCCTTGGCGGCCGCTTGTCGGGGCCTGGGGCCTGGGGCTCGCTCGGGCCCCTTTGGAGGTGGGGTGTCCCCGGCCTCTCGGCCTGGGGCTCGGTCACTCAGGCACAGCTGGGGGCCGGCGGAGCTCACGGGCGCGTCACTGCAACTCCCCCTGACTTCTGCTCCGCGGCTGCTGGGCGAGCCCTCATCTGGGACTCTCCTCAGCTCTTACTGGAACAGTGGCGCGGCTGCCCCTCTGTTGGTCTTCCATGGTCTCTTGTGTTCTGGGGGCCTCTGGATGTCTGGAGTTTTGATCTCCTCCATACCCGCTTCACACCCTGGAGGACGGGGCTGTGGCCCCCCCACACTCCCTAGCAGATCATTACATGGAGAAACCTTTGGAATGCAAGCATGCTGATCCACACAGGTATGCACACATGGGTATTCACAGACGCGGACTAAAGCTTTCTTGGCTGCTGCCTCAAAGCACACTGTGCGCTGTCTATCTTGCGTGCTGCACAATATCGTTTATTATTTAGTAAATATTGATATCTATGACTAGCTAGTTTATTGTGATGGTGCTTTGTTTTCTCTATTATTATGTTGCTCTTTGTTGTTTGCTGTCTCCTCTGTTTTTTTTTTTTTTTTTTTTTTTTTTTTCTCCATACAGGTGACCCAGGAGTTCTTTTTTTTTTTTTTCTCTCTCTCTTCCCCCCCCTTCTCACCGTCTCTTCTCCCCTTTGGTTTTCTTTCTTTCTCTCCCCCTCTTTCTCTCATTCATTCCCCCTGTCCTATTTATTAAAAAAAAAAAAAAAATGACAAAGGATGAACTGAAGCTCTGCCATCACGTAATGTCGCATACTGCTGTTTCTGATGTCATTTAAAAAAAAAAAAAAAAAAAAAAAATAGATAGAAAGCACTCAGATAAAATGTATAACGTGTTTTGAGTGCTCAGGTAGATTAGAAAAGCACTCTATAGGAACCAATCCATTTACCACAAAACCATTCTTGAGCATTTTTGTTGGTGCAAAATGTTATTTTATGCCTTTCAGACTTTTTTTTAAATCTTTCATTTATTTTTTACATAGATTCAACTAAATATAAAAAAGTCTGAGAGGGAAACTAACCTGGGAAACCAATGAAATATGAACAAAATATCAGTTTTTGTGACAGACTGCCAGTAACAAATTAGTAAAGATACTATTTGAAATGGTTCTTCGCTGTTGTGTGTTATATGTTCTGTGTAAACACAACACTGCTTCATTGAGTTGTTTATTTTAGCTTCAAAGAGCCATAGGTCCATGTTAAGTAGCTTAAAAAACAACAATAAGAAGTTACTAATGGGACATCTGAAGTGCAAATGAGTAATGTGCTTATTTATGAATGTGGCACAGTAAAAGTATCTTCCTTAACACTGCGGTGGGGTAGCAACCTGTCGGTAAGTAATGTTTTGTGTTCCTTTGCATTTTCCACGTCATCTTTATTATCACATAGCTCTGAAAAAAGTGAATCCCCACAAGGCTGTGGGACCCGATGGAGTTCCTCCCAGAGTTTTGAAGGCCTGTGGGGAACAACTAGCTGTGTGCACTGATATCTTCAACCTGTCACTATCCCAGGCAGTAGTCCCATGTATTTTTGAATCCTCCATCATTATACCAGTTCCCAAAAACTTGACAGCTTCTCCCTGAACGACTTCAGGCCAGTGGCCCTCACACCAGTCGTTATGAAGTGTCTAAAAAAACTGGTTCTCACACACATCAACCACAGGGTCCTGGACACCATAGACCCCCATCCAGTTTGCATACCGTCCCAATCGATCAGTAGATGATGCAACAGCAATAGCTACTCTGCAACACCTGGAGAGCAGCAGATGCTGGACTAGAGCTCAGCTTTCAACACCATCCACCCGGGCAAGCTGATGGAGAAGCTGACAGACCTCGGCATCCCAACTCCCACTTGCAACTGGATTCTGGACTTTTTGACAGACAGACCACAGGTGGTGAGAATGGGAGGGCACGTTTCTGCTGAGCTCACCGTCAGCACTGGATCTCGACAGGGCCGCTGCCTCAGCCCCAAACTCCTGTACACCCATGACTGTGTCTCCACCCAGGAAAACTCCATCGTCATCAAATATGCTGGTGACACCACCATCCTGGGGCTCATCAAGGGGGGGAACGAGTCTGGGTACAGGACTCTGGTAGACAGTGTTCTTGCCTATGGAGAGGAAAATGACCTCATCCTCAACACGGACAAGACTAAGGAAGTAATACTGGATTTCAGGAAGAACCCCCCCCTCCCCTGCAGCCTCTTATCATCAAAGGGACAGAGGTGGAGAGGGCCAACGGCCACAGATTCCTGGGCCTGCAGGTTACATCAGACCTGAGCTGGACTCTCAACACCACAGCAACAGTGAAAAATGCCCAGCAAAGGCTTTATTTCTATCTCAGGAAAGCTGGCATGAATCATCGCTGTCTCACCCAGGCCTACAGAGGACTTGTAGAGAGCATCCTCACCACAGGCATCACTGTCTGGTACGGGACCACCACACAGGCAGAGAGGAAGGCTCTGCAAAGGGTCACAAAGCCTCCTTCCATGTACACAACAACGCTGCTGAAAAAGAGCAGAGAATAATCAGGGACTCACACCATCCAGCTCACTCTCTGCTCAGACACAACAGAGCGGACAGCATCATCACACACAGAACAACAGCAGCTTTTCAACAGCTTCTTCCCTGCAACTGTCAGACTGATGGCAAGCAAAAGACACTGAACACTTAAAAGAACACAGCACTACTTTACCTCATTTCAAATGTACGATGGGATAAACAGTTCAGTTGGATAACTCTATTTCCACCTGGGATTAATTCAGTTTCTCTGATTCTGATTGCAGGACACCCAAACAAAACATGCAATAAGAGGCTCTAATGTAAGCGTCCTGTTAATGTTGGCGGCGTCAGTTACACAATGGACCCAGAGGCAGCACAACAGAGGCAGCAGTGCACAGGCAGGAATGCGTTTCCGACACCACTTCATAAGAATGGGACGGACGAAACTTCAGTATCTTCGATGTACTATTGCTGTGTGATTTTTATTACTATTACTGAAGGCTACTCGCCACCGAGCTAACATTGTTAGCTTGTTCATAGACTGCAGACTGTTAAGCCGTTTCTAAATATTCAAGTATGCGAGTTCGTACTCGCGTTGTCAGGACTTTGTGAGTTAACACGGGAGACCTAACTTCCCGGACTTTTAAAAAAAAAAATCTTTTTATATCATGAATACTACTAGAAGATTGCTCCACTCTTTGCTTGATCTCTACTTTCCTTTATTTGCTGTTTCTACCTTTTAAAAATGTGACTTGACCTAGAGAGCTCTGCACAACAATTCCAGTGTGGATGGACTGTTGTGCATTTCCTGTCCTGTGCGCAAATGGCAAATACAAATCTTGAATCTTGACAGAGGTTTTTAATAGTATTCCATCTTAACTTTCACGATTTAGCCAGTGAATGGCTCTCAACCTACCCAACCGCACACCAACTGTGACAATTTCTAACAGACCTTTATATCAAAGACATATTGATTTTATTTCAGCTGCATCTCTTTAGATAAATTCCTGCTCTGCTTCTAGAAAGAAACACATGTAAAACCTTAGCTTGTGCTATATTTTTTCTTACTTGGTTCCTTACTAAGTCTACTTATTTCTGACTTGGTAATTTGTGCTACTCTTATTGTATTGATCAACAAAACTGGACAGTTAATACAGGAAATTCATTAAACTGTAAAAAACAAACAAACAAACAAAACGTTTACATCCTTCCAACCAAGAGAACGATACTAATTTACTAATACTAATCCTCAAGTTTAGCAGGTTAACAACAGTCAGCATGATGCAGTTTTATTGAACATACAAAAGTGAACATCAACACATGAACACACAGCCAAATATAATCATCAAAGTGCTGTTTCCAAAAACAACAGAAACACGATGCAAAACCAAAGCAGATAAAAACAAACTGATGGCAATGATTAGTGTCGTTTGATTAAAATGGAAATGTGGTACATCTTTAAATACATACTGTCTGCTGATTGGATTCACATAACAACACAACAAATGAGGAGCAAAAGGAAGAGAGCATTTAAAACCAATCAAAACAAATTAAATCAAATATACAAAGAACGAAACGTGTTCACATGTTCGCAGTGGCCAAGCTTGAAATCAGTGCAAACAGCAGAAAGTGACAAAATTCAAAACTAACATCCCGTGACTCAACAGCACATTCACAGTTGACAATAACACGGACACATTTGTCTTGAAATTATAAAGCAAAAATCTCTTTTTTAAAAATATTCCCTTCATACCTTAATATTTCCTCTGTAAATACAGACAAAGAGTCCATGTGAAAATGACCTGGGTGTACTTACATACTTTTACAGCTGTAACAACTATGTTTGTGTCTCTGTCTGAGTGGACTTTGGACATTAGACAAATGGTTACAAAGTCGCGTTAAGCTTCTTATTAAGATCATTTCTTTTTAACTTATTTTGCGATTTCACTAAACTTTGTGAAGCAGGAGGAATGTAACTGCAGTCTTTCATTTAAAATCTGAATAAAGGACACAAAGTAAATCCTCGAAAAGCCTTTTAGTCATCAGGACTGGATGTGTCCTGGCAAACCCCGAAATTCCAGGTTGACAGAAATGATAGTGAAATGATATCCTTCCTTTGTATTCTCAAATATATTTAACAAGACTTTGCACGTCTTTAGAAAACAAATGATCTGAAGAACCCTTGCACTTCTTTAAAAACATTAGAAGCAGTTAAAGGCTTTAGCAGCAACAATCTGCAAAGATGAGAGACACACTGAGCCTTCGTTAAGGTTATTATTGCTTTATATCAGCTGGAGAAGAAATGTTCTGGCTTATAAAAAAGAAGAAATCAAATGTGTCTCCTTGTACGCCTCTGAACTGCCCTCAGAGCAGCTGGTACTTTCTGAAAGACCCAGTCCCCACTTACACTTATTCATCTGCAGAGTGCACTGGATTCTCTTCAGTTTCTAAAAACCTTGAAAGACACTTCACTTTCATTTTCATTTTTGTGAGTGGATGAAGTTGCAGGAAGGCAAATCTTTCAGTTAGCACAGTTGATAAGAGGAGATTGTGTTGGTGTGGCCAAAGTGTTTCCTCTGTTTTCAATTTGGTCTCGCTTCATGTCCGACTTGGCTGACACGGCTGCTGAGTTTCAGCTGCAGACCCGCTCTCATCCCAGTGATGACCATTCAAAGGTCAGAAACAGAAGCTGCTGCACAGCGTGAGCGGTCAAACAGGGACTTCTTCTTAGAGACTCCAGGTTTAGAAATGTTTCATCATATTACATATAAAGAGGAGGAAAACAGCATTCCTGCCTTTATCCAAATGTTTTACCTTTTTAAAGCTTAATTTGAGGAAAGAAAAACTTTCTTTTGTATATTTCCAAAACTGCTCTGAGGAGCCAGACTTGAAGAACTTTCCCTTGGTCGAGTGGATTTCACGAGGTTTTTGAAGAGGGTTCTAACTTGTTTTTGATCTATAAACATTTTCAGCAGATCAGCGAAGTTTAACTTCCTGTGTGTTTTAAAGTAATGTTACATGACTGCACCCAGATAAAGGGGACTTCATTTCATGTTTCAGATTGATTTGGCACAAACATGTTTTCTTTGAAACCCATAACAACCCAAGTTCACTGCAGCTCCCATTGGTCTGCTCCATTACACTTACACACCTAGTTTAATGTACAGTTACTTTATGCAGACCCAGAGTCTGTTAAGTCTTTCTCACCTCGCTCTAATGCAAACAAGTTAAGCTTCCTTGAATATAAAGCTGTTAGTTTTAAAACGGTCCATAGCGACATCCTGTGGATCAGCCAGAATTCCCTGCACCTCTAACTGAAATTTATTTATTAACCTTTATTTAACCAGGAAGATCCCATTGAGATTAAAAACCTCTTTTTCAAGGGAGACCTGGCCAAGATAGGAAATGTAACTGGAAAAAAAAACCACACAAACTTAAACTAGGAATGAAGTGAGAAATTATTTAAAACACAAATATGGCTCGTTGCTGGACTTGAAAATAATAGATTTAAGATTGAGCAATCAAACGCTGCCTCAAACAAACGTTTCATCTCTGTTGAGGATTCAAACTAACAGCGGCTGCTGTGGGATTTGAGCTGGATGAGAGACAAAGCAGAGAAACTGCAAAGTGACTTCCAGCTGCCGTCTGTGCTCAGTTCATCCAGGCGTAGGCATACAGGCCGTTCTTCCTCCACAGATCACACTGAGGAGAGGTGTAGTTACTGTCCACCTCAAGGATGTCGGACAAGAAAGCAATGGCTGATGGGTACTCGGACCACTTTGTCTCCACCTTACCTGCAAGGAGTAAAGAGAAACAGTGTAACTTGAAGGCACAAAAGTATCAAGGCGGGAGGTGGACGAGGTCAAATCCCCTCGTCCAGCACACAGTCTAGTGTACAGTATGTTTTCCTTTTTAAATCTGCATCTGGCCAGTTCCTTATCCTTTTTGGCTGCCTCTGAAAGTGATATGCAAAAAGGAAATTAGTGGAGTCAACGTGTGTCCCGCTCCCTTTGTAGCCATCTGTCACCACTGTTGTATCAGCCACTCTTGTGAGGGTGTGCTTGGGTCTCAGTAGTGGACGTTATATCCATCAGAATTTCAGATGAACCCACATCTCTGTGTGTCCGACCATTTACTGTCCACCAGTGTGCTAAGGGGTGAGCGATATAACCTCAAAATCATGTCAATATCTGGAGAAAACGTGTGATAACAACTGATGATATAGAAAAAGAAAATACTCGAAGCTCTCCTTTACCATCATATAACTGGATCCATCATTTCAACCCAGCATTTGCTCTTCGTGTCATACGGAGTGCGACTAGCAAGTGAATTAGTTTGAGTCATTTTTTAACTTTTCAGTCACCACCTGCTTGTGTCTCCCACCTTTGGTGAGAACAGTTTTCATGGATATTTTTCAAAGCGTTGTGCTTTGCTGGAGGTTGTTGGAGTAGCTTCGGTTTTACTAAATCAATCATTGGACACGTGGTATGACACGCCTGGGTTTTTCTTGTTGTAGTCCACACTGAAAAATATAAACACATGGTGTGCTTGTAGCAATGATGTGACAATATGACACTTTCATGTAAAATTGTGCACAATATGATACGGCACAGTCTGCAGCACACGCACACAGCCGATGGGTAAAAGCCATGTGCTGGCAATCAGCCACAAACAGGCTTTAACCCTTCAAAGCAAGCAAGTGGATCAGCTACACAAAATCTCACCACCTTACATTTGTTACAAAACGGCAAACTATCGACGGAGTCCAAAATCTTTGGGAGCCAGCCTCAAATTGCCATCGGTGTAATGCAGTTTCATTTTCAGCATTGGAGGCTGCTGCTTAATAAAGACACGCCGTGATGACATGAATTTCAATGTACAAAGGCAAAGAAAAAAAAAAAACACGTCACACTAATACACTGAGTCATCAAATGAGAAATCCAAGGTAGTTCCTTATGAGCCCTTCATAAGGCTAAAAGTCTTTTACATCACATTTTTCGATGGATGAGGATTGTTTCTGCTGAATTTGTTCAAAGTACCTCCTGAGCTATAAGTTAACTCACAGGTACTCTGAACAAAGGAACATCAGCAAGCTCCGAGCACTGCTTAACAAAGGGCACAGAGGTCAGCTGATAGAGATGTGCAGAAGGAGAAACACCATTTAGTGTTAGGAACCTGCTTTTATCTCGGATGCTAAGAGCAACCCTATTCTCTTATTGTTCTCTTCTGCTCCTTAGAGGAATTTTAGGGGTCATTTTCTGGTCCTGAGTGGCAGCAGTGAGATGGGCGAGCAGCACAAACACTGATGTGTAATACAAATACAAAAAGACGGGTTCTTGCCATCATCACATCACATCTGATAAAGTAGGGTTTGCTCACTTTGATTTTTTTTAAAACACAAAGTGTAGCACCTCAGTTAACTGTTTTTATTCCTCTTCTTCTGATTGGCTGCACCTCGCAAACAGAAGGTTTAGGCAGGTGGCATTTTGTTCATTCTCAAGCACAGAGATATCTGAACTTGTCCATTAGCCTGAAGTTTTGGCTCACAGCAATTACTTGCAAAGACTTATTTGAAGCCCTGAATCCACTATTTTAACTCCACACACACAATAACTTCTCTTATCTATGATTTACAAACAGCCCTCACCTGTTTTGGCAAAGCTGACGAGATTGCGTGTGATGAGATCCTGAAAGCGCCGGTCCTTATCGGAGAGAGGTTTCCCTAAAATGAACTCCAGCCCTCCAAAGAACGCCACGGCATCCAGACAGTGGAAGGAGAAGCGGCTGGGGAATGGCAGCAGGTCGCTGGACGTGTTGACAGGTCCGGATGGCGTGTGCCTCACCACGTAGCGATACACCGGACTTTTGAGAGCAGCTGAGAAATGGTTACAAAAGAGCTTATTAGACTGTCAAAAATGACAAAAAACCAAATGTATCCTGCTGTAAATGTTCCACTTTCTATCTTCATAAACACAAAAGAAAACAAATCCTGCAGTTGCAGCATCAATGCCTCTTTATTAATTGTTGTTATTAAAATTACTCTTGTCACCTGAAGAAAAAGAATCTTCAACCAAATGTCAAATGTGAAAAACACTTTTGACATTTGTTTCAAACACTTACGACAAAAGAAACTTTGAATTACGCAAGCATTGCTGACATTACACAGGTGGAAGCGACCTCACATCTTTTTTATGATTTCTTTGCTTCCACAGTGTCAGAAAACTGAAAATGTCTGCAATAGTCTCTTGAAGCCAAAGGCAAAGTCACCACATTCTTTTTACCATCATTCCTCAATATAATGAGAAATAAATGTACCAACACACTAAAGCGAATACGAGTGGAATGTTTGAGTCGTGGACTTTAAAAGTAACTTAAATGGAAAAATAGTTTTAGATTACCCATCTGTCCTCTGGCTTATTAATTAATTGGGCCTTTGTTGAAGCGACTCTAGTTTGGATTTATATTTTAATGCTTGACATTCACGAATACGATCAAACGTTTAGTGCGCAAGTCTGGGGGGGAGTTTTCACTGGAGTGTTCAAATTACACATTTTTTGGGAGATTATTTTAGCAGCAATTCGATGTGTCTGCAAAACCTCTGATGCAAGTCAGCGAGGATGGAAGACCAGCTGGATAGAAGTTCCCTCCAGAGATCCGAACTATATGCAAAAAAAGTTGATCTTTGACATCCAATGACATCTCATACTTTTTGTTCTTTCTCGACACTCATGACAGGATGAAATAAAAAGCTTAGCTACACTGTTGCTGATCCCTCACTTGTGAAATCTTGGGGCAGCAGTCCAAACCTTCCTGAAAAGCAGCAAAGATTTAAAACAGCTGGAACTGTGAAATATTCATGTTTTTAAAGCTAAAACTTCAAATTGCCTGCATGTGACACATTTAGGGGCTAAAGTTAAGTTCTTGTACTCCAGTTTCCTCCCTTAATCCAAAGACGTGCATGTTAGCTTAACTAGCTAACAAGGCTGTGAGAGTGAACGGCCATCTGTGAAGGACCCAGCTTCTCACCCTGTGACATCCTAGACAGAAGTGTCATTCATCACTTCAGAGATCATGTCTCCACTGCTCTACAGTCCAGTGGCGTTACATCCCGTAACGTAAGGCTTAGACGCAGTTGCTCAGCATAGGAAACCCATTCCATGAACTGTTCTTCAGCTAATCTGACGAGCACATGAAGTTTGGAGGTCTGTAGTGATTGGCTCTGCAGAAAGTTAACAACCTCTGCACATCCACTCGAAGATTTCATGTGGTCTTCCACTGTGTTATAATACCACTAAAGGTTGACTGGAAATTTCCTGACTGGGCTTATTGCACAGGTGGTGTATTATCGTGGTACCATGCACGGGTGTATGCACCTGTGGCCACGGAGGTGATTAGACCACCTGAACCTTCAGGGATTTGGTTGGGTGACTGAATACTTTTGGCAAATTAGGGCGTGTGAAAATTGTTGGAAAATAAGTATATAGCAACAAAAAATGTTAATATGCAATGAAAGTGTAATGTGAGTACATACAGTCGGTATATTTCTGTTCTAAGAAACATAAAACCTACCTAACTGTGTTTTTTTGGTGTTACGTACATTTTTAGAGTCAAATGTTATTTGAAAAGCTTTTTTCTATTATTTCAGCCACAAGCAATGTTTCATTTCTTGCTGAAACCAACATGTAGGTTCCTTTTGAATCTCCCATTTATCAGTCATTTCGAGCCCAGATTGACTGTGACTCAGCGAGAGATGAAAAAAAAGACAAAAAAACAAACAAAAAAAACCAAGCTGCACAAGATAAAAAACCCAATGAAGCAAGTGGAAGAAAAATCACCCAGGATGCCCTGCAGTCGCCTCACACAACAGCTAAATGTCACTTTACTCAGAGTTTCACCGATGACACCAAACCTACACGAAGCACAATGGTGCCATACTGCAAAGGAAGGAAGGGGGCTTGCTACTGTGAAAAGAAAACGACTTGTAACATATATTTGTGTTACATTATACTAATATGTCGGAGATCACTTCACTTTTGGTATCAGCAGAGAAAAACACTCAGCTTTTGTCGCTCTCACTAAGAACCAATAAATATATCAGAAAGTATTATAAAGTAAAGATTACAAAGCAAAGAAACAAAGAAAGCAAATAACTTCTGTTCTCAGATACTTTTACTGTAATATTTAGATTTTCTTCTACTCAACTACATGTCAGAGTAGGGTTGCTCTGGGTGATGGATCAATATTATCAATATGAGGTACTGTATATGTTACACTTTGATAAAGTTTAATATAGCCACATCTTTGCTTCTAAATGAATGTGTGTGGGGATCCATCATCATCATCTCCAAACTAGAATAAATGAAAAGACAGTGTGCTGCAAGAGGGCAGCTACCAGGGCCATGGCCAAGACTAAAGCTGAGCACTGCAGCCAAGGAAAGGTAGACAGCTTTTACTTCCTCTGCCTCTTACAATAAGGGTATAAACCAGTATGCTGACTAAGCGTGCTGACTGAATCTTGACTGATGTGGTGATTGGTTAGAGCAGTGGTTCCCAAACTTTTTTTGCTGGGCCCCCCTTTGTTTTACAGAAAAATGTTTGCCCCCCCGCGTCCGTGATTTAAACAGCCCAGCGCTGCTCCCGACGAAGGGAAAACCAATTCTGCAGGGAGACCTACCTCGGCACTTGTGCAGGTGAAGCCAAAGGGCAGACATGCTTCACCATATTTTCTAGTCTTTGGCTTAGAATGAAGTTGGTTTGGAAACATATTCAGCGATGCTTCATCTCCTGCTTTGCGTTTCTGTAGGCGCCTGTGCTAGCAGTGTCCAAGCGTTTTGTTCCCCCCCCCCCCCCCCCCCCCCCCTTTCATCCTGCACCCCCCCTGCCATGGCTCTGCACCCCCCCTAGGGGGCGGGCCCCACACTTTGGGAAGGTCTGGGTTAGAGAGACTCAACTCTAATCCCCCACATATACTGGTTAGAGTGGAGACAAAGTGAAGCCTAAGATGGAAATTGGGTGTTGTGAAATAACAATTCAGTCAGAAATTGGTCAAACTTTATTCAACCAGTTGCAGTAACCATGGTGAGGCCTCCACTTCAAAACACTTAGATGATCCACCCTGCTGGTTTTCCAGCTGCCACTTAATCATCACTGAGCACTGCACATCTGGGTTAAAGCTCTTATTATGGGAGAAACTATTATCAATTTTATTGTTATAATCATGATATTATTCAGTGATCCATGAGTTTACCTGCAGCCCTCTGGGCCAGGTCGTTGTTGGGACAGGTGACCCTGATGTCAGACACCATGGTGGTATAGGACCTCTCTGGGCAGCGGTCTTTGGTTGGACACCAGGCTGAAGATGGATACAGCCGCAACGCCTCCTTGACGAGACCGTCGCCGAATGACTTAAGTTTAGCTGAGAGGAAAACGACACAGACATATACAGTCCACACATAATATGTTATCATGTGAAGTGCTTACACAGATTTTCCTGTTTAAACTCAGTTTCAGTCCCTGGCATCATACGTCAGTGAGCAGGATGCAATCAAACAGAACAGTGGCCTGAACTATGAAACTGGATTTGGGCTTAGTGAGGTAAAGCCTAGTTTTCAGTGTCAAGAGCGTGGTTGACTTCTTAATGGGCTACACTGTCATGGTACTTTATAGAGCACACCTAACCTTATTTTCTAAAATCTTTTTCCTCCACGCTAATAATTTTACCTGATCAGGTAAAAAATATACAGTAAAAAAACCTTGAATGTTAAGCACATGGCAACAGTAAGGAGGAAGAACTCCTTTTTAACAAGTAGAGACAGTAGAAAGCCTGGGTCTGCTTTAAGGCCCAATATCTTACTAATATTTTAGGAAATTTCTTTCAGTCTGTTTGTTCTTTGCCTATCCTGACAACCTTTCATGTGATCATGTGATTCACATCTTTTAGATGTGTTGCTAGGAAACCCAGAGTGTAAGTGAGACTGACCTTGTTTGAATGAATGATTCTCATATTTAGGATAAAGGTTCTGTTACCAGCGTTTCCCTGAAGCCCCAGTCACACAGACCCAGAGAGGGGGCGTGGCTAATCACTACGCAAAATTCTGTATTCCATGAGTAGCTGCTGGAGACGCCCAGCAGTAGCAAGGTGAAATGGATTCCTGAGAAGTATACGATGCTCAACATTTCCTTGGTTGCAGGTTGCAGCCATAGGGTACTCTATGGCAGCGGGCCCCAACCTTTTTTGCGCCACGGACCGGTTTAATGTCAGACAATATTTTCACAGACCGGCCATTAAGGTGCAACAAAATACAACAAAATAAAATGATATGACCGAGACAAAAACTGTGGTATTTTGTAAATATAATAATAAACGCGAATTCACTGTGTAATTGTGTAACTTTATTAGCAGCGTCCTCCTGAAATGCGCCAACAACACTGAGAGTAACATCCTCATCTCTGCACCTTAATGCTCTCTGGTCGCTATGGTAACGCGTAAATATTTCTTTCAAAACAAGACACACAGCTTCATCACGGGAAAAGACCCTGAAAACCATAAATTTCACACCGGAGCCTCAACTCTTGCGGCCCGGTACCAAATGACTCACGGACCGGTACCAGACTGTGTCCCGGGGGTTGGGGACCGCTGCTCTATGGTGCAACCAATACACACACACAGGCATGTTTATTGGGCCATGTTTGTAAAGATATTGATTCATTAATGATTCAAATATTCTCAAATTCCCAAGCCTCCTGTGACTTCATTCAACCATCACTACAAACTACAAAGCACTAACCCTGATCTTGGTCTAATTCCCTGAAGCCAAGTGGCTACAATCTCTGAGAGAATCCTTGATCGTGGCTCAAGAGTTGGGAGTTCGCCTTGTAATCGGAAGGTTGCCGGTTCGAGCCCCGGCTTGGACAGTCTCGGTCGTTGTGTCCTTGGGCAAGACACTTCACCCGTTGCCTACTGGTGGTGGTCAGAGGGCCAGGTGGCGCCAGTGTCCGGCGGCCTCGCCTCTGTCAGTGCGCCCCAGGGTGGCTGTGGCTACAATGTAGCTGCTATCACCAATGGGTGGATGACTGGTTGTGTAAAGCGCTTTGGGGTCCTTAGGGACTAGAAAAGCGCTATACAAATACAGGCCATGTACCATTTTACCATAGCAGTCATTTCTTCCAGCACAGTGGCTCCATGGTTGCTTGCATGCGATAAATTTAGAAGACGTCTACAAAAAAAACCTGGGTTACACCCCCTTTAAAGCCGTTACCTGTTACGAACCACGTGTAGTCCCCCCAGGTCCACTCGGAGATGTTTGTAGATGGAGGACTGTGGAGGAAACACAGCACTGAAGTGGAGACTCATCTCAGCACAAGCTGAATGTGGAGAAACGGAAGCAGGTGAACTCACGCGAAGTCAGCCTCTTGCTCTGTTGTTCCGACAAGGAAAGGGACGTCACTGTGCTCTCCTTTCTTCTCCCACAGCTCAAAAGGGGGCGCTTTGAGGACGTAGCCGTCCACTACTGCAACCGGGCCGATGGATTTCCCTTTGGTGGGGAGGTCAGTCATCTCATCTGCTGCCCAGGAGGGGTACTCCTGCCATGGGATGGCCTAGGAATACATGCTTATTGTTTTTAGCATAAGATTCAAGACGAAGGAAACAAACTTATATTCATCTTAATGGTTCTTTTGGACAGGAGAGGAGCACAATGTATGTAAAGACGACTGGTCCACAGTGAGTTTAGGTTTCGCTTTCATAAAACACGACTATTTTTTAATTTGTATTTAACAGAATTACGGGGTAAAATAAGACGGAAACTGCTCTTTTTCCAGTCTCCTGAGTGGCATCTTGAATCACTTACTTTGACATTTTAAAAACCTAATAACAGTAACCTGCAGTCTGATGACTGTCACAGTTTTAAAAGTTCAGCTGTCATCATCATTTCATGACATACATTATTCATAATTCCTCCCGGGGTCATCGTCATGTTGAAATGAAGCTCTTCATGTACCTACAGGTTCTCTTCTCATCAGAGGATCCTCAGTTTAATGAAGCTCAGTGGTGTTTGAGGGAAAGCTGCCTGTAATCATGGCTGCAAATTATATTTAGTGTCCCATTTATTCATCAACTGCATAGGAAAATTAGAGATGTCCAGGTCTTTTGGCACCTGGACGTGACATTATGAGCCATCAAAATGAAAAATGTAATTTTAATTTTGATCAAAATGTCAGAACCGTTTGGATAGATGAGCTACGAATGAGATATTTCCTGATATCTTTAGACATTAAGGAGAATATTACAGAAATTAACGTTTTTCTGTTATTAGATTTTTTATTACTGTGATAGCTTCGTTGCCTTTCACAGATTTTTTACAGCAAGGCTCTCCAGTTAGGATGGATTGTCTGCCTCCTCCTCCCCCTACCTGCAGGACCTGTCCGATAGAGAGGCGCCTCAGGCAGGCCAGATCTCCGCAGCCCGTCTTATTCAGGAACGCCAGGTTGTCCACCTCGGCTTGTTCCAGGGTCGCATTGTAAATGTACGAGCCGCTCATGTCCACTGCTGCATGAAAGAGACCCTTGGCTAATGGTGACATCATCAGGGTCCACACTGACGTTCCACCTTTAGGAGAGCAAAGTACAAAAATGGGAGCAGCAGCTGGTTGCAGGTGATGGAGCGGTTCTACTGGTTTGCCTTATTATTAAATACATAGACAACATAGCAAGCACCTGCACGTTCAAACTCTCCCAAAAGATGTGAAGTGTACACTTATGTTTTCAGGACTTTTAGGAACAAGTAATTATCTTTCATGTGGTTGTGGAAGAATTTTGGCCCACTCTTGTTTACAGATCGCTTCAGTTCATTGAGGTTTGTGGCATTCTGCAGTTCTTATTAGGTTCTGTGATAGCATTTCCATCAGGCTGCACTGCAAAAGGCATTTTGAAATTTCTGGTATGAACATAGTCATAAATTGCTGATTTGTGCATCTGCACCATTCACACACAGATTGGTGCATATACCGTATGTTTCGGACCATAAAGTGCACCGGATTATAACCTAATCTCATATTGTGGATGGATTATCTCAGTTGTTCTCCTCACTGAAGTTTGGTCCGTTTACAGCATCCTAACCATTGGGAACCCTCACGTTAACTTTTATCGAGTCGAAAGAGTTAACGTTCCACCTCCACTGTGTTTATGTTATGCTAACATAGCTGTGTCGCTAGCGATCACGTAGCACATCCTTATATACCAGCTAGCCCAACTTCAGTGACCCTACAAACGTCACTGCTGTTTAGTTTTCTGTCTTCATTTATGTTGGAAGTGATAGCAGAGCTGTACGTTTGAATTTTTTCAGAAATCTCTCAGTCAGAACATGCTATATCATGTTTAGGTGGAAACCAGCGAGCTAACTTCCTGCTAACTTCTAACTCCGTTAAATGCCTGGATGTTAAACTTAATTGTTACACCTGGTAAAGCAGCAACGCTGATGATTTTATTAAAGATGAAAGAATTTAGACAGTTTTTAACTCTCAGTGATGCTGCAGGGTTCGTTTGACTTTGGGCCCTGAAGAAGATGGAGTTTAGGACACTGATTACTCCGCGAGGCACCTGACGATGCTCCAACAATCCATCAAGCGCAGTGTTGCCAACTTAGCGACTTTGTCGCTATATTTAGCGAGTTTTCAGACCCCCTTAGCGACTTTTTTTCTAAAACGCAACTAGCGACAAATCTGGCGACTTTTAGGACAACCAATAGCGATTTTCCTTCCTGAGGAGTTGGCAACACTGATCAAGCGGTGCGGCTTCGTAGCTTACCAAAGTCGCACTAAAACATTTTTGACAGATTTTTGAGCGCCGTGTAGCACATAAAATCAGTTCGAGGTCAGTAAGCACAACCAGAATTCATACATAAGGCACTCTGTAGATTATTGAGAAAATTAAAGGATTTTAAGTGCGCCTTATAGTGCGGAAAATACGTTACCGCAGTTAGTAAATTGTTCTAGAGCTCTTGTTCAGTGGTTTGCTGCCGTTTTCCCTTCTAAAAAGGCCATTTTGTTCAATATTTTTCTAATTCTTCTGTCACAAACTTCGTGAAGCCAACTGAGTCTGAAGTGTAGCTCTTTGGTGTTCTACAGTTTCTCTGAGCTTTGGCAGAGGGTTTGACCCAGGGATAAATTTGCTGGGGTGCTAAGACTCTGACACTGGTAACATCCGCCTGAATACTCCAAACCAGTAAACTGCCACAGCTTCTGTTTTTATAGATACTTTAGCAATGATCAGTTAATCAAGGGCATTTCATTAGCATCACCTAGCTGCCAGTTAGCCTCTTCAATCAAATTTAAGCAGTGACCATGTACTTCCACAGGACTCTAATGTCTACCACTGCAGACGGTTTGATTATCGCCCTGTTTAAATGATATGGTCATAAGGTATACAAAGTATACTTGCTACTGCCATTAATACAATATAATACTGTGGAAAACACTGACCCATCTCTTTTTATCAGTTTTTTGTTTTTACTTCAAATGACAGTTTTCTTTATGTCAGTATACACTGCGTTCATTCGCAGTACAATACTGACCAAAATACTACCAGCACATCAGTGCTTAACATGATTTGTCTTTTAAATAACTGTTATACGACTCTGGCAGTGTCTTTAATGCTTCTGTAGATTTGATCAAATCGCTGTAACTGCTTTGGGCATTCACTATAAATAACTTTAATGTGCACATTCTCTACTAGCAAGTGAGTTACTGCTGTAACTTCGAAAACATAAGTGAGTGTTATATTTTATAATCACAACACCACATGACAGATCTAATCTGTGTTCCTGTTAATATATTTTATCTCTTCTTTTAATTAGATCGAATCTTTTCTAGGACACAGACATAAAACATTCAATCCTTTAGGGTAAGTTTGAGACTGCATGTGTCACAGCATGTCCCGATGACACTTTTAATGATTTTTTTTAATACTGTTTATACCTGAGCTCTGTCCAAATATGGTAACTTTGCCAGGATCTCCTCCAAACACACGGATGTTCTTCTGAACCCACTTCAGAGCTGCGATCTGATCCAGGAAGCCATAATTCCCTGCAGAGGAGGGAAGGGGAGAGTTGAGAAGAGATCGATTAGTCAGGTTTTGATGCAGCCTTTTTTCTGATGTCCTATTTTCTCAATCAGAAACCAGCTTTCTGTGGTGTTCTGGCAGCATGAACTAAATTTAACTCATCTCAAGCTGAGGGAGCGAGGAAATGGGGCAGGGGATGATTACAACTATTAAAAATGAGCAGTGATAGTGAAGAGGACAGAGAGGAGGCTCTGGAATGCCGAAAAGGAGTCGTGTGCCCTGCCATCACACCATCGTGTCACGCAAGGCTCTGCACATCAAGGTCACAGTGGGCTTATTCGGGTTGCGTAACAGAAATGACCCACTTGACTCACAGCGCAAAAATGCAAACAAGCAGGAGGAAGCCTAGGAAAGAGCTCCATTTATAAAGATCGCATTAGCATTCATTAAGTATACACATCTTAATGGAAGGCTATGGACTTCTCAGCATTCCCTCTAACTGGGAGCACAATGTAAACACCATAAATATTAAAAGGGTCGGTTTAAGTGGTAAATGGCTTGTAAGAAAATACACTACAGCCATTAGAACTTCTTTAACTCCACACGATGCACTGCAGCGACCTAACAGAAGCCGTTAAAAGCTCCCTGCAAGTGTCACTACTTCTGAAACTCCACGACGCTAATTAGGGTCTTTAACTGAGCATGTAAAAAGGTTTGTTTGTTCAAACTCGGCTGCATTTTATTCCACTTTATTTGTTTAGTAAATGGCTCACGGTTCACCTCTGAGGGAACCAAACAATAATGAGAACGGGCCTGAAGACGGAGCGCAAGCTGTGTCTCGGTTCCACATCGCATGCCAGCTGCGTACGCTAACCGTGCGGTCGATGGTGACAGGGAAAGGCTTTGTAGTTTAGAGGCTGTTAGCCAGACTGTGTGAGCGATGGAGTGGTTTTAAAACGTCATTAGTAAGCACAGACAGCAGAGTGAATGAGGTGAAAGTACCACTCTGACCAAGTGGACAGACTTGTCATGTGTTGCTGTTGGTAAACTCACACTCTCCATCTCTTTGTGTTCTCATCAGTCTGCTGTCACAAAAGCACCGAAATGACCCGATCTAGCTTTCCAAGTCAGTCGGACAGATATCTGATTTAAATATGTTGATTCGTATAATCTATCACGCATCATATTTCAGTGTTACCTCAAAATTCTAATATTCAGATCTTTGTTACGTGTTATAAATACCCAACGTTTGGTCATCTCACTGCAGGCTTCTCAATTCAGTTTTATTTATATAGCGCCGAATCACAACAGTTACTTCAAGCCACTTTGCGAGGCAAAGACAGTACAATGATACACGTTCCATTTTTATAGTTTCAGATTATATTTAAAGTCGATGAATAATTATCAGCTACACCTTTATATTCTACTCTTGGTCTCCTTAAGTTACTTTGACAGGTCAAATAATTTTTACTCATCTTAAACTGGAGATTTGTGCATTTTGAAAATACTGGAATAAGCTCGTATTTTCAGGCTCATTTATCAAATATGGAGTTTTGGGCTGCGAAAAGAAAACATGACCACTTATACCTAGAACTGCAGAGGATGTCATCTTTACCCCACAGAAATTATTGCAAAACCATTACTATGGCATGCTGGGTTGCCTAGCAACACACCCGTTTACACAACAACACAAGGCTGCTCTTCCTTTCACAGCTAGCAACAGCTGATTGATAAATGAATTTAAGGCAGCGTAGCTAGGTAAAATATGAATAATTAATGCCGGGCTGAGGATGCAGAGCAGAGCGGGCAGTGTGTGACCAAGCGTGTGGAAAACCAAGCAGGTTGCTGTCTGTACAGAGCAGCAGGGGAACGTAGCTAAACTGAGCAGGGAGCCCAGACTGTGGAGAACTGATATGATGCTTAAAAACGAAGTGAAATCCACAGCCCGGTAGCCAAGGTTTCAGGACTGTGCGGAGCGCTCAGGCAGAGGTGGACAAGATAATGAACTTGGACTGATCTACTATTACAATATTTTTTTAACCTCTGGGTGGTCTTGGGTCGATTTGTGCCATTTTTCATTGTTCGTATACACGCCATTTGCACTGTGTTGAACGGAATATAGCCAACTTTTCCAAAAAAAAGTCTGGTTACATATATTTCAAAATTCCAGTCTGACTCCCTTAAATTAGCTTCAGTGGCTGAGCTACAGATAAACTTACACTATTGGTCCTAGTGGTCGATTTGTGCCCCATTGAAACCCATTATAAACGCTATTTCCCATTCCACGGTCATTACAACCAAATAATGGGCCATCTTCCGAATGTTGGTGGTACTCGGGAGTCCGGGCCTTGGAATTGTATCTTTTGGGAAATATTTGATTTCTTTGTTTTTTGGGGCTAAAAAAACAGTGCGGCCATGTGACGAAACCGGGATATAAAGGGTTAAAATCCGCGAAATGTAATTAAAACTTGATATGAATATTTCAAGGAGAAGTAGGTCTAAAAGATTGGCTAATTTAAAGTGGAAAAAAATATTAATATATAGATATTTTATGGCACTTTTCATGGCGTGGTCGATTTGTGGCTCTAAGCCCAATAGTGTATGCATTTTTCTAGGACCCCCCAGAGGTTAAATGCATTTCTATGATTTTGTATTGAGCTGCAAGGTCGAGTTTAAAATTTAGGCAATAGCTGTTCAGTCTATTTCACAGCAGTCTGTTTTTATACCGTCTATATTTCAGTGCAAATAATGCCAAACTTAATTTTCAACTTTTCATAAAGTTCTTCTTCTGTAAGAACTACATTTTTTCAGAAGTGTTAGCTGTTGTGTTATCACTTTATTCTAATGTCACTGTACTGGGCTGCGACCCAGTACTTGTATTTCTGACTTTACAATTTGATATATTGTTCATAGTTTTGGTTTCCTTTAGTTCTTAGTGATTATAGTCCTTCCTCTCTTTGTGTTTATCTTCGCCTGTGTTAGTCTCTGTTCCCGTGTCTACTCTGTACTTTTCCCGTGTCCCACGGCTGCGTATTGTGTCGTGTTTCCTGTTTTACTTTGAAGGTCTGTGTCTTATGTCAGTGTATTCTGTTTTGCTTCCTCCCTGTGTCGTAATGTTTATGGAGGATCAGCTGTGTCTCCCTCCTGTACGCCATTTCCTCGTTTCTCTCTGTGTATATATAGTTTGTGTTACCCCCGGATTACCTCTGCTCTCCATCCCGTTTCCAGGTTTTCAAGTTTCTTGTTTCTAGTTTCAGGTGTTATTCCATGCTTAGTTTTTCCCAGTTTAGGTTTTCTTAGCTTTCCCTGTTCCACCTGTTTGTAGTTTGGTAGCAGCCAAAATAAAGACTCACTTTTTGTCATTATCCGTTCTGGTCTCCGTTTGCCTGCACTTGGGTCCACGCTCCGCTCATATCCCGACAATTTGCCTCGCAGATCGTGACATCTAATCTGTGTCGTAGCTTCATTTTAGGTCATTGATATTACAGATCATTGAAAAAACTAATAAAAGGTATGAAAAGCCAGTGGGCGGGGCTTGTGCGCTGACATAATTGTGGTGCTGAGATCTCTGTCACTGACAACATACAGAGGCAAACGTAGGAAAAGCTTGTTTAGTGTGAAGCCTTTAGGCTCACAGGGGAGAGTTGTATGCACAGTGACCTCATTATTTGAGACATTAATCATGTCAAAATCCATTGCAACAGGTTACATAAGGGTCAGAAAATTGGAAGAGTTGAACAGGTCTCCTTTAACCTTTCCTGATATCTAACAAATGTCTTACAGAACATGTATATTCATTAGCTTGTTTCAGCTAAGGCTTCAGGCTACAAATATCATGCAGCCAGTTGTTTGCAGGCTGCAGTAAAACACTCCACATTCGTCCTGCTGTGCATCACCGACTAACCTGAGGTGTTTCTTGGAGAACCTTCTCTCAGCATCTGTAGGGCGAGAAAGCCAAAGGCATTGAGTCTGTAGTTGAAGCTGACGTAAACCACTTTTGTGTCGGCGGCGAGCTTCTCCGTAGGCGAGTATCCCTTCTCTCCTCCGCTGAGCATGTGCAGGTATCCTCCGTGGATCCACACCATGACGGGAAGCTTGGCGTCAGGCTGCAGGGTGGGGGTCCAAACGTTGATGAACAGGCAGTCCTCCTGGCCCATCACCTTCCCCGTGCTCGACAAGGGCCTCACCTGAGGACACATGCTGCGAAAGTGGCCCGCATCGATAACCCCACTCTTGCATACCGGTTCAACTGGAGGAGCCCAGCGCAGGCCACCAACAGGTGGAGCAGCGTAGGACATGCCTTTAAAGGAGTAGGCTCCATTTTTCTACAAAGAAAAGATTAAAACTGTCAGAGCATACTTGTTGTACTTTCCTGAAGATCTGAGTTTTGGAGGAGGATCCCAGGACCCACTGCACTGTGGTGGATTTTTGTGTGATATGTATAACTATGTAACTATATACACAGGGCTCTAGAGTGCGACCAATTTGGTCACAAATGTGACCAAATTTTTCAGTGGTGCGACTAAAAAAAAACATTTGGTTGCACCTGTGCGACCAAATGTTCGGGTAGCAAAAAAAAAAAAAAATCTGCAACCTTCCTTGTGGTCAACAACAGACACACGTTATGCCCCTATCGTGGACTAAACCAATCAGAGATAGTAAGGGGCGGGACCTCTCTGATTGGCTGTGGTCCAGTTGAAAGTGCAGGTGGAAGTGGGAGGTGAGTAGCTTGAATAAAGCGATATCAATTCATTAAATCCTGAATCGACTTTTAAACATAACTGTGTTTTGCCAGAAACGACAGATTCTCAGATTAAAGCTCACAAAACTATTTCAACAACAAACAGCAAATGAGAGCAGGTACACGGATTCCACACGAAGACGTAAACACAGAGCGGACCCGACACATCAGAATCAACTTTGTCTTTTGGCCCGTAGACGGACACGCTGTCGGAGCTTAGCGATCCTGATGCGTCCGGTCCGCGCTGTGTTTACGTCTTTTTGCGCTGATTCTGAGCTGCAGGTTTTGTCTCTCCAACCAAAATTCACCGAGCCAGCAGCAAAAGAAGCAGCAAACTGCGCTTCACATTTGATCAATGTCGTCATGAATTTTGCTGTTTTGCTTCCACGACTATTAAAATCACACTTCATGCACAGCTAGCTCTCTCTCTCTATCTCTCTCTGTACTTCAAGAACAGTTTCCCGTCTCCAATCTCTGTTTTCTGTATTATTCATTCGCTTATTACCCACCAGTCTACCGTTGTTTACAGCGCTGTGGCTGCTGTCTTTTTCTTTTCTTTTTTTCACTTAAATGACCTCGGACAAGAAAGCCTGTTTTTTCTGTTATTCAATACTGAAGAAATTTAAACTTTATGTGCAGAACATTGTAGAATATTTTTAAGGTTATCTGCTATAAAAAGCCAGACCAGGAAAATCTCCTTCATGTTTTTCTGTGTTTTATTCTCAGTTACTTTCACACAAAGGCATCTGCTGTGATGTTCACAATTCTGATGAAGTCAGTACTGATAAATGATCAGAATTATAATATTTCTGACTGTCTGAGGCTAAGTTGAATCGAATCGGGACTTTGAAAACCGGAATCGAATGGATTATAGAAATCAGTGATGATACCCAGCCCTAGTGAGCAGCCTAGGCACGACAGAAGTGGATGTAGCTGTAATAGGAAAAGAACTATTGCTAACTTTTCTGTTAAGTTAAGGCCTGATCCTTCTGAAATTCATAGCCAGTGCTCTGACACGGTGTCATCAATCTTTGAATGCTGAAAAAGCACAGTGTATCCAGAAAAACACATTATATTATATAAATTATTATAAAATTTGTGTGCACCTAACTTTTGTGCCGGTAAGCCTAACTTTTTAAAGTTAGGCGTACCGGTACGCCCATGGCAAAAAGTTAGTCTAGAGCCCTGATACACTATATATCTATGTGCACTGAACATATATATTTTAACTTTCATGTAGAGTCTTAAGAGCAATACATTTTGCTTCACCAAGGTTTATTAAGGTTTTACAGTAACAGGGCAGTTGATGTTGTTGAGAGTTCGCCTGAATAACTCACTCTCCAGCTAACTAACCTTCTCTAATACACACTCAACGTCTTTCATGCAGCACAACCAAAACATTAACAATGTAACAGAGATCCTGAACACATCACAATAAAATATCATACGATATAATCACACACACACACACACACACACACACACACACACACACACACACACACACACACACACACACACTTTGAACCCACACTGAAGTGGTTTTATATATGAGAAAGCATGTAACCTATGTAGTTATAAGATTATATGTTATAAGATTGTGCCACTTGCTGTGTAAGATTTAATAATTAGGATTAATGTGTGATGTTTGACCGTGTCATACCTATTGTGATAAGCCAGAGCAAGGGGTAGTCAGAGTCCTGACTGGCCTTTGGCCAAGACCTTGGCCGCTACCTGACCCCTGCAGCTGTGTTTGGATGGGTGGGAAAGTTACCCAGCAGCAGGGGGCGGGGATACTGGTCCCTATATATTAGATGACCAGAGGACACCCCCAGCTCGTTTTTCCCCTCTGCTGTTTCTCTCTGTCCGTCTCTGTGTTGCTCTTTTGTCTGTGCTTAAGGCTGTACACCCCGGGGTTTTGCTTTGCTTGCTTTCTGCTATGTATTCTCTTGCTAAATGTCTGTATGTATTTTTCCTGCTGTTCATATGATTCATTGTATTAAACTCTGTTCCAAGAATTCTACTCTTTTCCAGAGCATCTTTTTAACTCATTCACTGCCAGCCATTGGCAGTGAATGAGTTAAGTGTCTTGATTTTAATTGGATCTAAAAGGGTTGGATCTCCACATCGTTGGTGGGAGAAGGTTATCAGGATGGCTTCAAAATTTGCGACCACAGCACCAGTGCAGGGTCTGAGACCCGGTTCTGGATTTCACCCCAATACTCGAAGCTGATCCGGGTGCTGTTGTCTAGAATATAGACGTCTGTGTGTCCCTGACCCACCATCAAACAGTCAGGCTGATGTTCCTTTACTGCTTTTAAGCAGTTTATTAAACAAACTTCTTCTTTTTTTTTTGAGAAACATAAAAAAATACTCAGTGTGCGAAAATGATCATTAAAAATAACTGAATGTAAATAAACTGAGCTGAGCGCTGACTGCATGAAACTCATCCTGCAGCAGCCAGCTCGTGTTCACAGAAAAAAAGACACAAATTCGATCACGAGCTCTACTTTGTTATTTCTGCAGATGAAGCACAAATCTTGTGTGTTGCAGCATCCTGGGGAAGTGAAAGCAAGGCTAAGCTCGGTTAACGATTACATTTGGTACAGGATTACAGTTACAGACTTCAGGAAATGAGGGTTAAATGAATTAAAAAGTAGTTTTTGAAAAGTGGTTGCAATACATCTTAAAACTGATATTATGAAGAGTACAAACTCACATATCTTCCTCTAAAGTCGCCACAGTCAGTTGACACCTGGGCGAGTCCCGGTGGCAGCGTCTGGGCTATGTAACCCAGGTAGGCGGCCAGAGCGAGCAGAGCGAGCACGCCGAGGCAGATGAGGAAGATGCAGCGTTTGGACAGGACCAGGAAGGGGCTGATGTAGTGTCTGTGACGCACATACTGCACCTCCTCCTCATCCTCCTCCTGTACCAAGTAGCGGTACTCGGTCCTCTCTGGAACCTCGAATGCATCCTCATTCATCTTCACTCTGGGTCAGGAAACGGAAAATGATAATGACTTCACCTCAGACCAGATCAGATCTCGTCTGCATGAGGGGGACACGGGAATTATGGTCCGTCCAAAATGCATGTTTACAGGTTAGACATCACCAAAACACACTCCTCGCACATCAGGAAGATTTCTATCTGATGCTTCCAGCACCACAGTCACTGGGATGATATTAGTCATGTAATGAGCAGTGCCTGCTGTATAACAAATATGTGCTTTAGTTCTCCACAAAAAATAAAGAGCAGCTTGATCAGAAGCCTTTAATTGAGTTTCGCTCAAAACCAGCTGTTGTATATCTTCTATATAAAGTAGCTCCGGTCCAGCTGACCCAACATCTCTGCAGAGAACTTCTGAAACATTCTTCCAGGCTTTTGTCAAGCTCTTGATTTAGAACCTGATTACGAAGTTACCCATCGGGGTGGATGACATTCTTAGCTTTAAAAACCATTTCTAAACTTTTTGTTTATACCCTCACTCTCACTGCCTCATAAACAAGCTGAAGCCTCCATTTATGGCTCTAAAAATGAGACTCCCATGTAAAAATACCCGACTATAAAGCACTACAGAGAAAGTTTACAGCCTGCTACAAAAATACAAACTGTTTATTCTGTTCACAGCAGCTGTAAACGAGGTAAACGAGGTCATTGAACTGGAACTCGCTGTTTGTGCTGCTGGTGCCCGTTGGAGCCTTTTAATGTAATTATCAGACTGATCTGCTGTGTGGTACAGACAACCCAAGACATCTGTACTTCGGTTGTGGTCAGTGTTTTATTAGTCTGTCACTCAGCACTTACAGTATTCAAGCACAGTTTATGGCTGGAGCTTGCTAATCAGGGTAGTTAACATTCAATTCCATTCAATTTTATTTATATTTTAGCGCCAAATCACAACAAAAGTCGCCTCAAGGCATGAATCGATAACTTGGCAGTCCATGCTTTCATCCAATTAAGACTCCAAATAACTGAAAAAAATAAAAACACACATGAAGGGTGGAGCTTAAAACTTGGAAGCCAGAAACAAATGAGTGATGTCACAGTGGCCCCAATCCTTCTTTTATGTACAGTCTATGCATACATCAGGGTCAGCAGCTGTGCTACAGAGGGAACAGCTGATTTTACTGATATGCAGTGTGAATTGTGGCACCTTGTGTATTGTTCTTTGTGTCCCGCTGCGAATTCTAACCAATCTGTTCAGTTTACCTCAGGACCAGCTGTACAACGTTCCCTCCACATTCCCCCCATTCCACATTTGTTCCCACCAGTTTACAAAATAACAAGAAACATCAGGAAGAAATGTGCCGATGAACAGAACTACTTCTACACAAACTCCAAAATGACCAACAGACAGAACAGACAGCAGCTGGAGTTGACTGAAATGCAGAATACAGACTGCTCAAATCAAAAATAAGATTTTATATCCATCAAAACTTTGTTATCGCCGGTATTTTTCATACGTTCAAATAATGAGAAGAACTTCTACTTTGTGACAGGCTTCTAGTAACAACAGGCTAGTAAGTGCCTAAAGACACGATAACAACTTGGTTTGACTGGTTGAAGTGAAAATGAGTGAAAAAGCAGCCAATTCCCAAAGAAACACGCGAAAGCCTCGAGAACTACTGCTGAACATTAAACAAACACGAAACAGAAGAATATGAAGACATGAGGAGCGGCTGTCCGACACCACCGCAGACGTGTGCCGAAAATACAAACACACAAAACGGGAAAACGAAAAAAACTGTGCGGGAACAATAACCGGACGTACCAGCAATAAATCAGAGCTGCCAACAGGTTACAGCGACTTCAACGTGTAGGCTCAGCGTTTCAGCTGCTCGGGTCACAGATTTCTCTCACAATTAACCCAAAAAGAAGACGAGAAGCTAAAAGAGCGAAATCGTTTTGTCTGACGTTAATATGCTGTCAGCGCTTTTCGCCACAATGCACTTTTCCCTCAGCTGCAAACAAGTTGTTCAAATGTTATAAACAACTTGTTGGGCTGAAATCTGTCAAACTTGTTTCTCAGGATTAAGCCTCAAACAACATTCGTGTCACAGGTTAGATCCTGCAATCAGTTTTCAGCAGTGACTTTTATGCATCCCTGTTTTTTTTAATCCGGGTACAAAGTGTCACAGTGACATAAATAACGCATAAAAACAAAACCCTTTATGGCAGTCGATGACTTTTGGGCATAACACCGTTCCTGCCCTCAATCTAAACTTCCTCTCGCTCGACAGATTTATTACTAACGCCTCAGATAACTGCAGAAGAAATTAACATTGCAGTTTCTTAACTTACCATGTCCTATAAACTGCCAAAGAACGCAAGAAAGCACAAACTCTCCAAAAACCTCAACAGTTGACGCGTTTAGTTCTCCAGTGGGCGGAGCGCGGACATGCATGGACATTTAAAGGGACACGAAACTTAGAATATACGGGAAAATAAATAAATAAATGAATAAATAAAATGATTTAAAAATCGGCCCTGATTAGCTAATCACAATGGTTAAACTAACATACACCCCAAACTCCGTCTGTGGATTTCCACATCATCACACAGGTGTTTGTTAATAGGATCGTTTCTGATTACTAGTGCGGGCCAGCAATACCATGTGTAACTGTATTAAATGCAGTAATATATTACAGTAACATACCAGGTATAGAAGGTTAACCATCAAACCATGCTTTTTTCTTCTGCCTGACTTGTGCTACAACCAGACCATTTCAGTTTCTGTGCACGGACGAGGAAAATGGATATTACATGTATTTTTATTGCACACAAAAAAAGAAAGACGAGACTGCAGTGGAGAAACGCAAACTGTGTACAGGACAGAAAGAATTGCATGATTTACTAACACAACTTCAGTAAAGCGTGTGAGTTATCATTGTTCATGTGCTGTTTATGTTTTTAGAATAGTTTTTGTTCCCTAAGGAAATACATTAATTTTTCTTGTATTTTGATTAGTGGAGATGTAATATCGCTTGGACTCCATAGGATTTTAAGTGGGCCACAGCACTCTTGACTTTGGGAATGGCTGATTTAAAGTATAATAAGAAAGTTTGTCTCTATGTGCCAATTATCAGGACACAAAAAAAGGATCCAGTGCATCACAAAGATTATACCCTAAGTGTCTGAAAAAGAATAATTTATACAGTGAGGTTTAAATAAAGTGGCAGAACTGTATGTGGTTATTAGCAGTTATATGATAATAAAAACATCTAAGCAGAGAACAGCAGCTGCCTGTGCTCAGCAGCCAGTGATACAAGGAGAGGATGTTCTTACCTTCCTACTACAGCTGCTGAATGTGCAACAGTGCACGGATGCTTAGTTGAGCATGTGGGATATTACGTCAAAAAAAATAAAATCATTAGAAATGAGAGCAGTCCCATTTTAAGGCAATTTGTTATCCACTGGGTGGCAGCAGATTTCCTAATGTCACATAAGGACAAACAAGAATACTCGACCAGAATTCCATGAATGAACTTTTCCAGGTAAAGGCTCTTTCAGCTGTCTCAAGTGGTAGAGCATATGTGGGAGCCATCATCTGTATAATGTAGTTATATATAATGTAGTTATATATAATGTAGTTACCCTGATGTAACCCACTGGTCCCATTTATGAAATCTCACGATGAGCATTTCTGCTGTTGTTGTTTTGGTGTTTTAAAGACAGATTTTAACCACAGGGGTGCGAATCTGATAAGATAAGATACGGTGGACAGTTTTCCCCACTGACTTCTATAAGACTGGAACACAACCACAGGATTCACCCCTATATTAGAAAGAATGCACATTCAAAGCACTTTTCATACTTGATCCATGTCTTGTGCTCCTCCTGGTCCATTATGGGAGCTTGGTTTGTTATTGGAATTCACCGATCTAACCACTAACTTCTTGAGATCCACGAGGTCACCAGTAAACCACTCGGGCAGGTTTAGGGTTAGGTTGAAGTAAAACATTTCAGAAAATAGAAAATGTTACCCTTTAAACAAAATTAATTTGCATTTCAGTATCTGTGTGGAAAGAGGTTAATATCTGACTACAGCTACTCTGTCCAATTAAGCATTTGTTAATTCTGTTATAGCACTGTTGATACGCTGCTCAGTCCAAAGGGATCAGCTGTTTTCTTGAGGTGGTTTCAAGTCTAATTAGAAAGAAACAACAACCTTCCCCAGATCTTTGCTCAGCTTTCTGCCTTTGAGGTTGTTATTTACTACAGTCAGTATATATCACAGATACAAACACAGGGGCCTAAAGCTGGCTCTATAACGACAAATACAACAGAAGCCACATTAGTCAAATCAATATGGATCGATACAGAGGACCGCCTACACGTTCTCAGCATTCGTTAATAGTTTGATCTGTGTTGGGATCAATAGGGAAGCAAAAGCAGGAAAACTGTGTAAAGATAAGAAATGTTGTTTGCTGGCAGGGACGCAAAGTAAACCAAAAGTAGTGGCAAACTCCAAGAAGGAAGAGTCCACACAAACAAATAAATCCACAAAGGATGTAAGGAAAACAAGCAAGTAAAGAGCCAGGGAGAAATGGAACAGGATAACCAGCAAAACCAACAAGAAGAAGAAATGACATGTTCGAACATGTGATGATGGACGGGATATGTACAAATGGGGACAGAATTATTAGTCCCCTAATGAAAATTTCAATTTTTGAAAGTATTTCCCAAAAGCTTTGTTTGACAGCACTGCCAGCTGCCAGTACTCTGGTTTTAATATAAAACTGTAACAGGGACAAAGCAGACAGAGTAACCAGTAAAACATACACTCAAACTTCAGGACAAAACAAACAACTCCACCTAAGAATTACAGCAACTAACAATAACCATCATGCAGGCCATGGCAAATATAGATGAGGACAAGATTATTAGCCTCATTTACCAAATTTAAAGTTTTTGTCTAAATCTTTCCAACTGCATTTTTTCAACAGAGCAAAGGATTTTCAATAGTTTTCTCAAAAAAATTAAAATATTTTCTATTTGCAAACGATAACAGAACCATTTTAGAAAAAACAAAGATTACCAGGATCAATATTACAAGCCCTCAGAAACTCCGTTTTGCATTTATAGTTTGTATATTTTTATATATTTTATACAGTAATGAAACCTTTCTGGGGGGGGGGGGGTTGTACGAAGATTGCAAAGTGAACCTGGGAGAAATTCCTTGTTTGTGTGCAAATATTGGCCAAATGAAAATGATTGTGATTCTGGCCTCTTTATTGAGCCACAAAATCACTGCTGTGCAAGGCTGTGGGTTAACTCTGTAATGCTCAAAGTTTGTAAAATCACTGGTGGCCTGCAGGCTGAGTGAATACAGGATCTGTTTTTGTGTGTCTTTATACACATTTGCATGTATAAAGAGTGGCAGCTTTAAGTTTTGTGAGAAATATTAATGTAAAATCTGCAGGGCATCAAATGTGAGATGTAGTGCTTAACATTTAAGTTCTATATCTAAAAGTGTATCTTTTATTAGGTTGTAAACACCAGCGTTGACGACTGTACCTGTTAGGTTGTTAAATGTTGCCATTATTGTACTGAAATTTGTAAGTCTTGGTTCTTGGTGGGATCAAAGACCTTTGTTTCTGACCCCTCCCAGCCTGTTGAATGGTGGGGGAGGCTGTAGTGTTTTATTATAGGAACATCCTATGTGAAGGTTCTGGTTTCTTGCTTAGTAAACTTCCTGCCTTTATGACTCTTTGGTGAGCAGGAGGTCACACAAACGCACCCCCAAACACAAACGCACACACACACACACACACACACACACACACACACACACACACACACACACACACACACACACACACACACACGCACTTACATACATATACACACTCAGTGCCTTAGGGTTTATGATGCACCATAGGGGGATTTTACAATGAGTGTTTGTGTAAACTGTGTGTCACAGAAATAAAAGGCTGCAGGGGAAGCTGGTTCTTTGGATTCGCTTGACACCGACGGCAGCGGACTGCTGCCGTCCGGTTCCCCTTGCTAGCATGTGAAAACCGGTTGAGCTGTTCGTCTTGCTTTGTTAACGGGAATACGTTTCTGAACCAGCTGGAGCACAGACCCAACAGTACCATTCTTGAACAAATGTTGTCTCTAAGGATCCATTTTTAGATACAGCATCAAGGGCGTAGATTTGGCATGGACGGAAGGGACGTGTCCCCACCGATATCCAGCGATTATTGTCCCACCAATAATTTGATCTCTTCGAGTAAAGAAAAACAAACCCGATCGAAAGAAAAAAACGATCTGTCAGCGTCTCATTCACCCAGCGGTGCAGAAAGAGTTAAATTACGTCCTCTACTGGAGTCCTACCTCATGTGACAAATATGGCCAATATGATTGGCTGAGCCTTTCAGGGAGCTCTGTTTAGTTTTAGCAGCGGCAAGCCTGCGCTGCGAGGAGGAGAGGAGGATGGCAGCAAAAAGGAAGAACCTGGATATAAGAAAGTATTTTTCAAAGAAACCTGTAAGTTACTTAAAGCCAAATTAACTCATAAAATGTGTCCGTCGTAATACCGTTACAGGCTATGCTAGGCTTTGGCCCACATCAGTCTAAAACTGTATGTAACCATGAATAACGTGTTTTGGAAACTAACTGCACAACAGGCGGCACTATTAGTTCTCTCAGTCTCCCAGAGCAGCATTTCTAATTTTGATTAAAACTGTCAGAGAAAACGGCAGCCTCGAGCAAGCCAGGATATTAGTTTACAGAGGAAGTTAAAATTATATGTCTAATGTTAAAATGTTGGTAACACAATAATTTCATCCTAATGGTACTGCCATATTCATAGGGTTCATTTTTGAGACAAAATATCATGAGGTAGTCATGATTTCGCAAATAATCCACCTTGTAGTGCAGTTTGCACAAATTGTTTTAAAAATGCACTCACCCTACAAACATTACTGATGAGTCAAGATCTGCACAAATTGACAGAAACACATTTTATTCTTATTGTCATGTGTAGGGATGGGTATCGTTTAGGTTTTATCCGATACCGGTGCCAAACCGGTACTTTTGAAACTGTGCCGGTGCTTAAACGGTGCTCAAACACAAAATTGGTCCAAAAACCTCTCATGTTCAGCTGTTTTTTTTGTAAAAAGATAACAATGTTAGCCTTTTCTGCAGCTATGGGGCATATATGGTATCATTCTTGGCTGGAAGCAGTGCTTAAACAATGGGGGGGAAAAAAAACAAAAAAAAAACAAAACACAAACTTTGTCCTAAACCTCTCATGTTTAACTGTTTTCCACTTTTTCTTTGGTCATTTTAGCCTTTTTTGGCCAGGGTGAAGGGAGTATCTGCCATCAAACAAGAGGACAGCCGCATGTAGCTATGATGATGTTTGCTAGCTCACCTTACATGCATTAATGTAATAACGTGGTTAGCCTACTCAACGTAAATTACACACGAACAACATTAAGCTACTCACGCAGAGAAGAACGGCTGCTGCTGCCATTATCATCTGTCATCATTTCTGCTACACTGGCAGGGCTAGGGGCCAGGACTTTACTCTTCGTGTTTTTGGGGGGATGTTGCTAACTCCGGGTCCGATAACAGGCAACCCACCCACAGTAGATGCGCTCGGTGTGAGGTCTCACAGCAAGCTATCAAATACGGCGCATTTCTCGGCTTTAAAAAAAAACAAAAAACGCTATGCGTCGCCAGGTGTTTCATCGGATTTGAGGTGTTACCTCCTTTGACAGTATCACAGTATCAGCTTAAAGCACTTGTTGCTGCTGAGTTTGCATATTTTGCTGTGAAGTACAGCCAGACTTTTGACCGCTTCGCCTTGGGCATTTTTAATCTGTAGCTCTGCTCTAAAAGAACGTACGTACCTGGCCCCGCCTACTATCCTCGGAAATGTAAAATGATTGGCTAGAATCTAAAGTGTATCACATCTCAGGAAAAAAAAGCACCGAAATAAAGCACCGAAATGTGCGCTGCTTTTCGGTCTGGTTACTACCGTTTATGTCAGAACCGGTGCCATCATGGCACCGGATACTGGTACCCATCCCTAGTCATGTATGTCTGTTAAGATATTCATTGTGTGTACTCATGTTGTACAGTGTTTAACTGCATTATGGTTACTGGGGTTTAACAGAGACAGTATTTTAGTTGTCACCACAAGGAGGCACTGTTTCATTGTAAGAGCACGGATGCTCACGCCCCTAAGAAGAAAAAAGTATACCACAACGAAAATGGCACCCATGAGGAAAGTTTTGCCGCGTGTTGATGTGGAATAAAGTTCCCAAAATATTAAGGACATTTTTGCCTCCGTCATCATTTTCCTTCGAGTTGATCGCTGTCGATGCAGCAATACTCAACAATGTCCTATTTGTCAGGTGACAGAAGAACCAACACAAAGCTCAGAGAGTAATGGTGACACAAGATCACAGGTGGAATTGATAATTTTGTGGTATTCTTAGATGAGTAGTTTTATGGACAAAAACCAGCAGGTCATTCAGTGTTCCCTTAGTGCTAATGTGTAAGAGATGTTGGTGCACTATAACTGAAGTAATGTTGTTAAGTCCTTAAAGTCATATTCTTTTATTGTCATGACTGTATTTGAAGCTATTTTTATTTTAGCATGATACCTGATTTATATGGAATATGGCTGAAGTAAATTAAAGTCTAAAATACTTAGTCATTTGTTTAATAGTACTTTAACATTATATAATTCACATATAAAACTATGAATTGTGATTTTAAATGGTTTAAAAGCATGTAGAATAGCATATGTAGGCTAGTGTATTTCTCCTTTTTTTTTTTTATCAAGAAGCAAAGACAAAAAGGAAAAAAAAAGAAACAGGGCAGGGTTCGGCGGTGGAATCATCTGTCCCCACCAGCGCCAAAACCAAATCTATGCCCTTGTACAGCATATAAAATGGTACAGGTACACACCCAGTGTAATATCACTTCAAAATGCATTTTTAGCAGAACAACTACAAAGACTCCAGTGAGTGACTTAATCGACACATTGTAGTCTACAAGAAGGCAGTCGGTGCTTGTAGAGGCTACGCTTGAAGCCACTGAGGTGTTCGATGGGTTGATGCCACTGTTGTGAATGAAACCTTTAGTAACTATTGATAAAGTCCAATAAATCCAGCTGTACTTATCTTGTTCAATTTACATCCAGTAAACAAAAGAAAAAAAAGGCTCCTACAGTGTTTCTGGATCTGTGGATTTCATCGAGGTGGAAGGAATCACAACGACAGAAGAATACGTGAAGATTCTGAAAGAAAACCTCGAGCAGGTTTCAGTCTGTCAGTCTGAGTCACTGCTGTCTTCCAACATGAAGGAACAAAACTTACATCATTCCTGCTGAAGAACTATGTCCAGAAGACCAGAGTGAATTTACTGAAAATCTGTGGGGCGAACTGAAGACCATCAAATCTGGAGGACCTTGAGCGATTCACCAAAGAAGAATGTGCTGGGATTGCACACGGGGAGGTGTTGTTGTTGTTGTTGAAAACTGCAGCCAATGACTGCAGGGTATTATCTAGCAAAAACCCCACAACTGACTATTAGCATCAGGGGGAGTAAGAATTTTGCTGCACTTCCAGCTGCCAGTGCGGATAATCAGAACAAGTTATTTTTTAATGTTCTTTTTGCTTATTTTGGAAAATTGTTGTTACTATTTTATTGTATAAAATACCGAAAAATAATAATTATTAAAAATCGTATCTTAATCTTATCATAATCTATCTTTTACTTTGCACACAGAAACAACATTATTTTGCAAAAGCTACCAGGTTCTTTGTATACTGTGAGTGTGTCTGACTTCTCCCTGACCAATGAAAACTTCAAATATCTACAGTCAGATAAACCTCAGTGTCACTGTTCCTGTGACAAATGATTTCAGCTTCTCCATTCATGTGTATGGGATGTTTGTTCCTCTGCTTCAGTTTCATGTCTATCACCTGACAAAGCTCAGCTCCAGCCTCCAACAGACCAGCTCTACCATTTCCCAGCCAGAATTCAGGCCCTGCCAGCTGCTCCTCTATATCTGTGTACAATAGATCAGATACAGTATGTACAGTCCCTGACAAAGATACTTTATAATGGGATGAACATAAATATTAGATATACAATAAATAAGAATTATAGAAATAATTAGCTTGAAGTTGAACATGATTGTTTAATTCTTCAAAAGTCTTGAAGTCTTGATCCAGTGTGTTCAATTCAGTATTTGGTACGACTACCTTTATTCTTAGGCACAGCCTGAACTCTTAGTCAGGCTTTCTTATAATTCCTCTAAGCGGTCTTCAGTAGGTTTTCTGGGCTTTTTGGAGGACAAAGTTCTTCTTTCGATGTTGCCTTTCATTTGTTCAATCATGATGATCCCACGCTGCTTCAATAATGATGATGTTCAGGCTGTTGGGAGGACAATCTATGTTTTCCTATCCAGGTACGCTTTCACTGCATTGGCAGTGTGTTTGATGCTACAGATGCTTTCCAGATGATTAAAATTGAGTTCTGTGTTAATAATTAGATCCCCAGTACCACTGGATAAAACGAACCCCCAAACTATGATGGAGCCACCAGCTGTAGACAACCATTTAAATACCAATCTGAACAAAAAGATTTTCTCAAATTTGAATTTCCTCACTCCATAACACCTGTTGCCACTGATTTCTAGTCCGGTTCTTGTGAAATTTTGAGCTGTTTTTCCTTCCTTAAGAACGACTTTTTGACAGTCACGTCAGTATTGAGACCATTTCTGGTACGCCTGCAGTGAAGAGCAGATGGATCGTCTCAGAGGCCATATGTTTCTTAAGACATGACTTTAACATAATATTTGCCATGATCTCTGGTGGTGGAAATGTGAACTCAAACGCAGATGAGAGTGGAGTGGATGAAACAAAAACTGACCGTTATTTGATGTTTCATTAGAGTTTAACAGACGACAACGTCCACAAATCAAAACTGAAGGTGATACAGGGAACAACACATGCAAACTAATGCTTTCAATACAAATGGGATTCATTGTTGGAACACAGAGAGCGGAACAGAGAGGGAGAGAGAGGAACAAGAGCAGGTGAGACACACATGTTAGTCAAATGGTTGTTTACCAAAATCACCGTATCATAGGTCCTCATGTATCTCGTACCTAGTGTTTCTTTTTAGGTTTGTTATTTTTCAAATTCTATATTTATTAAGTTTTGCAGGCTTGTTTGCACAACAAGGCTAAATAATTATATAAACTTTTCTGAATCTAAATATTGTACTTTGGTAGAATTAAAAAACAAGTGTAGTGCAGGTCTATGATGATTTTTAGTGCTACTATCATCTAGTTCTGATTCTGGGTCTGTTTTGGTTAAGTCCTCAGTAGTCCTGATTTTGAACTGTTGTAGTCCTGTTTTAATTCAGGATCAGTTCTGGGTCTGGTTGAATTGGGGTTTAGTCCTCGTGTCTTGATGCAGCCCTGACTTTTTTCTGCCCTGCTGCTTAATTAAAAAACTAGTTTAAGGTGTCCTGCATATGTGATATATTTTTTTCTTATATGAAGTCATTCTTTTTTGAACAAAACTCAAAACAGAGCCTATTAATCTTTCAGTCGTTCAGTCCAAGATGCACCAAGTTTTACCTAATAGCTCTTTGTTGGTGCAAGAAAGCCATTTTATTTCATGTGAAATACACACAGAGAGTGTGATATTAGGAAGCTAAAAAGAACACAGGCGCACACACTAATCTCAGAAGTGCACTATCCAAGACTTGACAGAAATGTCATCCTGAAACATTCCAAAAGTGCACCAGAGGGGACTAAAAATAGTGCCGAGTCAGACTGCACAGGGCCGATTAGTGCTGGGTGTGTATCTCGGTTAGCAAGGTGCATGCATAATTCACTGTGACATAAAATATGATGCTAAATTTTGGTTCTGTATATAGTTTCACCTAGCATTAGAAACCAAACCCAGTGTTTAGAGCTGTAATCATGTTTGTTTCTGATGTAACTCTGGTGAGTTTGACGTTGGAGTCTGTGGAACCGACTTTGTGATGAATCCAAGCAGTAAGTGACCATTAGAGGACTCGTTTGTTTTGGGTAGTTCTGTTTCATTTTGCTACCCTGGAGGCTGCTGTTTTTCTGCATATTTCATTTTTTGGTGTTTAATAAACATGAGTGCTACTACATCTATGCAGATATTTGGCCTTGTTTGCCTTCTGTTCCTCAAATACTGTTTACTGGTAGTATTGTTTCCCTTGACAGTGTGGTGGCACAGTAAGGCTGCAGACTGGGAGAAAGAGGGATGATTGGTTTCAGTTTCACTCAGCTGGGTAATATTAACATGGTTTCAGAATCTTGTTTGCTTTCTGGGTAGAAACATTCATCTAAAGCAGTGAGCCAGGAGGCCAGAATTACACTGTGACTTATGAATGGCAGTGAACCATTTCTGTGTGTGTGTGTAGTGATTTGGTTGGTTGATGTGTGCCTCGCTGGCAGGAGCTTCAAGTCCACGTAAATAAAGCCCAACCAAATTAGATTTTTTGCCTTTTTCCTTCGGTCTGGAGTAATCTTAGAATAACGGAGCTTTTTTCCTCTTCTAAACATTTTTTCCTGCTTAAGGATATAATTAGGCGGCATGAAAGGGCGAGGATGGTGTGGTGAGCGAGGCTTTCTTTTGTGTAGTGTCAGCTTCAATACAGGTCACAAAAAGTAATACAACCTAAATATTTACTATTGATTTGCAGCTTCTCACATTTTCAAATAATATTGATTTTATAAGTGTGTAAAAATGTGTTTCTTTATCTTTACCACTTTATCATAGGGCCACATTTGTACGCAGACAATAAGGTGATCAGTAACCACTCTTAAAGGTAGTAAAATAGAGTTGGTTCTAGTGATGGGATTTCCAGCTCTTTTTAGAGAACCAGCTCTTTCAGCTCCCAACCTGTTGCTTTAATTAATTTATTATTAACAATAATATAAAATTATTCACAAAAGGAATTACTAATGTAAAAAAAAAAGTGGTTTTATTTATATATGTTTATATATAAATATTTACGGTGGCCCCTAGAGACAAAACACGTACAAACTCCAAAACACATTTCTAGCTTAAACTGAACTTCCAGAACAGCTACCTAGATCACTTAAATTACACAATTGAAAGTGTTAAGGTTCAAAATTGAGGAAGGAGAATACAAACCACCCATGGTCCAGGAGCTCTTGGTCAAACAATGATTTTTAATGAATACACACGTGTGGGAAGACAACTCTGTATGCAGACAGCAAGTAGTCTTCGACTTCCTCAAAGCATACACAGATTTTATACCGTCAGGGCTTGATTTACTGACGCCCCTTCATGCGTCACAGACAGGATATATACACATACGTCAAATCAAAACCACAACGACTTTTAACACAGTTTAAAAAGAACAATTGTCTTCTATCTTCATAACAGGTGCTTCCTGTCACTGCCGGATGCTCGCCTGTCATCCTGACACCTCAGCAGCAGTTCTGCGACAAACTGCTCTTTTTGCAACCCCAAGCAAAACATGATTAAACTTTCACCTATAAATGATTCTCTCTAACTGAGTGTGTGTGTGTGTGTCTGTGTGCTAACCACAATTGCACCCTGTTTCACCTCGCGACTAGCTCCTAACCTCTAACCAGACAGAGAGACAGAAGCCACTCTGATATGTAACAACTGAAACTATGTATGTGTCCTCTACTAAATAAATGTTTTAATCAAGAACCCCTACTAAAAGCTTAATACAAGAATATGAACATATAAAAGATATTAAAATGAACTGTTGTGTAAGCATGTACTGCAATTCCTTCTATGTTCTAGTTTTCCCTCAGCATGGATCATCTAGACACTCTCACTAGATGAAGCTTAAGACCATTAATGAACCTGAACATCAACTCAAATAAGCACAGATATGCAATATGTATAAAATAGTTATAACTGCACCTGGAATACAAAGTTTTTTTTTTTTTTTTTTTTTTTTCTTTTTTTGTTGTTTTTTTTTTCTTTTTTTTTTCTTTTCTTTTTCTCTTTTCTTTTTGGAGAAAGAAAAGTATTGTAAAAGAAGTAGCAGTTTGTGTACCCTTGTGGCCCAGATTTGTTGGAGTAGTAATATTCTGTAACTCCGATATCTACCAGATTTATTGGCAACTACTCCAGTATTTAGACATACTGTTTATTAGAGAACTTCTCCCAACTAATAGTAGAACTACGTGTTTTAGGTCACATTGAAAAGAATTGGAAAACAACACAAGTCTGTCTCCTGGTGAGATCTGCATCATCGGTAGTAGGTGCTTGGAAGCAATGTTCCTGGAGTTACACCAGAGCAATTAGATTAAGGAGGAAAGGCTTCAGTAATTCTTCAGCCAAATGTGGCTATAGATAAAGAGAGTTAGGGGGGTCGAGTGCAAAGGTAGGTGCTGGGCGGACATGATTGGATAGACATGATTGCATGGAAAAGTGGTGGGGAGGAGGCGAAACCAGGAAATGAGTCCCCCTAACCCACTGTCAGAATCCCAATTATTGCAGCCTCTTCGTCTGGAGAGGCTTTAAGGATGGAAATCAGCGCAGCACAGACAAATCCACGCCGCTGCCTTTATTTCCCTCGGTGCCTCTGCCTTTAATGGCAGCTCTAATTGACTAACAGTGCACGTGGGGAACAGCCATGCTGATGACTGGATGGCTGTCCTCTGTGTGGAACAAGACACAAAGCAAAACAAAACAAACACACCCCCTCAAGGCTTCTGCTGCATTGTGCATTGTGCAAACAAAGATGAGGGAAGGTTTGCATTGGGCTGCAGTAACGGAGGAAAGCGAGTGAGGGAGAGAGAGAGTGGGAGAAAATAAGGGAAAGAAAGAGAGACCAAAATGTCAACAGCCTGCCTACACAATAGGCATTCACACAATATTATGTTAAAGTAAAAGCCTCTCGTATTCTTGTGGATTGATGGCTACTTCGGCTGCTGTTAGCTGTTTAGTTAAACATAAGGAATACAAATTAGTGCCTCAGCAGATGTTCATTACTGCAACATTTGCCTGTTAAATGGCATTACAGACAACATGACTTAATATCTGCATCATAAGCAGCATCCCTTAATTTCCATTACTGGTTTCTTTTTTACCCCCCTTTTCTTTTAAACACGGATCCAATAAAGGATTGTGATGTGTGTTTGATAGAGGCGGCCTCTTTGGTCTATACACATTGTAGGATGTTGTAACAGCAGGAGGTGAATAGACGAGCTCTAAGACATGTCATTTTGTTCCCAGAGGGCCCCAGGGAACATTCAGGAGCCTTTATTCCTTCTTCCCCACTGTGATGGGATTTCAGTATGGCCAGGTGCTTTTTTTTTCTGTCTGCTGGTCTTCTATTTCTCTGTCTGTTCTCCACCCTGCACACATCCATATAGCAGCAAAAAGGGTGAAAAACAAGAAGAATTAAGGGAGCTTCAGATAAGGGAAAGAAAGAGTCTAATAAGACAAAACTGTCAAAATTCAGCCGTGTTGTTAGTACACAAATGAAATAACAGTAAGCAGTCATTTGTATACCCATACACATGCACTTTATTATCCTCATTTTCACAGCACATTTATCATATGTGGATGTGATAACGTGACCCGCGATCCCTGCGAATCTCTCAGAATTCAAAGATCATGGCCTGTCAAGCCTGCAAACGTTTTCCACATGGTTTTGCACATGCCGGGCTCTGCTCCATATGCCCCTCCGTCACACTCCTCATTATCCCACACCATCTTTTGAATCTCAAATTCAGACAGTATGACCTCTTATAATCCCGGCACCTCTTTTCACATTATTGGCCTTCTCCTTGACTGTAAGGGCTTCCTGTTGGTCTGCTTCTTGCTTGTAACACCTCTACCTGTCTCACTCTGAGCCCCAAGATACTATAGGTAGTTTTCTGGGATTTCTCCATGAATGCAAGGCAGAGTGACAAGTCTGAGACCTTATGGATTTATTTGTGATTAATTTGCCTTGGACAGGCAATTCTTTTTATTTTTATTTTTTTTATTTTTTATTTTTTTCTTAAATGACATCAGAAACAGCAGTATGCGACATTACGTGATGGCAGAGCTTCAGTTCATCCTTTGTCTCCTGGAATACAAAGTTAACATCATCATAAACATCTTAAGGCCATCTTAAAGCTATCTGTTACATTGTTAAAGCAATGATCATACTGCAGATTATATTATTAATGCAATGGTAATAATGATGATTATTTAACAATAGCAGTAAAATAATTTCCCTGCTCCACAAAAGCATATGTGTATTGTTTTCGTATTTATACACAAGCACTCATATATATTCAAATAATTTAAACAAATGTTCATTTACCTGTTATTACCACACACCAAATCCGGTCGTTGGTACTTGCTGGCTTGTGTAGCCACTAGGTAACAAAAGCTCAACACTGCCCCCTAGCATCCTGGAGCACTTCTGTTGTGTTTTGTACGTGTTTTGTCTGTAGGGGCCACCGTAAATATACTTTTATTTATTCACTCCACATAAAATGTAATAAATAAATCATATAATACAAAAAACAACTATTCACAGTTCAACTTTTAACTATTTAAATTTTCAGCTTTTTCCTTTTAAACAAATTTAAAGTGAAACAACACAAAACACTGCAAACCACAACACAATTAAATATAAATTAAAATATGAAAACAAAAAGAACATGCACATTCTCTGTCATATGGGCCTGCATGAATAAACTTTCTGAATCCTTTATCATCTGCAACTGAAAATAGTTGTGGATGATTACTATACCTTTCTAGGCTCTCTTTCTCTCTCTCTCTCCCTCCCGCTCTGTTCCTGTGCTACTAAGTGTAACTACCGCCCCTCCCCCCTCTGCCCAGCGCAAAGCACAAGGCTCACGTGCGGAGTGAAGCGGAAAAAAAGTGCAAGAGAGAGGGTGAGAGAAAGGAAAAAAACCCAAAAAAAACTCCCCACGGCTCACGTCAAAGATCCGGCTCTAAGAGCCATTTCGTTCGCGACCGACACATCACTAGTTGGTTCACACGTATAAATATCTGGGTATCTTGATTGAGGGCTCGCTCACTTTCAAACCAAATGTAGAGTCTTGTGAAAAATCTGAAGTTCAAACTGAGATTTTATTTTCAAAATAAGTTTTTCTTTTAATACAAAGAAGCAGCTTGTTGCTGGAACATTTTTACCTGTGCTGGGTTATGGAGATATTCTATCTGAATGCTTCTGCTCACTATCTTCGAACGGTTGATACTGTGTGTCGTGCTTCTCTCATCACTAACTGTAAATCTCAGACTCACCTCTGTGAGTTATACTCTCAGGTAGAACGGCCTGCTTTAGCCAGTCGGACGAACTCTCATTTCTACTGTTTTATATATAAGGCGATTGCTGCCTTCTTATATATGTTCCCTGCTTGCTGGTCGGTATTCTGTTCGTCCGCATGGTTACTTGTTGCTTTCTGTTCCATTTGCCTGAACTGAATTTGGCAAAAGAGCTTTTGTCCATTTAACTCCCTCAGCTTGGAACAAACTGCAGAACGACTGGAAAATGACTGAATTCATTTCATTAAGTGCTTTTAAATCTAAACTAAGAATCCTTGAGGCCAAGTCCATAACATGCAACTGTTTCAATTAGATTGTCATTTTGATTGAATTTTTATTTGAATTTTATTTTTATTGTATTCATTTCTTTTTTGCATGTGTGTTGTTGCTGCCTGTGTTTAATTGAGTAATTTCTGCTGCTGCTGCCTATCTTGGCCAGGTCTCCCTTGAAAAAGAGGTTTTTAATCTCAGTGGGATCTTCCTGTTAAATAAAGGTTAAATAAATAAAAAAAGGTGTCATTGATACCTGCAATTAATTTTGGAATCACCAGTTAACCGCACATACATGTATGTGGCCTGTGGGAGGAAGCTGGAGTCTCCAGCTGGAGCACGCAGACTCCAGGGAGGGCCAGCAAATCAGTTCAGTTAGCACCTCACAGCTAACCACTGCATCAGCCTGCTGCTCGTCTTTTCTATAGAATTCTGGTGATCAGACGCCCTGAAAGTTCAAAATGTGAGCAAAATGTCAACATGTCTGCTTTAACTTGTCCACGCCTGAGTCTGTCCCTGACTTGCCAAGTGCTTCTCCTGTTCTTACTCACTGATGAACACCACCTCTGCTCAGGGGAGACCATTACAAGTCATTTACAGAGCGTAAAACAATTTTTTTCCCTTGATGTTTCACAGCAATCTCTCACAAGCCGCTCACTACATTACTGACTTATGAAGCTGATCAATGCGAGTGCCTGCAGAGTAAACAAGTCACACCACAGATCAGAGCCACATAAAGATTTTTGAACAACCTCTATCAAAACAGAACTTTTAAACCTCTGATGCAAACTGCTGAAATTGCTCCCAAATCAAATGAGAAAAGAAACACAGCACAGTGCCGACATTAAAGTCTTTCTTTTCTTCTTTGGAGTGAAACTCTGACAGTACCTTCAGAATCATTACACTGATTTAGGAGCCAAATATCACCCACAGCTGCTTCAGATGCACACGAGAGCGTACAGTGTGTCACCGGGGAGGAAAGGAAAGATAAGACAGCCTTTTCACAAGAGACTAAGAGGTCTGTGATTTGCCAAAGCACACATCATTGTCCAAAACTGGATAAAAATGTAATTCTCAGTTTAATTATTCAAAAACATCCATGTTAAAATGCCCAGTGTGCACAGTTAGAAAGCATTTCTACGACAGTTTTGGCCTCTGTGGATTGTTTTCTTTATCAACTCCAAGTGGGGCTGATTTATGTTAACGAGATACTGGAGTTAGAGGCGTGGCTGCTTTTATTGACAGGTGTCCTATAGATACTTGGAGTCTTTGAACTCCATGCTACCATGTTTGTGCTGTTGTTGACTTTAATGGAATTATTTGAATGTTATTATGGCTTGTTGTGCAGTACAGACAGTCCAGTAAGGATGTACTTCAGTTCTGGTGAGTGAAAATACTGGCCAGTGTTATGACTTTACTGAAGCTTCAGAACTGGACCTCAAAGACCGATGAGTGCTATCACAGTGGTTACATCCATCTTTTTTCTGTGTGTTTATAAGCTGATGGCAATGGTCGAGATGGCTGACACCAAGTTTTGGAATCAAATGCAGACACAGATTATTTAGAGGTATGACTTTGTTAAACACAGGAGACTTTGTCAACAGGTAATCAGGAGCAGTGAGTGGATCTAGTTAGGAGAACGGGGTTAATCCGCTAGCTCCGTGTTGATAAGTTTGGAGGAAGAGCGAGCAAGGCTGAATATCTTACTTGGAAAGTAGTCTAACGTTTTAAATCTGGAGAATGGCGGTGAGTAGAAGAGCAAGCAGTGAGCGTTCGATATGAAGGCCAGCACCAGGTGAGTAAACAGGTAAGTTGCACATTCTGAGCCCAGGGAATGGATAAGTAAAGACACACAGTTTACAAAGTTAACTTGAGGAGATGCTAAATAACATGGTAGCAACATGAGAGCAGATTTATCACAGAGAGGTAGCAGATGGTCTGGAAGGTCAGGAGGGAGGAAGCTGGATTCAGGGGCAGACATACACATTAGGGGAGCCAGGGATTGAACCACCAACCTTCCTACAGATATATGACCCACTTTAGCTTCTGAGTAACAGGACTGTTGCTGACTGAGGATGTAGTTCGGTGGTGGAGGAACTATTTGAATGATCTCCTCAGTCCCACTGACACGACTTCCTTAGAGGAAGTAGAGTAAACTAGGAAGGATGTCACATGGGTAGTTAAACAACTCTTGTGGAGGGTTGGTTCCAATCACAAGGGGGATCACGCTCCTCAGGGGAAAGTCTGTGCCAAGATACTGAAGAGTAGTTTCCTGGTGATGCCAAGTGGAGGAAGGTTTCCACTTTGGTGGCCTCAGAATCTCACCTCTCACTTGCAGTGAGGGTGTTTTCAACTGATTGTGAAGTACTGGAAATGAAAATGAGCAGCTCCAATTTTAAAGCCACGGCTCTCTGCTGGAAAATCAGTGGAGTGCCCACTTTGGGTCATGAGGGGCTCAGAATGGAGCCACTACTCTTTAACATAATCCTAGGTTGTAGGTGGTGATGTGCCTCTTGGGAACCTCGTAGGTGAAGAGTTCTGGGTGTATGCTCCCAGGAAGGGGACTCGAGTAGCAGAAGGTGGATGTGGAGAGGAAGGTCTGGTCTTTTCTGCTTAATCTACACTTTAACACTTTAAGTCAACTGAATCAGATTTAGTCTTATATTTAGTCAACTAACAATAGAATAAAACTAAATGATGTTTTAGTCAAAAGACTATGAATAAAACACAATTTATATTTCCTGCCAAAATTAACACCGGCAGTTTGTTGCGTTTCTCTTAAACCTGGTATAAGAACAAAAGGCTGCGGTGGTATTTGCAAATTTTTCTGCCAGAAATGTTGTTCGTCAACAGCGAGAGGGGTATGCTCCAAAAGAAGTAAGACTGAAATCTAAATGCCACCGTAGGTAGAAAGATTCAACAACGCTCTACAAACAGTGTTGCTCAACAGTTATGCTGCAGTGTTATGAAAACTCTTCAGTCTAGAGATGATAACAGAGCTGAGATTCTGCATGACGGCTCAGTTTGTGTCGGGTTGTGTGAGGATTACAAGGAAGGGGAGCGCAGCTGCTGCCCTGTTTGTCTGAAGCAGCTGATTGCTAAAAGATACCAAACTACAAAAGTGCATCTTCAGTTGCCCGGGGGTGCACAGCCATGGTTTGTGCCATGCCGAGGTCAGCCTGGGTTCTGACTGTCAGCAGGGCGGTGAAAACGACAAGATCAGCCGACTCTGAAGAGGACACGCAGATGTTCTGTCGTGTCTATTCATAGTATCTGGATTTTTATTCTTATTCTTGTTTCTATGTCACTCTACACAAATAGAAGCTGACCACAGAACGCATCTGGATAATAAAGTGTTAGTAAGATTATTTCTCCAGCTAAGATCCTAAAACTCAAAATAACTACATATCAAACATTCTTACACGGAAAAGAAGTAAAAATCCTACTTGGATATGGTGCTGAGGTTAGTTATAGGCTACCACTGGTTTAGGGCACAAACAGTTCCCCTGCTTTCAGTCTTTGAGTTAATGTCCCCAGTGCCTATATCCTGGATAATTCTCCACTGAGACACTTTAAATAAGCAAATGCAAAATGGATTTTGTGCCTTATGTCATATGACCCGAAATAAATGACTGAGGCCGTGTCCACACTAATATGTTTTCGTTTGAAAACGCATCTTTTTCTCTCCGTCCACACTAAGACGCCGTTTTTAGTCAAGGAAAACGCAGCGTTTTGAAAACGCTCTTCAAAGCGGATAAAAAACACCCTTTTTGTGTCGCAGTGTGGCGGACAGTATTACACAGCAGTCGTTTTGTTTGCTCTCAGTTTTGACAGCCCTATTAAAGATTAATATCAGTTTGTACATGCTGCAGAGAGCTTTTCTTCAAATTCTTTAATTCTCACTCGCTTTTGCAACTTTGTACTTTTGTGTTACTCGCAGCAACAACTCCACCTCATTGTTAGTCCATTTAAAAAACTCGGTGCTTTTCCTCGACATTTTGCCGCGACGTTTCAAAGAGCTGGAAAGTAAATAAATGAGACAGAAATGAGGCAGGTCGAATCTTCTTGCATTTCACACATGTGCAGGACTGGAACGTAAGCGTTTCTGGCCGTTTCAATGTGGACGCACAACTCTGTGAAAACAACTGAAAACGCTAGTGTGGACGCGGAGTGTTTTCAGATGAAAACGCCATTTTCAAATCTACCTGGGCTAGTGTGGACGTAGCCTGAGCCCATAAATTCATCAGAAAGTGTTTAGTGACCTCAGGGCTGAAGGTTGTTTGACCGTAGAAGAACAAAAGTCGTTTTGCCATCACTAGTGTCGCCCTTAAAGGCACTAAAATTAATGGATGCAACAGCCTTTTTTATTTTTTTGTATTTGGGTCTCTTTCACCTTTTAAATTTCTTTCTGTCAGGCTAGGGTAACAGTATCTCCAACTTTCTAAGATAAGAATTGTTTAAATAACAGTAAAAACTCATTGTTTTAAAATAAGGGGATGGGAGGGTGAACCTAATCAGGCAAGAGGTAGGATGCACCGTGGACAGGTCACCAGTCTCTTGCAGGGCCAACACAGAGACAACCATTCACATTCACACCTGTGGGCAATGTCGAATCACCAGTTAACCTAACTCTTACACAGACACAGGGAGATGGTGATGGTGGAGAATACACTCACTGAACCTCCCGAGTCTGCATTTTGAGTCTGTTTGCATCGGTTATAATAATAATAATGATAATTATTATTGCATATATATAGCGCTTTTCGAGACCCTTAAAGTGCTTTACAATTCCACTATTCATTCACACACTGGTGGAGGCAAACCACAGTTGTAGCCACAGCTGCCCTGGGGCAGACTGACAGAAGCGAGGCTGCCATATCGCACCATCGTCAGTGAGGAAACACCAGCTCACCACTTTTGTGATAAGTTCTCCGCTTTAGGTCGGTGTTTATTGCTAAGATGAGTTGCAGAAAAGATTGTATATTAATTATTAATACTAACAATTTGTTTTTATTTTGGGTTAATCTGTTAAGTGTTCAAACAAATTCCAAAACAGTGAGAGATCCTTTAACAGACCAGTGCACCATGGGTCCTGCTAGTAGTGACTAACCAACATATAATGCCAGGGATACTTTTAAATGAACATCATAGAAAACAAACACATACATATGTTTCGAGTGAACATGCTTTGGCTTTCAAACTATACTCATTTCAAGGTGCTGGCCTTTTTTGGGGCTTGTTGCCAACTCATTAGATGTATCCCCGATGGTGCTGTGTGATGGATGAGAACCTAAAGGTGTTTCACAGGACTTTGGTTGTCCATTTTTCTGAGGATGCATGCGTCTTATAGATTAGGGTTTGTGTACGATGTCTTTCTGGCCTCACCCAGGCCTCTGACTTTATTACTGAAGATAAAAAAGACATCAGTGCTTCTAAAGTGGTTGAAGCGAGAAGGAGGAGACAGATTTATCCCTCATAAGAAAATAATAAAGGCCTATCTCTCACAGCAGAAGGAGCAGCAAAGACAGCTACTGGCAGATTTGGTCAATTATAGAAGAAAGAGAGGGGGCCCGGTACTGCTTTTCAGCACAACAACCTAAACATGTTTGTGTGCACTGAGCCCTCCCGTACAGTTCAGGGGGAGAAAGACAGGGGCATCAGGCATACAGTACAGACATGAGCTCCCCAGAGTCTCCTCCTGTCTGTTTCTGGGTTTCCAGGCTCAACTCAAGTGGAAGAATGTAGTTCAGGTTCATGCTGCATCGTTTCAGGTCTGATAAACACACTGAGACCATGCTGGATTCACACACTTTCCTTCAAATCCCCCACCGTGGAGACAGATGTGGTGATGGTGCAATGCTTCACTGCCATCTTTCATTTAGTCTGCGAGTTTTTGCACAGTCCACCACCCGGGACAGAAACTTTCAGGAAATGCTCTCGTCCAATCGCAGTGGCCGTATTTATTTGTACAGGCGTGTGTCATAAGAGGATTTCATTTAAAGACAGGGTGGGCATAATCCCAGCGTTAACTGTAAAGAGTTTGTATTGGAAGCAATTTCACCCTTAATCTTTCTAAACCTTTCAGATTAAACTACAAGTGGGATTCAGAGGTCATCAGGTCAAGCCTGTCTGTGACTGACTAAAGCTGAAACAGTTCAATTAACAGAGGGAAGATTTACAACTTGATTAATAATGTTTTAGTTAAACGTACAGAAGCCAATCACCACACACTTGTTAATTGTGGAGCAATTATTCTTCTGTTTCTTATTTTAAAGAGTGTTTGAGTGTTGAGTGCTTACCTTCAATCTCTCATTCATCATTTCTTTCGTTAAACTTGGAAAACTAAAGTGTCTCTCTGTATTTTATGGGTCCATACACACTGGATGCTACGCTCGAACTCCGTCTGGCTTTTTATCAGTACTGTTTATGAGCAGCATGTCTCTAAGCTAAGTTTGGGAAAACTCCTGGTTATTATTTAGTTGAATTATGCTGACGCCGAGTGTCTCAAAAATGCAATACTTTAACAAACTCCTCACAGACACTGATATTTGGTGAGACCTGCATGGTGCTAAATTGCAAAGCTGTGTGTGTGTGTGTGTGTGTGTGTGTGTGTGTGTGTGTGTGTGTGTGTGTGTGTGTGTGGCACTGCAGTGATTTTAGTGTTGGTGCAAACAGTATATGTTCACATGTGTAATACAAATCTACGTGCTAATATTTAATGAGAGCCACAGTGCCACCTACTGACATAAATGACATGAAACGAAATGACAATACTTTGATATATTGCTCCCGGCTGATTGACCCGTGCCACCCTCGTTAGGAAAGCCCGAACAAGTTGATATATTTTATCGTGAGAACTTTGAGCTTTTTGTCAAATGGCGACAACCTGATAGCACGGCCGTGGCATGGCAATGTCTGTGTTTCACCATAAATCTGAAGTTGTTGTAATTCGCATACAAAGCATGATGGCAGTTTGCAGTTGGAATATGTGTATAAACTAACTTGGGACTTGAGTTGAGTGACTAATAAGTCGTGCTTGTCATTCTTATTTGAACTAGAAATTTTTCTGTGGATCTGTGGAAAAGTCTGAATGTGACTTTTAAATTAGCAGTTTCAGTGTGTCTGCTTTGAGTCTCTGAGAAATTCATACATGACAGCTGAGAGTGAGGTGCATAATTCTGTTTAAACAAGCAATAAAACAAAAACAAAGAGGAGATGTTCTTCTGGGACTGAAAAAAGTAAGATAGTTATAAGGAAACCAGAGGATAACTGTTAACTATAAAGCTGAATAACTAAATACTGCTACTCCAGCCTTAAATGTCGGGGTGATACAACTGAATGATGAAACTTCCAGTAGGATTGCATCATTTCCTTTGTTTACGTTGATGTCAAACAGTGGAAAGGATACAGGAAAGCAGGGGGAAGATTTGCAGTAAATCCCTCGGGGTGGGTTTAAATCCATGCCTCACTTTGATGTTGAAACCATTTCTAGGATAATGTTTCACCTGTTTTAAAGGACTGGAGATGGTGGTGTCAGATTATTTAAAACATAATATTAATGTCATAATGAGCACTGGTCTTAGGGGGTCTCCTGTAAGGTTTTGCTCAGGGCCCCAACAGTACTCTAGGATCGCTACTGGACGCCAGTGAAACTGACATAACTGAGCAGGTAGTTTATTACATTACACTGACGGGATGTGTTCCGCTGGTGTGTTACCTTATTTTTACTGCTTCTAATTTAAATGCAAAGAACAAACCAGAAACTGTCCGTCTAACTTCCTTGATAACAGAAGTACTGTACAAACTGAAAGAGACGTACAGTGTCGAGAAAACATCAGTTGGAGTCTGTTGTTTTCAGAGCAGCTCCCAGGTTTTTCTCAGCAGGCTGACTTTGGATCTGAGGGTTTTCTGTGAATGTGCCTGTCTGGCTCCTACATCAGATATCAGCTCTGCTGTGTTTTTGTGTGGATCAGTGCCCAGACACCTCATCTCTTTTATTTATTCTACCCATTTCTCACACTATCACACAGCACAAAATGGTTCATCCGGCCAGAATAACTCACGTATGTGTCTGCATGCATGTCAAAAAGCAGCTTTTAACTAATTGTGTGAATTTCAGATTAGTGGAGGTAATTTGCGTAGTTTTGAAAATGCTCATTTTATTGGTCGTCATTCTGTTGGTGTCTTTTTGCTGAGCAATAAAGTACTGACTTATGTTGAAGAGGCTGAATATGTTTTTGCAGGTAAACAAAGAACTCATAAAGCTTACATTATAATTTGGTGTCTGTTACCCAGCTGTGACATAATGTTTTAGTATTTTTTCCACAGTAAGTGAGCTCGTTAATGACTCGTGTCAAATGAATTGTTTTCCTGCAAAAAACACTTCAGCTCTGCTGAACGCATTGAGTAATGTAATAATGATTACTGTGTGTGTGTGTGTGTGTGTGTGTGTGTGTGTGTGTGTGTGTGTGTGTGTGTGTGTGTGTGTGTGTGTGTGTTTATCATAACTGCAGGTTATGACTCAGTCACTTTCAGTCAGCTGATAAAAGTTTTCAAAGCATTATTTGGTTTTGGTTTTTTAAATTTTGCAGCCCTACATCACTACCACTATTGTTGACATCAGTCAGTCACGTAACTGTAATGATTTAACCCTTTAAAGACAGAACTGTGAAATAAATGCCAGAAAATTAAAATATTTTGAAAATGGAGTGTTTAGTGAACCTTCTGAAAGAAGACAGTTGATGGTAGTTTCTTCTGTCTTTGCATTTTGCACCATGATAGGATTCATATTTTATTTTGTATTTTGCTTAGTGGCATTCATGCGCAAGTCACACAAAAACAATATTCAGAGCATTTCTTTTATTTTGTATTTTGCTTACAGCCTGCTCTTCTAGGGGTGGCTGTTGCTCAGGAGGTAAAGCAGGTCACCTACTGATTGGAAGGTTGGTGATTCGATCCCTGGCTCCTCCAGTCTGCATGTCAAGCGTCCTCAGGCAAGATACTAACCCCAAATTGCTCCCCGATGCATCCATCGGAGTATGAATGTATTTAGAAAGCACTGAGTATAGATAAAGTGCTTGTGATTGGGTGAATGTGGCATGTTGTATAGAGCTCTGGGAGAGTAGAAAAGTGTTTTTTCTGCAGCTATAGGGCATATATGGTATCACTCTTGGCTGGAAGCAGTGCTTAAACTATTGAAAAAACACAAACTTTGTCCAAAAACCTCTCATGTTTAACTGTTTCCCACTTTTTCTTTGGTCATTTTAGCCTTTTTGGCCAGGGTGAAGGGAGCATCTGCCATCAAACAAGAAGACAGCCGCATGTAACTACGACGGTGTTTGCTAGTTCACCTTACATGCATTAATGTAATAACGCGGTTAGCCTACTCAACGTAAATTATACACGAACAACATTAAGCTACTCACGCAGAGAAGAACGGCTGCTGCTGCCATCATCATCAGTCATCATTTCTGCTACACTGGCAGGGCTAGGGGCCAGGACTCTCCTCTTCGGGTTCTTGGGGGATGTTCCTAACTCCGAGTCAGATAACAGGCAACCCACCCGCAGCAGATGTGCTTGGTGTGAGGTCTCGCAGCAAGCTATCAAATACGGCGCATTTCTTGGCTTAAAAAACCCCCGCTATGCTTCGCCAGGCGTTTCATCAGATTCGAGGAGTTACCTCCTTTGCACAGTATCACCTTAAAGCACTTGTTGCAGGCTGCTGAGTTTGCATCTTTCGCTGTGATGTACAGCCAGACTTTTGACCGCTTCGCCTTGGGCATTTTTAATCTGTAGCTCTGCTCTAAAAGAACGTACGCACCTGGGCCCGCCTACTATCCTTGGAAAGGTAAAATGATTGGCTAGAATCTGTCCCGATTCGAAATATTGAGATCCAAAACAAAATACCAAAGGCCCAAGAGAATGCAATCAAACAGTTTATTGAACACACACGTGGAGAGATGCACACTGCCAAACATCAGATGTAGATCTCCGCCCAAACAGACACTTCAGCTTGCTTTTGATTCATCAGGGTTAACGCCCCCTCATGCGTTTACAAGAATATCATTTGCATCTTAAGAACATTATTTGCAATTTTTACAGACATAATAAATTTTAAGAGATAAATGCAGACATGGAAGTTCCCCTCTCTAGCATCTTCTTCCAAATATGGCGATGAATTCAGGGCCTGAAGGTCCCCCAGGACTCGACATCTTCTTTAGCCCATCGTCGGTCACCTGTTACTAAGAAAACTCCAATGCAACAAGAAGCTGAATACATTCAGATCTTCACTCAAGCCTGTTTCTAGATTACTTACTTACTTAGAACTTAGTTCCTCCTACGCCGAGCGGCGCATCAGGCAGCTAGTGATCTCCATCGATGTCGGTCAGCAGCGACTGCTTCAGCTTCGTCCCAGGCAATGTCGACAGTTCTCAGATCGTCCATAAATGTTCGACGCCATGTGGTCTTTGGTCGGCCTTGCTTTCGCTTGCCAGTGCGTGGACGCCATGTCATGGCAATCTTAGCTGGGCGATGAGGGGGTAGGCGTAAAATATGTCCCGCAAAGCGAAAGCGCCTTTCTGCAACAACATCGGCTAATGGGCGGGTGCCTGCTCTTCGTAGGACCTCCTCATTTGTTATTCGGTCCCGGTAGGAAATTCTCAGGATTCGCCGCAAGCCACGTTGTTGAAGCACGTTCAGGTGTTGAATAATTGCACTTGTTGAGCGCCAGGTTTCACTAGCGTAAAGTGCAGTAGGGAAGACTATAGAGTTCAGTAGTCTGATCTTGACCCTTACATTCAGGGAGGTCGAGTTCCAAATAGGTTGGAGACGTCGCAGGACACCAACTGCCTTCCCTACTCTGGCGTCGACATCCCGATCAGAGACCCCATCATTCGAGATGATGCTGCCAAGATATGTAAAATTCTCCACCTCTTCAGCACGTTGTTGGTTGATCATGACAGGAATGCGGGCACGTGCATAGCCAACTCAGAGTACCTTGGTTTTTTTGGCGCTGATTCTTAATCCAACTTTCGTTGCCTCCCTCTGCAGGGCCGCGGTCAACTTTTGGAGGTCTTCCTGAGTCGAGCCCAGCAGGGCGATGTCATCTGCGAAGTCCAAGTCAGTGAGATTACGCGCTTCGTGCCAGGGCACACCGATGCCAGCTTGGTCAACTGATCGTCGCATGATGAAGTCAATTACCAACAGGAAGAGGAAAGGGGATAGCACGCATCCTTGTCGGACGCCAGTATTGATCTTGAAGAAGGTTTCTAGATTATATATATTATATGTGGTGTGTAGGCCTGTTCTCAAACAGGGTCATCACACTTCTTTGGGTCACTCCTCGTCCCATTCGGCCACCTCCAGCTCCATTAAGGGCATCATGGACACCAAACTCACCAGTTCAGAGTGCACAGCCCTTATTATTACCTTCTCCAGCAGTCCTCTGGCACAAGGAATGAGACAACAACCACAAATGACCAAAATTCCCAAGAAACAGGCAACAGAAAGCATTACAGACATAATGGCATTGTGCTGGGTGAATTTTGTATTTTAATAAAACTTTCACTCCCTTTTGTGAGTTTTCAATTTGTTACCACTCCTTTCTGCTGGTGTGGTGATCTCCTACGTTGCTCCACTTCTTACTTCACCCTTCCAGGTGGACTACTGGCCGGCCCGTTGCACAGGTGAGAGGGTTTATTCTGCCTCTCTTTATTTTCACCTGTGTTGGGTGGAGATTGATTTTCCCCCACCAAGCTCTCGTCCACGGCTGCGCACTGCGTCCAGTGGTACCAGGTGTTGCCCCGCCCTTTCAGTTGGACAGCTGTTGTGGTTCTGGCAGTCACCTCGTACGGACTGGTCCCGTCTGCAGAATGTACTCCAGATGTCACCTGCTTTGTGAAACTCGAGACAAGTGGTGTCTGGTGGTGGTCAGAGGGCCTGGTGGCGCCAGTGTCCGGCAGCCTCGCCTCTGTCAGTGCGCCCCAGGGTGGCTGTGGCTACAATGTAGCTGCCATCACCGGTGTGCGAATGTGTGTGTGAATGGGTGGATGACTGGATATGTAAAGCGCTTTGGGGTCCTTAGGGACTAGTAAAGCGCTATATAAATACAGGCCATTTACCATTTACAAGAGCTTTTAATTCATCCCAATATTCTGCATGAGACCTGTGACTTCCCCGGGACCGCTGTCCAGGGTGCTGGAAACTGCCTCCCAGTCAGCAGCTCATATGGCGTGAAACCTGTGGATTGGTTAACAGAACATCTTATGGTCATTAAAGCAATTTGGCAGGGCTGCAACCCAATTTTAGCCCCGTCTGCGCGCAGATTTTGCCTAATTTGTTTTTCAAATTTAGATTCATTCTTCCTACTTTCCCTTGAGACTGAGGAACATACACTGTCCCAAACTTATGCTGAACCCCCAACATCCTCCCTTTTAGTAGCCCATGCTTCTGGCCAACCGGTCAGAGCATCTACACACACCTGCAGGTACCTGACTCCCCCCGGGCCCGTTTCAATCATGTCTGTGAAATCAATAACAATCTCTTCTCCCGGCCTCTCAGGCAGGAGAAACTTACCTGCTTCCGGTTTTACTCCGGGCTTCGGATTGTGTGCCCCGCAAATTAGGCACGTTCTGACTTTTCCTTTATCATACCTTTCCATAGGCTTCCATTTTCCAAGCTCCTTGGCTTTGCCACCACACCCCCTTTTCCTCTGGGGATGCCTCTTCTTGAGCCTGTCGGGCTTCTTCTAGCCCGTTAGTGCTTGTTTCTTCTTCAGCAATTACTTGCACCATTTGCTGTTTTCCTTTGTACCCTGCTGCTTCCTTGGCAGCTTCATCTGCTTTCTGGTTTCCCCTTGCCACCATTGTGTTTGCTTGAGAGTGTCCTTTGCCTTTTATGATACTCACCTCGTCTGGGGCATCCAGGGCTTTTCCAGATCCTCCGTTTCTTTCTTGTGGGAAATGGGAGCGTTCGTTGTCGTTCTGAATCCTGCTCTCTTCCACTGAGCGAGCTCCACGTGTGCTGCCCCAAATGCATAGACTGAGCCTGTGTATATGTTCACTCTTCTGTTTTTAGCCAGTCTCAGGGCCTGGCTCAGCACAATTACTTCTGCTCTCTGGGCTGACTGTTGCCCTTCGAGTCTCCTGGCCTCTCTTATCTCAAATTCAGCTCCTTTTCTGCAGACTACAGCATAGCCTGCTTTCAGTCCTTCTTCATCAGGATGGCAGCAACCATCTGTGAACCAGTCCTCGGCTCCAGGAATAGGTTCTGCCTTCAAGTCTTCTCTGACTGTTTCTTCAGCTTCAGCTTTCTTGATGCAGTCATGTGGTTCTCCTGACCCCATTAAATCTGCCATATTGATTCCTTCATGTGTAAATGTCAGATTTGGAGCATCTAACACTTTACTCAACCTCTCTTGTGTCAGTGGTGTCATAGTGAATGCTTGTGAGTTCACATATGCCACTACACTATGTGTGGTCAGTACTTTTAGGGGATGTTCTGTCACTATATGTGCTGTTTTCTGAATTATTTTGGCGACCCCTGCTGCGTGTTGTGTGCATATAGGATGTCTTGCTTCTGTCATGTTCAGTCTTATACTGACCTACATGAGTACATCCCTTCCTCCCTCTTTCTTCTGAAACAAAACACCGTTTACGACTCTGTGTGTTTCAGAAACATCTAACTAGAATGGCTCGTCATAATTGGGTGTGGCCAGGTCCGTGGATTGTGACAGGTCCTGTTTCAATGCAATGAATGCAGTTTCAGTGCCAGGCATCTGGTACTACCAGACCGAAAAGCCATCATGGCACTGGATACCGGTACCCATCCCTAGTGGTAACTGTATCGTGAGATCTGAGGCATCTGACCTGTAGAGCTTAAAGGGTGTTCCAAGGGAGGCTGGGGACAGTGAACCTGATCATGTTCCTTATTTCCTGTGCAGAGCTGGGGCAGCATGATGGTTGGAGCTTCTTTTGGCAGAAATCCCCAAACTAGATGGTGGACAATGGGGGTGAACGGAACTGGAGGCAGCTGATGTCTGTATAGACTAATGGTGTTCCATAAGTTTCAGTCTATGAGGGTGTGATGGTAAGCTCCTCACCTCACTTGCTTCACTTTAGTTTACTTTGCAGTTACTACTTTAAAGATATTTTACTTATTGTCCAATATATTGTTTCTTTACTAAATTTATTTTTTTTCCCATCAACCTTCCAGTTTTTATATGGAGTGCACACATATCAACACTGCAAGGTCAAAGTTCTGTTTTATTTTATATTAATCTTTCTTTGTCTGAGGTACCTGGGGGGTTAGGCTTCTCCTTCCTCGTTGGCAAAAGGTGTAGCTGCTGACAGCCTCATTGGACTAAACCACATGCTTCATTTCCTGGGGGGTATTGGAATTTATTTAATTGTTTTGTATTAATTGGTTATATGGCTGCTATTTTGTTTCCCTTTTGTGTGTTATTTGGTTTAGCCAAGCCAGTATTTAAGTTCCCTCGTGTCAGTTTGTTTTCTGTTTGTTGGAGGTTTTGTTAGTTGTTATGTTGAGCTTAGTTTATTGAGCTGACCTCTTTTATTGGTCTGCCTGTTTTTGGCTTTGTTAATTGTCTTTCATATTTTTGGGTCATTTAAAACCCCATTTTTGAATCAAACACCTGTGTCCTCTATGCCTTACTGCTTGGTCCCTGACAGAGGGCAATGTTGTCTCATTTATTATTTAATTTTCCAGTATATGCAGAGCTAAACAAATTTATCAGACCACCGAGAAACAAGAACACGCAAATATTTTCGAAATCTATCAAAAATGGAACTGAACTCAGAAAATAACATACGCTTTGCCATTTTTTCTGCTGTTTTTAAAATAGTACATTGTAACAGTAACAACAGAAATATATATTAGCATTAAAAATATAATTTGGGTCAAAGAGCTTGAGCACAGTGGTGGATCACTTATTAGAGAAATAAAGAATAATTTTGTAATTACCAATATTGTTAATTTAGGTCAGCTGTGGCGGTCTGTAGACCCCAGTCTGTGTTTGTGTTTGCATGTGCGTGTTTCTGTGTGTGTGTGTGTGTGTGTGTGTGTGTGTGTGTGTGTGTGTGTGTGTGTGTGTGTGTGTGTGTGCACATGGCTGTATTAAATCTAGACACAGTATTAGCGTCTGTGTCCTCTTGAGTGATGTTTCAGCTGCTTTGATATCTCGATCCTACAGGAAACGATCTTCATGCTGCAGCTTTGTTCTGCTTCCACATGCTTCATTTGTACAGACATCCTATCTTTTAACAAGAGCCAAGAAACAAGTTAATGTCTTCTGTACTCATGGATCCTCTTTTCAAATCTCTTCTCCGTGGTCAGTGAGCAGATTTAACATGACGCCTGGGTCCCTCGTTGCTCCACTGATTGGCAGGGTCCTTAATTGGGACCACCTCTATGTGAATAATATATGCTCGTCTAGCTAAGTGGAGTGTTTAAATATTAAGAGGCTGAGAACGTGCCATGCAAGTCGAATCTGAAAGAGAATGAATGAGCAGGAAAGTCAGAGAACCTCCCCTTTCAGTAGGGGTCTTGTGTTCTTCATGCTTTGCTCCAGGCTGCCAGATTAATATGCTTTTCCCATGCAAGAAATCCATACTTGGCAACATCTTGGTAAAATGTGATGCCCTTCTCACCTATTTCCAGACTTGAAGGGACACTTGTACCACTTTCAGGGAAGCATTCACACAAACTGCATGCACACATTCATTGAGATGAACCATCCAGTTAACCTGTGACAATATTAATCACTTTTTGATAAATCACCCAGTAATGAGGAAGCATCAGTGCTGTCATGTCCACACGATTAACTCAAACATGAGTTCCACTAGGACCAGGACACTGCAGTAACTTAGATTTGATGGTATAACTCTGTTGTAGGAGCTCCATGCATATAACAAACAGAACAGGCTTCAGTGACATTTGTAATGGCAGACACATAATGAAAGAGAGACCTGGAGTAGAAAAAGGATTGAAAAGTGGATTACAGATGTGCCGTGGAAATCAGCTAAAATGCAAGAGCACTGAGAGTTCCATTACCATGCATCTACCTTTAAAACATCTGTGACTCACTAACGGTAAATGGACTGGTTCATATATAGCGCTTTTCTGCTCTATCCGAGCACTCAAACCACAACTTGTGTTTTCTATCTGACATTCGCACACATTCATACTCTGATGGATGTATTTTCAAAGGATATTTGACATGTAGATTTTTCTGCTGTTTCTGAGACTTTTTAATAGGATGCCATCATTACAAGAGGCAGTTTGTAAACTTAGATATTTTATGATCAACTGTGTATACCTTACTGTAAAGTTAGGATCTACAGCTGGAGTTCATAACCTCCTCTGGTATTAACAACAGCACAACAGTTGTTCACCTGGAGTTTCATGGCAAGGATCGTTGTGTCTGAGCAGTTCCACAGGTGTATGTGTAGGTGTCACAGTAGTTTTGTTGACATACTGTAACATGCCCTGTATGAGATTTGTCAGGTGGATCTGTAGAAGGGTATCAGCTGTTATTAGTTAATGTAGGCTGGCACTGTGATCAATCATGACTGAGGCTGATTTCCTGGGTTGCCTGAACTGCAGAGGTGTGAAGTAATAAAGTACAAATACTTTGTTACTGTACTTAAGTACAATTTTCAGGTATCTGTACTTTACTCGAGTAGTTTCTGTACTTTCTTCTTCTTACATTTTCAAAACAGACTCGTTACTTTTGATTTTAGCGTTTGGGTCGAGTTATTACATCATGACTGGGAAGCTCCAAACATCAAACAGAAACACATGAAAGGCAGTTTAGTTTGTTTATGAATCAGTGTCACAAAAAAAGACACAACGTGTCCCAAATAAAAGGGTTACTGTGGAAGGGTGGGTTTTTTTGCCACAACACTGGAACGACTGCAGATGACCATAAGTTACGCTTCAGCATCTAGCTAACCCCGCTGAACAGGAGTGAACATAAAGGGCATCAGGTAATTTCAAAGGCAGTGTTTCTGTCAGCTCAACAAACCTCAGCAAACACACAAACTGTTTGTGTGAAGTTTGTCACACAGTGTGTTGCAGCTAAAGGTCCAGCTGCTGTATTTCACAGGGAGAGAAAAGAAAGAGCTAACTTCAAAGATAAGAAAGACAGGACGGGAGAGAAAGAAGAGAGGTCAGATGTAAAGGAAGGACTGCTCAGTGGGGTTTGATAAACTGGAAATTTGAAGCTTACATATAAGTCCCCATGTTTTTAAATCAGATATTGGGTGTGTACATGTGATTTAAGAACAGTGTGTGGTGCACAGTGGCCGTGGGTTCATGGTCAGAGTTACGTTAGATCAAGTGTAGCAGAGATTCAAATGAATTTTAGTTGATGGTGCTGAGATCCACTGACTGAATTCCACCTTCATAGCAACTTTATACCATCTAGAAAACAGACAGCATAAACAGGGTACTGTCAGTGTAGAGGATGGAAATCAGCCAGGACAACTCATGAAACATCTGCCCACATCTGCTTTAATTAAGTTATTTACATCCACAGAGTGCAGCAGGTCAGCTGATCACAGCCCGCACACTAAGATGATTTACTGGAGCTCACATTAGAGATGATTGTGAGTTATGAGTTATTTTCCCCACATTGAGCCATTACAAACAATTCCAGGGTTCCTCCACCTGCTGAATCCCACTTAACTGTTTAGAGGCAAAGTCACCCTCTACAATGTCGGCAACAGCAAATATACTTTTTATTTTCCTTCTTTTTCTTCAGATTCAAGCTGAGTATGATTAGAATGAAAAAAGTCAGACTACAGTTTGTATTCCTATCCAGTGAATTTTATCATTATGTTTCTGTTTTAGCAAACAGTTCAGTTAGCTTTGCACAAAAATAGAAACTTCCTCCAAAGAGCTACTTTTTACTTTCTTATTTGAGCACAGAAGCTGAATCAGTACTTTTACTGGAGTAGTTTTTAACACTAGTATTGGTATTACTACTTAAGTACAGAATGTGTGTGCTTTTGCAAACTCTGCTGAACTGCCTGCCTGTTTTTTTCTAATCCAGGCTCCACTGTTGCCAGAAAGAGAAGGGCGATGTTTACTAACATTCTGAGATCTAAGTCATCGTAGATGCCAAACCAACCATAACCTTAATAAAGAAGAAAGGAAAAACAGACTTACAGAGATAATGTAACTACTTTTGGTGGGTGTCTGATTGCCAAGACGAAAAAATGTAAAAGAGTTATAGTGATAGGGCGTCACTTAGACCTATGAGGGTTAAGCCTTAAATCCTGCATTCAGATCTGAAAAGGTTTCCTGCAAAGAGTCATAGGGCAAAGACTCTCGCCTCCTCTTAGAGCTCAACAACTGTTCCACTGAAATGCAAATGTTTTAATATTTTTTTGTATTTTTTCATTGCCATGTTAAAAGGCTGATTGCTGTCACCATGCTGGGCGGGCATATGGCGTGGACACCCAATTTGTGAATGCGCGATAACTCGAGAAAAAAGTAGCCTATGATTTTCAAATTTATACTATCAGTGCATCTACTTAAAATCTTGGAAGAGTTAGACTCTCAGTGTGCTCAACCTCAAGGTCAGAGGTCAGTCTTTTAAAAAATCTTGTAAATGTCATAGCTAAAGAACGCTGTTAGCTTGGATTTACAAATTCCTACCATATGTGCATCTACTAAAAATCGGTTGAGTTCAAATCTCCCCCTCGATAAGTGGAGGATGGATGAAGTTCAAATGTCTGTGATCTGGAGCTCAAGGTCGGAGGTCAGCTTTTCTGAAAATCACCTTGTACTGCAGGTATTTTTTTTTTCAAACCTATGTTTGCTTAAATGGGGCTAGAATTAAATTTAACCCTGAATTTGTTTTCAACAGCTTTGTGGTTGTTAAGAAATTAACAAGTCTCATAGAAACTGTAGAACCTGAAAGAATAATTAAACTTTTTAGATGTCAAGAATAGCTACATTGTAACCCAAGCATAAAGAACTAAATATGTGTGCTTGGGTAATAAAAAAAGCTGGCAGGCAGAGATCACATTAACAAATTAATTAACAAATGAAGTGTGAAAGTCTTGAGGTTATAATGTGCTCAGAATCACAAAGCATGTCTTTAAGCCCATGTGGGATTACTTGCATGTATGGATACATGCATGTATGATTGGCCATTTCAGGATAATGAAAGCGAGGAGATTGTTCTCAGCTCTCACACACCTGGTACAGGACAGAAATAGAGGCCATGGCGACAACTACACTGAGTACATGTGACAGCTGTGTTCAGACTAGCTGCACCGTGTGTGTGTGTGTGTGTGTGTGTGTGTGTGTGTGTGTGTGTGTGTGTGTGTGTGTGTGTGTGTGTGTGTGTGTGTGTGCGCGCAGGAAGGACTGTTGTAGACCGGTAGTGAGTATGTAGGCCACTGTAGCTCTGCCTAATTCACTGCAAACTAAATTGGCTCTGGGAGTAGATGTGATAGTTTTAGCTGGACCTGTCAGCAGAGCTTAAGAAAGAAAAACAGCAGCTTGTAATGAAATTATTCCTCAGATTGGTAATTTTTTCCCCCTGCACACATGGCAAGGCGTTGTGTAGTGGCAGGTGGTCTCAATTTTATTTTATCTCAACGGAAATTTGCCTCAAAAATGAACACAGGAGATCTGCTGTTGTGGTCTGCATCCATAATAAGTCCCATTGCATGAAAAACGTGGATATTTGGGAAGAATAATGTTAACTCATTTACATTTTCTCCACCAAAACGCAGAAAGTGGAACACTCTTATTTCTTGTAGGAGGGTTATTTGAAAAAATAACTCATTCTACCTCCAGAAGTCTAAATGAAACATTATGCTCATGATGATGTTTGAGACTTCTGTGGTATTCACAGTCCTATGAAAGCAAAACCTGCTCTGCACTTGAGAACAAGAAAGATGTGACACTCACTGGAACAAGCTGAAGCTTGTCCAGCAGCCCTCTCTATAGTTGGTGGTGAATTGGTGGAGATGAAACAAAAAGCATACCAACATTTCATATCCTCAGGAACAAAAGGACTCGTGTGCACAGTGTATCTCTGGAGTTTTCAAAGCTGAAAATCTATAAGAGACGTGAATAAACTGAAAATAAGAATGTTCTGTCTTCCTGTCAAGATGTGTTCAGATCAAATACTGTGTGCAAAAGATGGACAAAAGTACTGGGCCACCTACACATTACACCTGCAGGAGTTGGTTGGCTGTGGAAACCCATGTCACGAAGCTCCTGGCACACAGTTGGTGTGCTGATGTTAATGTTTGACCCTTGAAACTGTGCAGGTATTGAATCAACAAAGCATTGGTGACTTTTCAACAGCACTTGCTGGTGGCACTCTGGAGCAATGTTCCCTCTAATTTTTCATGTGTCTGAGCGAACACACAAACTCCCTGAGCGATCCCTTGGACCACTGTGAGCAACAGCAGACGTGTGCACGGTGGTCACACCAGCATCGAATCCATGCAAGTTACATGGTTTATTAAAACAATCAAATTACAGTATTTCTATTTATGTTAGACTACTTTTAATTAACTATTTTAGCCCACTTACAATGAAAATGTAAAAAATCTTTCTTCATGACCTGTGCAGTATGTTAACACTATTGGAAATAAAAATAACTTGAACTCCAAATTTGAAAACAAAACTTTCTTTTTTTCTTTCTTTTTTTTTCTTTTTTCTTTTTATAAAGCTCTGACTTGTATTATGAGTCTGTGGTCTGGGTGTCACGGTTCTGGGTCCGTTGGACCCAGTATTTTGAGTTTATTGTGTTTTGATTTAAGTTTGCATCAGGGATTGTGTTCTTGTTCTCTTGTCGTGTTATGGTAATGTTTATGTCTATTATTAGAGTTCCATGTTCTGTTTATCTGGGTTTAAGATGTGGGTTTAGTTTCATATGTCATTTCAAGTCTGTCTCTGTCTAGTCTGTGTCTTAGTAAAGTGTGTTTTGTTTCCTGTTTTATTATGAAGGTCTGCGTCTCATGTGAGTGTGTTCAGTTTTACCTTTGTCTCGTCTTGTTGATTATTCCCAGCTGTGTCCACCACCTGTGTGTAATTCCCCTGTGGTTCTCTGTGTATTTAAGTCATGTCTTCAGTCATTGTTGTTGCTGGTCCGTCTGTGTATTCCACCCTGCGTCATCTGTGTATCTACCATGTCACATCCGTGTGCTCTCCCTGCTGTCCATCGTCATTCTCCTCTGCTCGTTCTCATTCAGGTTTGTGCTTTGTAGTTTAGTTGCTTTAGTTTTAGTTGCTGCTTTTATTGTTGCTGGCGACTTCAACCACACCAACTTAAAGACAGTCCTCCCCAGATTCCACCAACATGTCTCCTGCCACACCAGAGGAGACAAGACTTTAGACCATGTGTATTCCAACCTGGCTAGAGCCTACAAAGCCACACCCCTCCCCCACATTGGACAATCGGACCATCTCTCCCTGTTCCTCACACCACGGTATTCACCACTCATCCAACGTGTGAAACCTGCTGTGAGGACAATTAAAGTGTGGCCAGAGGGGACAGACGCAGTGCTCCAGGACAGATTTAAAAACACAGACTGGAATATGTTCACCCACACAGACCTGGACCAGTACGCCTCATCTGTACTGGATTACATCTCCGAAACCACAGACAGTGTCACCACCCAGAAACGGATCACCATGTACCCCAACCAGAAGCCTTGGATGAACCGGGATGTTCGTCTCCTCCTGAAGGCCCGCAACACCGCCTTTAGGTCAGGAGATGCACACGCCTACAGCACAGCCAGGGCTAATCTAAAGAAGGGCATCAAAAAAGCCAAACACCATTACAAAAAGAAGGTAGAAGAACACTTCTCCAACTCCAACCCCCGACGCATGTGGCAAGGACTCCAGACCATTACAGACTACAGGACCACCAAACCCTCCCCCGCATCCTCTGATGTCTCCTTCCTCAACGAGCTCAACAACTTTTATGCTCGGTTTGAGCGAGGGAACCCCACAACCACAACCAAAGCAGACATGACGCCAGACCACCAACCTATGACTCTCTCCCCCACCGATGTAGGAGCGGTGCTGAGCAGGATCAATGTCCACAAGGCTGCAGGTCCAGATGGCATCCCCGGGCGTGTTCTCAGAGCGTGTTCTGGGGAGCTTGCAGGAGTGCTCACAGACATATTCAATCTGTCCTTGGCCCACGCTGTGGTACCGGCCTGCTTCAAATCCACCTCCATCGTCCCGATACCCAAAAACTCCAACCCATCTTGCCTCAATGACTACCGCCCAGTAGCACTCACCCCCATCATCACTAAGTGCTTAGAGCAGCTGGTCCTAGCACACTTCAAATCCTGTCTCCCCCCCACCCTGGACCCCCACCAATTCGCATACCGCCAGAACAGGAGCACAGAGGATGCAGTCTCCATCGCACTGCACTCTGTCCTCTCACACCTGGACAACAACAACACCTACGCCAGAATGCTGTTTATAGACTTCAGTTCAGCATTCAACACAATCCACCCCTCACAACTCATCAGGAAACTGACAGACCTGGGCATCAGCTCCCTCATCTGCAAATGGTTACTGGACTTCCTGACCAACCGCCCCCAACATGTCCGGCTGGATAACCACTGCTCATCTACCATCACAATGAACCCCGGTGTACCACAAGGCTGTGTGATGAGCCCTTTCCTCTACTCCCTCTGGTGAGTGGAAAAGACACACTGTCTGTTTCGCCAGATCTTGTGACTGTTTATACCGGGGCTGGGTTTGTTGAGTTAGCTTCCCAGCCAGAAGCTCAGTTAGCTGCCCAGCCGTCACCTCCATCACATTCAGCCTCACTACCCATAGCCCAGTTACAGTCTCAGCCAGACTTAGCAGACACTATGTTACAATCCATAGCCCAGTCAATAGCTCAGTTGGTAGAAGACTCATCAGCCTTATTATCAGCTCAGCCACCTATTCAGCCATCATTTTCACCAACTCCTCCTGCACAACAAGTTAAGTCCATTCAACCCGAAAAGAACTGTTTTTCATCTGTTCATTACAAGCAGGGAACACACTCCACCACAACATCTGCTGGTTCTCTTACGCTGGCCATGTCAGAGACAGTTGCTCCCTCTAGGGCCTCCCCAGAGGCTGGGTGTCAGTCACCAGCCAACTCTGGACCCCTAGAGGTCAAGACGCCAGTGCCAGCAGCCTCACCGGAGAACTCACCTGACCAGTCTCAGCTCTCAGCACCCCCTGAGAGTTCAAGTGAGTTCACCCGTCCGCCTCAGTCCTCTGCTGAGCGTATTGGGGAACACTTTCAGCCCTCTGAGGACTGCATCCCACTGTTGCTGCCTGAGTTTAGCCACTGTGCTGCTCAGTCCCAGCCAGTGTCCACACTGGCAGAGGTCTCCGTACCTGCTGCTTCAGTGTCTGTTTCCACTGGAGGGCCAGAGGAGCCCGTCCAGGCTCAGGCGATGTTAGCTGGGGGTTCAGGTGAACCCAGCCAGCGTCCTGCCTCGTCGGCTGGAGGGCCCGAGGAGCCCGTCCAGCCTCATGCCACGTCAGCTGGGGGTTCAGGAGAACCGCACCAGCCTCATGCCACGTCAGCTGGAGGGTCCGAGGGGCCCGTCCAGCCTCCCGTCTCCGCTGGAGGGTCCGAGGGGCCCATTCAGCTGCCTGCTGCTCCATCAGCTCCGCCCACGCCGTCGTCTGGTCCAGCCTCCGCTTCGGCTTCAGCTTCAGCTTCGCCTGGTCCAGCCTCCGCTTCGGCTTCAGCTTCAGCCTCGTCTGGTCCAGCCTTCACTTCAGCCTCGTCTGGTCCAGCTTCAGCATCCTCATCAGCCTCGTCTGGTCCAGCCTCCGTGCCTTCATCAGCCTCGTCTGGTCCGGCCTCCGTGCCTTCATCAGCCTCGTCTGGTCCGGCCTCCGTGCCTTCATCCACGCCTGGTCCGGCCTCGCCTGGTCCTGCCTCGCCGCCTTCATCCACGCCTGGTCCTGCCTCGCCTGGTCCTGCCTCGCCTGGTCCTGCCTCGCCTGGTCCTGCCTCGCCTGGTCCTGCCTCGTCTGGTCCTGTGGTTGCTACGCCGCCGTCAGAGCCAGCTCGACCTGTTCCGCCTAGCCTCTGCCGGCCATTTTCCAGGCCTATAAGGTGGCATCATGGCCTTCGGGGACGGCCTCCGGAAAAGGTTTGTCGCCGCCGCTGGCATCGTGGCCGCCCTCCGGACTTCTGTTGCCACCCCCGCCTTCTGCGTGGACGACCTCCTACGCGCCGCCACTGCCTTCCGCATTGCCAGCCTCCAGAACTGCATTCGCGCCGCCGTTGCCGTCCGCACGGTTGGCCCCCGGACCTGCTTCCTCGCCGCCGTTGCTGCACGCACGGTCGGCCTCCAGAACTGTTTGCCCGTCGCCGCCATTGCCGCGTGCACGGTCGGCCTCCAGAACTGTTTGCCCGTCGCCGCCGTTGCCGTGTGCACGGTCGGCCTCCAGAACTGTTTGCCCGTCGCCGCCGTTGCCGTGTGCACGGTTGGCCTCCTGACTGTGTTATGGACTAGTGAACAGTCGTGTTTTGGTTCTGGACTCTGTGCTCCTTGTTTTTTGTTTCGGACCCTCCTTCCTGGACCCCCTCCGCCCGCCCTGGCTTGGTGCTTCCTGCTTTTTTATTTTGTTTAGGGCTGTCGGGAGCCAGCCCTTAGAGTTGTTTCCCAGTATAGTTTAGTTCCAGCTCCATTTTTCCGTTTGTATTTACTTTCATGTTCAATAAACCACCTTTACACCTTCACGACTGCCTGCACTTGGATCCTCCTTCATTTCCTCCACACGGCTCACCTCACTCGCCGTGACACTGGGAGAGAGTCCTGTAACTCTCTGTCTGCAAAATACAGGATATAATGACCAACGTTGGGCAATTAATTATATAGTTACTTCTTCAAAAAAGTTATGCAAACAAAGTTTTTTGCAGCAGTTTACCTAAAAATGCAGCCAAGGCGTTTTTTAAACAAACATTTCAAACTATTTACAGAACAATCAGCTGTTCTGCATCAAATTTGATGCCACACAAATTATTTGTGCCACTCCAAAAAATAATTTCTGTCCACTATGAGATGAAGGAGAACAACAGCCTGATACCTGCAGGCCTGACAACAGGAGATGTATCACTGCTGTAACACCTGTAACATTCAGCAGTCGCCTTATTGTTCTGACACACAACAAAACTATTGACTACACTACACACTAACTACACAAGATTTGCGCTAAACGTGGCAAATCTCTCACATCTCAAAACACAGCCGTCACTCCTAAAACTTCCCCCTTCCTAAATAACTAAATGCCATGTTGCCATCTCATTCTTTGATTGGTCGACATGGTACATTTTTCGACCAATAGGAAAGGGTGGAGTTTTTTTGGTTTTGTTTTTGCTCACAGGCTTTGGAGGTTTTCCTTATAAAACGCCGTTTTTACCGTTTCTTCCCGCAGTAAATATAAACAACGATAGTATTCAGGAAGAAAACCAAACATTGCAGATATTTCTTACCATAACTCTGGTTTTACGTGGCCGATCAACACAATTTAAAAACTGGTATAAAGTCCAGACTTTTTATGTCAATTGTTCCGTCTGTCCTGCTCACATCTCCAATGGTTGTCCACGTTGTCATTAACGTGGTTTCACTCCACATCAGCCACGCCGCTTTGCTAGCTAAACACCGGTGTCGGCACATAAGGACGCTGTCAATGACGTTGATTAACTACGTATATGCGAATGTGAATCGCATTACTGGCTGGACTATGGGATAAGGTGGCATCGTTGTAATCCCATACAATGATGCCACCTTATCAGTAAGCCAGTCACTTACTGACTCACACTGCAAAACAGAATTGTTAAAGTAAAGTATTAATTTTAATTTCAATTCAGGTTCGATTTTTTTTTGTGCACAACGCAGATTTTCTGTGCGCAGAGACCGTGCCAGCAGTGCGCAATTGCGCACGTGTGCAGCTTAGAGGGAACATTGTTCTGGAGCTCTATGTGGTCTGCCACTGTGTGGTTGAACTGCTGTGGTTTCACTTTGCAGTAATATGTGCAGTCAATCATGAAATATCTAGGAAGGAAAAAATGGACTTCTTGCAGTAGTGGCATGCAATTACAATACGATGCTCGAATTCAGTGAGCTCTTTCAAACAGCCCAAATCTTTACAAAGGCAGACTACATAGGTAGGTGCTTGATTTTATACACTTGTGTCAATGGGACTGAAAACACTTGAATTGAGAAAATACAAAGTCAAGTACTTTTTTCCATATAGTGTCATTTCCAGGTCTGAGGTAGAACATTAGCAGCCTCAACGACTACCGACCAGTTGCTCTAACACCTGTCATAATGAAGTGCTTTGAGAAACTGGTCAGACGTCACATCATGTCCTGCTTGCCACCCACACTCGACCCGCTTCAGTTCGCATACAGAGCTAACAGATCAACTGAAGATGCCATTGCTACAACGCTCCACACCAGCATCTCTCACCTGGAAGTGCAGGGCCGTTACGCCAGGCTGCTCTTTGTTGACTTTAGCTCTGCTTTCAATACGATACTCCCGGACAGACTAATAGTTAAACTGCTGGAAATCGGACTTCCTTCTACCACCTGCCGCTGGGTCAGAGACTTCCTCTCAGACCGTGTACAGAGAGTTAGAGTGGGGCCTCATATTTCCTCAGCCCTCAGCCTCAACACCGGCTCTCCACAAGGCTGTGTACTGAGTCCCCTACTGTACACTCTGTACACACATGACTGTGTTAGTTCCCACCCAGACAACACAGTCATCAAGTTTGCAGATGATACCACCGTAGTGGGGCTCATCTCAGGGGGAGATGAGACTGCGTACAGAGCTGAAGTTCAGAGGCTGTCAGATTGGTGTGTAGATAACAACCTGGACCTCAATACCACCAAGACAAGAGAACTGGTAGTTGACTTCAGAAGGAGGAAGTCTGAGCTGCAGCCTGTCAGCATCAACGGGGAGTGTGTTGAAAGGGTCTCCAGTTTCAGGTTTCTGGGTGTGCACATAGACACAGACCTCCAATGGAGCTCTAACATCTCTGCGGTTTTAAAGAAGGCCCAACAGCATCTCAACTTTCTGAGAATCCTTAGAAAAATGGACCTGAAGGAGCTGCTGACCGTCTTCTACCGCTGCTCCATTGAAACTGTGCTGACATATTGCATCGGTGTGTAGCTATCCAGCTGCACCACAGCACACAGAAAGGCACTCCAGAGGGTCATCAATATGGCCCAAAAAAATCATTGGACATCCTCTTCCCTCCCTGAAGGACCTGTACAGCACTCGCTGTCTCAAGAGGGCACGCAGCATCCTACGGGACGGTACACACCCAGGACACCGGGTGTTTAAGTTGCTGCCGTCTGGCAGGAGATTCAGACTGCTGAGGTCCCGAACAAATAGACTCAAGGACAGCTTTTACAACAGGGTAACAGCCCTAATCAGTGCTCACTGTTGGCCTCTCTCAGTTTTTATTACCACTGTTCATTTTGAAGCTCAGTTTTTAAACCCTTAAGCTGGGCAAACACTGTGCGATTTTTTTTCAGTCACGTTATTCAGCTTCTACTCAAACTGCATGATTGACTTGCAGGGGTTAGAACGTCATAGGTCACGATGCAGGGTCCTACATTATACAGCCCAATGCTCTGATGTGACCTGAGTGCTCACACTGTGTGTCCATAAGATGAAGGCTATAACAGAAAATCTGTCGCTCTGTCTTTCACTCACACAGACACGCACACCACCACCATCAACTTTGAATTCAATTCAATTCAATTTTATTTATATAGCGCCAAATCACAACAAAAGTCGTCTCAAGGCGCTTCATAGATACAGAGAAAAACCCAACAATCATATGACCCCCTATGAGCAAGCACTTTGGCGACAGTGGGAAGGAAAAACTCCCTTTTAACAGGAAGAAACCTCCGACAGAACCAGGCTCAGGGAGGGGCGGGGCCATCTGCTGCGACTGTTTGGGGTGAGAGAAGGAAGACAGGATAAAGACATGCTGTGGAAGAGAGACAGAGGTTAATAACAGATATGATTCAATGCAGAGAGGTCTATCAACACATAGTGAGTGAGAAAGGTGACTGGAAAGGAAAAACTCAATGCATCATGGGAATCCCTGGCAGCCTACGTCTATTGCAGCATAACTAAGGGAGGATTCAGGGTCACCTGGTCCAGCCCTAACTATATGCTTTAGCAAAAAGGAAAGTTTGAAGCCTAATCTTGAAAGTAGAGATAGTGTCTGTCTCCCGAATCCAAACTGGAAGCTGGTTCCACAGAAGAGGGGCCTGAAAACTGAAGGCTCTCCCTCCCATTCTACTTTTAAATACTCTGGGAACAACAAGTAGGCCTGCAGTGTGAGAGCGAAGTGCTCTAATAGGGTGATATGGTACTACAAGGTCATTAAGATAAGATGGGGCCTGATTATTTAAGACCTTGTATGTGAGGAGCAGGATTTTGAATTCAATTCTGGATTTAACAGGGAGCCAATGAAGGGAAGCCAATACAGGAGAAATATGCTCTCTCTTTCTAGTCCCTGTCAGTACTCTTGCTGCAGCATTTTGGATTAGCTGAAGGCTTTTCAGGGAGTTTTTAGGACATCCTGATAATAATGAATTACAGTCGTCCAGCCTGGAAGTAATAAATGCATGAACTAGTTTTTCAGCATCACTCTGAGACAGGATATTTCTAACTTTAGAGATGTTGCACAAATGGAAGAAAGCAGTCTTACATATTTGTTTAATATGTGCGTTGAAGGACATGTCCTGGTCAAAAATGACTCCAAGGTTCCTCACAGTGTTACTGGAGGCCAAGGTAATGCCATCCAGAGTAAGAATCTGCTTAGATACCATATTTCTAAGCTTTTCAGGGCCAAGTACAATAACCTCAGTTTGATCTGAATTAAGAAGCAGAAAGTTCGCGGCCATCCAGTTCTTTATGTCTTTAAGACATTCCTGCAGTTTAACTAATTGGTGTGTGTTATCTGGCTTCATGGACAGATAGAGCTGGGTGTCATCAGCAGTGAAAATGTATGCTATGTCTCTAATGATGCTGCCTAAGGGAAGCATGTATAATGTAAACAGAATTGGTCCTAGCACTGAACCCTGTGGAACTCCATAATTAACCTCAGTGTGTGAAGAGGACTCTCCATTTACATGCACTGAACTGGAGTCTATTAGATAGATATGATACAAACCACTGCAGTGCAGTACCTGTAATACCTACAGCATGTTCTAATCGCTCTAATAGGATATTATGGTCGACAGTATCGAACGCTGCACTGAGGTCTAGCAGGACAAGCACAGAGATGAGTCCACTGTCAGAGGCCATAAGAAGATCATTTGTAACCTTCACTAAATCTGTTTCTGTGCTGTGATGAGCTCTGAAACCTGACTGAAACTCTTCAAATAAACCATTCCTCTGCAGATGATCTGTTAGCTGTTTGACAACTACTCTTTCAAGGATGTTTGATATGAAAGGAAGGTTGGAGATTGGCCTGTAATTAGCTAAGACTGCTGGGTCCAGAGATGCTTTTTGAGTAAAGGTTTAACTACAGCCAGCTTGAAGGCCTGTGGTACATAGCCGAATATTAGAGATAGGTTGATCATATTTAAGGTCGAAGAATTAATTAATGGCAGGACTTCTTTGAGCAGTTTTGTAGGAATGGGGTCTAAAAGACACGTTGATGGTTTGGAGGAAGTAATTATTGAAGTTAACTCAGAAAGATCAATTGGAGAAAAAGAGTCTAAATGAACATCAATGGTACTAAGAGTAGCTGTAGATAATATTACATCTGTGGGGTGATTATTGGTAATTTTTTCTCTAATGATAAAAATTTTATTTGTGAAGAAGTTCATGAAGTCATTACTAGTTAACGTTAAAGGGATGGTTGGCTCAACAGAGCTCTGACTGTTTGTCAGCCTGGCTACAGTGCTGAAGAGAAACCTGGGGTTGTTCTTATTTTCTTCAATCAGTGATGACTAGTAAGATGTTCTGGCTTTGCGGAGAGCTTTCTTATAAAGCAACAAACTATTTCTCCTGGCTAAATGATGATCCTCTAAATTTGTGACACACCATTTCCTCTCCAGCTTACGAGTCATCTGCTTTAGGGTATGTGTTTGAGAATTATACCACAGAGTCAGGTACTTCTGATTTGAGACCTTAGTTTTCACAGGAGCTACAGTATCCAGAGTCGTCCGTAGTGAGGAGGTAAAATTATTAACAAGATAATCGACCTCTGTTGGAGTAGCGTTCAGATAGCTGCTCTGCTCTAGGTTGGTACAGGGCATTGAAGATGATAACAGTGGGTGGATTATATTCTTAAACTTAGTTACAGCACTTTCAGAAAGACATCTACTGTGATAAAGTCTACTCTCCACTGCTGTGTAATCAATTATTGTAAATGTAAATGTTATCAGGAAATGATCAGCCAGGAGAGAAACACTGTTAAATGTTCAGTTTCTATGCCTTATGTTAACACAAGATCTAGAGTGTGATTAAAGTGGTGGGTGGGTTCTTTTACAGTTTGAGAGAAACCAATTGAGTCTAATAACAGATTAAATGCCATGTTGAGGCTGTCATTCTTAGCATCTACATGGATGTTAAAATCACCCACAATAATTATTTTATCTGAGCTGAGAACTAAATCAGATAAGAAGTCTGAGAAATCAGACAGAAACTCTGAGTAAGGCCCAGGTGGACGATAGATGATAACAAGTAAGACTGGTTTCTGAGTTTTACAGCTGGGGTGGACGAGGCTAAGCATCAGGCTTTCAAATGAATTAAAAGTCTGTCTTGGTCTTTCATTAATTAATAGGCTGGTGTGAAAAATTGCTGCCACACCGCCCCCTCGGCCTGTGCTTCGAGATTTCTGGTAGTTAGAATGACTCGGGGGTGTTGATTCATTTAAACTAACATAATCATCCTCTTGCAACCAGGTTTCTGTAAGGCAGAGTAAATCGATTTGTTGATCAATTATTAAGTCATGTACTAACAGAGACTTGGAGGAGAGAGACTTTGCTAAATTGCGAATGAAATACATTGATCAGGCAGCTGTGATTGAGCAGTAAACTCCATCCAACTATTTTCACGGTTGTTGTGGTCGTGATGAGCCAAAGTTCTACAAGTTGTGCCTCCATCGCTCCATCACTGCTCCGTCTTTTCACTTTCATTTCTGTGTTTGCGCGTGCGCAGTGTGAGAGGCTGCATTGACACCCTCACGACGGGCGACAGGATTTCAAACATGTTTGATTTTCTTACGACCAAGCGATTGATGATCGGGAGCTGGTTGTGAGGTGTTTATCTCTTCTTGTTAGCCCACGTATACTACACGATGCATGACACACGATGAAGGCGAAACTCAGGGCGATCACCAAAACGGTCGCAGGACTGAAAAATCGTCTCAAAATGAGCCAAAAACCGCACAGTGTATGCCCAGCATTACGATGTAACTCCAGCCCAGCCCATGCAGCAGTATATTAATGACTAACCTCGTATTGTGGATGGATTATCTCAGTTGTTCTCCTGACTGAAGTTTGGTCCGTTTACAGCATCCTGCCATGCAATTGCATTTGTCCCTAACCATCGGGAACCCTCACGTTAACTTTTATTGAGTGGAAAAAAGTTAGCATTCATCCTCCAGCTTCACTGTGTTTATGTTATGCTAATATAGCTGTGTCGCTAGCGATCACGTAGCACATCATTATATACCAGCTAGCCCAACTTCAGTAACCTTACAAACATCACTGCTGTTTAGTTTTCTGTCTTCATTTATGTTGGAAGTGATAACAGAGCTGTACATTTGAATTTTTTCAGAAATCTCTCAGTCAGAGCATGCTATATCATGCTTAGGTGGAAACTAGCGAGCTAACTTCCTGCTATCATTTTATTAAAGATGAAAGAATTTAGACAGTTTTTTAACTCTCAGTGATATCGCAGTGTTCGTCTGAGTGAGTTTGGACGTGGACACGGCTAATGACGTCAGACTTAAAGACCGGATATGAAAATGGACTTGAGCTGTGCTCGGGGACCCCAATATGCACTTCCTTTAGAGTTTATGAGCTCAATAGTTAGGTTCAAGTCAAATTACATTTTGTAATATTGTGGTAAAAATCACACAAGCAAGATGACTTCATTACCCAATGGGTGATGTCAACATATCCATCTTTTTATATACAACACCATAGTCTACAGTCATACAACCCTAATTTCCTAAATGTTGGGATGATGTTTGAAATGTATATAAAAACAAGATCAAAAATGGAAGATAGGAAACCTATCAAATGTTTAACACAAGACAGAAGAAGAAGACAACCTGGTGGCTCCGAAGGTGGAGTCTGTCATCCACCAATCAGAAAGTTGGTAGATCAATTCCTGAACCAAGAGTGGCCCTGGATGCATCGATTGAGTGTGTGTGTGTGAGTGTTACACAACATGCTTAACTAAGTGTTTTTATTTTTGGGTAAATGAGAGTAAAAAGCACTTTGAATTCTCTGTTAGAGCACAAAAGCACGATACAAGTAGCAGTCCACTGAAACAGGCTTAGAGCTAATGTTTTGCCAGTTTAATTTGTCTGAAGGTGAATAGTTAGGGTTAATATTACTGTGAGCACTTTGAGTCACCTGTTGTAAAGCATTGCAGCTATATGAATACAACACTGTTCAAGTTGTACTTAATATCCATCATCCATTTGAACGAGTAAACAGTTTTAGGAAAACGAATGATCTCCTTTCTTTTGTGACACTACTTGCTACAACTACTACAAAACAACAATTTGAAGTAGCCACATGGCACACAGAATGAGGCCCGGGAGCTCGGGTAAACTCTGACAAATGAACAGTGTAGAGTATGTGAACAGACGGTCTGTCGACAGCTCCTTGGGGCCTTGTTCCGTCTATCACCATGGCAAGATTTTAATCAGCTGCAGCTGTAAAGGTTGTGCTTTCCATGCAGAATGTGTTTGACAGAGTTTTGAATAACTCTGTTTCCCAGATGGCTGCAGCTTGAGGAATAATAGGCTGATAAATCATTAACCAACCATTCAACACAATCACCTTCCTGATGTATGACATTTTAGTGTGTGTGGCGGGGCGTAGGTGGCGGTGCCGCGGCAGGAAAGGCAGACACACCTGCGTGGCAGGGTCCTGTCATTGTGTTGTTGTGTGTGTGTGGCTGGCAGCTAGGGAGCTGCAGCCGTGAGCTGTAAGAGATGACAGCCGGAATAAATACAGTGGGGCAAAAAAGTATTTAGTCAGCCACCGATTGTGCAAGTTCCCCCACCTAAAATGATGACAGAGGTCAGTAATTTGCACCAGAGGTACACTTCAACTGTGAGAGACAGAATGTGAAAAAAAAAATCCATGAATCCACATGGTAGGATTTGTAAAGAATTTATTCGTAAATCAGGGTGGAAAATAAGTATTTGGTCAATAACAAAAATACAACTCAATACTTTGTAACATAACCTTTGTTGGCAATAACAGAGGTCAAACGTTTACTATAGGTCTTTACCAGGTTTGCACACACAGTAGCTGGTATTTTGGCCCATTCCTCCATGCAGATCTTCTCGAGAGCAGTGATGTTTTGGGGCTGTCGCCGAGCAACACGGACTTTCAACTCCCGCCCCAGATTTTCTATGGGGTTGAGGTCTGGAGACTGGCTAGGCCACTCCAGGACTTTCAAATGCTTCTTACGGAGCCACTCCTTTGTTGCCCGGGCGGTGTGTTTTGGATCATTGTCATGTTGGAAGACCCAGCCTCGTTTCATCTTCAAAGTTCTCACTGATGGAAGGAGGTTTTGGCTCAAAATCTCACGATACATGGCCCCATTCATTCTGTCCTTAACACGGATCAGTCGTCCTGTCCCCTTGGCAGAAAAACAGCCCCATAGCATGATGTTTCCACCCCCATGCTTCACAGTAGGTATGGTGTTCTTGGGACGCAACTCAGTATTCTTCTTCCTCCAAACACGACGAGTTGAGTTTATACCAAAAAGTTCTACTTTGGTTTCATCTGACCACATGACATTCTCCCAATCCTCTGCTGTATCATCCATGTGCTCTCTGGCAAACTTCAGACGGGCCTGGACATGCACTGGCTTCAGCAGCGGAACACGTCTGGCACTGCGGGATTTGATTCCCTGCCGTTGTAGTGTGTTACTGATGGTGACATTTGTTACTTTGGTCCCAGCTCTCTGCAGGTCATTCACCAGGTCCCCCCGTGTGGTTCTGGGATCTTTGCTCACCGTTCTCATGATCATTTTGACCCCACGGGATGAGATCTTGCGTGGAGCCCCAGATTGAGGGAGATTATCAGTGGTCTTGTATGTCTTCCATTTTCTGATGATTGCTCCCACAGTTGATTTTTTCACACCAAGCTGCTTGCCTATTGTAGATTCACTCTTCCCAGTCTGGTGCAGGTCTACAATACTTTTCCTGGTGTCCTTCGAAAGCTCTTTGGTCTTGGCCATGGCGGAGTTTGGAGTCTGACTGTTTGAGGCTGTGGACAGGTGTCTTTTATACAGATGATGAGTTCAAACAGGTGCCATTCATACAGGTAACGAGTGGGGGACAGAAAAGCTTCCTACAGAAGACGTTACAGGTCTGTGAGAGCCAGAGATTTTCCATGTTTGAGGTGACCAAATACTTATTTTCCACCCTGATTTACGAATAAATTCTTTACAAATCCTACCATGTGAATTCATGGATTTTTTTTTCACATTCTGTCTCTCACAGTTGAAGTGTACCTCTGGTGCAAATTACTGACCTCTGTCATCATTTTAAGTGGGGGAACTTGCACAATCAGTGGCTGACTAAATACTTTTTTGCCCCACTGTATGTTAAAGTGTGGTGAAGTGTGGTCGCGTCATGCCTCTTACCTGCCACAGTGGTGCCAAAACCCAGGAGTCGGCATGGGAGACCACGACCAGGCCAGTCGGAGAAGACGCTGACCCAAATGGTGGAAGAACTTGTGGCCACGCAACAGAAGCCTCTGGTGCGCATGAGGCCGGTGCGCCAGTTGATCCTGCACACTGGACGTCGGTCCAGCTGCCTGTGAGCCGGGACTCACATCTGCTTCTGCTGTGCCGTGTCCACAGGGCCCGGTGGCGCCAGTGTCCAGCAGCCTAGCCTCTGTCAGTGCGCTCCAGGGTGGCTGTGGCTACAATGTAGGCTTGCCATCACCAGTGTGTGAATGTGTGTGTGAATGGGTGGATGACTGGATATGTAAAGCGCTTTGGGGTCCTTAGGGACTAGTAAAGCGCTATATAAATACAGGCCATTTACCTGCCACGTGTCCAACCTCTGGACCAGCTTCGCCAGCTTCGCCAAACCAGAACTCACCTCCCACCCTGCTGAAACACCCCCCAAAACAGTTAGGAGGTAACTTCCTGGTCTGAATATTGAAGCCATTGTGACAGTGCCTTAAACCTGCATTCTGTCTGAAGACCACTGTTGGTGACAGCCATCTAGACTTCCAGTCCTATAGAATAGCGATTTTCCATTAGTGCCTACTTGATCGGCACAACTTGACTTGACCATTACAGTTGAGTACCACCTAATGTACGTTGGGTCATTATAGCAATGCGGCCAAACAATGTTATTTTTTTTGCAGCCATTTCCCTTGTTGTTGGGTTTGAAAAATGGCAGTTTTGTTTTTAGTGAAGGAGAAGCTCTCATTAATTTTGAGAGTGTGACCGTGACTAACATGCAGTCTCTTGACATCATATTTTCAGAATGACTCAGATCGCTTTTAACCGCAGCCATATAGCTACTAAAAAGTACCTGGTACCAGGTGCTGCTACTTAATGATAAACCCTAAAAACCAAGTTCAGTCAAGCCAATTAGAGTAGGTACTAATAGATAAGGGCTATTGGGCTGTATATAGGCCTTCGTAAATTCACGAGGATGAACACAATTGGGATTGCTGGTCAGTCCTTGTGTTGGTCGCAGTGCTGGACGTACCCCAGGACTTCACGGGATTTTCTCCCTTTGAGTTACTGTTCAGCAGGAAGCAGCAGGGGGTGTTGGACCTAATTAAAAACTGGGCGGAAGGTCCAAACCCAGCTAAAAATGGAATTCAATACGTTCTTGAACTTAGACCAAAGCTACACACATTGAGGAGGTTATCATGAGAGAATTTGCTCCAGGCCCAGGAATGCCATCAGTGCCTGTGTAACAGAGGGGATAGTCTCGGGAAATTTTTACTGGGACATAAAGTGCGTGTATTGCTCCGTTCTTCTAGATCAAAGTTACTTACCAAGTGCCAAGAAAAACAACGGCCTTTTCCACTCCGTACGAGTTGTACCAATTTGTCACACTTCCTCTTGGCTTTTTCGGTCCCCCAGCCACCTTCCAGTGCTTCATCGACTGGGTGCTGCCCATCTGGATGACATCATCATCCATAGTGACACCTGGGTGGAGCATGTGCAGTGAGTGGCCACGATCCTGGAGTCCCTGAGGCAGGTGAGGCTGATGGCCAACCTGAAGAAGTGTGCGGTTGGACAGAGGGAAGTACTGGGGTACCACTTGGGAGGTTGGCAGGTTCGCCCGCAGGTGGAGAGAACACCAGCCATCACACCCTGCTGCATCGCAAGATCAAAAAGGAGTCTGCTTTGGCTAATACTGACAAAGCAAATTCTGAATCTTATAACTGCAAAAACTGTGCGCGTTAAGACTGTCCTGAAAAACGGTTTAACGCAGAGACTAAAAGTCTTCCCGGAGCCTACATGGAGGCTGAGCCTGTAGCTTCAGCTGCCTCTGGAACTCTGGAGGTTTTTAAACCAGTGCAACTGTCTCATCCTCCAGGTTCCAGGTTCTGGGAGCTCTGCCAAGCCGTCTCAACCTCCATCATCAGCTGGGAGCTTGGGCGAGCTTATCCAGCCAGCCACAAATTCCACATTGCTCCCTAAACCTTAGAAGCCACCTGGTCAGGCTGTGTGCACTGCACAGCTCCAGCTAACTCTGTCTCCACCTGAGGTTTCCTCACCATTTGGTTTGTCCAAGCCAGAGTTCTCCGTACCGTCTGATTCTGCTCCATGGCAGCAGTAAATATCTTAAAAAACACAATTAAACTCTATTCATTAATCTTTTATCATAGTTGCACTTGATTAGTCCACTAACTTGAGCCTTTACTTATTTTGCATGACCGCCTAGTTCAAAAATGAGACTGAAAACCCACACAATGCAAATTTCACAGTGTGTCTCAGATTGTTCAGCTGATCTCAAACCAATGAAATCTACAAACATCTCAGCAGGATTTCACATATTAGACAAAGTTTTTGTTCTTTTTTATTTGTTGGAGAAATTCCACTGTTTTAGTCCACAGTTGTGTAAATAATCACCTTAACTGTGATTATGTGCCACGTGTCTTCCTTCCCCTCACAATCGAAAGCTTTTGAAGACACTTTTAAATCAACTCTCGTCTCTCCTTGTTCTCTTATTCAGTAATTATGTTGAGAGATCACAGCACTGCTTCATTATAAACACCCCACAGTGGACCTCAGAAATGGAAAAGGACTGCAGAGTGCTTTGAATTGAAAATTTCTGCTCCCCATCCATTATTTTAAAAATACATCTCATCATTTGCCTTGCTGTACACATTGCTGCATCTCTGAGAAAAAAAGAAATCGATTTTTACAGCTTTTCCCCCTCTTTTTGTTCTTTGTTCTTTTGAAAAGCTACAAAAAATCTTATTGTGCCCTCATGCTGTGTTTGGTTGTGTTCTTTCAGCAGATAGCCTCTTGATTGTGATATTAATGGTTATCATCTTTACAAGCTAATCTGTGGATCTGGCAACACAGAACACAGGAACTCTGTTCAGCACTTGAGGGACCATCTATGGTAAACCTGCCTTCTTATTGCTTTTTTTTCTTTGTAAGGGATCTTTCTTTTTTGTTAGCATCACAAAAAGCCAGCAATGGTTTTTGTTTGTTCACAGAAATAGGCTGTGAAAAATAAAAATGTATTACAGTTGTACATATTTTGTTGTTGTTGTTGTTGTTTTCTTATTAAATTTATTTTTAGTTATTATAAATGACAATTGAATGATTCCTGAAATGTAAACGTAATTGCAAGGAGTAAATCTAAAACTATGTTTTGCCAATGACAGCTCATCTTAGTTGCTTGTTAACTAAATGAGACACCTCAGATTTAAAGATTGACGGCATTCTTTTAGCTCCAATGAAATGACCAACGTGATCATATGCTAAACCTAAGTGTAAAAAAGCTTTTAATGACTTCCTGATAATAATGAATTACAGTCGTCCAGCCTGGAAGTAATACATTTATGAACTAGTTTTTCAGCGTCACTCTGAGACAGGATATTTCTAATTTTAGAGATGTTGCGCAAATGGAAGAAAGCAGTCTTACATATTTGTTTAATATGTGCACTGAAGGACATGTCCTGGTCAAAAATCCACAGACATTAACATTATTATCTCTGATAGATATAGTAGTAATCCTTTTAAGACTGACACTAGATACTTGTGAGTCCAAATGCTACTTTATTTCCCAAAAGCAAACTGGCAGTGAGGCACCAATTAGAGTTAAGCTTCAATATAATGATCCTTGTAGCTGCTCTCCTAAGTTCTTCAACGTATACAAAAAAGAGCAGGTATGAAAAAAGGGTTTTTTCGAGGTTTAATTAAGTTAGAAGTTAGCTTAATGTTAAATAGCTAGTTGAGATCTAAAGATGGGGTACTGTGGTGGTCTGGCTCATGAGGTATGATTACCAGGAACCTGCGAGTCAGCACAGGGACAAACAGCAGGAGGTCTACCAGAACAGCTCGTAAAAGCTTCTAAAATTTATAAATGATGTATCTGCTTAAATATTTACCTATTTAATGTTAGGAGGTGGTGGGTAGGTGTACTGTTGTTGTTTGGGTTTTGTTTTCCTTTTGGTTATAGGTAGGCGAGGCGGGGCTTGATGGCATTCCAACACACCTGCGACGCATCGGACGTCATCAGTGAGCGCTTTTAGGGAGCAGAGTCACGGACGTCTGGTGTCGGAGTATTATCGCTGTCACAAGTGGTAACGAGTTAGCACAGGCTGCATCTGTTGATTTTACGCTGTGGAGCTGTATGTTTTAAAGGATCCATGGTTCGCCTACTTTTCTTTGTCTTAGCCTGTTCCATCGCCTGCCCGCCTACCTAGGATTTTGTGTTGGCTATTCTGGATCCGCGACGGAGTGCTACGTACCATCAGGCGGCGATCACCGCAGCGGCTGTGGTTTGGGTGGTCAAGTAAGCTCTCCAACTCTCTCTGTCCACTTGTGTTTAACGTTCGGCTATCAACGGTATGCCATAAACCCTGTTTTGTTCCCTGTTGTCAGGTAGCTCCGGTGCGTCTGCTACCTACCTGTATGCTTCGGCTCCATCTCATCGCCTCGGTGTTTTCCTGCTGGCACATTTTTATTTATCACTGTATATAGCCCCTTTCCCTTGTAAATATTCCCCCTTACTTGTGTATATATAAAACTTGCATCACCAACTATTCTGCGTCCGTGTGTGTTTCTGCCACGTAATCCATCTGTGTAATCCAGCTAACCTAACAGAATACTCCGACCATTTTTGATGGATTCGGCAGAACACACAGGTCCCGCGTCCGGCGATTTACTCCAGAAACACGAGGAGTCTTTGTCTAGTTTGTCTCGGCAGTTGGCGGCGTCCGAGCAATGGGCAGGCCGAGTTAATGAGACCCTGTCGGGCATTCAAGAGACTTTGGCTCGGCTAGTTCCTCCTACTGCTCCCGTTGTTCCTGCTCCCCCGCCCGTACCGTCTGCCTCACTGAGTGTGGGCTCTGTTCGTGACCCCGCTCCCCCGACTCTGGTGCCTTTTACGGGAGAGTTGGGCCGTTGCGGGGGTTTTTTGATTCAGGTTTCTTTGCTTTTTCAGCGTTATCCCCAAGCGTTTTCCAATGATGCTGTTAAGATTTCTCATGTTATCGGTGCCCTTCGTGATCGTGCTTTGGACTGGGCCGAGGCTTATCTCGCTTTGCATCCCGTGGAGACTGTCACGTATGAGCAGTTTGTTCAGGATTTTAAGGCGGTTTTTCACCACCCCCTGCACGGGCTCCGCCAAGGGGGCCGGTCGGTGGCGGAGTTTTCTATTGATTTCCGGGTTAAAGCCGCGGAGACGGGGTGGGGTGAGGACGCGTTGCGCGGGGCTTTCGTCATTGGATTGGACGATCGCATGAAGGATGAGCTCGCCACTCGTGACGAACCGGAGAGTTTCGAGGCTCTAGTTAATCTGGCTATTCGTATCGATAATCGCCTTCGCGAGCGTGAGAGGGAGAGGGGTGGCCGGGTCTGTGCTGGAAGTGCTGAGCGCGCCGCGGTGCGCACAATATTCTGTCCTCCTCCTCCCGGTCCGGCCCGCGCACGGTCTCCTCCGGCGTCCGCCGCTGAGGAGCCTATGCAATTGGGTCGTACACGGCTGACGCTGGAGGAGCGTCGGAGGCGGTTTGAGGGACGGTTGTGTTTGTATTGTGGCCAGTCGGGCCATTTTGTGTCCACCTGCCCGTTGCAGTCAAAAGGCGGTGCCCACCAGTAACTGTGGGGGTACTGGTGGGTGGCACTTCCTCTCTTTCCCAAATTCCCCGCATGCAACTTCCTGCTGTCGTGAATGCCGCGTCTGGCGCTTTCTCTACTAACGCGCTTTTGGATTCTGGCGCTGAGCAGAATTTTATTGACGGCGGTCTCACGAGGCGCCTCGGGATTAAGACTATACCCTTGCGGGTTCCCGTCTCTGTTGTGGCTCTCACCGGTCAGTTACTGCCCTCCGTCACTCATGAGACTGAACCGGTTTCGTTGATTCTTTCTGGTAATCATCGTGAGGTTCTTCGTTTTTTTGTTTTTTCCTCCCCGGAGTCTCCCATCGTTTTAGGTTATCCGTGGTTCGAGCGTCATAATCCTCATATCAATTGGTCCTCCCGTTGCATTGAGAGTTGGAGTAGCCACTGCTTGTCTCACTGTTTACAGTCTGCTCTTCCGCCTTCGCCTGTCTGCTCGTCTAAGCTGGCGCCCGAGGAGGTGGATCTTTCGTCTGTACCCGAACAATATCATGATCTGTCGGCGGTTTTCAGTAAACGCTGTGCGCTCTCGCTTCCTCCCCATCGCCCTTATGATTGTGGCATTGAACTGTTACCTGGAGCTCCTTTGCCCACCAGCCGGCTGTATAACCTCTCTGGTCCAGAGAAGGCAGCCATGGAGAGGTATATTACGGAGTCACTGGAGGCGGGCCTGATTCGTCCTTCATCTTCGCCGTTGGCGGCGGGTTTTTTCTTTGTGGATAAGAAAGATGGATCTCTCCGACCCTGCATTGATTTTCGGGGTCTTAATGACATTACTGTGAAGAACAAATATCCTCTTCCCCTGATCTCTTCTGCTTTTGAACCTTTACAGGACGCGGTCATTTTTACGAAGCTGGACCTTCGCAATGCGTACCATCTGGTGCGCATGCGCCAGGGAGATGAGTGGAAGACGGCCTTTAACACTCACCGTGGACATTACGAATACTTGGTAATGCCTTTTGGTCTGACGAATGCGCCGGCAGTGTTTCAGGCGTTGATTAATGATGTGCTTCGGGACTTTTTGAATCGGTGTGTGTTCGTTTATTTGGATGACATCCTTGTTTTTTCGCGGTCGTTTGAGGACCATGTTCAGCAGGTGCGCAGCGTTTTGCAGCGCCTCCTGGAAAACAAACTTTTTGTGAAAGCGGAGAAGTGCGAGTTTCATGCTCATTCTGTGTCGTTCCTGGGCTATGTCTTTGCTAAGGGGCGGGTGGGGCCGGATCCTGGCAAAATCAGGGCGATTGCGGATTGGCCGACTCCTTCCTCGCGCAAACACCTGCAGAGGTTTTTGGGGTTTGCTCATTTTTATCGCCGATTTATTAAGAACTTCAGTCAGATCACCCTTCCGCTCACCCGGCTTACGTCCTCGGCTCGAGTTTTCTGTTGGTCTCCTGAGGCCGAGCAGGCGTTTGCTCGGTTGAAGGAGTTGTTTTGTTCCGCGCCCGTTCTTGCCCACCCGGATGGTGCCAGACAGTTTGTGGTGGAGGTGGATGCTTCTGATGTGGGTGCGGGGGCGGTGTTGTCGCAGCGCTCGCCCGATGATGGCCATCTCCATCCGTGCGCATTTTTTTCGCGGCGGTTTTCTCCGGCTGAGCGGAACTATGACGTGGGTAATCGTGAGCTGCTGGCGGTTAAGCTGGCTTTGGAGGAGTGGCGTCACTGGTTGGAGGGGGCGGAACAGCCGTTTGTGGTTTGGACGGACCATAGGAACCTCTCTTATATTTGGAGTGCGAAGCGGCTTAACTCCAGGCAGGCCAGGTGGCAGCTGTTTTTTAGCCGGTTCCATTTTACGATCTCGTTTCGCCCGGGTTCTCGCAATGTTAAGCCGGACGCTTTGTCCCGTCAGTTTTCCCCCGCGTCTGAGTCTACGGGGGTGGTTCCGATCATCCCCTCGTCTTGCGTGGTGGGGGCCGTGACATGGGAGATCGAGAGCTTGGTGCGCCAGGCACAGCGGCAGGATCCGGACCCGGGTTCGGGCCCGCAGGGTAAACTGTTTGTTCCGGCGGCCATGCACGCGCGTGTCTTGCACTGGGCGCACGCGTCTCGTTTTGCTTGTCATCCTGGCGTGCGTCGTACGGTTTCCCTGCTACGGCGCTCCTTTTGGTGGCCCGCTTTGGCGAGGGATGCCCGCGAGTATGTGCTGGCCTGTGACACTTGTGCGCGCAATAAGAGCCGTCACCTGGCCCCCCCCGGGTTGCTGCATCCCCTGCCTGTCCCTGGTCGACCTTGGTCGCATATTGCAGTTGACTTTGTTACCGGGTTGCCGCGTTCCGCTGGTCACTCGGTGATCCTCACCATTGTGGACAGGTTCTCCAAGGCGGCGCATTTTGTCCCTCTGTCTAAACTTCCTTCTGCCCTGGAGACTGCTCGCGTGCTCGTGGATCATGTTTTTCGGTTACATGGACTTCCTTTGGACATTGTGTCGGACCGGGGGCCTCAGTTTGTTTCTCGGGTGTGGAAGGCTTTTTGTACCGCGTTGGGAGTGGGGGTGAGCCTTTCCTCGGGCTATCACCCACAGTCTAATGGACAGACTGAAAGGGCCAATCAGCAGCTGGAGTCCGCCTTGCGCTGTGTGGCCTCCTCTGACCCCGCTTCCTGGAGTGGTCATCTTGCTTGGATTGAGTATGCTTATAACTCTCTCACCTCGGCAGCTACGGGGTTTTCTCCGTTTGAGGTCTGTCTGGGATATCAGCCGCCGTTGTTTCCTTCTCAGGAGGCGGAGATTGCGGTTCCGGCCGTGCGGGATCATCTACGTCGCAGTCGGAGGATTTGGCGCCGGACCAAGGCGGCGCTGCTCCGGACCGTGTCTCAGACTCGCCGGGCTGCTGATCGGAGGAGAACGCCTGCGCCTCCATACACCGTGGGCCAACAGGTTTGGCTGTCCTCTGCGAATGTTCCTTTGAAGTGCGTGGCCAGGAAGCTTGCCCCTCGCTTCCTGGGTCCTTTCACCATCCAACGCATCATCAATCCTGTTTCTGTGAGGCTGCAACTACCGGCTTCTATGAGGATTCATCCTACGTTCCATGTTTCTCAACTGCAGCCAGTCTCTCACAGCCCGCTGTGCCCACCCGTGGAACCTCCTCCGCCCGCCCGGGTGGTGGACGGGGGTCCTGTCTATTCAGTCCGGCGGCTGCTGGATGTGCGCCGTCGTGGCCGAGGTTTCCAGTTTCTGGTGGACTGGGAGGGGTATGGCCCGGAGGAGCGCTCTTGGGTCTCGAGGGCCTTCATTGTGGACCCAGCGCTTATTGTGGATTTTTACAGGAGGCATCCTGACAAGCCTGGAGGACCGCCGGGTGGCGTTCCTTGAGGGGGGGATACTGTTAGGAGGTGGTGGGTAGGTGTACTGTTGTTGTTTGGGTTTTGTTTTCCTTTTGGTTATAGGTAGGCGAGGCGGGGCTTGATGGCATTCCAACACACCTGCGACGCATCGGACGTCATCAGTGAGCGCTTTTAGGGAGCAGAGTCACGGACGTCTGGTGTCGGAGTATTATCGCTGTCACAAGTGGTAACGAGTTAGCACAGGCTGCATCTGTTGATTTTACGCTGTGGAGCTGTATGTTTTAAAGGATCCACGGTTCGCCTACTTTTCTTTGTCTTAGCCTGTTCCATCGCCTGCCCGCCTACCTAGGATTTTGTGTTGGCTATTCTGGATCCGTGACGGAGTGCTACGTACCATCAGGCGGCGATCACCGCAGCGGCTGTGGTTTGGGTGGTCAAGTAAGCTCTCCAACTCTCTCCGTCCACTTGTGTTTAACGTTCGGCTATCAACGGTATGCCATAAACCCTGTTTTGTTCCCTGTTGTCAGGTAGCTCCGGTGCGTCTGCTACCTACCTGTATGCTTCGGCTCCATCTCATCGCCTCGGTGTTTTCCTGCTGGCACATTTTTATTTATCACTGTATATAGCCCCTTTCCCTTGTAAATATTCCCCCTTACTTGTGTATATATAAAACTTGCATCACCAACTATTCTGCGTCCGTGTGTGTTTCTGCCACGTAATCCATCTGTGTAATCCAGCTAACCTAACATTTAATGTTGTAGAACAGAAATGTCTAAAAAAGCTACTTCTGTTTATTTTTTGCTTGTTTGTTTGATTTTACATTTCTATGATTTAGTGAAAAACAATCATAAGTTTCAAAGACTTGTAGTGGCAAATAATCAAAGATTGAAGGTCATATTTAACATCCTTATCCCTACTTTTACATGTTCCGTTGAACTTTAAACAAAAGGCAGTAATTTTCAAAAATATGACACTTTAACCTTAAAAACTGATGTATGTTTGGGCTTTTCTATTTTCTTCTGTCTATCTAAACACAAAACTGATTAATGATGCTTTAAGTCATTCAAGCACATTGACAATTAACCATCAATCATTCGTTCCTTACAGATAGTACTCAGTCATCTGTAACACACAGTTTCATAATCCACTGTGCTATAAAAGTCAATCTGTGGATTCACTTTATTGATGTTTAAGTTTATCATATGTAAAGCATTTTTAAATCTTTTTAAGCTATAGTATCCTTCAGACAAGCTCTCATCACTAAGAGGCCAGGGGAGCAGCCATGCATACGATGCAAGAACCCAAAACATGAATATTTATGTAACTGCTTAACACTTAACCCTTCCACTGTAGTACATCAATACCACAAAGCTTGTGTTACATTCTGTGCTGCTACAGAGAAAAAAAGGTCAATGAGGAGCCAGGATGTAGCTGAGTGATTTACTTTTGCTTCCTTTGGAATTCTGTGAGCTGATGGAATGACGTAGGCAGTAACACACAGTGCAGAGCATGTTCAGGCAGCTATCAATTATTAATCAACAGTTGTATTTTTAGGGATATTTTATCAATTATCAATAGGCAAGAAGTCAGCCTCTGCCACCGGCAAACATACTTATCATTCCCATGACATGTTGGAGTTATATGTGCAGCGGAAGGTTTGACGGACAGATCGCCATTCTGTTACAGGACAGAGAGACAGACATTCATGCTCACATAAACACCATTTTTCAGTGTAATTAGCCAGTTGGAAATATTAAAAGGTTTGCTGGAAGTGTTCAAAACAGAACAGAACACAGCAAAAGTCCTGCAGTGCTTTATGTGCTCTACTTCGTTACTGTGGTAACATCTATCCCAGTCTACCTGGCCCTATGTGACAGCATAAATGTCCCTGTCACGGCTGGACGATCCTCCCCGGACAACCTGCCGGTAATGTCTTTCTCTTTGTGAGTGTGTTTCTCTCTGTCCCTGTGTCTGGCTGTTTTATGTAAGCTTGTGCTTCCAGGAGAGTGAGATCATGGTGGCCTCTGACCTGGAAGCAGCTCCGCACGACAGCCAACACAAGTGCGCCTAATTGTCCATGCAGCTGCCGCTAACCATCCTCCATTTTGGGCTGAGGTATTTAACGGTGTGTCCTGACAGCAGTCAGCACTGGATCGTTGCACTATGCCTGGTACTGTGAGCTCTTTTGATAGTGATTTTGATAGTGACTAGGAAGCCTCCTCACCTGCTGTGTCACTCACCTTTTCTAGGAGTTTGTGGACGGAGAGGACGGTCCGGGGAGAAGAAGCAGGTTGGATTTTCACGAGTGAATGGAGCTGCACTACCACTGGGATCTGGGGAAGAGAACACCATTCGAACTTTGCACCTTTTTCACATTTGGAACAGTTTTTTGGTTACTGTAAATAAAACGCACTGTCTCCAGTCAACTCGAGCTCCGTGCCTGGGTCCTTTCGTCCCGCTAACCTTGACAGTTACAGTCAGGTCTGATTATCTAGGAACAGTGATGAACTTTTCTACCTTTGGCTTTCCTACCAAAATGAGTGCATTGAAGACTCATCCAAACAGTTAAAAAAACAAACAAATCCAAATCTAAAACTTTGTCTCAGTTCACGTCAGCGTTCATGATTAAACAATAAGAAAGAGACTGAGCAAAAATGGCTTCCATGGGAGAGCTCAAATGCAGAAAAACACTGCTGACCAAAGGAACACGAAGGCTCATCTCACATTTGCCAAAAAAGATATTGAAGACCATCTAATTTAATGTTTTGAGTGGCCCGGGCAGAGTGCGGACTCAAATCAGACTGAGACGCTTTGGCATGGTCGTAAACGGGCTGTCAATCACTGAAATCCCTCCAATTTGGGTAAATGACAACAATTCTGCAAAGAAGAGCAGGTCACGAAAACTGTCACAGCCATGTGAAAGACTCATTGCCAGTTATCACAAACATTTGATTTCAGTCTTGTTACCAAGGGTGGCACAACCACTTATCAGGTTAAGGGGGCAATTATTTTTTCATAGATGGTAGGCGGGTCCGGATTACTTTTTTCTCTTAGGAAGGGGCAAATGCTTTTTCACAGCACTGCATTTAACATTAGAGTCCTTTAAAATAACAAATACAGGATTTGTTGCATGTGTGTCTTGCAAACCTGTATCTGTCCTAAAATAAGAAAGTAAGTGTTTTGGCAGGTTAATGGCCCATTTTTGCTCACCCTCACAGTGCGGCCTGGATGGGGACATGAGTGTACAATTGTGTGTCTTAATCACTATTTCAGTTATATATCAGTGCAGGAGATTCAGCAACAGCTTAAAAAGATCAGCTTCTGGAGAAAGTGTAGGATTTCTTCTGTTCCCGGCAAGTCCTGATGTATCTTCTCTGAGTGGCAAAGACTGCCATTGTAGGTGCACCAGACTAGACTAATGCCCCCCCCCCCCCCCCCAAACAAAACAAAACAAAACAAAAAACACAATGGTGTGACCATGAACAAGTGATTTGTTTGTGCTGCTTAAATTGGCCGTGTGAGGTTTGTAAGATAAGCTGTTGAGCTTTCACTGCAAGCAGAAAGAAAAAGGAACAGTGAGAACAGGTAGCAGAGAACTTGTTGGAAGGAGAGAGGCACACTCTCGTCAGTTCAATATATCAGCTGAGTTCTGTTTTAAATGCTGGTTTGTGCAGATAACCTCAGTGAGTCTGCTGCAGAATGAGTGCACATTACATGTGTGAGACAACCCAGACGTGATGCCATGCTTGCCCTCAGGTCATGATGGTAAAAAGTGGAGCTCTTATAGCAAGTATTTACAGTCAGCCCAGTTTTTATCCAACAAATTACTGTTCCTTCACTCGGAGGCCTACACACGACAGAGAGGATGCATCCAGGCATGCTGCAGCAGCAGTATTATTAACCCAGCTTCACCCAGTATGCATTTTATTGGGTTTGAGGCCATGTGGGATGGTGTCAACCCTGCTAGGACATGTGCGACTTTGTTGCCAAAGTACAGATGGCCCAGATGGCTCATTAGGCTGGAGCAGTGAGCCACTGGCAACACCGTTAAAAAAAAAAACGAAGGAAAAAAACTTACCTGAAATAAAGTTCTGACAGTTCAGAGATGGTAAAACTGACAAGAGGCCAGAAAGCCTGTCAAAATAAATAACAAATCTCACCTTCTCACCTTCACAGGAAAGAATTATTTCTTATCTCTGCCTCCTGAAGCTCCACCAAAGTAACAAGATCTTTCCAGAGGAGGCGTTCAGCAGAAAAGCGTTTCAGTCTTTGCTCACACAATCTTATATGCCCTCAGCAGCTCGCACTTCCAACAGCCTGACAACATTGTGAGGACAGGAGCTGGAAAGAGAGATAAAAACAGAGAAAGACGAAGAATGACAGAAAAGATGAAGTCCCTGGGGTGTCAGGTACTCCAATATAATTAATCTGATGCCTGAGCAGGGCAAAGAGCAACATTTTAGATGCCAGTACAAAATCAAGAGGATCACAAAGGTAAACCACTACGAGTAAGAGGGCGTTGGACGCCGAACATTCACTTAAGCTTGCATTTTCACTACAAGTTTAACTGCAGCTGTGAAGTCAGACTTTCCAGTCTCAGATGAGGAACGGCTCATGCGTTTTACATCCTTCTATTACGCTGTCAACACACGTTACAATTTATCTTCATGTCTTCTGCATTTCTTCAGTTAAGTAATCTACAGTTTCTTTACATTTGTCAGTGACCAGCTTTTCCTTGTTTATTCCAGATTAATTTTGTTTAACTTCTTGATAGATGAAGAGACAAATGACAAGTCGAAGCTCGAGGGAATGGTTCTTCCACTACACCTCTCACAACTGCAGACATTTGTCCTGCGTTTGAGTTTTAGATTCCTGTTTGGTGATTATCATTCTAGGAATGTTCAGTTTGAGTTCTTGTGGTATTATTTGAGTTTTGGTTCCCATTTATGTTTTTTTAGGGAGTCTGGTGTCTGTTTGGGTTACTTTACAGCTTTAGAGATTTAAGATTTGTAGTCTCAGTTTTTCCTCAAGCTTTGATTCCTGGTGTTTATTCTTGTTGTTTTAATTTCCTCTTTGTTCTCTTGCAAATGGACCAGCACTATATAACACTTTTCCTCTACTCACTTTGAGTTTTCTGCTACAGCATGATCCCCATGTTGATGTTATTCCTGTATCATCATAATAATCTTAATCCAGGTTCAACCTTCCAACAAATGAAAGGTTTTGTCTGAGCATTCACTTAGCATGAGGCAAGAATTTGGGTAATGCCACGTTAATCATTACACTAATTTTATTAAAAAAGTGATTTTGCAAATCAACCTTCAGCTTCACGAATGTTGGTCCTCTCTCCTGCAACACTTGCAACACAAAATTCCTCAGAACAGCAAAGGTAGATCTGGGATACTTTCACAATAGCAACAGTTTTATCATTGTGATTATTTAACATTAGAGTCCTTTAAAATAACAAATACAGGATTTGTTGCATGTGTGTCTTGCAAATCTGTATCTGTCCTAAAATAAGAAAGTAAGTGTTTTGGGGCAACTATATTTTTCTCATGTACATCACTGGTATAAGATAGACTGTCATATGCTGAGCAGGCTGACCCTTAGAGCCAGTTTGAGTTATATTGTCAGGTGCTGACAGGTGGAGTCTCAGAGGTGAAGGGGAGGCTGCCCACACCTGTAAATCAAAGTGGTCATTGGAGAGTGAAGGCAGGTTAATGGCCCATTTTTGCTCACCCTCACAGTACGGCCTGGATGGGGACATGAGTGTACAATTGTGTGTCTTCATCACTATTTCAGTTATATATAAGTGCAGGAGATTCTGCAACAGCTTGAAAAGATCAGCTTCTGGAGAAAGTGTTGGATTTCTTCTGTACCCGGCAAGTCCTGATGTATCTTCTCTGAGTGGCAACACCTATCATTCAGGAAAGACTGCCATTGTAGGTACACCAGACTAGACTAATGGTCCCCCCCCACAAAAGAAAAGAAAAGAAAAGAAAACACGATGGCGTGACCATGAACAAGTTTGCAGAAGACTTGAGTAAAGTGCTGGTTAAGAGGTTATGATTATGGAACAATGAGAGTCCGATATGAAAATACTTTAATCCTTAACTGTATGCAGTTTGAAGGTTCAGCGCTCTAATCTGAAGCTGTTACAGCAACAACTGCATGCACACTAACCAGTAATTGGAAAAAAAATGTGTTAATATATTTATTTTACAGCTGCATGTGATTATCAAATCATCAAATTAACAGTTTTTCCACAGCATTACTCCTGTATTTTTTGGAACATTAGTGTTGACTCTTGTTGCTATATTTTTATAGATCTCTATCACCCATAATTTTAGTAGGTGGTGCTCAATTGATCGATTCTGTGTGTCAAAAGACGCATTAAATGCCCCTTTTCATGTGAGCTTGCACAGAGCCTGAAGCAGACAGCCTTTCTTAACAAAGGAAGTTGATAAACACCATCATCTGTTATCGCCAAATGGGATTTTATTATTTGTCAAGCCAGCTAGCGCAAAGAAAGCCTGGCTATGTCAAATTTGCTTCAGAGTATTTCCCTCTGGTGGCAAATCCTTCGTTTCTGTTGGGAGATAAAATAGAGACATGGTGGCAGAGAACCATGAGGTATAGGAATGACATAACTGTGACTTGGATCAGACACCAGATATGAATAAGGTATTTTTCAGATCGGACCTGTCGCGATCGGGCGAATTACACACAGTAATTCGGCGTGCCCGTGTGGCGTGCTGGCTAGACCCAAACGCGGCGAAGGCTAGCGATGGGTTGGAACAGATATGCAGTTATTCTAGTAACGATCAGTGCACGAAGTGTGGCTTCGGAACTGGCGTTACAGACGGAGAGCGAGCTGAGCCGGGATGAGAAAATGAATCGAGAGGGAAAACACTCACAGCTGCTGAATCAGGCGGAGACTGACGTCGGCAAGGTTTTGGAGCTCCTGACATGAAGAGAATAATGTCTGAGCAGCGAACAGGTGGATTGTGTCTCTCTTTTAAACCCGGCCAGCTGACAGGACCCCCCCCCAAGACCGGCACCTGACGGTCCAGGGTGGCAGCGACAGGAATCCGAGATGAGGGAGAGATCCAAGATGAAGCGGGACGGCACCCAGGAGCGCTCCTCAGGACCGTAGCCAGCCCAGTCCACAAGATACTGGACCCCTCGACCCCGGGGACGGGAGTCCAAGATCCGCCGGACAGTGTAGACAGGACCCCCATCTACGAACTTGGGCGGGGGCAGGGCCGGGGAGGGGGGCACCAGCGAGGAAGTAACGTGCCGTTTAAGCTACGAGACGTGGAAAACCGGATCGACCTTCATGGCGGGTGGAAGCCGGAGACGATAAGTCACGGGGTTGAGCTGGGCAGCGATCTCGTACGGGCCAACGAACCTGGGAGTGAGCTTCTTGGACTCAGTGTGGAGCCTCAGGTGCCTTGTGGAGAGCCAGACGCGATCCCCCGGCTGAAAAGGATGACCCGGGCGGTGGCGGCGACGATGCTGCTTGGTGTACAGAGCGTTGGCTCAGGAAATGGCAGCCCACGCCTTGATCCGGGCCTGACGACAGCGGCGGACCATCCGTTCAGCAGCAGGCACTTCAACCTCCACCTCCTGATGGCTGAAGATAGGAGGATGGAAACCATGACAGACTTCAAAGGGCGAGAGACCGGTGGCAGAAGAGACGTGAAGGTTATGAGACAGCTCAGCCCACAGCAGGTAACGAGGCCAAAGCGACGGTTGGGCGGAGACGAAGCACCTCAAAAACCCACAGCTGTTAATTGGTCTGTTCAACCTGCCCATTGGTCTGAGGGTGATAGCTGGACGAGAGGCTGGGAGAGGCTCCAATCAGGCGGCAAAAGGCTTTCCAGAACTTGGTGGTGAACTGGGGCCCCCTGTCAGAGACTATGTCCTTGGGGAACCCGTGAAGCCGGACGACATGGTCCAAGAAGAGCTCGGCCGTCCGTTTGGCGGAAGGGAGGCCGGCCAGAGCGACCAGGTGCACCGCCTTCGAAAACGTGAGGATGGTGTCAAGACCGTCCACGGATGGGAGGCCGGTAACAAAGTCAAGGCCGACATGGGACCAGGGACGTCCCGGCACAGGGAGAGGGCGAAGGTCGCCAGCGGAAGGCTGAGTGGAGGACTTGGTCCGAGCACAGGTGTCACAGGTGGAAACAAATTCACGGACCTCCCGAGTCATGGAGGGCCACCAGAAGGCACGACGGAGGAGTTGGATGGTCCTGTCAGGCCCCGGGTGACCAGAGAGTGGGGAGGTGTGACCCCAGAGCAAGGCCTCCTGACGGCACCGGGATGGTACATAGAGCCTCCCAGCAGGGGTGTCAGGCGGAGGTGGTTTGGCCGTCAGGGCATCCCGGATAGAGTCCTCCAGGGGCCACCGAAGGGGGGCAGCGAAGCAATGAGAAGGTAGGATAGGTCCAGGGTCTGACGTGAGGCCGTCCTGGGCGAACTGTCTGGAGAGAGCGTCTGCCTTAGGATCAGGATCTGATGATCAGTCCAGATCAGAAAAGGGTCTTTCGCTCCCAGGAGCCAATGCCGCCACTCTTCTAAGGCCCACTTGATGGCCAGGAGTTCTTGGTCTCCGACACTGTACCGTTGCTGCGTGGGAGAAAATTTCCTTGAGAAATAGCAGCATGGGTGAAGTTTTCCATCTGTGCCATGTTTAGAAAGGACGGCGCCAGCGCCAACATCGGAGGCATCCATCTCCACCACAAAATCTCTGGTAGGATCATGGTGGAGCAGGACGGGGGCCGTAGTGAACCGGTGGATAAGGTCTCGGAATGCCTGTTTTGCGCCTGGGGAGAGGCAGAAGGGCTTAGGCAGGTTAGCTGGTTTGGTGAGGGATGTCAGCGGGGTAACAACGGTGCTGAAATTACGAATAAAGCGCCAATAGAAATTGGCAAAGCCCAGGAAGCTCTGTAGCTGCTTAAGGAAGGAGAACTGAGGCCACTGGGTCACGGCTTGGACCTTTTGCGGGTCCATGGTCAGGCCATCGGCGCAGATGGTTAAGCCTAGGAAGGTGGTGGACCGCTGATGGAAAGCACACTTCTCCAGTTTGCAGAACAGCTGGTACTCGAGCAGCCTGTTCAGCACGGCCCTCAAATGGCGAATATGGTCCACTTCGGTGCGGGAGTTGATCAAGATGTCGTCTAGATAAGCAAACACCCACCGGCCTAGCATATCCCGCAAGACATCGTTGATGAGATGTTGGAAGACAGCAGGGCTGTTGCAGAGGCCGAAGGGCATCACCAGGTACTCCCAGTGCCCGTTAGGGGTGATGAAGGCCGTCTTCCATTCGTCCCCTTCCCTAATGCGCACCAAATTGTAGGCGCTGCGCAGGTCCAGTTTGGTGAAGATGCAGGCCTGGGAGAGGGAATCGAGTGCGGTGGATAGCAGAGGAAGAGGATGGCGGTTCTTGATAGTGACTTTATTCAAGCCCCAATAATCTATACAGGGGCGGAGCCCGCCATCTTTCTTCTTGACAAAGAAAAATCCAGCAGCAGCAAGAGAGGTAGAAGGGCAAATAAAGCCCTGTTGGAGAGCCTCAGCAACGTACTCCTCCATGGCCTTATTCTCTGCGGGTGACAGAAAGAACAGGCGACCACGAGGGGGGACCGCTCCCGGGAGGAGCTCAATGGCTATGTCGTAGGAGCGATGAGGAGGTAGAGTAGAGGCTCGCCTCTTACTGAAGACCTCAGATAGGTTGTGGTAAGCTGGAGGGATCTTATCCAGATCAATGGGCTCCGGGGGTGAGGCCTCCTCTGACTTTGAGTTCTTTTTGGTCCGAGAGAGAAGGCAGCGGCGTGGACACTGGGGACCCCAATCCAGGATCTGGCAGGAAGACCAGGAGATGTGGGGGTCATGTTGACGGAACCAGGGGTATCCAAGGATGAGAGGAGAGGAAGTGGCCAAGACTACTAGAAACTGGATCGCCCCCTGATGATCCCTGATAGACATGCGAACCGACTGGGTCTGGGAATGGATCGGGTAGGGTTGGAGGGGTCGCCCATCTACTGAGGTCACCGGGAGAAATCGATCAACAGGAGTTAATGGAATGCGAAGTCGAGAGGCTAGTTTTTAGTCGATGAAGTTCTCAGCGGCTCTGGTGTCCAGGAGGGCTTCAGATGAGAACTGTTGGTGTTTCAGGTGAAATATTACTGGTAACAGAAAACGAGAGGGGTCAGAGGAGTGTGAAGGGCCAGGTGGGACTCCCCCGCAGTCTACCTGGTGTCGTCGTTTCCCTGACGTAGCGGGCACTGGGGACGACGGTGTCGAGCTGATCCACAGTAGGCGCAGAGACCCTCACGCCAGCGTCTCTCTCTCTCCTCTTTAGAGAGTCTACCCAGCTGCATGGGCTCCTCGCTGAATGTACTGCTTGGGCTAGCAGCTGAAGAGTGAGCGGAGCCGGGATGAGAAAATGAATCGAGAGGGAAAACACTCACAGTTGCTGAATCAGGCGGAGGCTGACGTCGGCAAGGTTTCGGAGCTCCTGACATGAAGAGAACGATGTCTGAGCGGCAAACAGGTGGGTTGTGTCTCTCTTTTAAACCCGGCCCCGTGATCAGCTGATCACCAGCTGACAGGACCAGATTATAAAGCGCATCAAGCTAAACCCCCCCCCCCCCCCCGCAAAAAACAGTCAGATAAGTCAAAATTTACTCAACTCCTTCTTGCTTCCTCCACTTTCGTACCATTGATTCATTAATGCTGAATTCTCAGGCAGCTGCTCTATTCCCATGTTGTTGCAGTATATTAATGACTAACCTCGTGTTGTGGATGGATTATCTCAGATTATCTCCCAGATTACTCTACGAGGCTCCTGACTACGGGAGCCATAATGCTCCAACAATCCATCATGTAGTGCGGCTTCGTAGCTTACCAAAGTTTTTGAGCGCCGTATAACACATAAAATCGGTTCGAGGTCAGTGAGCACAACCAGAATTCATACATACGGCGCACCAGATTATAGGACGCACTGTCGATTTTTTGAGGAAATTAAAGGATTTTAAGTGTGCCTTATAGTGCGGAAAATACGGTATGTAAAAAGGAACACACTGGTAAATAGAATGAGGGGGAAGCAGCGGTCTGAGAGGAAACTGAGCAATAATCAAGCAACTTGCTCCTGTGCTTGAGCCAATCTTAACCTTAATATCTTAATATCACAGAAAGAGGAAGCAGTGGCAGTAAAAACATGGTGAAAAAAACATATCAGCATGCGTGATCACGAGTAAGAGTGAATGAGGTATGAATGGACCAGTTGCAAATGTCTGGTGCTAGTGATCCAGTATAAGCACAGTCTAGCCCAAACTGTTGCTACAGGATCCTCTTATTTTAAGGGAGGCTTCTTCTGCCTTTTGTGGGCTTACAATTATGCTGCAGGATAAATTTGTCACCCATCAGATGCTGATGTTCTTGTGTAATCTAATTGTCTCATCTGACTATACTGCATATAGGATAGCCTGTAGTGATGTGCAGCTAACAGGTAGAAGATGGTTTCAATGGTTATATGAGTTGAATCCCACCAGCACAACTTTTTTGTCTAATGAATAATTCTGTTTACTGAATCTGAATTAGAAGCCTCATTAGAAAAGCCTCATGGTTTAAATGAGGCTTTTCAAATGTGCCCACAGAGGTTAAATGTATTGTGTTGCCCATATTTAGATTTGCTACACCTGTAAACCCAACAACACTTGCTTATTTACGGTCGTTTGAAATCTGCAGCTTCTCATCTTTTAAAAATTTCATCTTGCAATTAATGTAAAAATGTTATAAATCCAGGTTTTCATTCCTTTACTTTTTATCTCTTTGCTTTGCCTCCTCTATGCTTTTATTGTTTTTTATTGAGACATACAAAAAGGCTAATGCAGGCTGTTTGCTGTAATGCTCCATTTAAAGTCATAAATCTATCTGCAGGGAAAACAGCCGTCTCTCCGCCATGTTTCGCTGTCTGCAGGATAGCTCCCATCGTGTCACGGTAAACACTGAGACTACATCAGGTTATTTTTGCTTCCATTGACTCATGCTCCCCATCAGTGGACTGACATCATGCTCTCTCTTTATGTGCTTATTTAATGAAGCAATACATTACACTGGTCCACTCATGCAAATAACATGCCCCTGCTGTGGTTTGTAACCCACTCATTTACATAGTGATATCAGCTCAACTTGCTCTGTGCTGTTAATCTGGTGGTTGGGTGGCTGAGCCCACCATTAGCTGCTGGAAATACTTTGCTGCAGATGAGTGCTTTTCTACCTGCATGGAGATTGTTTTGTATGTTGATGAATGCTGCTGGCAGGCAATTCACTTTACCTCCGATCACTGTTTATGAGGTGATTTACTTTTTATGTACATGAGGTACGTAAAGGATAAATGTACGGTATCAAACCAAGCATGAGGAAAACATGTCTGCTGCAATAGCTAGAAATGAAACACTTTAGTGGCTTGAAGGAAAAATAACCAACAACTAATCAGCACATGAAATTGGTTTGTACATTAGAGCTTAAACTAGAAATGACTCTCTGGATGGCTTTACCTTCATCTCCAGTAATACTGTCACTTCATGCTCGCGTTAAAGAACAGGGCTGCTTTCTTCATTTGAAATGGGCTTCTTTGGAAGGGTGGCTGGCCTTTCCCTTAGAGATAGGGTGAAGAGTTCTGTCACCCACAAGGGGCTCTGAGTAGAGTCACTGCTCCTCCACATCGAAAGGCACTAATCGAGGTGGTTCGGGCATGTCCCGCTGTAAGGAGGCCCCGGGGCAGAACCAGGGCACGCTGGAGGGATTTTATATCTCGGCTTTCCTGGGAACACCTTGGTAAGTAAGTAAGTAAGTAAGTAAAGTTTATTTATTACGCGCTTTTCATAGACGGGTAGTCACAAAGTGCTGCACACAGAGATTAAAATAAACAGTACGATAAATAGCAAAATGCACAGTATACACAATATAGAGTTTAAATGTAAATTAAAAATGTAAAAGGCATTGGTCAACAGAAAGCTTGTTTAAACAGTAAAGTTTTTAACTGTTTTTTTAAAGGATTCCACAGAGTCAACCAGTTGTAGAGGTAGACTGTTCCACAGCCTTTGTGCCACAGACTGAAAGGCTCCGCCCCCTTTCGTCTTCAGACATATTCTGGGAGCAACCAACAAACTCTGAGTCTGTGAGCGGAGACGGCGAGCAGTAGTGTATTTTGTGAGAAGCTTGGATAAATAATCTGGGGCCATTTAGTGCTCTGTACGTTAAAACAATCATTTTAAAACGAATTCTAAAAATCTATTGGGAGCCAATGTAAAGAACATAAAATAGGAGTGATGTGAGCTCGCTTGCTAGAACGAGTTAGTAGTCTGGCCGCTGCGTTTTGTATAGCTTGGAGGCGAGAAAGAGATAATTTACCCAAGCTGGTAAACAGGGAATTACAATAATCTAAACGCGATGACACAAATGCACGGACAATTTTTTTTCAGTTCAGCTAAGGAGACCATATGTCGCAGTTTAGAAATATTCCTTAAATGAAAGAAACAGGAACGAGACAGAGATTTTACGTGTGAGTCAAAGCCCAAAGAAGAGTCAAATATTACTCCAAGATTTCAAATATTTGGCTTAGCAGAAGAACAGAAAGGGGCAAGAACCCGACTGATTTTAGAATATAGATCAGGAGGAGCTATGATCATTGTCTCTATCTTGCTCATGTCCCCTGGATAAGCTGGAGGAGGTCTGGGCTTCTCTGATTAGGCTGCTGCCCGGACCCGGATAAGCGGAAGAAGATGGATGGATGCTATTTACATAAATGAGGAACTTTGGTGGAAAATGAATCAAGACATTAAAGAACATCTCCTTAGCTTAGAAGTGTTTTTGTTTTTTTGGCACATGGTATACCAAACAAAAAAAAAAAAAATCAAATATCAAATGTTTACATAACATTTTCATTCATACTGAAAACAATCGTATTTTCCTTTGGTTCATAGGGTTACAAAAGCATATGAACAGATTACAAAACTATATACAGCTTTTCAGCTATTCTTTTACTGTGTAGGCAATTTTTTTTTAAGTTTTACATTCAAATATCATTTAGTAAAAAATATTTTGCTCTGAAATTGAGCTCTTTCTCTCATTTTGCATCAGCTGCAGCCACACAGCCTTATAGCCACATGTTACAGACCTGTTGCTATTTCTTTTTTCCATTTTCAGATAAATATGGTGTTTAATTTATTTGCAATAAATTTCAATCTGTTTTAGTCCCATTTGAAATTGGTTATATGTCCATCTATCTTTGCTCCTGACTCCAAATGTTTCTGTGTCCAGGAAAGACTAAAGGTTTTGTTTACTACTCAAACAGCAGTTCTAAATCTGTATCTAATGACATTTAGCTTTATTATGTATCTACACACCGAAATTGATTTGCATGAACACACAAAACAAAACAAACCCTGGTTTACCGATCAAAGATGTCACGCTTCATGTGCATGTGCTGTCAGGAATTAGATAACAGGTGATAACTCTGACAACAGCTTCCAGCACACCCTCCAGCACCCCCGACAGGGACATTTGAATAAACCCTCATAATTGCAGGATGCAGGTCTAGGGGTGGTTTTGTGTCCGTGAACAAGAGCGGCTTTAATTTGAGCTCTGCCACGCCAGCATGGATTCCTGAGCCTTAAATCACACCACAGTGACGCTGTCGTGTGCTGAATACAAGATAAAAAGAAATCGCACCAAGCTTCAAAGCCTGACATTTAGTTGCAGTGGCTCCTTGATGAGGCCTTGATGGATCTGTGTTTGTTTCAGTTAGCCACATGGATAATGCAAGAGATTCTTCCTCAGGCTCATCTACTCCTGACACTGGCTTCTCAATTGTTGAATTATTATATGACAGCAGTCATAGTGGAAACTTTAATGTAGCAGATTCAACACTTTAAGTTGCTGTGACTTGAATATAAAGACATACAAAAGACTTTGATTTGTTTTGTGTGTCTAAAGTAACTTGTGAGTCTCTCCATCGATGCAGATGAGAAGGGCTTTCTGCGTGAGTATCAGCAGATCAGCTGCAGCGCACAGGAAGGTAAAAGCTTTATTTCAAAAGTGTATCTCCCGTCTGATCTAAATGTTGCTCACTCTTGCTGTCCGGTCACATCTGCCTGATGACTTTTGACCCCGTCGGGAATTCAGTCAACCCACCCAGCATCATTACTTTACCACAATTTGCTCACCTAAAGTAACCACCTAGAGACAAAACTGAAACAATGGACAGTCTTCAGGTCACATGGGAACATTGTAAATCTCAGTTAGTCTATCTCAGCAGCAGACAATCCATCCTGCGGGTGCCTTCATGAAAGCTGGCCAGCTGATGAAGCTGCTGGCTGGATATGTGTGATGCAATAAGAAGAGACAGAGAGGAGATTGGTTTGTCCAGCACTGCCACATTGATGGATGCAGAGGAAACCTGGAAGACCACACACACATACAAAGACACAGCCTCAGCACATTGCATCTATATTTAACCATTATAAAATGAGATGAGGTGATACATTTCAATTCACATAAAGCCATAATCACATCACAATCTCATCTTAGCTTCTTTTCACAGGACATGTGTGGTAGTGGAGCATTTAAGTTACTTTTCTGTCCCTTTATATCATTTGCTCAGGGTATTATTGCAAAATTATGGCATCTTAAATATGTAACAATTTCTGCTTTTAACACTGAAATTCAATCACAAAAATATAATAAAAGTTTTTTGTTCTTTTAATCCAGTTTTGCTGAGGTAGCAGCATAATGATCTTGCCACTTGTTGTGTTAAAGCAGGTTCTCCAAACTTAGGGGGATGCATGGGGATAGTGCTGGAGGGTTCTTATTAATGCAGTGCTATGTTTGTTAACTGGTTATCGTGATCGTGGCTCAAAGAGTTGGCAGTTCGTCTTGTAACCGGAAGGTTGCCGGTTCGAGCCCCGGCTCAGACAGTTTCGGTCGTTGTGTCCTTGGGCAAGGACCTTCACCTACCGCCTACTGGTGTTAGCCAGAGGGGCCGATGGTGCGATATGGCAGCCTCGCTTGTGTCAGTCTGCCCCAGGGCAGCTGTGGCTACAACTGTAGCTGCCTCCACCAGTGTGTGAATGTGAGAGTGAATTTGTAAAGCACTTTGAGGGCCCCTCAAAGCGCTATATAAATGCAATCCCTTATTATCCAACATACCTGCAACTTTTCATTTATTCTGTCATAACCATGATAACAAATACCACCATTCAGCATTAATTTATTTTTAAGTTTGTTTGGGGTTTTTTTTAGTTTTATCTTCTTTGTCAGTAGATATGAAAATAATTCAAAACAACTCCAGACAAAAAAGTGAAATCTATTAAAGTTTGATGTTGGAAAACTTTGTGTGTAAACTGCTGAGTAAAGACAAGGTGAGGCTTTTATGCTCTCTGCAGTTTTAATTATGGGCAGATTTTTCATAGAAATGTAAAATACACATAGGAAGCCACGCCCGACTGACCGATCAGTTTCTTATTTACTGGCTATGACTTTTCAGGGCTATAGATGAAAGATACATCTGTGTTTTGGTTTTCCTATCATAAGCACACTGGGTACAGCTGCTGGGCTACTTATAGCCTCTATTACATGTTTCACTATTTTATTTTTTAATATTCTAATCTTCTTTTTTGTAAAATATGGTGTAAAATATGATGCTTTACTGCAATGAATGTTCATACCATTAGGTCACTAAGTTGACACAATTACTCTGGTTTTGCCTTTCTGTACCACCATAGTGGTCTTTAAATCGACCGATCAATATGTAATCAAAGCACAGCTAGTGTTCAATAGGTTTTCGAAGAGTTTTCTTAACTGCCTTAACGGTTCAGTCTGAACCCTTGGACATCAGCACATGTATCATCCTTTGATACTCTGCTTGTCAGAGTCTATGGGAGTCTTTCACTGCAGTTTTGTGTTTCAGAAATGAAAATTAGGCTATACTGAACCGAGGTAATGTCGCTAACTTGGCCACTGAACCATTTTTACGTTACTTTGCTTATGCTTTGGGTCAATATCTATTTACACTCTGAAGCACTGTCAGTTTTGCAACACATGGCTGAATCGTAGCCCCAGAAAATTCAGAATTGATCTGGCAACTTTTCACACATCATCAATAAACTCTAGTGATCCAGGTTCACTGGTAATCGCATATGCCTTTACCATAACATTGCTTCACCTTATTGGACAGAAGATGTGGTGTGCTTTGGATCATGAGCTGTTTCTCTCCTCCTCCTCTAAACCTTTCTCCTCCCACTGGTCTGGTTCAAGTATATTCCGGCAATCTCGGGCTAATCTGTCTAAAGAATTCTTTTGGGAACTGTGCAGACTCTTTTGTTCTTCATTTATCTATATTTCTATTCCTCTTGAGTGAAACCAGTGGTTTTCACCTCATTCTAAACCCTCTGCAGTTATATTCATGGATGCATTTCATGTTAGTAGACTTGACAATGATATGCTCAGTCCCTCAAGAGTTCTCTTGACTTGATTAGATTTGGTGCATTTTGTGGAGAACAAACATTTTGAACACTCATGCCTCATTTATACAAAGTGCTGTGAGTACATAAAACATGCCTTATTTGCCAATTGACACAAGAACTGTTTTTTCTGCACCTAAGTGCTAATCTAATGTTCACACGCCAATGAACAAATCAGAGAGCAACTTTTGCTCAAGGATACTTTAGCATGCAGACTGTAGCAGCCTGGGATCGAACCCCCAAGCTTCTGATTAATGAGGGCAAACCAGTGCTCAACAGCTAACAGACACCACAGATATAGAGCGGCCCAGCCAATTCCAGTTTCCAACAATGGCGGCAGCTACTTAGTTTTAATATTACTCTTATTACTCTTTCTGGGTCACAAAATAAACTTTTATGTGTTGCTGATGAAATGTCTTCAATAGTTTTCATTAATGCTATTGCTGTTGATCTGTTCCGTCGAAATCCGTACTGACTTTCACTTAACAGTTGATGTTTTTCAATGAAACTATCAAATCTTTGTGCAAAGAGTTTTTCAAGTGCTTTAGAAAACTGTGATAGCAATGATACTGGTCTATAATTATTAAAACTATGTCTGTCTCCTGATTTATAAAGAGGGATAACTTTTGCCACTTTCATTCGGTCAGGAAATACACCCGTATAAAATGAGAGATTAAAAATATAACAGAGAGGTTTGATTATACAATGACTAACCCATGTCTAACCCATCAGAGTCAGTGGATGTCTTGTTTTTAGATTTTGCTACAATAGCTATGATTTCCTTTTCGGTGATTTCCCCTAAAAACACAGACTGCTCCTCCTTGAATCGCTACCTTATCGTGGTGGAGGGGTTTGTGTGTCCCAGGGATCCCAGGGGCTATGTTGTCTGGGGGCTTTTGCCCCCTGGTAGGGTCTCCCATGGCAAATTGGCCCTGGGTCAGGGACCAGACAAAGAGCGATTCAGAAGACCCTTATGAAAAGGATACCGAGGGAACAGTTTACCCTGCCCGGGATAGGGTTACCGGGGCCCCGCCCTGGAGCCAGGCCCGGGGAGGGTGCCCGAGGGCGAGTGTCTGGTGGCCGTGCCTTAGTCCATGGGGCCCGGCCGGGCACAGCCCAAAGAGGAGACATGGGCCCATCCTTCCGCAGGCCCACCACCCGCACGAGGCGCCATAGGGGTTGGGTGCATTGTGTGCCGGGTGGCGGCCAGGAGCGGAGGCCCTGGCGGACTGACCCCCGGCTGCCAAGACTGGCAATAGGGACATGGAATGTCACCTCTCTGGTGGGGAAGGAGCCTGAGTTAGTGCTTGAGGTTGAGAGGTACCGGCTAGATATAGTCGGGCTCACCTCTACACATGGCTTGGGCTCTGGAACCAGTCTCCTGGAGAGGGGCTGGACTCTGTCTCAGTCTGGAGTTGCCCCTGGTGAGAGGCGGCGGGCTGGGGTGGGTATTCTAATATCCCCTCGGCTTGCTGCCGGTACGTTGGGGTTTTTCCCGGTGGACGAGAGGGTTTGTTCCCTGCGCCTTAGGGTCGGGGAACGGGTCCTGAGATTCATCTGCGCTTATGCGCCGAGTGGCAGTTCAGAGTACCCAGCCTTCTTAGAGTCCCTGGGGGGGGGGGGGGGTGTGTGCTGGAGGGTGCTCCACCTGGAGACTCTGTTGTCCTGCTGGGAGACTTCAATGCTCACGTGGGTAACGACAGCGAGACCTGGAGGGGCGTGATTGGGAGGAACGGCCTCCCTGATCTGAACCCGAGCGGTGCTTTGTTATTGGACTAATCTAATCACAGTTTGGCCATAACGAACACCCTGTTCGAACATAAGAGTGTCCATAAGTGCACGTGGCATCAGGACGCTCTAGGCCGTAGGTCGATGATCGATTTTGTAATCGTATCAGCAGACCTGCGACCATATGTTCTGGACACTCGGGTAAAGAGAGGGGCTGAGCTGTCAACTGATCACCACCTGGTGGTGAGTTGGATCAGGTGGCGGGGGAGGACGCTGGACAGACCTGGTGCACCTAAACGCGTAGTGAGGGTGTGCTGGGAACGTCTAGCAGAGGCCCCAGTCCGCGAGATCTTCAACGCACACCTCCAGCAGAGCTTCAACAGCATTCCGAGGGAGACTGGGGACATTGAGTCCGAATGGACCATGTTCAGCGTCTCCATTGCCAAAGCTGCTGCATTGAGCTGCGGCCGCAAGGTGGTTGGTGCCTGCGGTGGTGGTAATCCCCGAACCAAATGGTGGACACCAGAGGTGAAGGGAGCCACCAGGCTGAAGAAGGAGTCCTATCGGGCTTGGTTAGCCTGTGGGACTCCGGAGGCAGCCGACAGGTACCGACAGGCCAAGCGGAATGCGGCTTGGGCAGTGGCTGAAGCAAAAACTCGGGTGTGGGAGGAGTTCGGAGAGGCCATGGAAAAAGACTTTCGGACTGCCTCGAAGAGATTCTGGCAAACCGTCAGGCGTCTCAGGAGGGGAAAGCGGTGCTCTACCTGCACTGTGTATAGTGCTGGCGGAGCGCTGCTGACGTCGACTGAGAAAATTGTCAGGCGGTGGAAGGAATACTTCGAGGACCTCCTTAATCCCACTGACACGTCTTCCGAGGAGGAAGCAGAGTCTGGGGATGAGGGGAATGACCCGCCAATTTCCGGGGGCGAGGTCACTGAGGCAGTTAAACAACTCCTTGGTGACAGAGCCCCTGGTGTTGATGAGGTCCGCCCCGAGTTCCTGAAGGCTCTGGACGTTGTAGGGCTGTCTTGGTTGACACGCCTCTGCAATGTTGCGTGGAGATCAGGGGCAGTACCTGTGGACTGGCAGACCGGGGTGGTGGTCCCCATCTTTAAGAAGGGGGACCGGAGGGTGTGTTCCAACTACAGGGGGATCACACTCCTCAGCCTCCCTGGGAAAGTCTATGCAAGGGTGCTGGAAAGGAGAGTTCGTCCGCTAGTCGAACCTCGGATACAGGAGGAACAATGCGGTTTTCGTCCTGGTCGTGGAACACTGGACCAGCTCTTTATCCTCTCCAGGATACTTGAGGGTGCATGGGAGTTTGCCTAACCAGTCTACATGTGTTTTGTGGACTTGGAGAAGGCATTCGACCGTGTCCCTCGGGGTGTCCTGTGGGAGGTGTTGCGAGAGTATGGGGTGTCTGGCCCATTGCTACGGGCCATTCGATCCCTATACAACCGTTGTAAGAGCTTGGTTCACATTGCCGGCAATAAGTCGGACTCGTTCCCGGTGGGTGATGGGCTCCGCCAGGGCTGCCCTTTGTCTCCGGTTCTGTTCATAATTTTTATGGACAGGATTTCTAGGCGCAGCCAAGTGGCGGAGGGCTTTCGCTTTGGTGGCCTCAGAATCTCATCTCTGATTTTTGCAGATGATGTGGTTCTGTTGGCTTCATCGGATGAGGGCCTCCAGCTCGCACTGGAACGGTTCGCAGCCGAGTGTGAAGCAGCGGGAATGAGGATCAGCACCTCCAAATCTGAGGCCATGGTTCTCAGCCGGAAAAGGGTGGAGTGCCCACTCCGGGTCGGGGATGAGTTCCTGCCCCAAGTGGAGGAGTTCAAGTATCTCGGGGTCTTGTTCGCGAGTGATGGGAGAAGGGAGCCGGAGATCGACAGACGGATTGGGGCTGCAGCTGCAGTAATGCAGACGCTGCACCGGTCCGTCGTGGTGAAGAGGGAGCTGAGTGTAAAAGCGAAGCTCTCAATTTACCGGTCGATCTACGTCCCTACCCTCACCTATGGCCACGAGCTGTGGGTAGTGACCGAAAGAACGAGATTGCGGATACAAGCGGCAGAAATGAGCTTCCTCCGAAGGGTGGCTGGCCTCTCCCTTAGAGATAGGGTGAGAAGTTCGGCCATCCGGGAGGGGCTCAGAGTAGAGCAGCTGCTGCTCCACATTGAAAGGAGCCATCTGAGGTGGTTCGGGCATCTGACAAGGATGCCCCCTGGGCGCCTCCTGGGTGAGGTGTTCCAGGCATGTCCCACCGGGAGGAGGCCCCGGGGCAGACCCAGGACACGCTGGAGAGATTATATCTCTCGGCTGGCCTGGGAACGCCTTGGTGTTCCCCCGGATAAGCTGGAGGAGGTGGCTGGGGAGAGGGAGGTCTGGGCTTCTCTGCTTAGGCTGCTGCCCCCACGACCCGGCCCTGGATAAAGCGGATGAAGATGGATGGATGAACACAGACTGTACCACTCTGCTGTCTGCTTTCCATTCTGAATCATCCTGTTTTCTAATTAAGTTTGCCAGGTTAGGCCCAATATTTACAAAAAAAGAATTAAATTCATTTACCACGTCATTCATATCACCTACGACCTTATTTTTCTTATTAAAGTAAGTAGGTAAATTTAAAGATGTGTATTTATTACCCAATACGTTTTTTTAAGATATTCCACGTACCCTTAACATTATTTTTGTTTTTGTAAAATAATTTATTATAATACTCTTTCTTAGCCTTTCTGATAATTATCCTGGAGCACTTCTGTTGTGTTTTGTACGTGTTTTGAGTTTTTATGTGCTTCTGAGCTTCTACGTGCTTCAGAGTTCGTACGTATGTTGAAGTTTGTACGTGCTTTGTCTCTAGGGGACACGGTAAATATACTTTTATTAATTCACTCCACATAAAATTTAATAAATAAATCATATGATACAAAAAACAACTATTCACATTTCAACTTTTAAATATTTAAATTTTCAGCTTTTTCCAAATTTAAAGTGAAACAACACAAAACACTGCAAACCACAACACAATTAAATATAAATATGAAAAAATATGAAAACAAAAAGAAGATGCACATTCTCTGTCATATGGACCTGCATGAATAAACTTTCTGAATCCTTTATCATCTGCAACTGAAAATAGTTGTGGATGATTACTATACCTTTCTAATGTGACGTTGTTGTCCCTGGCTCGCTTTCTCTCTCTCTCCCTCCCGCTCTGTTCCTGTGCTACTGCGAGTGTAACTACCGCCCCTCCCCCCTCTGCTCAGCGTAAAGCACAAGGCTCGCATGCGGAGTGAAGCGGGAAAAAAGTGCGAGAGAAAGGGTGAGAGAAAGAAGAAAAAAAAAAAAGCTCGCGATAAGGAGCCGGCTCGCGTCGTTCACGTCAAAGATCCAGCTCTAAGAGCCGTTTCGTTCGCGACCGACACATCACTAGTCCACACACACTTTCGTGTCATTTTATAATCTAAAGTAACAAAAACAGGTAAATGATCACTTATAAGGTTGCTTTCCAAGTAATTAATGAAAATGTGATCAATTAAAGTAGCTGACTTTTCAGTTATTCCACTAGGTTTAGTAATCAGAGGGTAGAACAGTCTTCCAAATAATAACTCAAAAAAATCTGATGATGCCTTATGATTGGACATTTTAAAAAAAATCAATATTATTATCGCCGCAAATACAGAATGTCTTATTTCCCTTTACCTTGCTCAATAAATCTTCTACTACATCTGTGAATGTTTCTATCAGTGTCCCAGGCCTCCTATACATACAAGTAACAATTATATTACTCTTTCTTTCCATTTCTACTTCTACTGTAACACACTCCATTAAATCAGCAATAGCCACAGACATACATTCAACCTGTTTACATTTCAAATCACTATCAACAAAATGTGCCACACCTCCTGCCTTCTTATTAGATCTATTTACATGATATAATTCATACACATCAATGTGAAAGTCCCAACCCCTTTCCTCATCTATCCATGTTTCTGATAGGGCTGTCACTTTAAACTTGCCTTTCAGATTATTCAAAAAATCATTAATCAGAACATAAACAAAACAAATTTCCCACGTGTGGGACTAATAAAGGTTATCTTATCTTATCTTATCTTATAACTTTTAAAGAGGCTTCAACAATTGAAATGAATTAATGAAAATGTATTGCCTAAGTCAACATTATCCCTAAATTGATTCTCAGTATAATACTCGCATGTAGCATTAATTGCATTTAGCACAATCCTTTCTGGATCTATATTATTTTCAAAATCATGTAATTTGTAATCCGAATCTTCAGTCATTATGATTGAGTATTCTTTAAATGTCTGTTATCCTTATTATTAACATCCATATAAGTATTTCACAACATATTTTGGGAAACCACTCATACCTATACAGTTCTTTCTGATCCATAAATAACTGCGGCTCGGATCGATATCTCGTCTCTGCGCATAATGGTAACACCGTCGATCCCAGTTCCATATCCACCTGCAGCTTCACACTAATACTCTTCCAGTCTACCGTCTCATACTTTGCCATTTTCCCCCTCCGACAGTCAGAAATAGTGTCTTTCATTGAATTAGTTCGGCTAGTTGTTAGCAAACACATCATAACAGACCTTCTGCCGTCTGACTGCAACAGTGTAATCATCCCCGTAATTTTCCAAATCATGAAGATCCCTGATCATTACAACCTTGGCTTCTTCTGGTGTTCTTTTGAGCTTTATCATCACTTTGCAATTTCTCGTCCATGTTGCTTGGATTTTCTTTTCTTTACGCATGATACGGGCTTGTCTGGCAATATCGGCGTTCTTTTTTGTGAGATGTTCATTCACATATACTCCACTCCCTTTCAGTTGTCTGGACTGCCTCAGTAGCTCAATTTTGTGTTTTCGATTCACAAATTTTACTGCTATTGCTGGAGGAGCCCTGGCATTCTTTCTGGGGAGGGATGTTGTTGCTATGCAGGGGAAGTTTTTTACTCGCAAAAAACTCCACTTCCTGACGCTCTAATGTTTGTTGCTCCTCCATCGGGGGCTCATCTCCGCCAGACCTCACACCACTCCCAGTCTCAGTAACTCTTGCGTAGCTCCTGTGTTTGGTTTCCAAACCGGTAATAATCACATCCTCCAGTCGTGCATGCTGTTCTAAATCCTCCACTCTCCTTTCTAAGAGCTGGATTGTTTTATCCTTTTCCTTAATCAAGCTTTTTAATTCTTTGATTTGGTCCATTAAATTCGTCAACATTTCTTGTTGCTTAACTAGTCTTTCGACGTCTGTTGACAATGAGTTAAGCGACAATTTTTCTCATCTTTGCCATTTTCTCCTTTTTGTTTGTTTGTGTCACACAACCTATTCTGAGACGCCAATCTGGCTGTAGCTGCGTTCGCCATCTTGACTGATTTCAGTCAGTCAGGATGGCGAGTAAATCGGTTTGACTGACATTACAGCTGAATAAACGTCAAACAGAAAACTGGCTAACCATTAGTGTGAGATGATCGAGAGTTTACTCCAGCGTCCTGTTATATTTTAGATAGCAAGGAGCAGACGGCTGAGTTTATTAAAATCCACTGAGACAGCTGGTGATGCAAATCCGAAGGCTAGACTGTCCAATTTCACAGCCTCGCACTTCCGGCCTGCCTGGCCTTCAGAGGACCCGGCCTTTGGAGGACTCGGCCCACGTATACCGCGAAGGCCTGGTTGTCAGGAGGATGCAGCCTCTGAATTTGGACACGGCTTATATAAAAACAGTGGTATCTAAACAGTTAATAGTAAAGTTTTGTGAAAAATGAGTAAAATTGGTGGTACACAGAGGCACAAAGAATTATGGCCTAAACTGTATCCTGCCAATGCCACTGCTTTTATGCGCCTATAGATGGAGAATTAAATCCTGGTTTGGCTTATTGACACGGTAACCGCCTTTGTGTGACTGATTAGTTACACTTTCATTGTTAGAGTAAGTGAAGCTCTAAAACAAAAGACCACAGCTGATGGGGCCTTCAACCATCTAGTGGACACCAAACAATGGATGCAGCTGTATTTATATAACACTTTTCTACTTTAACTGAGCACTCAAAGCACTTTTTACGACAAGCCCCATTCACCTAATCACACAAGCACTTTTGTCTGTTCTGAAACACTTTGTCTAACATTCGCACACATTCTTTCACTCTAATGGATGCACTGGGGGTAAGAATACACCAACATGAAGGAACCATCTCAGTACTAGAGAATATAAGAATACTAATTCGATGCTTTAAAGCAGTGGGTCATTTCATTTTTAATTGCATTTGGACTGTCATAGTCCCAACAAACTCCAATATTCCAAATTACTAGCTGACTTTCACTAAGTGCTTCTAAATTATTGTTCCTTACTCAAATACTTGATGGAAGGTTCTGAACAAATCATAACACGACTTATAACAATGTTGAACACATATTAATTAAGCCCATTACTTTAAAAACTTTTAATTGGGATATCTCAATCACCTCTCTTCACAATAACTCACTTTACGAGCTCACCTAAATGACCGAGCCTGTCTTTCCCGAGACTGTGTTCATTCTTGGAGTGATTAATGACAGACAGCCTCTAAGACTGTTTTCTACATATAAATAAGTGCTGTACTTAAACTTTATTGCCATCATGAATACTGACTCACAAGATGCGGCAAATGGAGACAATGTTTAGAAGGACTTGACAGTGGCTTCAAAACTCACAGTATTATCCAGGGCCTTTGTCAAATTGATCCTATGTCTCCACTTTATGAGCCCAGTGTCCTGTAGTGTTGGTGACCCTTATATTGGCTGTGTGGTGCTTCAGTATAGGATAAGTCCCCTGCTGCTGTCCATTACAGAGCTTGAGGAACTTTTCAGAGCCAGAAGCATCATCTATCATTAATGTACAGTAAATGGTGGCACATTGTGTTCAAACACCCAGTATCTGATGGCCACTAAACTGTAGGACCTCTGTTTACCTGTGGGGCTGTCACTGATCTAAATAATATGAAGCTTTGGTTGGTAAAATAGCACCTCACTCTCAAATACATAAAATAAAATCACTGGGTGGCATCACATGGCGGCATCCATCTTTCATTTGCAACATATGGGAAAAACTGACATAATGACATGACTAGCACCATCCAGGAAAAGAAATATAATGTATTTCGAGCATCCTCACCGTCACCGCAGGCATTACCGTCTGGTATGGGAACACCACACAGGCAGAGAGGAAGGCTCTGCAAAGAGCCATAAAGACTGTGGAGAGATCATAGGGACAAAACTTCCTTCCATGGACTCTCTGTACACACAACTCTGCTGAAAAGAGCAGAGAGAATTATCAGGGACTCACACCATCCAGCTCACTCTCTGCTCAGACACACAAACTGTACGTACAATCTGAGACACAACAGAGCAGACAGCATCATCACACACAGAACAAGGTTTTTCAACAGCTTCTTCCCTGCAGCTGTCAGACTGATGGCAAAACACAAACACTGAACACTTAAAATAACACCTCACCTCACTTCTAATGTATAATGGGATAAATCACTGTCTGTTTAACGTGTAATATGCTTACTGAGACAGATCTGTGAAGCAGATGCAACATTAGGTACAATATTCTAAATGTCAAAATGTGCAATACTATGTTAGATTAGATTAGATTAGATGAAACTTTATTAATCCCTCGGGTGGGTTCCTCCGGGAAATTCGGTTTCCAGTAGAACAGCACCGACAGAAGTTACAGAATGTAATGTAATGTATATATATATATATATATGTATATATATATACATATATATACATATACATATATATGTGTATATATATGTATATGTATATGTATATATATATGTATGAAGAGAGGGAGAGAGAGATTAGTTCCTCCTTTGCACCTTCATTAATTTGTGGCCTTTCCCAGGATAGATTTTGTCATCAGTTGCAGATGGCTGGATGGGTTCATGTCACCTGTTAGATTCATCAGGATTAACACCGTGTGATGATTACATTTCCCCCCCTGTGACTCTACTGGCTAATCAGACCTCTTTATATGGAGTTATGCAGTTTATGGTGGCATGTTAGTGCAGCTGCTTGTGTCAGACCACTGAGAACACGCACAAATAGACACAAACACAGTACTAGACAGGCACTGTTAAAGCACAGTAATGTGCGTGACAAAGTACAAAAGCAAGAGCAAATACAAAAGGTTGGCACAAAAATGACATTTACAAATAGGCAGAGGTGGGACCAAGTCATTGTTTTGCAAGTCTCAAGTAAGTCTCAAGTCTTTATCCTCAAGTCTCAAGTCAAGTCTCAAGTAATGTCAGGCAAGTCAGAGTCGAGTCTCAAGTCACTGGTGTAAAAGTCCGAGTCAAGTCACAAGTCTGAAACTTTGAATTTCAAGTCCTTTCGAGTCTTTAAAAAAAAAAAACGAAAAAATAATGTTGCAGTTATGCTAAATGTAAATATTAGACCATGTAATTTTAAAATCTGTGTTTTTCTCAACACATGACAAAATAGTGAACTTAGAAAATATACACAAATTGTGAAATTGCACCTCTTTAAAATGCAGCTCAATTAAACCTAGCTCCAAGAATAATTTTCACCGACAGTTCTGAGATAAGCTGCATGTTATTCTTGGATGCGGTTGTAGGACCAGCTTTAAAATCGCATGACAAAAATATCATACACATTAAAAAAAACTGTATCACCAACGTAGCCTGGACAACATTTGCTAGTTAGATGAAGTCAGCTATCTCATCTTAGCATATTTATATGCATATTTATAATTATACGGTTCTTGGAGTGAGTGCATACACTCATGAAGTTTAGTAACTTCAGGTCACTGCAACAAGCCCAGGTACAGTTTACAGACGGATGGGTGCAGGACCTTGAAATGCACCGTGTAGAACGAAAGACCATCGTACGTATCATAAGTTTACCAGTCTCACAAATTGTCGTCATAAATACACATTCCTTAACCGTTTATTAATAGGACCTTTGAGCTCAACGGTAATTAATTAGTAGTGGAAATAATTTCTGGTAGCGTTACAGAAATGTAGCAGTGACAACAATATTGTATGCTGTAATCACCGCGCGGATAGGAGGCGGCTGGCTTGACCGCGGCTCACAAATGACGGCTCACTTTACCGCAGTCTGTAATCGCACTGGGCAATTAGTGATACAAAAAACCTGTTTTATCCTGTGAATAAAAGTATATGTTTTTGTCAATGTACCATAATAACAGAAGCGAAACGCAATATTGTGTCAGGACAATTCACTATTTATGCACAATAAATAAAGGAGCATAGCGCGACAATTTCTGTTCAGCGCCAGACTTGCTTGTAACCTATATCACTAATTATGTTATGAAAATGACGTATTAACTACTAAAAAACACTGACCTTCGTGTAAATGCTTGGAGCAGACTAACCTGTGAGCTGGAGTGTTCTGGGACGTTATATTTGGTCTTTGAATGGCTGCAATCCAGGCCATCCGTCGCGTCTTTGTTACTTCGGAAACATGGCTTGAACAATTTCTTTTCAACGACGTAATCCGATAACAACCGATCTCTTTACCCGTCGGCTTCCCGTGGCTGTCATGCGACCGGCTATTGCAGTTAATAATACAACGGCTTCTTGACATTTTTGTGTTTCTTTTTATCGCTGTGTAACTGATTTTAATTGAAAGCCTGCGTGCGCTAGTACCGCTTGCCACGAGTTCCCAGAATCCTTTGCGGTTCTACCCGTGAATGACCTCACATTTTCAATCTCTATATAATATGCATGTTAAATTTTATATTTGGGGTAAAATATCAAGTCTTTTCAAGTAAACCGGTTCAAGTCCAATTCAAGTCCCAAGTCATTGGTGTAAAAGTCCAAGTCAAGTCACAAGTCTTAGAACATTTTTTCAAGTCAAGTCTAAAGTCATAAAATTAATGACTCGAGTCTGACTCGAGTCCAAGTCATGTGACTCGAGTCCACACCTCTGCAAATAGGTAAACACATGCTAGTTCAGTGAGTGTATGGTTTTATTTTAATATTCGGTCATTTGTGCTAATATCAGCTCAGTCATGTTTGTGCTTCTGCTTCATCATGTGTAATTAAAGTCAACACTTGTCAAAATGCTAATTCCATGCTAGCATCCGTGTTCATCCCAGCGGTGTGAAACCTTCCTCTGTGTGTGTGTGTGCACGCGCGTGTATGTGCGTGTGTGTATTGGGGAGTTGTGGTGGGAGGAGATGGGAATAAATTGCCTACATCTTAATCAACTTGTGTGGAACAAGAATGATTTAGCATAATCAAAATTGTTACATTTTAGTAGATTTTAAGGAAGTGGCGACTCTCCAAGAAACCAGGTAAATAAGACTCTGTGTGTGTGTGTGTGTGTGTGTGTGTGTGTGTGTGTGTGTGTGTGTGTGTGCGCGTGTGCGTGTGCGTGTGTTGTTTTTATGTCACAGAGCATAAAGGTCAAACAGTCAGTTGGAATCCTTCATCAAAGCTATTACGTGATCCGCGTGCTGCCCGCAACGATGCCGTCATCACAGCCTTTGGCTCGATATGTTCAGACCACATTCAGCTTATGGTAGGAGTTGATGTTTGGCATCTAAGTGTAATGGTTAATGGTTAAGGATACTTCAGAGTCTTTTTGATTGTTTTCTGCACTTGCCAGCTTGCTCTAGTCTCTCCTGAGGCTTGTTCAGAATTCAGCATTACTACAGGAAAAACCCTATTCAAATCCAAGTAAACCTTGTTTTAGCTGTATCTGTGCTTATCCAGTGTAGTTAAAAATGTTGTTCTGTATCAAATAATATATATCACATGTCACATACCCAGCAAGAGTGGGCAAAATGTTGAATAGGTCAGAGGGGCGTCTCTCTCTCTCTCTGTCTCTTTTTCTCTCGGCAAGAACACACCTGGTTCAGGTCATGATATTCCTTAGGAACAAGGCAAAGATCAGTTAGTTCACTGGTTTTAGCTGGAACAGCAGATTGAAGGCAATGGGACACACAAAAAAGCTACAGCTTTCTCTCCAGCGAAGCTGAGAGCTGTGTTTTTCAAACCACAGAAGTTTTAAGTAATGGGTGAGTTTGAAAAGCAAAAAAATGACTTATGATTGCAACAAAGGATGAGCCCGACGTTAGAGTGATTCTTTTTATTTGATTGTAGTTTTAATTTGTCTGATTGCCAAAGCTTTGGGTGAACAATTAAAAAGCAGAACAAAAGTTCTATAATCTTAGTCTTAGGTTTAGACCTCAGATGGTCAGGTCCGGCTTTAGCTTTAAGCTGTCATTGCTGCCACTCGTGTTCAGTGTTTAGGCAATGTTACAATTTTAATGTGAATTAGGATGCACAGGAAGATGAGTTTTCACTTGCAAAATCCACTGGGGAATCATCTTTCTAGTGTTTCCCTTTTGGCATGAGCAGATATAGGATTGGTCAAACCATCACCACCAGTCATTTCTCCAAATAAGGAGAGTTTAGTCATGTTCACGGCAAACAGCAGGGACCTTGATCTCACTTCGACATTTCTCACAAGGCATGCGTACTCACAGCAAACCATGATTTGTTTGTGTGTCTCCTCTGTTTGCGTTACCAGCCTGTCATATTGAAGGGATGAGGGATGAGGGCTGGGATTTTAAGCCTGGCTGCCCGCATCACCACAGAGAACAGCCTCTCATCTGTCTTTAATGGAGAGTTTCTGGAGGTGAAGCCTCTTATTAAAGGGTCAGCATGGCTTCAGTCTGAGCCTCCCAGTGTTTGGAGGAAAGTACGATAGTTGGATCACGCAGGTCAGTTTGTTTCTAATGAGCAGACCTAAAATGTGATGCTGAGTGAGTGGTTCACTGCCAGCCTTCCCTTAACTGTATGTCAGTTATTAGCATCCTGTGATGAGCTGTTATGCAAGTTGGAAAAAGTGAGGAACTTTTTCTCTTTCCACTTTCTAATTTTCCTTCCTGCTCTTATCCTTCCTCCCCTTATATTTCACTCACCAACACACAAACGTGTTAGATGGTGTGTACCATCTAATTCTATTAAAATTCTCCAAAACTAACCAACAGCTGTGAACAGCAGAGAGGAAGCAATCAGCTACAGCAAGCTGTGTCGGCACACCTGTCAGTCAAACCTAAACCTTTAGTGAAATAAAGAAACCATTTTCCCTCTTCTGTGGAATTAGCTCCCAGTTTGGATTTGGGACACAGGCACCTACTTGATTAGGCTTAAAACTTTCCTTTTTGATAAAGTTTATGGTTAGTGCTGGATCAGATGAGTCCTTTCTTAGTTACGCTGCAGCAGGCCTCGGCTCTGGAGGATTCCCATGATGCAGTGAGAGTTTCTTCTTCACTCACTGTGTGTTTATACACCACTCAGCATTTAATTAGAAGTTATTACTCTCTGGCTCTGTTCCACAGTGTGTGTGTGTGTGTGTGTGTGTGGTGATACTGGAGGTTTCTTCCTGTTAAAGGGGAGTTTTTTCTCCCCACTGTTGCCAAGTGTTCCTGTTGGGTCTTATCCTCAGAATATCAGGCGCCCTGAGGCAACTGCTGTCATGATTTAGTGCTATATAAATAAAATTGAATCAAATTAAAAGTCTTTAAACCGGGCTGTAAACTTGCTATAAAAGTGAGAGTCCTGTTAGGCATTAGGGAAACTGCAGTTTTTACACTTTTGCATTTGCTTTCAGCCGTATTTCAGTCCTAGAGGTGCCACTTAAGAAAATATGTCCCTCAGCTTTTTGCTCTATGGCCTCCATAAGAACGTTTTTTGATGAGATTATAGACTGGATTGGTCATTTCAAGTCAAATTTGACATGATGTTCATTTTGTTAATTAACTTTCCATCTTTCGATTTCTTCCTCTCATAGGATACTGGAGTCTGTCCCAGTTGTCACTGGGAGAGAGACAGGTTTCCTAGACTGTCGTTGCTTTTGTGTACCCAGAACAGGCAGTAATAATAATGGATTGGATTTATATAGCGCTTTTCAAGGCACCCAAAGTGCTTTACAATGCCACTATTCATTCACACACTGGTGGAGGCAGCTACAGTTGTAGCCACAGCTGCCCTGGGGCAGACTGACAGAAGCGAGGCTGCCATATCGCGCCATCGGCCCCTCTGGCCAACACCAGTAGGCGGTAGAGTAAAGTGTCTTGCCCAAGGACACAACGACCAGGACAGAGAGCCCGGGGATCGAACCGGCAACCTTCCGGTTACAGAATACGCTTCCCAAACCCCTGAGCCATGGTCGCCCCTGTACCTGAGATTGTGCCGCCACCGTTCTTTTTTTAAAAATTTATATGATGCAAGTATTGTCCAACTAATTACAGCCTATCACAATGTAAAAACTTGATCTGCAAAAATATAAGAGAAACATAAATATTTCAAACAATTTTTTTAAATTTCTGTTTCTGCTCTCTCTCTGGTTATCCATCAATCCAATCCAACTGCAGTGTCACAACTCAGAGTGTTTTCACCCCGAGCTCATTAACTGACATCTGTTTGTCATTTAGCTTCAGTGGTCTCAGACCACACAGCTACACAGCGCGCCAGAGGTGTCTCTATTGCCTCACTATAGCCGAGGAATTCAGCAGTAAATTAGAGAAGAAAAAAGCTTCCTATACTTTACACCGAATTTGCCCTCCAAGCAGAATTCGTAGCTATGCTCGAGGTGGAGGAGATAAGGAGTCAGACGACTGAAAATATAGAAGTGTCGGTGTCAAACACATCATCGCCTCCTCAGCCCTGCTTCACCTAAAAAAGGCAGATAGAAATGTGAGCCAAATATAAAAAACTAGAAAACGTTCTCCCTTACAGAGCGTTTCAGACCTTAAACGACCAGTTCATCAAAATCACAGAGAAAAGGTGATCTGGGTAGTAGGTCTATGGCACAATCACAGGGATGATGAGGTGGAAGCAAGAGAGCCGGGTCTTTACTAAAAATGTCTTCGAGATCAAGATAGTCCAGAAACAGAAGAAAGGTCTGGTGGTTCACAGCATCTTGATTTTACTGGAGGTGTAGAAGACTTGAGACATAATGATAACAATTTAAACTCCATCCAGAGATGTAGTTCTTTTGCCAGTCTATGTTAGGGATTTTTAGGGGTGGCCAGACAGGGTTAACGAGATCAGCTGGATTCTGTGTTCTACTAACACGAAGCCGTTCAAAGCAGAGACAGGTAACGGGTCAGGTAGAAGAATAAGCAGGATGTTCAATTCTGCAGCAAGGGAGTGATCAATGAAACTCTGGAATCAAAGCCTCGAGTGAGTGAATTTGGCCACACTGAGCATGGTCATAAAACTCAAGCGACTCCTTTGGGCTCTCTGTGGTTTGGTGAGGACTGACCGTTACAGCATGTTTCCCATACATCAATTTTACCTGTGTATGTCTGTGTAATAAAGTCTTTTGTGTGGCAGGGATAATGCATTTGTCATGTGGTGCTGTGTGGCAGGCAGAGGTGTTGACTCGAAGTAGAACTGAACTCAAAAGTATTGTTGGACTTACTGTTGGCACGTTAGCTTAAATACACTGATGAGATACTCTGGGAGGTGAACACTATGAGGTGCCGTAAGGGACATTATTACTGAAACGCTCTCACACACACTACTGAAACGCTCTCACACACACTACTGAAATTTTAGCTCTCACACACTACTGAAACGCTCTCACACACACTACTGAAACGCTCTCACACACACTACTGAAACGCTCTCACACACACTACTGAAATTTTAGCTCTCACACACACACTACTGAAACGCTCTCACACACACTACTGAAACGCTCTCACACACACTACTGAAACGCTCTCACACACACTACTGAAATTTTAGCTCTCACACACTACTGAAACGCTCTCACACACACTACTGAAACGCTCTCACACACACTACTGAAATTTTAGCTCTCACACACACACTACTGAAACGCTCTCACACACACTACTGAAATTTTAGCTCTCACACACACAACTGAAACGCTCTCACACACACTACTGAAACGCTCTCACACACACACACCAACCTTTTTTGCGCCACGTAAACAATATAAAAATAAAAAAATGATAAATACCATGAAAACCATAAATAGAAATGTGTTCGAATTTTTGTGGAGGAATAAAACCCATTACATAGAAAGATCTCAGCTTGTGAAGGGATACAATAAAGGTGGTATCAAAACTCCAGAATTAGAATTTATGGTTGGCACCCTTAGAATTAAATGGTTAAAATCTTGTCTGTCACAGCCAGACTCTACTTAGCTCCACATCCCATGATTCTTGTTTAATAAAATAGTATACAGGATTAGACTTTATTTTGAAATGTGATTTTGCGGCAAATAAAATCCCCATAAAGATATCAAACTTTCCAAAACAGACGTTGCATTTTTGGGAAAATGAGATTTACCCACAACTTCTCCCCATAATTCAACCTTATGGAATAATAGGGTAATAACACTTAATCAAAAATCAATTTTCAAGAGTGACTGGTTTGAACAAAAATATTATATTCATAACAGATTTGTTGGATGATAAAGGTGTCATTCTAAGTTACACAGAACTTTCAGAAAAATATTGTCTAAACTGTTCTCAAAGAGAATATAACAAATTTTGTGAACTGGTCCCACTGCCTCTGCTTCATTTGATTAAAATTTTTATGATATACAATAATTTCTCATCAGTGCTCCCAAATTTATTGCTAGGGCAATGTCAGCTGTTTGATAAAAATGCAATAAGAAATTTGTTAGTAGTTTCTTCAAAGACAAAATATTTCATAGTTACAACAGAATGGTTACATGGCATGGTTCTAATTTAGTTATTTCATATACACTGGATAAAGCATACAAAAAATTTATGAAATAGCCTATTCTACCTAAAGTTAAAGAAACACACTTTAAACAAAACTAATACTGTGGCAGAATTTCTAAAAAAAGAGATTTGGCTTTGAGGTGGATCAGTGTTCTTTTTGTACTGATGAAAATGAAACCCTAGAACATCTTTTTTTTTTCTATGCCCTATCACACAATGTATTTGGCGCAACTTAAAAAATTCGATTTCCCTAAATATTAATTTGAAATTTTGTGAGGTTTCACCAGAGATTCTGGCATTTCGGGCAAAATAAATTTATATTAAAAAATCGATTCAGGATTTTAATGAATCGATTTCACGTTATCCAAAGCCAGAATTGATTTTAATCAATAAATCGCTTATAAAAAACCCACCCCTAACTAACAGGTTGCTGAGTAGACATCTGTGTAGTGGTTTGTTTGAAATCTAACACTTTTTCCTTCAGTTTCCTTGTCAAGAATTAACTTCCTGTTTAACTGAAATGCCTTCCTGTTCAACTGAAATGCCTTCCTGTTTAACTGAAATGCCTTCCTGTTCAACTGAAATGCCTTCCTGTTTAACTGAAATGCCTTCCTGTTCAACTGAAATGCCTTCCTGTTTAACTGAAATGCCTTCCTGTTTAACTGAAATGCCTTCCTGTTCAACTGAAACGCCTCCCTGTTCAACTGAAATGTCTTGGTTTTTCAGTAGTGTGTGTGAGAGCGTTTCAGTTGTGTGTGTGAGAGCTAAAATTTCAGTAGTGTGTGTGAGAGCGTTTCAGTAGTGTGTGTGAGAGCGTTTCAGTTGTGTGTGTGAGAGCGTTTCAGTAGTGTGTGTGAGAGCTAAAATTTCAGTTGTGTGTGTGAGAGCTAAAATTTCAGTAGTGTGTGTGAGAGCGTTTCAGTTGTGTGTGTGAGAGCGTTTCAGTTGTGTGTGTGAGAGCGTTTCAGTTGTGTGTGTGAGAGCTAAAATTTCAGTAGTGTGTGTGAGAGCGTTTCAGTAGTGTGTGTGAGAGCGTTTCAGTTGTGTGTGTGAGAGCGTTTCAGTAGTGTGTGTGAGAGCTAAAATTTCAGTAGTGTGTGTGAGAGCTAAAATTTCAGTGGTGTGTGTGAGAGCGTTTCAGTAGTGTGTGTGAGAGCGTTTCAGTTGTGTGTGTGAGAGCGTTTCAGTAGTGTGTGTGAGAGCGTTTCAGTAGTGTGTGTGAGAGCGTTTCAGTAATAATGTCCCTTACGGCACCTCATAGAACACAGCAGTAAACACAGGTGAACTAAATCAGGGGAAGCAAAACTGTACACAAAGCACACAGGACAAGAGACTATCAAAATAAGACAGGGAACAAATAAACACAGAGACAGACACCCAGACTGAAAACACACAATCCAGATGCAAGCAAAAAACAAACACACAAAGAGATCAAACCCCACACAGTACAGTGAGAGTAGACACGGAGATAAGAACAAAGAGAAACTTGTAAATAACTCATGAAAGAATAAAGTTACGTTGAAACCAAGCACACCATTGTTTTTCTGTCACATGGCCCTCTTCCTATTGAAAAAACAAAGGTTGTATCCAAGATGGCCGACTTCTAAATGGCCACCATGGTCACCACCCATCTTGAGGAGTTTGCCCCCTCACATATACTAATGTGCCACAAACAGGACTTTAATATCACCAACCATTCCCATGTTATTACGGTGTATCCATATAAATGGCCCACCCTGTAGTCACATAAATTCTCGATGATGGCTGCATGAATCTATTCCAAAGACTTAATGTAAATAACTTAGAGATATTTGACCACGTAAAACTACAATAAATAAATAAATAAAAGTTAAATAGTAAATAAGAAAAAATGAGTGTTTTTTAATTTTGCATTTGTTTATGATTGCATGTATTAAGGCCACACTTGAAATTGCTGTTAGGCTTCAGTCACCTTCCTGAAGAGATTTCATAATAAATGCATGTATAGAGATTTACTGACAGTAATGTAACATTTATATGTCAACAATGAGATTTGATGGTGGTTTTTTAACAGTATTTAATGTTGGTTCTTGATCACCATCAAGCATTTTTAGTGTCTAGATCAATATATGACGCAGCTGCTGTCCTCCTGGATAACATCAGCCAAACATCACCAGGAGTAACATCTTTTCTTCTTGTTCTCATATCTACCAACTCATAGATGATTGGCCAGAGGCCCATGTCTAAATAAAAGCTACATTTCAAACTTTAAAAAGGCCATATCTGCCAAAAGTTAGATGGATGACGCATATTGTTACTTAGTAGCCTGAAGGTTGGATGACTCACTCACAGGCGCTGTAGTGTTTATTAATTTGTTTGCTGCTATGTTAAGAGTCTCATAGTTTAAATGCATATTTATGTAAATTCACTGCTATCAAGACTGGCACTATTTCCACAAGATATAGAGACAAAGTCTTAATTGAATATATTAACAAGTGGAAACACCTAATGCACCTGCTTTAGGCTTCATATTACCAGTCAGTCATGGTTTGCATACCACCGATGCTGACTATGTGCATCTTTTTGTAACAGCATCTGTCTCATTTAAATGGTTTCATGAGCATGGCATCTGCAGAAGTGATGTGATGTAATGGTGTTTAAACAACCAAGAAGCGAGGCTATTTGAGAACGGTGGCCCTACCCAGTTTTACTAAGCAATGTTTATATTGAGATCTGCAGCTAGTGTGTATTATATTAATCTCAGTAATTTTAAATTGTACATGTTTTTAAATGAAATGCTGGTGTGAAGTTTTCTAATTTACAAAAAACAGATAAACAAAAAGTAATTTTAAAATGAATAAGCATCGTTTTAGGGTCATACAGTGGGACTGTTACACTGTGCTGTTTAATAAATATTACTTCTTTCATTTTGGGAATCAGTGACAGCTGACAGAGGAGCAGACTGCTGGCTTTGGATGAGAAAATGTGTCATGTTGTTAAGCTTACGGTTGTGGCCACATTTCTATAGCCCTATGGAGTATTTTCAGTGTTTGGTATAATACAGGGTAGGATTTACAGATAAGCAGACTTAATGAGTGCCCTTGATTTGTGCAGCAGGCAAATACCACATGATTGTTCATTTTGTAATTGTTTTTTTTTTATTCTCTGTAGTCTTTACAATAGACTTTGCATAAAATCTGCATGTTGCAACAATTTTGGGGTACACTGTGGAGCCACAGTGCCAATACACCTGCATGAGCGCTGTCATATGTATGGCTGTGGTCCTGACAACTTGTTGAAGTTTAAACCCACATCTGAATGGTGATTTATGACACTTTGAATTTAGCATCATTTCAAAACTGCTAACGTAGAAGAATTTAAACAACAATCTCTTTGGTTTATAGAGAATAATCTGAGAACGAGGAGAATGCTTTCAAAAAGTGTTAATCATTTATTTTCATCAATCAACAAAATGCAGTGAATGAACAAAAGAGAAACCTAAACCAAATCAATATTTGGTGTAACCACCCTTTGCCTTCTTCTAGGTCCACTTGCACACAGTTTTTGAAGGAACTCGCCTGGTAGGTTGTTCCAAACATCTCTGAGAACTAAGCCCAGATCTTCTGTGGATGCAGCTTCCTCACATCCTTCTGTCTCTTCATGTAATCCCAGACACACTCCATGATGCTGACATCAGGGCACTGTGGGGGCCATACCATCCCTTCCAGTACTACTTCTTCTTTACGCTGAAGATAGTTCTTAATGACGTTGGCTGGGTGTTTGGGGTCGTTGTCCAGAATACATTTGGGGCTAAACTAAACTAAAATCATTTATATTTCTGAAAGTGTTCTTTATTTACAGCATTTTTCAAACCTGCCTAAAACTTTTGCACAGTACTGTATCTCTCTCTCTCTCTCTCTCTCTCTCTCTATATATATATATATATATAGAGAGAGAGAGAGAGAGAGAGAGAGAGAGAGATTTGAAAAGTGTGGCACATTGTGCTATTTCTTATGAATGATGCACGTTGTTCAAAAACCCATGACAAAGGTTTAAATCTAAAATAACAAAACAATAAATCATCCATCCATTTTCTACTGTTTATCTGAAGTCGGGTTGCGGGGCAGTCACCTACTCCAGCTTATACAGGGAAACATTGAGGTGTTCCCAGGCCAGCCAAGAGACATGAATTCCAGGAGGGGAGTACCTCTACTGCCTACTACCTCTACTCCGGGGGAGTAGCACCTCTACTGTGAGCCCCTCCCTCTCTGAGGGAAAGCCTAACTTCCCTTCGGAGAAAGCTTATATCCACATTCTTTCACCGTTAAACAAACTAACAACAATAGTGTAAACAAAAAGATCAGGCCTAGAATCTATCGCATGGCAGAGGTGGGGTACACCTGGACAGGTTGCCAGTCTCTTGCAGGGCTAACACAGAGAGACAGAAAACCATTCACACTCACATTCACAGCTATGAGAAATTTAGAATCTGTCATGGTCCTGGGTCGGTGACCCAGCGCCTTTAGTTTATCATTTTCTAGATGATTGTTTAAGTTCTGTGTTATTTTCGATCTGCCTCTTGAGTCTGCGTCTGTATCTGTCTGTCTATGGTGTCTCCCCATCTGTTTGTGAATCTGTCTGTTTAGTTCAATGTCTTGTCTGGTTCCATGTATCTGAGTTTCCTGTTTTATTGTGAAGGTCCGTGTCGTATGTGAGTGTGATCAGTTTACGTTTCCCCTGTCCCGTCAGCCCAGATTCCTCCCAGCTGTGTTGCCCTCCTGTCTCTCATCCCCTGATTACTGGTGTGTGTATTTAAGCCCTGTGTGTTCTCCTGCCTGTTGCCGGTTCGTCTGTGTTCCTCCGTGTCAGTCTGTGTAACTCTGTGTCAGTCTGTTCCCCTGTGTTCCCCTGTGTTCCCCTGTGTTCCCCTGTGTTCCCCGGTGTTCCCCGGTGTTCCCCGGTGTTCCCCGGTGTTCCCCGGTGTCCTGTTCCTCGTCTGCGTCTCTCTGCTATTCATCATCCGTTGTCATATGCTCCCAGGTCTGTTATTTTAGTTCTCCCAGTTTAGGTGTCTTTAGTTGTTTGTTATGCCCCACTGTTTGTTTGCCACTACACCTCTGTAAATAAAACCACCGGTATCTCATCTGCATCTTGGGTCCTCCTTCTAAATCCACACGGCTCGCCTCGGCAGCCGTGACAGTACGAACCGGCCACTATGGACCCAGCAGCATTCAACCCGCCCAAGGAGCTCCGGGAGGACATTGTTTACTCCGTGGACAAATTAATCAACGCGTGGCTGGAGCACGAGGGGAGAGAATTTCGCCAAGCCGTGGCTAATCGGCTACAGCGCTTGGTTTCTGGTCTCCCCTGGCTGCTCAGCTCACTTCACCCGCTTGCACAGAATTTCATTCTGAATGGACTCCGTCTTCACCCCCCGGCTGCTACCACCCACCCTGCAGCTCATGCTTCACTGCCCAGTCCGACAGAGGATGTTCTGCCCGGCCTGTCAACCCAGCGTTCGAGGGGGAAACGGCGCTCACGCTGCCGACGCTCCTCGCCACAGTCGGACCTGGGGATTTCCGAGCAGCCAGCTGTGGTGAGTGGACAGGACAGTATTATTGGTCTGAACTGTGGGACCGTTTACTCAGGGGTGATGTTCTGTACGGCACAGGACAAAAACTGTTTATCGCCAGAAGCTCAGTTAGCCGCCCGGCCGGAAGCTCAGTTAGCCGCCCAGCCGGAAGCTCAGTTAGCCGCCCGGCCGGAAGCTCAGTTAGCCGCCCGGCCGGAAGCTCAGTTAGCCACCCGGCCAGAAGCCCAGTCGCCACCTCCGCCACATTCAGCCTCACAATCCATAGCTCAATTACAGTCACAGCCAGACTTATTACAAACCCTGTTACAATCCATGGCCCAGTCAGTAGCCCGGTTAGCAGAAGAATCATTAGCTTTATCCTCAGTTCAGCCTCCTGTTCAGCAGTCACCAGCCCTGCATCCTGTGTCAGTTGCTCCACCACCTGTTCAGCCATCACCTTCACCTACTCCTCCTGTACAGCAAGCCATGTCAGTCCAACCCATAACGGACAGTTCAACAACTCCGTACTCTAAGCAGAGAGACAAACCCAAGAACAATGTCAACATTCCTCAAAGGCTGGCCAGTTCTGAGACTGAGATGCACTCCAGGGCCTCCCCAGAGGCTGGGTTTCAGCCCCCATCAGACTCTGGACCCCTGGAGTTTAAGAAGCCAGCTGAGGACTGCACAGAGCTGTCGCTGTCTGAGCAGGGTCAATGCTCTGCGCAGCTGCAGGCCGCTATGTGTTTGCCAGAGGCCCGTGTGCCTGCTGGTCCTGTTCTGTCCCTGCCAGAGGCCCGTGTGCCTGCTGGTCCTGTTGCGTTCCTGCCAGAGGCCCGTGTGCCTGCTGGTTCTGTTGCGTTCCTGCCAGAGGCCTCCGCACCTGCTGGTTCTGTTGCGTTCCTGCCAGAGGTCTCCGCACCTGCTGGTTCTGTTGCGTTCCTGCCAGAGGTCTCCGCACCTGCTGGTTCTGTTCTGTGTGTGCCAGGGGCTCCAGTGCCCACTGGTTCTGAGACTGTTTTTGCTGGGGGGCCCGAGGAGGCCGTCCAGCCATCTGCCTCGTCAGCTGGGGGGCCCGAGGAGCCCGTCCAGCCTCCTTTCTCGTCAGCTGGGGGGCCCGAGGAGCCCATCCAGCCACCAGCTGCTCCACCAGCAGCCTCATCCACGCTTGCAGCAGCAGTTTCATCCATGCCGCCACCTGCTGCAGCGCCTCCGTCTGCATCCTCCACGCCGTTGCCTGGCCCGGCCTCTGCTGCATCCTCCACGCCGTCGCCTGGTCCGGATTCAGCATCCTCAGCGTCGCCTGGTCCAGCGCATGCTTCGGCTTCATCCGCTTCACCTGGTCCAGCCACTGCTTCATCCTCGCCTGGTCCGGCCTCCGCTTCCTCATCAGCCTCGCCTGGTCCGGCCTCCGCTTCCTCATCAGCCTCGCCTGGTCCGGCCTCCGCTTCTGCTTCAGCCTCGCCTGGTCCGGCCTCCGCATCCTCATCAGCCTCGCCTGGTCCAGCCTCCGCATCCTCATCATCCTCATCAGGTCCAGCCTCAGCTTCCGCCTCGTCTGGTCCAGCCTCAGCTTCCGCCTCGTCTGGTCCAGCCTCAGCTTGCGCCTCGCCTGGGGCTGCAGGGGCCACGCAGCCTTCAGGTCCCCTACTACCACCTCCACATCGTCGGTCATCTGCCAGGCCGCTTGTTGGGCATCTCCGCCACCGTGGACGCCCTCCTGAACGCCGCCACTGCCTTCCGCGTGGCCGGCCTCCGGACTTGTTTTCACGCCGCCGTTGCCGTCCGCACGGTCGGCCCCCAGAACTGTTTCCACGCCGCCGTTGCCGTCCGCACGGTCGGCCCTCAGAACTGTTTCCACGCCGCCGTTGCCGTCCGCACGGTCGGCCCCCAGAACTGTTTCCACGCCACTGCCTACTGCGTGGCCGGCATCCGGACCTGCCCCGTTGCCATTCGCATGGTCGGCCTCCTGAACTTGACCATCTGGGCCTTTTTGGACTCTGTCCCTCCCTCCTGGGCCCCCTCCGCCCGCCCTGGTCGGGTTGTTTTCTGTTTTGTTTTGGTCCGTTTTTTCGTATCTGCTGGGCTGTCTGGTGCCAGCCCTTGAGGGGGGGGTACTGTCATGGTCCTGGGTCGGTGACCCAGTGCCTTTAGTTTATCATTTTCTAGATGATTGTTTAAGTTCTGTGTTATTTTCGATCTGCCTCTGAGTCTGCGTCTGTATCTGTCTGTCTATGGTGTCTCCCCATCTGTTTGTGAATCTGTCTGTTTAGTTCAATGTCTTGTCTGGTTCCATGTATCTGAGTTTCCTGTTTTATTGTGAAGGTCCGTGTCGTATGTGAGTGTGATCAGTTTACGTTTCCCCTGTCCCGTCAGCCCAGATTCCTCCCAGCTGTGTTGCCCTCCTGTCTCTCATCCCCTGATTACTGGTGTGTGTATTTAAGCCCTGTGTGTTCTCCTGCCTGTTGCCGGTTCGTCTGTGTTCCTCCGTGTCAGTCTGTGTAACTCTGTGTCAGTCTGTTCCCCTGTGTTCCACGGTGTCCTTTTCCTCGTCTGCGTCTCTCCGCTATTCATCATCCGTTGTCATATGCTCCCAGGTCTGTTATTTTAGTTCTCCCAGTTTAGGTGTCTTTAGTTGTTTGTTATGCCCCACTGTTTGTTTGCCACTACACCTCTGTAAATAAAACCACCGGTATCTCATCCACTGCCTGCATCTTGGGTCCTCCTTCTAAATCCACACGGCTCGCCTCGGCAGCCGTGACAGAATCACCACTAACTTCACTCCACTAGCTGTATGTCTTTGGACTGTGGGAGGAAGCTGGAGTACTCAGAGAGAACAAACATGGGGAGAAATTTCAGTTACAAATTACAAGACAAAACGAATATATAACTAATGTATCGATCATGAATTCAGTGAGATCAGTGTTCTTCTCCGTCACTCCTGATTGTTCTGTCACGATCATCATATGCCAAAATATTTTCCTAGTCAGGGCTTTTTCTCCTCACAGATGCAGGGATGTAGGGATGTATCTCTGTATCGCTCTGTATGAGCTTCTCACTCACACACTGTCACACATTCACACACACTCTAACCTCAAGTGTTTGATGAACTGTACGATTAAAGGTTAATGGATTTTTACAGCTGTGAGAGTTAGCCGTAATTGTGTCCTAATTAGAGTTGATTCAGCTTTGCTCCTTCAGTGCCTTTCTCGACAATTAGCCTCTCACTTCCCCTGCAGAGCGGCTCTTTTCTCCAGGACCAGAAATTAGGGCGGCTGGAGCCACGTTGCGGTCAGGCCCTAGCGGGGAGAGTATCTCTTCTCCTTAACAGGACCTGAGTGTCCTGACTGTCCTGTCGAGTCACGTAGCTAGATTTATTAATGCAGTCCGTAACTGAAGGGATCAAAGGCTGACAAAAGAAACTCTGACCACGACTTGATAAAAGAGGATAACTAGCAGGGTTAACTTGGTTTACGTTGTAAGACCAAGCCTACGTGCATATTAATCCACTTTCATTTTAAAGTATTATTTCAGGTGAAAACAAGCGTTCAGTCCAAGCGTTGACAAACTTCAGAATCTGTAGTAACACACCTGTTATTGCATGCCAGGTGAGGAAGGTGTGTGTGGTGACAGTGGTGTTGCACTTTGCTGTCTTGAAAGAAAAATGATCCCTTGTGCAAACAGAGGTCTTTCCTCTTACTCAGAAATGTCCCTAAGATAAAGGAATACATCACCTGGGAAACATACATTATAGTTATCTGTTACATAGAAAATTAAATACATACAACCAAAATGTCCATCCTCAGGACTTCCACTAACAGGAGAAAGATAAGATAAGATAAGATAGAACTTTATTAATCCCTCGGGTGGGTTCCTCTGGGAAATTCGAAACATGTGCTCTTCAAGCCTACAATAGGAGACATTAATAAGCTGTACCAAAATCAAATGATTTTATTTTCATTGGCATCTGCAGCTCAACTGATGTCTCTATTCTTCTGAAACTGGGGCCAGAGGCAATCCTTCTCTGTCTCTATCTTTTTGCATCTTAATCCCCACATTTCTCTGACTGTGTAAGATTGATAAGATGTTTAAAAACAGCATTTTTTAAAAAATTCAGACCCCAAATCCTCCAAACTGTATTTAAACCCAGATAAATACCCAATCCCAATCACTGTGCATGTTGTTTTTTAATGCCTGTCAATTAATCAGATCCTCTTTATTCCCCTTCCAGCATTAGGAATGCAGCATTATCCTCTGATATATATTGACATTTCTTAACTGCATCAGATTAATTCAACAGATGCTACTGATATTACAGATAATCTATTTCAATATCACATCCTGTGGCTGCTAGTAATTTTAAAACGTTACCAGCCAAACTAATGCATAAGGTCATAAAATAGAGTTCAAGAGGCTGAAGTTATTTATTAATAATAATAATTGTTACAACAATCATATTAGATTGTCGTAACAATTACAGCACTAGTTACCACACAAAGCACAGGTTGCAACTGATCTCAGAGCAGTGAAAGCTGATCCAGCAGCAGCTTCGCTCACACACTGGTTTCTGACGGTAAAGGATGGGGACCAGGGGCGGAGCGTGGGGGTGGCTTACTGGGCTTAGGCCCGGGTTTGTCATGGTCCTGGGTCCCCTGACCCAGCGTTTTTAGTTCCTTGTGATGTTTGTAATATTGTACTTGTGTGAGTTATTTTATGGTTTCTAGTTTCGATCCCTTGCCCTTCATGTTTCTCTGTGTCCCCTCTGTTCTGTGTAGTCTGTGTCTGCATGTTTGAGTTCCCCTCTGTGTCCCCTCTGTTCTTAGAGTCCTCTGCCTTATGGTTTATGTCTCTGTGTTTCTTAGTTGCTGTCTCCACTGTGTCAAATTCGCGTCTCTGTGTGATCCTTCCTGTTTTACTTTGAAGTTCCGTGTCTTATGTGAATGTGTCCTGCTTTGCTTGTCTCGTCAGTCCTGATTTCTCCCAGCTGTGCCCTCCTTCTGTGTCTCATTCCCTCGTTATCCCTCTGTGTATTTAAGCTCTGTGTTTCTCTTTGTCGTAGTCTCCCTCATGCTGTGTGTGATTCTCCCCATGGTTCCTGGTATACTTTATGTTTAGCTTTCCCAGTTTAGTTTTGTACTGTTTTTGTGTTTCACTTTTTGCCAGCATTAAAGCTGTGTTTTTGAGTTTATGTTTTGTCTCCGTGAGTTTGCATTTGGGTCCTCTCCTGCCTGCCACACAGCCGAATCATGACAGAAGACTACGACCATTATATGGACCCAGCAGCTCACAATCCCTCCGCTGAGCTCCGCTCATGATCTACACGGTAGAATTTCTCTGCCAGGAGTGGTTTGCACTGCCAATTAATGAATACCAGGAGGAGCTAGGTCTTCGCTTACAACGGATGATCTCTGGACTCCCCTGGTTATTTGGCATGCTCCACCCTTTAATCCAGGACTTCCTTGTTTCTACTGTGCGTGTCTGCCCTGATCAGCCACTCCTGTGTGAAGAGCCAGATTTGCGGGCCGACTCGTCTCCTCCCTCTTCCAGGAGAAAGCGGCATTCATGCCGCCATCGCTCCACAGCAGCTGAGCAGACCCCTTTCGTGAGTAAAAGTGACTGTTTGCCACATTCTGACTCCAAACCTTCTGCCATTTCATCCACGGTTAGTCATGCTGCTCCTATGAACACTTTAGTTTTTCAACCAGCTCCTCCGAACCTGCATGCTTCCGATCTTGTGTCTGAGACTCTACGTGACGCTCTTCCAGTATCTCAGGCAGTTATTTTTTCTGTGCCTCAGCTGGGAGGTGTAAATAGTAACAGAGTGCCTCCTACCATAGTTAAACTGGCTAGAAGACTTGGACTTGATGCCACTGAGCTCATGAATCAAGTTGAATTTTGTGTTCCACAGCCAGCCATGTTCAAACACACTCGCCATGTTTTAGAGTCAGACCAAGTTCAACCTGCACCTCAAGTGACTGTTTTGGGTGTGGCTTCACCCCTGGACTTTGCTGCTCACCAGTCAGCTTATTCAGAAACTGCCTTTGCAAACCTACCTACGCCTGTGACCACTCCTGAGCTCCGCTCTCCACCACCTGTCCCGGCTCCCAGGGTGAGGCCAGCCAGGACACAGCCTACCTCCGCACCTGTACCTACTCCTCGGGTGGGAGTGGTTCGTGTCCGGCGGGTGCCTGCACCCATTCCTGTGTCCGCTGAAGGCTCAGACGAGCCTATCCAGCCCCTGTCCTTGTGTTCTATAGGCTCGGAGTTAGGTCAACCACTACCACAATTACTACAACCTCTCATTCTTTCCATAGCTCAGTCTGTTGCTCAGTTATTAGCTCAGTCATGTGGTGAGGCTTCAGTTTTGTCACCCATACCCCTTTCTTTAGCCCGATCATCTGCACAACCAACCGCTCAACAGTCTGCTCAGCACTCCGCGGCTCCCACGCCGCCGCCTGTTCCAGCTGGAGGGTCCGAGGGGCCCGTTCAGCCTCCCGTCTCCGCCGGAGGGTCCGAGGGGCCCGTTCAGCCTCCCGTCTCCGCCGGAGGGTCCGAGGGGCCCGTTCAGCCTCCCGTCTCCGCCGGAGGGTCCGAGGGGCCCGTTCAGCCTCCCGTCTCCGCTGGGGGGTCCGAGGGGCCCGTTCAGCCACCCGTCTCCGCTGGAGGGTCCGAGGGGCCCGTTCAGCCGCCACCTGTGGCCGCCTCGTCATCGGTTTCTGCTTCGCCTGGTCCAGCTCCGGCCTCTGCTACGCCTGGTCCGGCCTCTGCTACGCCTGGTCCGGCCTCTGCCTGTGCTTCTGCTACACCTGGTCCGGCCCCTGCTTCTGCTACATCGTCTACGTCTGGTCCGGCCTCTGCTTCTGCTACATCGTCTACGTCTGGTCCGGCCTCGTCAGGGTCTTCATCCTCGTCTGGTCCGGCCTCTGCATCTCGGCATCGCCGGCCACTTTCCGGGCCACCAGCTGGACATCACCGCCGGCCACTTTCCGGGCCACCAGCTGGACGTCACCGCCGTCAAGGTCGGCCCCCTGAACTGTTTCTGCGCCGTTGCCTTCCGCGCGGCCGGCCCCCTGAACTGTTTCCACGTCGCCATCGCCTGTGTCGCCGCCGCCTTCCGCGCGGCCGGCCCCCTGAACTGTTTCCCCGCCGCTGTTGCTGTCCGCATGGTCGGCCCCCTGAACTGCCCTGTGTTTGGGCTGTTTTCTTGGGCTCCGGTGTTTGCTGTGCTCTGCTTTTGTTTTCTGTTCCGATTAAGAGTATTTAAGCTCTGTGTTTCTCTTTGTCGTAGTCTCCCTCATGCTGTGTGTGATTCTCCCCGTGGTTCCTGGTATACTTTGTTTAGCTTTCCCAGTTTAGTTTTGTACTGTTTTTGTGTTTCACTTTTTGCCAGCATTAAAGCTGTGTTTTTGAGTTTACGTTTTGTCTCCGTGAGTTTGCGTTTGGGTCCTCTCCTGCCTGCCACACAGCCGAATCATGACAGGGTTGTTTTGTCAGAAGCCCGGGGTCTTTTGGAGTGCAATTTTTTTCATAGTTAGATGCCTGGCTGACAAGTGTATAAAACAAAAAGTACACACAATATTCGAAGCACATAGTGCACACTGTGGGAATTTACGACTGTGCGTGAATCCCCCCTGATATTGGTATGATCCGAGCTCAGGCACTAAGCGACTGAGCGAGAGGGCGGGGCAGCTGCTGCTTTTGTGCGCTGTTGGAGAAACGGAGCCAGCCATACCAAGGAGAGCTGAAGTTTGACCAGGTACCAAAGCAAATCATTCGCACTGTACAAATGATGTAAATATGACGGTGTATCACAAAAGATTGATATCAAACTGATCACTTGACCAATATTACCTTACTTGCTCTTCAAGTGAATCAACAAATGGCGAAATGAAAAGCCGAACAAATGCTATTTTTTTTTTTTTTAGAGAGTCTTAGCTTACGTGTGTTTATTTCATATTTTCAGTTCTTACCCTCCCCGACTAAATCGGTTTCAGTTATGTACTGAAATATAAGAATGGACATTAGAGGGTTCTTTCAAAGAAAACACTCAGGTAAATGTTATTTTATATATTATGCTTTGTATGTTGTTCAGTATATTTCTATGCAAAACAAGAGGGATTTCAGTACACAGCAGGATATTCACATTTGTAACCAGATATTTACACTTTAGGGAGAAAACATAAAACATTTTTACTGTACAACATCAATTTAGAGTAAACTTTTGTTTTAGATAAATATTGAAACATCTTTTGAATTAGTTAAATGTCAGAATAAAGAAAGACAGAGCTGTCTATTTTTTTTTATCACTTTCATCAAATTTAGGGTTACATATACACTAAGTTTATTGTTAATTAATAAGAAACTCCAGACGATTCCATTCTGAGCTGAAGAAGCTTCTGATAGGTTAGTAGAGTCCATGTGAGTAAACTGGTGGCACAGCTGTGGATGCATATAAGGCAAAACACAGAGCCTGTTTCTGTGAAATGGGAAAATCAAGAGATGTCAACCAAAACACCAGGAAAAGAACTGTGGAGCTCCATAAGTGTGGCTCAATTTTGAATACAATTTGGTGCCATTTGCAATTAAGAAATACAGATAGTTTCTCTCTTTACTCTTAAAGTTAACAAACATGTTTTTTATATATATCAATCTAAAAAAATAAACATTTAGTCTGATTTGATGTTACAATTAAAAAAGTGTTTGTGTTTTGATCTGAAGAGTACATAAATATCTGGTTTCAACTGTATATTTGATGATTGTCAGCACAAAGAGGGAGAGAGAGGAACAGAGAGGGAGATGAACAAGAGCAGGTGAGACACACATGTTAGTCAAATGGTTGTTTACCAAAAGTATCACCGTATCATAGGTCCTCATGTATCTCGTACCTAGTGTTTCTTTTTAGGTTTGCTATTTTTCAAATTCTACATTTAAGTTCTGCAGGCTTGTTTGCACAACAAGGGTAAATAATTATATAAACTTTTCTCAATCTAAATATTGTACTTTGGTAGAATTAAAAAAATAAGTGTAGTGCAGGTCTATGATGATTTTCAGTGCTACTATCATCTAGTTCTGATTCTGGTTCTGTCTTGGTTAAGGCCTCAGTAGTCCTGATTTTGAACTGTTGTAGTCCTGTTTTAATTCCGGATCAGTTCTGGGTCTGGTTGAATTGGGGTTTAGTCCTCGTGTCTTGATGCAGCCCCGACTTTGTTCTGTCTTGCTGCTTAATTAAAAAACTAGTTTAAGGTGTCCTGCACATGTGATATATATTTTTCCCTATATGAAGTCATTCTTTTTTTGAACAAAAGTCAAAACAGAGCCTATTAATCTTTCAGTCATTTCTAAACCCCCCCCCCCCCCCAAAAAAAATAAATAAATAAATAAATAAATCCCACATGCATACTACCCTTTAGGGCTAAGCCCCGGGTGTTTCAAATGTCTGGCTCCGCCTCTGATGGGGACCAGAGTTTTATCCACAATGAGCATGAATTACCAAAATTACCAAAAAGAAGCTAGCCTCAACAGCTCAAGTCATAGTTAATGGGAAAGGGACACACCTATATGACAGAGCTACAGTTTGAGCACCAAACAAGAAACAATTTTAGCAACAATTTTCGACTATGGATAGCTGTCGACTATCCGAGTTAAAAGGAAAGAAAGATCAGTTTACTTTGATATGTTAATTTTTGCCCACTTTTAGTTTAGACAAGACAAGCACTACTTGCCTTTCTTGTTCTGATAGAACATCATTGATTCTCAAAATAACCAGACTGCATTCTGGTTTCTATAGTTGTTCTGTATCTGGTAAGGCATCGGTCACACAGAGCTACAATCTGTTAGCAACTGTATGTTGCTGGGATGCAAAAAGGATTTTACACCATAAACCTGCTTGTGTTTGGTTTGGTCACTAACAGACTGCCACGGTTCCTTGTAGCTTACATAGAAAATGGCTGCTTGTTTGCAAACACTTGAGGGGTGGCTGCAGGTCTGGAAGTCGAGCAGGTTATCTACTAGATTGGTGGTTCAATCCTTGCCTGCTCCACTCTACATGCCAAAGTATCCGTGGGGAAGATACAGAACCCTGTGTTACTCCCGATGCATTCATCAGTGTGAATGTGCGTAAATCTGAGATTGCAAGCATCCACCCATCCATCTTCTTCCGCTTTATCCAGGGCCGGGTCGCAGGGGCAGCAGCCTAAGCAGAGAAGCCCAGACCTCCCTCTCCCCAGCCACCTCCTCCAGCTTATCCGGGGGAACACCAAGGCGTTCCCAGGCCAGCCGAGAGATATAATCTCTCCAGCGTGTCCTGGGTCTGCCCCAGGACCTCCTCCCGGTGGGACATGCCTGGAACACCTCACCCAGGAGACGCCCAGGAGGCATCCTTGTCAGATGCCCAAACCACCTCAGATGGCTCCTTTCGATGTGGAGCAGCAGCTGCTCTACTCTGAGCCCCTCCCGGATGGCTGAACTTCTCACCCTATCTCTAAGAGAGAGGCCAGCCACCCTTCGGAGGAAGCTCATTTCCGCCACTTGTATCCGCTATCTCGTTCTTTCGGTCACTACCCACAGCTCGTGGCCATAGGTGAGGGTAGGGACGTAGATCGACCGGTAAATTAAGAGCTTCGCTTTTACACTCAGCTCTCTCTTCACCACGACGGGCCGGTGCAGCGTCCGTATCACTGAACCATAGTGAAACTTGAAAAAGTGTAATGTAAACTAGAAATGGAGACTTTGCCTGCAAAGTAAAAATGGCATCTTTTGAAATGTGTTGGTTTCAGCGTTAAGACCCAACTTTTACTTTGATGGCAAAAGGCTTCTGTTTCCAGGTTATGCTGCAGTGTTCACACTTCTATAAACACTGAATGTTTCACTAGTGTTTGCTGACAAGTTTTTAAGATAACTGGTAATTAAAACAATCACATGGGTGGTTTCAGTGCATTAACATATAACTTTTTCCAACTGCCAGGAACCACTTGCAAAACCCGCAAAATCGGTAGTCGTCAAGTGATTTCCCACTGGACTCAATGCACTGTGTGACTGGGGCTTTAAGCCCATTGTGCATCAGCGGTGTCCGTCCTGCTAACAAAAGAAACTAAGAATAAAAGTGGTACTAAGAGAGGCATAAATAGGAAGTGGATACCTTTACGAGCTTGCTTTCAGAGTTGTATTTCATGCTTTTGCAATCCTCCTCCTCTTTCTTCAACCACCTGTACAGTCTCTGCATATTAGACTCTTGGTCTATCGTAGCTCAAGAGTTGGGGGTTCGCCTTGTAATCGGAAGGTTGCCGGTTTGAGCCCGGGCTCAGAAAGTCTCGGTCGTTGTGTCCTTGGGCAAGACACTTCACCTACTGGTGTTGGCCAGAAGGGCCGATGGCGCGATATGGCAGCCTCGCTTCTGTCAGTCTGCCCCAGGGCAGCTGTGGCTACAACTGTAGCTGCCTCCACCAGTGTGTGAATGTGTGTGTGAATGGGTGGATGACTGGGTGTGTAAAGCGCTTTGGGGTCCCTATGGGGGACTAGTAAAAGTGCTATACAAATACAGGCCATTTACCATTTGGTGAACAAAACCAGTGTCGTGTAATAACATCACAAATGCACTAAAGGTTGCAGCAATATCAGAACACACAGCAGAGTGTGAGTCTGTCAGTCAAAGTAAAAAAGCACAATTAAAGCAGCGAAGCACAAAGACTTTTAAGTGGGTGACAAATTTAAAAAGCTTTTTTTTTTTGGTCCCCTTATGTGTCTCTTTGAATTAATTGCCAGTTTTCTCCTCTCACCTTGGATTTAATTCAGCCCTGCACAATGATAGAAGTTACTGAAAGAATACTTATAACCTTTAACTAAAAGTTCGATAGCCAAATACAGTAAAAAAAAAAAAACCCACATGCCTACAACTTTAATCTCATTTAAAGTGATCTGAATCTGAATTAAGAGTTTTAGGCTCACATAATGATATTTCATGACTATAAACACAATAAATTAGCCACATATGTAAAAATAATATTCCTGCTATAAATAAAGGTTACTTGCTGACCTAATAAGCAGTATAAGCTTGAGTGAGTATTTCTTCCTAACTGGATTAAACATTAATTTACCAGTATAACTATTTTATGTAATGTATGCTTGCCAAAATTAGAGCAGGGATCATAATTTATGCATCCAGACTCACATTTAAGGCAGCAAGTGGAGTTTACCACACATTCAACATGTTTAACCCTTAACACACCACACCCTTTCATTTACATGGCGTCTAAGTACAGTTATGCACTGTTGTGCATTTGTCCCTCTGCAATAACCCCACTGAGATGTACTTAAACACAGCGGTGACTGAATATGCACAAGTCGTTTTTGCGGTTAGTTTCACTAAAAGTAGATACATGATTTCCATGGAACCATTATAATTGTAATAATCTGTATGCTTCTGGGGGGACTAAGGGCCATACTTTGGTCCTAGTTTGTTGCTCTGGACTTACTCCTTTTAATTGCAAAGCTGATGAACTGCTAATTTTTGACCACTTGCTTCTTTCTTTCAATATCAAAATGACCTTTTCTATAACCAAGAACCTTTGTACCATTTCTTTTCGGAATATTAAGAAAATCAATCCTGATACTTTCTTTTGCTTTCTCTAGTCATTTGCATTTTCATAACCTGCTCACCCAAGAGGACTTAGTTTCCTATTATAACTCTAGTCTCAATAGTATTCTAAACTCTTGCCCCACTCAAAACCAAATCTGTATCATTCTCTCAGTCAGCACCCTGGTTTACAGCTGAACTCAGGCTCCTGAAAGCAAAAGGACGACGACTTGAACGCCTTTATAAGAAAACTGGTCTGAATATCCACAAGGAAATGTTTAATAATCATATTATGCATTATAAGGAGTGTATTAATCAAACAAAATCTGCTTACTACTCCACCATTATCTGTTCAAAAGATGACTCAACCAAGATACTGTTTTTACTGTTCAACTCTTCTTTCAGGTCACCAGATTCTTTACCTGCTCATCTTTACTCGTCCTCCTTTTGTGATTCTTTAATGTTATTTTTCATTGAGAAAATTCACAAAATACACCAAGACCTGGTTTCCGAGGTTCCATTTAGCTCTTCCTGTGTAATTCATCTCCCATCACACTGTTTTTCTGCTTTCCCGCTCCCCTCGGTTACTGATATTTCAGATTTCATCTGTAAGTCAAAACCTTCTACGTGTGAGCTAGGCCCCATTCCTACAGTTTGGTTAAGGCATGTCTGCCTTCTTTGCTTCCCCTCATATCTGCCATCATCTGCTCTTCACTTGCCAATGGAACTGTTCCTGTTTCCCTCAAAATTTTCGCCATCACCCCAATATTGAAAAAAACTGATCTAGATCCCAATAATTTTGAGAATTTTCGGCCTATTTCCAATCTACCAGTCCTTTCAAAAATTCTTGAGAAAATAGTTGCCACACAACTCCACTCACATTTAACTAATAATAATCTGTGTGAACAGTTCCAGTCTGGTTTTCGCCCCTCCCATAGCACTGAAACGGCACTTATAAAAATAATAAATGATCTTCTTATGGCAGCTGACTCCGGTTTACTTTCCATTCTTATTCTCCTCAATCTGAGCGCTGCTTTCAACACTATTTCTCACTCTATACTTCTCAGTAGGCTAGCCTCTATCGGTCTCTCCCATACTCCACTAGCCTGGTTTAAATCATACCTGTCTGATCGCACTCAGTTCATTTAACTCAAATCCTTTACTTCTCAGCCCTTCCCTCTGACCACTGGCGTGCCCCAGGAATCTGTCCTGGGGCCCCTTCTTTTCATTATCTACCTTCTACCGCTTGGACATATTTTCTGTAAATACAATATCCATTTTCACTGTTATGCCGATGACACCCAGCTTTATCTGTCCACTAAACCTGATTCTGCTCTTCCCCCATCCATCCCTCTGTTTAGCTGAACTAAATTCATGGTTCTCTTCTAATTTTCTCAAACTCAATAGTAATAAATCCGAGCTCCTCTTGGTAGGCACTAAATCAACATTATCCAGAACCAACAGTTTCTCTATTGCTATCAATAACTCACCGGTCTTCATTTCTTCCTCTGTGAAAAGTTTGGGTGTCATCCTCAACAGTACTTTATCTTTCAATTCACACATTAACAGAGATGGGCAGTAACGCGTTACAAGTAACGCGTTACTGTAATCTGATTACTTTTTTCAAGTAACGAGTAAAGTAAGGGATTACTATTGTAAAAACGGTAATTAGATTACCGTTACTTTCCCGTAGGAACGCTGCGTTACTGCGTTACTAAAACCGTGATTTTTTGCGAGAATGTCTCACGACAGTGACGTAAGCGAGTGCGCCGTTAGTGACAACAGCTGTGTGCAGATTAACAATGGATCACATATCGATTGTGGGAGAGAGTATGAGCGTGCAGCGTTTAAAGCGTGGAAGTACTGACCTTACTTTGAGTTTGATTCCATAAAAAGTGACAAAAACATTAGCGTCCATCGTGAAAAACTTCTTTTTACAGCGAAAAAAACCCCTAAACTTCCAAGCAAGCACCGAGTGCGCAACGACGTAATGGGAAATTCACAGAGAAACTCGCGGATTCTTCAACTGACCGCGGCACACCTGCACCAGGGTAAACCTCCGCCTACCGCAGTCCTGCTTTACAGATGAAAATAGAGCAACAGGACCGCTGAGTCTTTGACTTTATTTATTTTCTGCTGTGTTTTACTTGCATCTATTTGAAAGACTGAGTGTAAACACAAAAAATATTTTATTTTATGTGCTGGAATGTGTAGAAAATAGGTTTAAATGTTAAACTAATTTATTCAAGTCAGAGAATGTTGCATATAATTAAATGTTTGCTTGATGCATAAAGTTAAGAGATTAAAACTGATAAAACCAGTTAAAAAAAGAGACTTTTCCATTTGATTACATTTTGTATGATGGATTATGTAGAAAAAGTAGAATTGGGCTGAAAGATCTATCGCTTTATCACCTCTTCAGGTTGTAAATCGTGTTTTTAAAAAGTAACTAAGTAATTAATTACTTTTGAAAATAAGTAATCAGTAAAGTAACGGGATTACTTTTTGGGGGAAGTAATCAGTAATTAGTCACTGATTACTTTTTTCAAGTAACTTGACCAACACTGCACATTAATAATGTTACTCTGTCTGCATATTTTCAATTGCGCAACATTAATCGTCTCCATCCTTTTCTCACCCCACATGCCACTGCCATTCTTGTCCATAGCCTTGTTACTTCCCGGATTGATTATTGTAACTCACTTCTTTTTGGTCTTTTTGGTCCCGACCTCCTGATTTAAGAAACATCTCTTCCTTCTCACTCTTTAAGTCCAAACTCAAAACCCACTTGTACAAAATAGCTTATCCCACATAACCTCTCCACTCTGCTGTTTTATTTGTTTATGTCTCGTGCTTTTATGATTCTTTAAACTGCTTGCTTGTATGTTGCTTTTATTCTACTGTGTACAGTGACCTTGAGTGTTTTGAAAGGCGCTTTCAAATAAAATGTATTATTATTATTACTATTATCAGCTGAACCATCACACCTGATATAAGTTGAGCTGTTTGAATTTGTGTCCTGCCTACACTGAGTTTGTGAACAGTGATCAGAAGGGATCTTATATTTTAGGGAAAGTTTACCTCAGGCCATGACATTTATTTATAATTCATATAATAAATGAAGTGCCCCAAATGCACTGTAGTAGTGTAGTGATTCAAGTTTTTTTTTCTTTTTGAAGCAAAGCCAAGTGTAACAATATTTTGTGGCTCCGAGGAAGAAACCAGAGGAGCTGTTGCTGCACTGCTGAGGTTAGCCAGACTTTGCAAACCAATTTGACACGATATGTGTTTGCAACATCATGCAGCGATATGTTTCAGTGACATTCATAAAGCAGGATTTGATTAATTAGAATGGTGTAGCAATCTATCATCAAACATGTTGCCTCAGATTAGTTTATCACATTTCAAAAGAAGTTGACTGGGAATCATTCGGAGCTGGGGATTTTTTATTTATTTATTTTTGGGGGCACTGAGCAGCTGTAGCATTGCAGTTTAAAGCAACGTTGAAAAAGGATGCATTAGCTTCAGCCTCAAGCTGTGGTTGTTGCTGCTTGAGCGTGCTCTGATCTTTGTGAAATGTTGCTGCAGACAAAGTCTGTCTGAGGAGAAGGAGATCTAATGAGAACAATGGCCTTGCCTCTGTCACGACTGTCTCCCACATTTCTTCTTCTCTCCCTGTGATTGAGTATTCGGGGAATGAAGTGACAGATTATCAAGGCAAAGTCAAGCTGGTGTTACAGTAAACAATAGAGCATTGATCGAACAAGACCATTATTTTGAAAAACTTGGACATTTGCTTTTCAAGGTCCAATAAAAAGAAGTTTTTTTGTGGTTTTAAATTGTGGCTCAAAATCACTTTGCTGTTCATAAAGACAGAAAATAAAACAAGAAAGAGATTGTGTGCATCTGCAGCTGCACTCACACACTCACACACACTAATGTTTTAATGCTGGTGCAAATGTTATATATCCTCTGTGTACCTGGGACATATAAGGACAATCTACACTTATGAATGCACAGTATTGTTCTAGCTTTGTGTTTTTGTTATGCGATTCAGAGATGTGTCTCTCAGGATCAAAGCTGATGTGTCTGTCCCGTCTCTGTCCTCCAGCCGTCTCTCAGATGAGTTAATTCCTCTCATGTCTGTCACAGGGGGACATTTGTATCCTCATTGTCCTTCACAAAAGCCTGATCTGACACTAAATGCTGTTTTCATTCTAAGGCACTACCTTTCTCATAGTTAAATATTTTTAAACATGTGCCCAACTAAAATTAATATTGATGCATGAGGCATAAGTAGAGACTCAGAAACACACTAATAATAAAATGATTAGTACAGGCCCTGCTCTCATATTCTCTTATTATTCAAAGTACTGAGTAACTTTGTTTCCATGGACATGAGTGCACTGTTTATTAATACTTCCCCGGTCTTGATCACATTCAGGATATGAGGTTTAAATGGAACAACAGCTTCCTGGTAAATGATTACTGCATGATTTTTGGGTGATGCTCATTGAGATGCTGTATCACGTGGAGCTAAATCAGGGACAAAAGTTGTATTAATTTGAAAAAGTGTTTGGTTTTTTTTAGAGATGGACCGATCCAATATCACGTATCGGTATCGGTCCGATACTGCCGTAAATTACTGGATCGGATATCGGAGAGAAATAAAAAATGTAATCAATCCATTAAATATCAAAAAAGCACCTCAAAACTTGCGACACGGCGTAACTGGGCTCATAACCGTAGCACGTCGCAGCAGTATGCGTCACGTGATAGAGCGGCTGTGTGTATTTGTAGCCTTGCTACCAAACCAGCATTTCATCTCCGAGGAAGTTATCCCAGACAGAAGTAAAGCAAGTGTGTAAGTTCATCTCTGAATGTTTGTAAAGCATTCCCACGTTAAGCTTAACAACCGATATATGGAGCGACTGCCTCTTCTCTCTCCCTCCCTCTCCTGCAATTACTTCAATCATGAAACTGATCAACCCCAAAGGCCTACTTTGGGGTTCTTATCCTTGCAGGAGTTTTCAGGTCCAAAGGGGAATCCACAGAATCCCTGTGGGATGCAGAAACCGGCACGAACTTTTCCGTGCATCAATGTCTCTGGAAAACTTCCACAAAATTTCCAGGATTATCCGTTTTGATAACCGAGACGACAGACCAGCTCGACGGCAGAGAGACAAGCTAGCTGCCATCAGGACATTGTGGGATAAGTGTTTGCACCACCTCCCCCTGTTTTACAACCCTGGGCCTAATGTCACCATTGATGAGCAGCTGATCCCATTTAGTTGTGAAACATATTGCTTCACGTGTAAATGTGTTGTGCCTTTCCACTCACTCCACTTGATTATAACTGATTTTTTATAACATTTTATAAAAAAAACCCCAAAAAACAAGAAGCACATTAATTCATAAATGTGATCTAACAAAGGTAAAGGGAAAAAATTAACCATGTTTGCTGTTCATATGGCTTGTAATTGGGATGAAGTAAACATCTGCTGAGTAATTCTCCACCTGAGTGTAGAAATGAGTAAATATTTATCTGAACTATGCTGGGGGGGGGGTTCTAGGTGTAATTGCAGTTTTTATTTATATACGCAAGATTAGGACTTCTTTTTCATGAGCTGCCACTTTCACTGCTGTAACACAGCTGTTAATTCTGAGAATGATGCTAATGCTGAACCAGCACATTGATGTTTTAAAATATGTGCTTTTTGCACTCAATTAGTGACTTTTGTATCAAATTGCACATTCTGTTATTTTATTATTGGAAATGAAGGTATGACAGTTGCAAAGGATCCGCCTGGCACTCGGGGAGTTTCACACTCACTGACATACAAAATCCATCTGAAGGATCTGCCACACAGAAAGGATCATAACCAACACACACACACACACACGCACACACACACACACACACGCACACACACACGCACACTGACTTTCACATGTATCATTAAAAGGAGGGATCTCTGAGGTGAATTAGGTTAGTAATCTTGTTTTTCTCACTTTGTGCCCATGGTAACTAATGCAGTCATAAATGGCATTAGTTACCATAGTGACTTGTGTTCACTGATGCTAAACATTTGTCCAACATTCAGTTTCCATACACATAAGAGGAAGGTGGAAGTCCCGTGTCTATAATGTTACATCTTTCAGTGTTTCAGGAGGGGCCATTAAGCAGTTTGCCTGTTCTCCTGTCTCCGTACTCCAGTGTGAAGACATGCATGTTAGCTTAATAAGCTGTAGGTATGAATTTGCTGGCTCTGAAATGGACGGGTGCCTTTCCAGATCTGCTCATCACCCACTGTTACCTTTTTTCAGTAATGAGTCATCGTACTAATTACTATTTCTGTCGTTACAACGCCGTTATCATTACTAAGAAGAAAATGCGGTGCGGTCGTAGTTGTAAGTAATCTGGGCACTACTGTCATGGTCCGGGTGAGTACGGGGTTTTTCCACTCCACTGGGCTCCACCTTCAGGCAGAGACTCCAATCAGCTTCCACACCTGGTTCCAATCAAGTCACCAGCATATAAGACCAGCATTCACAACAGACCTCTGCCAGATCTTCTGCTAACTCATGTTAGTGCTAGGCCGCCAAGCCCTTGTGAGAACCCTTAACTACTGCTTTTCTCCTCACCGTGTTTTCTTTGTCATAGGACCCACCTGGCCGTCGCGATTCCCAACCCAGACTACTCACATCTCCGCCTGGACGCTGGTTCCATCATCTGGTTGCTCCCTTTCCATCGTCTGACTACACCTGCCTGCCTCTCTGCCAAGCCCCTCACTCCAAGCATATTCTGGATCCTCTCTGGACACTCCTCACCCGGAACCCCCTGGACACCCCCTCCTCGCATGACACTTTAAACCTGCAACGCATAAGCCCTAACCACCATAGTCTAATCCTCCAGCTGTGATTCACTAAGACTACCACTGACTACTTTTCTCCTCTAGCACTCAGAGTTTCATGTTCACAGTTTTGCCTCACAGTTCTCAGTTCATAGCTTCCACAGTTCATAGCTTCCACAGTTCATAGCTTCCACAGTTCATAGCATTCATAGTTTTCTGCTCTGTAACTTCACTAGGCTCTGTAAATAAAGCACTGTGTTCACGCCCGTTTTGCCTCCCTCTGTGTCTGCATTTGAGTCCACACCCACAGCCTGGCCCTCTCGGCCGTAACAGTAAGATCTGGCCACAATATGGACTCAGCAGACGCAGAGCGGACCGCCATTCAGAAACAAGGTGCCATCCTAGGTCACCACGAGCAATCCATTCAATATCTCCTGGCTTCGCAGAAAGACCTTGGTGAGGGACAGGCTAAGATCTTTGCTGCCCTAGAGGCTCTACAAGCTAACCTCGCTCCCGTGCCGCGTCCTGCCCCCGAACCCGCGGCCCCCGCACAAGACACACAGCCATCCACTTTGTCCCCCGCCTCGGCTTCCGCGCTCCAAAGTGGGTCGATTTTTCGCGACGCATCATCCCCGGAGCCCGAACCTTTTTCTGGGGATCCGGGGAGCTGCACGGGGTTCCTACTTCAGTGCGATCTGGTATTTGGCCGCTCACCACGCACCTTCATTGACGACGCCGCTCGGATTTCCTATTTCATAGGGAAATTACGGGATCGTGCTCTAAAATGGGCAGAAGCATACCTGTCAAGCCATCCCTTGCGAACCTGCTCTTATGATGACTTCCTGGGTGAGTTTAAAAGGACATTCGCTCATCCTGTCTCTGAGGGCAGTTCAGCCCTTAAGTTGTTAAAGTTGCGCCAGGGTCGCCGTAGTGTTGCTGATCACCTCATAGACTTTCGGACGGCCGCCGCGGAGACGGGGTGGCCGGATCACGCGTTGCAGGGAATATTTCTACAGTCCCTGAATGATAACATGAAAGATCAGCTTGCTTCACGGGATGAGCCCGCTACGTTTGAGGAGTTAGTCTCCCTTTCTCTCCGTATTGACAACAGGCTGAGAGAGAGGGAGTATGAAAGGAACTACAAACCCCAACGTTCCCTCCTCCGTCCACTTCTGTGTTCGTTTGCGCCAGCTCCACCCATAATGCAGTCGCTTGTGTCAGTTGCCTCTCCCTCCGTCGTAGACGCGGCGCCGGAACCGATGCAGATTGGCCGCGCTCAGCTGCCGCCGGAAGAGAGAGTGCGTCGCTTTCGTGCACGCGCGTGTTTTTATTGCGGGTCAACTGAACATTTAATCGCAGCATGTCCTAAGAGAGGAAAAGGGCCAGCCCGCCAGTAGATTCGGGGATACGGGTGGGCGGTTCTCATAGTGATGATAAACCCCGTTTGCTTCTCACAGTCAGTTTAGTTATCAACCGTGCCATGCACTCCTTTCAGGCCCTGGTCGACTCCGGTTCGGAGCAAAACCTAATCAGTTTTGACCACGCCACACGGTTAGGATTGCACCTGGTGCCGTTAGACCCGCCTATTTCAGCGAGAGCACTCAATAACCAGGTTTTTGCACAAATAACTCACCACACAGAGCCAGTGACTGTAATCACTTCAGGAAATCATAGGGAGGAGCTCATTTTCTTCGCCCTCTCATCGCCTGACACTCCCCTCACATTCGGCTACCCTTGGTTAAAGCTACACAATCCACACTTGGATTGGTCTGGACAAAAGATAATAAGCTGGAGTGTATTCTGCCATTCTAACTGTTTGATGTCGGCGTGTCCCCCGGGTCCCGAGGAGCCCTATGCGTTGGAAGAAACAACCCCCGATCTCACCGGTGTGCCCATGGAATATCACGATTTCAAAGAGATTTTTAGTAAGAGTAAGGCACAATCTTTGCCGCCTCACAGACCATATGACTGTGCCATAGACCTTCTCCCCGGTGCTCCTTTGCCCTCCAGTCGATTATACAACATATCTAAACCAGAACGTGTTGCTATGGAGAAGTACATCAGAGAGTCACTTGCTGCTGGACTAATTCGACCGTCGTCTTCACCTGTTGCAGCTGGATTCTTCTTTGTGGGTAAGAAGGACGGGTCGCTACGACCATGTATTGATTTCCGTGGCCTCAATGACATAACCATAAAGAATAAATACCCATTGCCACTCATCAGTTCTGTGTCGGAGTCCCTGCAAGGCGCCACTATCTTCACAAAGCTGGATCTTCGTAATGCTTATCATTTGGTACGTATTAGGCAAGGAGATGAGTGGAAGACGGCCTTTAACACGCCACTGGGCCACTTCGAGTACTTGGTCATGCCCTTTGGACTAACGAACGCCCCAGCCACATTTCAAGCGTTGGTGAATGATGTTCTCAGGGACTTTCTGAACAGATTTGTGTTCGTATATCTGGATGACATACTCGTCTTTTCCAGATCACTCCAGGAACATCACGCTCATGTCCGTGCCGTCATCCAGCGCTTGTTGGAAAACAAACTGTACATAAAAGCAGAAAAGTGTGAGTTTCATGCATTGTCAGTCTCTTTTCTTGGTTATATCTTGGCAGGGGGGCAGCTGAAGACTGATCCAGCAAAGGTCAAGGCAGTCACAGAGTGGCCGGTACCCACATCCCGTAAGCTTCTCCAAAGATTCCTGGGCTTTGCCAACTTCTACAGGCGATTCGTCAGGAACTACAGTCAGGTAGCTGCACCTCTAACACGCCTCACGTCTACCAAGCACCCATTCACATGGTCTGCCGAAGCCGACAAAGCTTTCAACAGGCTAAAACAACTGTTTGCAACGGCTCCCGTGCTAATCCAGCCCGACACCAGCAAGCCCTTCATTGTAGAGGTAGATGCATCAGATGTTGGAGTGGGGACAGTGTTGTCTCAACATACTAGTCCATCAGCAAAGTTGCAACCCTGCGCTTTCTTCTCTCGTCGCTTGTCTCCGGCAGAGAGAAATTACGATGTTGGGGACCGTGAGCTGCTTGCTGTGAAACTGGCATTGGAGGAGTGGCGGCACTTGCTGGAGGGGGCTGAGCACCCATTCATAGTCTGGACAGACCATAAAAATTTAACATACCTACGGAACGCAAAGAGACTGAATACACGCCAAGCCCGTTGGTCACTGTTTTTTGCCCGTTTCGACTTTTCTATCTCATATCGCCCAGGTACCCAGAATGTTAAGCCAGATGCTCTCTCTCGCCAGTTCGAAGCTGCCTCGGAGCAGTCAGGGGTACCCTCTATACTCCCTGCCAGCTGTCGTGTAGGGGCTGTCACATGGGAAGTAGACTCCGTCATTCAGCGGGCTCTACAAGCAGAACCTGATCCAGGCACCGGTCCAGCTAACAAGCGCTATGTACCCACAGCAGCCCGCTCCAAGGTTTTGGAATGGGTTCACACGGCCAAGTTCACAGGTCACCCGGGCCGAGGTAGGACAGCTATGCTACTGAAGAGACACTTTTGGTGGGAGACGTTGGATAGGGATGTACGCGAATACGTAGCTGCTTGCACAGTTTGTGCTCGTAATAAGTCCAGAAATCACCGCCCTTACGGACTGCTTCAACCACTAACCACCCCACACCGGCCATGGTCACATATTGCGTTGGATTTTGTTACAGGACTCCCAGACTCAGCAGGAAAGACTACCATACTTACCATAGTTGACAGATTTTCCAAGGCAGCACATTTCATAGCTCTAGATAAACTGTCCACTGCTTCAGAAACAGCTAAACTGTTGGTTGAACATGTTTTCAGGATCCATGGGATCCCTATGGAAATAGTGTCTGACAGGGGTCCCCAGTTTGCCTCTCAGGCCTGGGGAGCCTTTTGTACGGCCCTGGGGGCCAAGCCCTGTTTGAGCTCAGGCTACCATCCACAGACCAATGGCCAGACTGAGCGCCTAAACCAAGAACTCGAGACCACTCTTCGCTAGGGATGGGTACCGGTGTCCGGTGCCATGATGGCACCGGTTCTGACATAAACGGCAGTAACCAGACCAAAAAGCAGCGCACATTTCGGTGCTTTATTTCGGTGCTTTTTTTTCCTGAGCTGTGATACACTTCTAGCCAATCATTTTACGTTTCGGAGGATAGTAGGCGGGGCCAGGTACGTACATTCAGTTAGAGCAGAGCTACAGATTAAAAATGTCCAAGGCGAAGCGGTCAAAAGTCTGGCTGTACTTCACAGCAAAAGATGCAAACTCAGCAGCCTGCAACAAGTGCTTTAAGCTGATACTGTGATACTGTCAAAGGAGGTAACACCAAGAATCCGATTAAACAGCTGGCGACGCATAGCGTTTTTTTTAAAAGCCGAGAAATGCGCCGTATTTGATAGCTTGCTGCGAGACCTCACACCGTGCACGTCGGGTGGGTTGCCAGTCATCCCCCAAAAACCCGAAGAATAGAGTCCTGGCCCCTAGCCCTGCCAGTGTAGCAGAAATGATGACGGATGATGATGGCAGCAGCCGTTCTTCTCTGCGTGAGTAGCTTAATGTTGTTCGAGTGTAATTTACGTTGAGTAGGCTAACCACGTTATTACATTAATGCATGTAAGGTGAACTAGCAAACATCATCATAGCTACATGCGGCTGTCTTCTTGTTTGATGGCAGATACTCCCTTCACCCTGGCCAAAAAGACTAAAATGACCAAAGAAAAAGTGGGAAACAGTTAAACATGAGAGGTTTTTGGACAAAGTTTGTGTTTTTTCCATTGTTTAAGCACTGCTTCCAGCCAAGAGTGATACCATATATTCTCCATAGCTGCAGAAAAGGCTAACATTGTTATCTTTTTACAAAAAACAGCTGAACATGAGAGGTTTTTGGACAAAGTTTGCGTTTTTTCCATTGTTTAAGCACTGCTTCCAGCCAAGAGTGATGCCTTATATGCCACATAGCTTCAGAAAAGGCACACATTGTTATCTTTTTACAAAAAAAACCAGCTGAACATGAGAGGTTTTTGGACAAAGTTTGTGTTCTCCATTCTTTAAGCACCGGTTCGAGCACCGTTTAAGCACCGGCACCGTTTCAAAAGTACCGATTTGGCACCGGTATCGGATAAAACCTAAACGATACCCATCCCTACTCTTCGCTGTGTTACTGCCCATAATCCATCCTCTTGGTCCACATTCTTACCGTGGGTTGAATATGCACATAACACACTCACCACGTCAGCCACGGGTCTTTCACCTTTTGAAGCATCCTTAGGTTACCAGCCACCTCTGTTCCCTGAGCAGGAAGCCGAGCTTGCTGTGCCTTCTGTCCAGCATCATCTACAGCGTTGCCGCCGGGCCTGGACGCGGACTCGTGAGGCGCTGTTGCGCGCTGTGTCTCGCCAATGCCACTACGCCAACCAGCGGCGCACGGCAGCACCTACTTACTCTCCGGGGCAAAAGGTGTGGCTGGCGGCTAAGGACATCCCGCTCCAGGGAACCTCCCGCAAACTGTCTCCGCGCTATATCGGGCCTTTCAAGATTGACAGGCTAATCGGCCCTGCGGCAGTCAGGCTTGCATTACCTGCATCGTTGCGGATCCATCCAGTGTTCCATGTTTCGCAGGTCAGGCCGGTGTTGTCTAGTCCTCTGTGCCCTCCTTCCGACCCCCCTCCTCCCGCCCGGCTCGTCGATGGTCATCCTGCCTACTCGGTGCGGCGTATCCTGGACGTGCGGCGGAGGGGCAGGGGCCGGCAGTTTTTGGTGGACTGGGAGGGGTACGGGCCTGAGGAGCGTTCGTGGGTGTCTCCGTCTCTGATCTTGGACCCGGCGCTTGTTTCTGATTTTTACAGGTCTCGTCGCGTGTCCGGGCCGGCTCGGTCGCCGGGGGGCGATCCTTGAGGAAGGGGTACTGTCATGGTCCGGGTGAGTACGGGGTTTTTCCACTCCGCTGGGCTCCACCTTCAGGCAGAGACTCCAATCAGCTTCCACACCTGGTTCCAATCAAGTCACCAGCATATAAGACCAGCATTCACAACAGACCTCTGCCAGATCTTCTGCTAACTCATGTTAGTGCTAGGCCGCCAAGCCCTTGTGAGAACCCTTAACTACTGCTTTTCTCCTCACCGTGTTTTCTTTGTCATAGGACCCACCTGGCCGTCGCGATTCCCAACCCAGACTACTCACATCTCCGCCTGGACTCTGGTTCCATCATCTGGTTGCTCCCTTTCCATCGTCTGACTACACCTGCCTGCCTCTCTGCCAAGCCCCTCACTCCAAGCATATTCTGGATCCTCTCTGGACACTCCTCACCCGGAACCCCCTGGACACCCCCTCCTCGCATGACACTTTAAACCTGCAACGCGTAAGCCCTAACCACTATAGTCTAATCCTCCAGCTGTGATTCACTAAGACTACCACTGACTACTTTTCTCCTCTCATCATAGTGACTGCACACCTCCATCCAAGCCGCTGCCCCCTTTTTCCATTCCCCGGATCCATCCGTGAAATCTAGCACTCAGAGTTTCATGTTCACAGTTTTGCCTCACAGTTCTCAGTTCATAGCTTCCACAGTTCATAGCTTCCACAGTTCATAGCATTCATAGTTTTCTGCTCTGTAACTTCACTAGGCTCTGTAAATAAAGCACTGTGTTCACGCCCGTTTTGCCTCCCTCTGTGTCTGCATTTGAGTCCACACCCACAGCCTGGCCCTCTCGGCCGTAACAGCTACAGCTTTAAGCAGCTGCGCGCGCTCCCGAGGGAGGCGATCACTTTCTAGCAGACGATCACTTTTTGGCACAACACCTGGAGCTAACGGGGCAAAACAATTGCATGAGTGCTGCTGTTTGACTGAGGAAGAATAACGTTGTCATGGTAAGCCAATCACATGACCACTTAAAGACAAAGCAACAAGGTGACATATACCAGTTTATAAACTGTGTTGATAGGCCACGTAAAACCAGAGTCATGATAAACAATATATACGCAGCGTTTTTCCCTGAATAGTTTCCTCACGTTTAACGTCTAAGGACAGCGCAGCGAGCACTCTCTGCTTATGAGCAAACCAAAAACAGCCCGTTCGTGTTGGTGGAAAAACGCACCATGTCGACCAATCAAAAATGATATGGCAACATGACATTTGGTTGTTTAGGAAGAGGGGGAAGTTTTAGAAGTGACGGAGAGAGAGAGAGAGAGAGTTTTGAGATGTGAGAGATTTGTGACATTTAGCGTGGTTGGAGTGTGTAGTTAATGTGTTGTCTTGTGTAGTTAGTGTGTAGTATTGTGGATAGTTTTGTGTTGTGTGTCAGAACAATGAGGCGACTGCTGTCTCCAGGTAGAAACAGGATTGACACCTGCTGCTGTCAGGCCTGCAGGTAGCACGCTGTGATGTTCTCCTTTATAGTGGACAGAAATAATTTTTTTGGAGTGGCACAAATAATTTGTGTGATATCTTATTGAATGAAGAACAGCTGATTGTTCTGTAAATAGTTTGAAATGGTTATTTAAAAAAAAGGTAAATGGCTGCAAATAAATTTGTTGTTTGCAAAACTTGTGCATATGATTTTAAAATTGACAATTTATATTTGCATTTAAAGTTATGAAATATGATTCATTAAACATGTTTGTGGTCGGATTTTATGTTTTCTGTCTGATTTTCAATCAATTGTGTTAATACAGTAACTGTACAAACATAACTGTAAATTCAGACACGTGAGGTTGTGCTGAAAAGAAGGAGACCAAACAAGGCAAAGGAAATCGTTTTTAAAGGTGAAATGTAGACGGAAAATCAAAAGTAGTAAAAATGGCCAATTACAACCTGAACCCCAGACTGTTAAACATTTTTTAAAGTAACGCAATATGGTAAATGGCCTGCATTTGTATAGCGCTTTTCTAGTCCATAGGACCCCAAAGCGCTTTACACTACATTCAGTCATTCACCCATTCACACACACATTCACACACTGGCGATGGCAAGCTACATTGTAGCCACAGCTGCCCTGGGGCGCACTGACAGAGGCGAGGCTGCCGGACACAGGCGCCACCGGGCCCTCTGACCACCACCAGTAGACAAACATGGGGTTAGTATCTTGCCCAAGGATATTTGACATGCAGCCCGTAGGCAGCCTGGGATCGAACCACCGACCTTCTGATTAGTGGCTGACCTGCTCTGCCACCTGAGCTACAGCCACCCGATAGTTACTTTTCAAGTAATTAATTACTTTTAGAATCTTGTAACTCAGTTACTAACTCAGTTACTTTTTTGAAGAAGTAACTAGTAATTATAATTAATTACTTTTTCAAAGTAACTTGCTGTCATGGTCCTGAGTTTGAGGACTCAGTGTTTTGTGTTTCCTTATGCTTTTGTTCATTCCGAGTGTGTATTCTGTTGTGATTCAGTCTGCATTATTCTGTTACCCGGTATTCATTCTGCATCTCTCTGCCATCTCTCTTTGTGCATTTTGCTCCTCCTCCTGTGAGTGTCTGGTTTAAGTTTTGTTCTTTAGTTTTCCCAGTTTAGGTTTGTTTACTCCCCGCTCTGCTCTTCCTGTTTTGTCACCTTCTCACCGCTGTAAATAAACACTCACTCGCACCCGAGCCAGTACCTGCATTTTGGATCCTTTTTTCAATACACCACACGACTGCCCCCAGCCATGACACTTGCCCAACACTGGTTGTAGCAAAACCAAATAACTTTTCTGCATGTTGTCTGCTTAAAGTCTGGGGAGGGGCCACCTTAATGGGAGTGTAGACATGGACATCTCTGGCCAACAGATTTCTCTTAGGCCTCACCCTCAGACGAATAATATAAATTTCCAGTATTTTAATAGGTGTTTACTTAGCTAACAACCATTAACTAGCATTAGCTGACAGTTTAACACTCCAACCTCTCATTCAAATTCTTGCTTCAAAAACCAAAAACATTACAGCTTTAAATGGTGACATTAGCAGTCTGAAGCCTCAGTATAGCCACCATGACATCACCCATTAGACTCCAGTGGGTGACATGGTGACTATGTCTGTGTTATATATCGCAAAGTACTTCCTTTTATTATATATTTTTTTAGTCGTAGAGAAAGTTACAAATGAGGAAAGGGCAAGTGTGCTAAGAGTTGAGTTTGATGACATTTTCCTGAGCTTGAGGTGGAAGATATAAAGGGGCAGCCTCTATTTGGGTTTATTGCATTTAAAGTGATAGTTGGAGTGAGCTACAAATATATTTCTAATGCTTATTGTCAGGATTAGTGTCGTGGATGAGAGAAGGAGGGGGCAAATGCTGGACTCACAGGTAGGTAGGTGAAGGTTGGTGTTTATTGTTGACGGAGTGAACAAACAGAACAGAAGTAGGAAAGGGCTGGCTGGCTGGATGACTGACTGAATGAATGAATGAATGAATGAATGAAGGACTGACTGATTGACTGAAAGACTGAATGGCTAGCTGACTGAACGCAGGCTGAAACAACAACAAAACATCAATGACATGACCATGGACTGCTGGAACTGAGGAACTTAAATACACAGGCTGACTGATGAGTGATTAGAGACAGGTGAGTGAACAGCTGAACATAATGAACTAATGATAAATGGGAAGAGGACTGAACATAATGCACACAGACCAAGGCTAACACAATAAAACAGGAAGTGGAACAGGCAGAAGATAAACAGTGAACATGAACTGAAAATACTGGGTCAACGACCCAGAAACCCTGACACTTATAGACTGGTTTAAATTAAAAAAAAAATGAAAAGAAAATTAATTCTGCCTTGTAAGATAGATGGTCTGCATGAATATCATTGAAATATTCTACATATGTAAGTATTTCAGGAATCTGATTCTTTAAACTCATTTAAAAAACACAGCAAATAGAAAATGAGCTACGAGCTGTTTTCATTCTGCTGTTGTCTCCTTTATACTAAATGAATGCTTCCTCAAAGAATACTGAGCAAACAGTGACAGATGCAGATCTGCTGCATAAACACTGAAGTTATATCGATGACAGTCACAGAATCAAGGATTTGTCTCTTTGGTCATGCCAACAAATATTCCCGTTTTCTCTTAAGCTCTTCTTTATCATCAGCTGTTACAGCTAACTGATTGGTTTACGTCTGTGGATCTGAATACAAATGTTACTGTGTCTCTTACAGATGTGTTATCAGCAGACCTGGATTAATTCATCCTTCATCCTGCAGTTCTGCCTCGTCAGTGTGTCTGCACCAAAGTCCAGCAACAATGTCTCAGGCAGGTATGGTGACTCTCGTTTTCTCTGCAGGGGTTTCAATTGGTTTGACAGGAAAGATAAATGATGATGCTCTATCTGTCCGACTAAAACTGCAGCAAACAAACTTCCTTCCACACAACTAGAAAAAATGGAATATGCCACTCAGCTACACTAACTGCGCTTGTCCTTTTTCTCCGGCTACACGATATCACAGTATAGCTACTGTAATCTGCCCCAACTTGTCTCACCCTTTCTTCCTACTCTGAACATGGTTAAACGCTAGAAAATTAAATTGATTAAATTATATTTATATTAAATTTATATTATATATTTATATTAAAATGTGGAGATCCACATTAAACATAGCGTTCCGACACAAGGATGCCATTAACCCAGTAACCCATTGCACCCATGGTGTCACAGCTTCGCTATATTAATATGAAGGAACACAAAAAAAATTGCCAGAAAAATGATACTTATAACAAAGTACTTATAATGTTAGGGTTACATTATAGGTTTTTCGTTATAAGATAAATTTTTTTTAATGTGCAACTGCGGAATGGAGCATAAAAACAGAGATACAAAAGTTTAAGACCACCTGAAAAATGGCAAAAAATCATATTTTGTATGGCTGGGTCTTAACAAGGTTCCAAATAGAGCTTCAACATGCAACAAGAAGAAATGGGAGTGAGACAAAACATTTTTTTGAGCATGCAATTTATTGAAAACGACGCTTAAACTGAAATAAGCCGGTCTTAAACTTTCGATCAGGACTGTATGTAATAGGTAGGTGGGGGTTGTAGAATCAAGTCTTCTTATTTCTGTACTACACACTTACATGTTTCACTCTCCAGTATGCTCCTGCTTTTTACTAACACGTACACACACAAAAATACACCACATTTTTCAAGCATTTGTGGTCTGAAGTTGTTATAATTTGTTGTTTGGTCACTGCCAAGCTTCACTGTTCACACCGCAGCTTCATCTTTGTTCTTGTCAACCTGACAAATCACTCAGCTGACTCCAGACCAGCACCGCTGCAGTCAGACATGAGTCATTTCAGTAACAAATTGGCCAGATTGCTGCTGAAGTGACTCTCAGTCATGTTGGATCTGGGGTGACACTTTGAGCATTTTAATACAGCCACCTGAGCTTTAGAAAACTTCCTGCTCCCATTCATCACCAGTCTCCTCTTCTTTTTCAGTTCCTGCATCTGTCTTGGTCTTATCCTGCTCCTTATATGTTTTTTTTAGGTGTTTGGTTTTCTGTTGATGCGTCTTCATTACAGGCATCTGAGAAATGTACAAACAGACCTTCATCAGCAGACCTACAAGCTCAATTAAAGTTCAAGGCACAATGTTAAATAGTCACAAAAATGCAGCCTACACCTGGGACCGTAAATATTTGGACCATTTTTTCTCATTTTGGTTCTGTACATTATCACAATGAATTTTAAGTGAAAAAACTCAGATGCAGTTGAAGTGCAAACTTTCAGCTTTATTCAGTGGGTTGAACAAAAAGTTTGGATAAAAATGTGAGGAACTAAAGTATTTTCTCAAACACAACCCCTTCATTTCAGGGGCTCAAAAGAAATTGGACAAATTAACTAACTGAAAATAAAATGTTCATTTCTAATAGTTGGTTGAAAAACCTTTGCTGGCAATGACAGCCTGAAGTCTTGAACTCACAGAGATCATCAGATGCTGGGTTCCTCCTTTTTAATGCTCTGCCAGGCCTTTACTGCAGCAGGTTTCAGTTGCTGTTTGTTTGTGGGTCTTTCTGTGCAAAGTTTAATCTTCAACAAGTGAAATGCAGCTCAGTTGGGTTTAGATCAGGTTGCTTGCATTAATAAACTCCTGGGTTGCTTTGGCCGTATGTTGTGGCTTATTGTCCATCTGTATTATGAAACACCGGCTAATCAATCTGACTGCATTTAGCTGGATTTGAGCAGACAGTCTCTGAACACCTCAGAGTTCATTCATCTGTTTCTGTCCTGTGTGACATCATCAGTAAACACGAGTGTCCCAGTGTCACTGGCAGCCATGCATGCCCAAGCCATCACACTGCCGACGCCGCGTTTTACCGATGATGTGGTGTGCTTTGGATCATGAGCTGTTCCACACCTTCTTCATACTTTTCTCTTGCCATCATTCTTGTAGAGGTTGATCTTGGTTTCATCTGACCAAAGAATGTTTGTCCAGATCTGTGCTGGCTTTTTTAGGTGGTTTTTTTTTTAGCAAAGTCTAGCCAGTCTAGTCTAGCAATCTAGCCATTCTGTTCTTGAGGCTTATGAATGGCTTGCACCTTGCAGTGAACCCTCTGTATTCACTTATGGTAGACTTGGATATCGATGTGCCTATCTCCTGGAGCATGTTGTTAACTTGGTTGGCTGTTGTGAAGGGGTTTCTCTTTACCATGGAAATTATTCTGCGATCAGCCACCACTGATGTCTTCCATGGACGTCCAGGTTGTTTTGAGTTGCTGAGTTCACCAGCGCTTTCTTTCTTTCTCAGGATGCACCAAACTGTAGATTTTGCCGGTCCTAATATTGTAGCAATTTCTTGGATGATTTTGTTTCTGTTTTTGCAGCAACTTCAAGCCTTTTTTTTCTGCTTAACTGATAATAACACAATGAAGGAATTGCCCACACCTGCCCATCTAATAGCCTTTGAGTCAAATATCCAATTACTTTTGGTCCGTTTAAACAGAGGGTGGCACATGTTAAGAAGCTAAAACTCATAAACCCTTCATTCAATTTGATTGTGGTTACCCTCAAATGAAAGCTGAGACTCTACACATTGTCGATTACATAGCTATAATTGGAATATGTTTCAGTAAACAGGTAAACAAACAAAACATGTGCCAGTGTCCAAATATATGGACCTAACTGTATTTGTTAATGTGCACCAGTTTCACATTTTTCTTTACAGAGGAGCCAGCTTTGGGAGCTAATATATTTCAGTTTGAAGCTTGCCCAAACCAAGTTATTTTTATTCAAAATGAAAAAAACAAACAAACAGCAAAAACAAAACAAAAAACCAAAGTAAAGAACAATGACTCCACCAGCAACGGCTTTTAAAGCTGTACAAACTTAACTTTGTGTACATGGACACAAATCTAGAGAATTACGAAAAGATAAAACTCTGATGAAAAATCATGTTCATACTGTCCATGAACCTGGATCAATAGATTAACAGTTTTCATTTAATAAACTTCCATAAAACTAGTTTAACGTTTAATGAATCATTTGCTTTTGTCATGTAAACTTGATTGCTGATTTGAAGTTCCAGTTATCTGTCATAATATGTCCTGGTGATTAAATGAAACCTAATTATAAATAGTCATAATGCTGAAGAATAATTGGGTACCGCTTCATAATAACTTTATTATATTCATTATAACAGCTCTGACCTAAGATGTAATGGTCTCTGGCACTGGGACATTTGCAGTCAAGCCACTGAGTTCTGCATGTTGCATGTCAACGTGCAAATGTACCTCAAATTTCACATTTTAGACAAAATATAACAAAAATGGAATCTACACATTCAGAAACTTTTACTAACGTAACCAAACATCAAGCAAGCGCAACAACACTGCCCATAGTAAATCAGCTAATCACCTCTCCTGCATCTTGAAAGCTATTATTTTGTAAGAAAAAGCAAGTTGTTTCCTCTTGTCCGTCCCTAACAGCTGTTACTCTGTGTCGTCGTTTCTGTGTCAAATATATAAACATTGCACAGCAGTATTCAAGGACGCTGAGTTTCTTAAAGAATGTATTTGAGCATCTAATTAGCTGTTCCTCTGTATGCTTGTCTGACTCTAACAGCTTTGTGTTTGCTGTCAGCAGAACTGGTGACTAATTAATCATTAGCCTCCTGGATGAGGTCTCTCATCTGTGTTGCAGGAAAATATAGAACATCTCATTACCAGAATTTATCACATTAATGTGTTGCTGTAAAGGGAACCTCTGTCTTTAGTGATGTTGGTTGGTTCTCTACTTTTTTAATACACAGATTGAAATAAAGGTTAATGAATCGATTGTCATGAATTCATATTTGTAATCACCGGAGAAGAAATAACATGTGTCACATGCTAACATGCTAAACTAAGATGGAGAACTGTATAAACATCATCAGATTAGCCTTAGCATTAAATTATATTAAATTATAATGTACGTATAGTCAAAGGGTTGTTTCACACACTTTCTCGTTTCAGTTTTTATTTTGATCATTTTTTACATCTTTCTAAGTTTTTCTGTGAAAAACAACTGAAAATCACCAGCACTGGCGGTTCATAGCATTTTTGATCCCTGGGATTGGTTGGTATATGTTTTCATTGTTTCCTGTTTTACGTCAATAGTTCCTCTCTCTCTGATTGTCTGCACTGTTGCCTACTCCAAATTTATGTCATGTCTTTCGCCTTAAGGCCATTTCACATTCAGCGTGTTGTGAATAGCAAAATTCAGAATTTTTTAAATCCCAACTTGTCGTGTAATTTGTGTATATCTACACCGAAAGTGTTGTGTTTTAGTAGAAAACAAGTCTTGTGAAAAACACAGGGAGAAAAAAACTTTATCAGGTGATGATGAGCTGGTCCTTATTGGTCGGAGACAGAGATTCTCCCCCTTTTTACGTGGAGACAGCAGTACGGCTGCATGGTCGCTCACTGCAGCTTTCCGACGTATTTCAGGATGTCAGTGGGGCAGTTTGAACTCTGGTTGCCAGGGTTGGGATCACCTATGAGTATGGATGGGAACTGATAAGACTGGCTAAGCAGCATATCAAAGACATTACATTAGTTCAATTTATTGCATGCTGTGCAGTCAAATCACTATCCTAATTGCCGCTACGCTGGATCACGGTCATGCGCCGATCTTGACCTTTTCTTCTCCTATATCAGGGCTTATGTAGCCATATTGTCTGAGTGGCGACACCTGTCATTGAGGAGAATACTGCATAAGCTTCCTGCACCATAATGATGGTTAGAAATGCAAGCATCTGACTGTGAGCGACGCAGCCATTATAGGTGGTATACTGCAGCCTTAATGAGGAGGCGCATACAAAGGCATTCAGTGTGTGACTCCTCTAATTTGGACACGTTCCTCTTGATTGTATACATTTCTCCTGTCCGTTACTTATTCCTGCTGTCTTACTATTTATATTGTATCCTTGAACAGTTGCCATGCAGCACCCATAATTCTGTTGTACGTGTAGAGTGGCAATAAAGGGCTATTCCTCAATAACTCATCAGTCATGATGTCAATAGTCATTGTGGATATCCACAGTTGCCACTTCATGCATAATGCACCGTATATATGTATGGATGTGTGCATGTACATGTCTATACTTATAGATATTTAGTACTTACATAGTAATAGTAATAGTAGTAGTAGAATAGTTGAACTGTATTACTTGCATATTTCCACAACCCCTATCATAACACATTGTGGGTATGCGTGTACATATCACCTCAGCTACTGTTGTATATGGTAAATGGTAAATGGCCTGTATTTACATAGCGCTTTACTAGTCCCTAAGGACCCCAAAGCGCTTTACACAACCAGTCATCCACCCATTCACACACTGGTGATGGCAGCTACATTGTAGCCACAGCCACCCTGGGGCGCACTGACAGAGGCGAGGCTGCCGGACACTGGCGCCACCGGGCCCTCTGACCACCACCAGTAGGCAACGGGTGAAGTGTCGTGCCCAAGGACACAACGACCGAGACTGTCCAAGCCAGGGCTCGAACCAGCAACCTTCCGATTACAAGGCGAACTCCCAACTCTTGAGCCACGATCGCCCTAATATATTGTATTATCTTATTTATTTTGTATTTCTTGACTTTATACTCTGGTATACTCTCTGTATTCTTCTGCTGTCTGTACCTGAGGTGTGGTAACGCACACATTTCCCCACCGTGGGATCAATAAAGTTTAACTTATTCTGTTCTATTCAATTCTATTCTTTTTTAGCTACAGATCACTTGTTGCAGTGGTTTGGCAGGTAAGATGTATATATTTGTTTGGTTTGTCTGGTTTTCTGCATTTGGGTCCTTCGTCCTGCCACGTGACACTTAAAAGTACAGTCACTCAGTGCTGTTGAACAAGGTATTGAAATGCAAAACAGATTCCTAAAAATGTACATAGAAATCTCTTTAACGGATCAAAATGTGTCCATTGCAGAGAATGGCATTAAAAGCACATGTGCATTGTGTACGTGTGTATTGCATATGGACATATCTATTATATTTCAGCTATGGTCACCTACACTTTTCAACTGAATGGGTGCATTCATATTTCTTGCTCCACTGGACTGAAATGGAGGCACTGCTCTTCACTTGTCTGTTCCCATGGTGAAGGTCTGCCGATGTCCACTGATGATTTTTTCCCCCATTACCGAAACATGTGCTTTACTGATGGTGAGCTGACTGAACATGCTCATCAGCTTCTATGTAATCCTGTTTTTGACTTTTCCCCCTTTGCAGAGAAAAATGCAGCTACTTAATAACCTGATAGTAAAGCGTTCATCCATCATTCATTCATTTTCTCAAACGCTGGAACAAATAATTGTTATCTTTGTTATGCCACTGGTGTTTGTGGTATAGCAACATTACACTTCACCCATTTTTAGTCCTGAGAGTCAAAACATAATTATCACAAGAAAAATGTTTTCGGCTCCCGGTGCCTTAGTTGCTGTTCTGGCCTATGAAAAACATTTGTTACAAGCAGTCAGCACAGCAGCACATGATCCTAACTGTGGATCCTTCTATGTGGACACATTCATAGCTGTGTATTCTAGATGTGCTGGAGCATATGTCCACAAATCCCTGCTCCACTTACAGCAAGTCAATAAAACTTCATGTGAAAAGGCACAACTTATGTTGGGTGTTTATACTACTTGTGTTAGGTTGGCACTTATATAAATATCCCATTTAATTACTTATGGTGCTGAATTAATTAGATTTGTTGTGCACTGTTGTTTCTGTGTTTACTGACCCTGCAGGGCCGGGCATTAATGACCCGGCTTTCCATCATCAGCCGACATACTCAGAGCCTATAATTATAGTTAGCCGTAAACGCTGCATTTGTTTGGCCAGCTTACAGTCAGAGCTCTTTGCTGACCCCAGCATTGATGGGGGTGGCAAGACAAGATGCTACACAAAGCCTTGATTAACAATATATCCTGAAACGTGACAATGTCATTTACAACCCCCGAGACACGCAGTAGACTCTGCTGTCTGGCAAATAGAGGCAGGATTTCATATAGCCAGTGAAGTCTTAATACATGTAACTACAGAGCTGGATGATTATTGCCATGGAATCTCATGCTGTGAATTTAACCTGTTCCAGAGGAGGTTGTGTTCCCGAGCTACAGCTTATAAATCACTGCCTACTGACCTGTTTTCCTGTTGGTTGCAGCAATATTACAATATTCTTGTTGTTCTATAAGCGTTAATATACAATCTTAAATCCCTGCATATATATTTATACTTGCTGACCTTGTTTGCACATAGATATGAAGTCTTTACATTTATTCTTTGTTTGTTTTCAGACTGCTAAAATCAAGGATGCAGATGTAATAATTAAAACTGTGTTTTAAATATTAATTTGTTACTTAATGTTACGCCCCACTTAAGAACGAAGTGTCGACTGGAGTGAGGGGTAACACAAAGTGAAAGGGAACACACGAACTACTGGAGAAATAGATGTCAGTATACAAGATTTATTGCCTAAAACTACTACAGTAAAACAAGCACAGGGAAGCTCTTTTCTTCAGGGTCTCCAAGGCCAAAACAATAAACAAAACACCCCCCTTTAGCTAGAAATCAAAACCAAGTACTCACTAACCAAAACAAAATACAATGGCTGAGCTCCCTGTCTAACCAAACCAGGAGAAAACAGTTGAAACAAAAATGGCAGAGAACCCCTACCTGCTTCCACAATGACAAACTAATTAACACAATAAGGGTACACCTTTGCTTACAATAAAAGAAAGAAAAACCAAAGTTCACAGAGGGTAAGTTCTCACACACATACACACTAAGGCCCGCTGCCCAAAACTCCACAGCTCACAGCTCTGGCAAAAATGGGGAAAATGGCAGGAGGTGTGGCAGTTTAGGATGGCAGGCTATATGCCGTGGCTGGCGAGCTGGAACACACCTCAGCTGCGGCTCATGAGGCAGACCTGCAACACAAGAAAAGGAGACAAACAACTCCTCTACAGAGGGAGAGCCACTAGAGGTCAGCGACCGTAACACCCCCCCACATAAAATATCACATACAGTAAACAGACACCTTTAACAACTGCCACCAAGTCCGTTACTGGGGTTAAGGGGTTAATACTGGGTCCTGGACAGTGCGTCAGCCACCACATTGTCCACACCTCTCTGATGTCGGATGTCTATGTTATACTCCTGAGCAAGCAACGCCCATCTCATCAATCTTTGGTTATGATTGTACATGTGCTTTAGAAATACCAGAGGGTTATGGTCAGTATAAACCATGACAGGGGTGGTGGTTGACCCCACGTACACGTCGAAATGCTGCAGAGCAAGCAACATGGCTAGGGTTTCCTTCTCAATGGTGGAATAGTTGAGTTGATGAGGCTTGAACTTAGCTGAGAAGTAGGAAACCGGGTGACTGATGCCATCAACTCCATCCTGTAACAGTACTGCTCCCGCGCCGGTAGCGCTTGCATCCACTTCCAGCTTGAAGGCCTTGCTGAAGTCGGGAGCAGCCAGTACAGGGGCACTGCAAAGGAGAGACTTGGCACAGTCAAATGCATGTTGGCACTCAGCAGTCCATACGAAGGGTTCCTTTGGACTGCACAGACGAGTCAGGGGAGCCACCACTGTTGAAAAGTTCCGGCAGAAACACCTGTAGTAGCCCACCAGACCCAAGAAGCGTCTGAGCTCCCGTCTGGTGGTGGGCACCGGGTAGCTCAGTACGGCCTCCACCTTTGCATTCACGGGGCGCACCTGGCCATGTCCTACTTGTTTTCCGAGGTATGTCACTACCGCCTTGGCAAATTCACACTTTGCCAGGTTCAGAGTTAGGGAAGCCTGGGTTAAACGAGCAAAAACATCCCTCAGAGTACTCACGTGATCAGTCCAGCAAGAAGAATATACCACAATGTCATCCAAATACACATTACAACTGTGAATGTCTGCTAACACAAGGTTCATAAGTCGTTGGAAAGTGGCTGGTGCATTCCGCATGCCAAACGCCATCACTGTGTACTGCAAGAAATAGTCTGGAGTAACAAATGCTGAAATATCAGAGGCTCTGCTAGTTAGAGGAACCTGCCAGTACCCTTTTAACAGATCTAGCTTTGTTATGTAGGTGGCGGCTCCAATACTGTCTATGCAGTCTTCCATGCGAGGCAATGGGTATGAGTCAGGGACTGTGACTGCATTTACTCTCCTAAAATCAGTACAAAAACGAGGAGAACCATCTGACTTTGGTGTCAGCAGACATGGAGAGCTCCAAGAGCTATGGCTAGGTATCGCCAAACCATTTCCAAGCAGGTACTGTACCTCGTTTTTCATTAATTCCCTCTTGAGTGGGGGGCACCGGTATGCGTGTTGCTTAATAGGGCACGCATCACCCACGTCAATGTCGTGCTTTAACACTGGGGTTTTAGACGGTACATCCCCAAACAGACTAGGGTGCGCTTGGATCAGATCTTTCACATCGTCTCTCTCGTCATGAGGAAGATAGGAGAGGTACGTGTCTAAGGCACCAAGAACCTCTGAGTTTGCAAGCCTGCCGCTCTGCTGACCTTCACTACCCTTCACCAAACCATCATCATGGTTTATGGGCACAGAAATGAGTGAGATGGAGCCCTCGCGATCGTCTTCCCTAGAGTGAAACAGTTTCAGCATGTTTATATGGCAGAGCCGTGTTTTACGCCTCCTATCCGGAGTGCGAACGATGTAGTCTGTGTCATTGACTTTGCTCTCTACCACATATGGTCCCACAAATTGGGCTGACAGAGACGGACCAGATGTGGGCACCAACACGAGTACCTGATCACCAGGTTTAAAAGAACGCTGCACTGCCTTCCGGTCATACTGCCGCTTCATTTTCCCTTGGGCTGCTGACAGAGACTTCTTAGCTATTGCACAAGCATGGTACAAACGTTCCCGACACTGCGTGACAAACTCAAGCACATTTGATTGCGGCTGCACATCAGACAAAAACTGTTCTTTCAGGGCTTTTAGTGGCCCTCTCACACTATGCCCAAAAACTAATTCAGCAGGGCTGAAACCAAGGGACTCCTGTTTTGCTTCACGAGCTGCAAACAGTAGGAATGGCAGTCCCTCATCCCAGTTCTTGTCAGTCACCAGACAATATTTTCGCATCATCAACTTTATGGTCTGGTGCCATCTTTCTAGTGCACCTTGTGACTGGGGATGGTAAGGGCTGGAAGGGATGTGTCTGATACCAAGTGATTGTAATGTCTGCTTGAACAGTTTTGACTGGAAATTGCTGCCTTGGTCGGTCTGAACAATTCTAGGCAGACCGAATGTTGAAAAGAATTTAAGTAGAGCCTTAATCACAGTGGGAGCGGTGATTTTTCGAAGTGGTATGGCTTCAGGAAAACGGGTTGTGGCACACATGATTGTCAAGAGGAACTGATTACCCGTTTTTGTTCTGGGTAGAGGACCCACACAGTCCACTAAAACACGCTCAAAAGGCTCCCCAACTACCGGGATGGGTTTAAGAGGAGCAGGTGGCACCGTCTGATTAGGTTTACCCACAATTTGGCAAACCTGGCATGTTTTGCAGAACTTGGCAACGTCTTTCTTCAGACCTGGCCAGAAAAAGTGCTGAAGAACGCGGTCATAGGATTTAGTAATACCTAAATGACCTGACCATGGGTGTTCATGCGCAAGCTGCAATATGCCACCCCGGTAATCCCTAGGAATGACTATTTGGCGAACCACCCCCCAACCCTCATCACCTCCTTCCTGCTGTAATGCAGGTCTTGAGACCCATTTTCTTAGCAGTAACCCATCCTCAAGATAAAACCTGTGTGCCTTTTTATTGTTTGCTAACTCGCTTACCTCTTTAAAACAGTTAGCGAGTGACTCATCCTTTTCCTGAGCCTGGCTCAAACACTCACGTGAGACCGGCAAAGGAAGAACCTCAGACAGAGTAGCCAGACCCTGTTCATCGAGCGCTGGTTTAGAAGGGCTAGCAGCTGGCTCTCTGTCCCCAGTTAGAACAGACCCAAGAACAGTCTCACTCAGGTTCACTTCCTCCAGCTTCCGAGCTTGCGACCTGGTAAGAACACTGACAGAAAACACATCAGGGTGGGATTTCAACAGCTCGTCCTCTTCCGGGATACAGCTGGGTTTATCCACCACCTCAGGAACAGGGAGTACTTTGTCCCCAGCAATATCATTTCCCATTATAAACTCAACACCCTGAATAGGAAATGAGTTTCTTACTGCAACCTTGAACAAACCAGAGGCTAACCTCGACTGCACATGAACACAATGTAATGGTGCAGGTATGTAGGCCATCCCAATACCTTGCACTATTGTACTAGCGTTACAAGATGACTCATCACTGACTGGCAAAACGTCGGCCAATAGAAATGACTGCGAGCCACCCGTGTCCCTCAGTATTCTCACGGGCTTTTGATCCCCAGGAAACCCTGTTAAGGAGACAAAACCATCGAAAATGAAGGGTTTAAAACACTTATCAGGTTCACTCATGGTCACATGGGAGGGGGAGCTCAGCGACTTGACTAGGCCAACCCCTTTGGCTTGTTTTAATTGCTGGGGCACTTGTTTACGTTTAAGAGCCAAACACTCAGAAACGATATGCCCCACTTTGTGACAGTAGAAACATTGTCTATCAGACTTGGAACCCAAGGAACCCCTAGGTTGTTGAGGCTTTGTGCCCTTTTCCAGTCGTTCATGATAGTGTGATTCGGATTTACCCACAAACACGCTTTTGTGCGTTAAAGCAAATTCTTCTGCCAGGACAGCTGCCTCCTGCAAAGTGGCCACTTTTTGTTCATTCAGGTACAGCACTGTACGATCAGGAACACAGTTTTTGAATTCCTCCAACAATACCAGTTCACGCAATGCGTTAAACTCTGACACTTTGCTTGCTTGACACCACCTATCAAATAGTGTCCCCTTTTCCCTTGCGAACTCAAGGAATGTTTGAGCAGCGGATTTCCTCAGGGTTCTGAAACGCTGCCTGTAGGCTTCAGGCACCAACTCATAGGCTCTGAGTATAGCGCTTTTGACATTGTCATACACAAGACTGTCCTCGATAGTGAGAGCTGCGCATACTTCCTGTGCCTTACCAATTAATTTGCACTGAAGCAAAAGGGACCAAACCTCCTTGGGCCAATGTAAAGCCATAGCAATGCGCTCAAACGCATTAAAATAGGCCTCCACCTCAGTCTCCCTGAATGGTGGAACTAGGGCAATGTTTTTGCCCACATCAAATGCCGGAGGTGCAGGAGCAGGGGGAGAATTATCTGAAGGATTGCTATTGTTGTCTTCATCCTTCACTGTAGGTGGAGCAGAAGGCTCAGGAGACAATTTGTTAGCTTGCAACTCCAGTTGACGCAACCTAATAGATGTCTCAGCTTCTAGCTCCCGACACTTTAACTTGAACTCAAGCTCATCCTTACGTTCCCTTTCTTTGGCCTCAAGTTCAAGACGAACTAAACGTACCTTTACGCGTGCACTAACACTGGGATTACTAGATTCGACAGAGAAGGGCTCAAACCGTGGAAGAGAGGTTGGTAGCTTTCCCTCACCTGGTTTGACCACCGTAGGTGTCCCCGCCCCCTCCTCAGCACAAACCTCAGGCTGACCAGAGGTTTCGAGGAGTGACGCGGCATCCCCCGAGTCCACCTCTAAGGGGAACACGCCTTTCCCAACCAACCCACTGACAACAAGAGTCTTTAACTCGCTCTTCTACATGGACTTGGCCACAAGGATTTCATAATGCGCGGCAACAGCACACAAATCCTCCTTCCGACATGCATCAAGCTGGTCCAATGCAGGCTTAGCTATAAAATCACCCAGGCTAAACTGCGCCATAACCCAAATAATCCCGGACGAGCCCCCACTTATGTTACGCCCCACTTAAGAACGAAGTGTCGACTGGAGTGAGGGGTAACACAAAGTGAAAGGGAACACATGAACTACTGGAGAAATAGATGTCAGTATACAAGATTTATTGCCTAAAACTACTACAGTAAAACAAGCACAGGGAAGCTCTTTTCTTCAGGGTCTCCAAGGCCAAAACAATAAACAAAACACCCCCCTTTAGCTAGAAATCAAAACCAAGTACTCACTAACCAAAACAAAATACAATGGCTGAGCTCCCTGTCTAACCAAACCAGGAGAAAACAGTTGAAACAAAAATGGCAGAGAACCCCTACCTGCTTCCACAATGACAAACTAATTAACACAATAAGGGTACACCTTTGCTTACAATAAAAGAAAGAAAAACCAAAGTTCACAGAGGGTAAGTTCTCACACACATACACACTAAGGCCCGCTGCCCAAAACTCCACAGCTCACAGCTCTGGCAAAAATGGGGAAAATGGCAGGAGGTGTGGCAGTTTAGGATGGCAGACTATATGCCGTGGCTGACGAGCTGGAACACACCTCAGCTGCGGCTCATGAGGCAGACCTGCAACACAAGAAAAGGAGACAAACAACTCCTCTACAGAGGGAGAGCCACTAGAGGTCAGCGACCGTAACACTTAAGTATAATCCATCAGATTCTCCTGTGTCTGTTAACTTGGCATTAAAAGTTTGGATTTAAAATCATAAAGCTAAACAGCAGCTCAGCTGACAGTAATTTGTTGTTTTTTAAATGTATGTTGTATGGCTGCACGGTTTCAGTTTCATTTTACGTTTTCCTGAAGATGGATTTTAGAGAATAACATAATTTAAACTACAAGTAAACCAAAACTTAAAATTGAAACAACAGTATAAAAGTATGTGAAAAACTCCACATCAGGTCCCAAAGTCAAATGAACACTGAGGCATCACTGAGAGTTAAACATTTCCCCACTTTGGACTGTGCCCTGAATATTTCTACCAGTCACAAAGAGGTGGTTATGAGAGGACATGAGTCTCTTTATAACCAGATTTACGTAGTTTAGTATGGCTCGTTATCCCTCCTGTTACTTCTTGTTCTTCCTCTTATTTCAGGTGGTCTTCTCTTGGGTCTTTCTATCAAAGGAGGGCATGATGCTTTCTGCCAGAGAGCAGCAGGTTCTGACTAGTTCTTACTTTTACACGTGTAAACAAATATCTGTACCAATCTGCACTCCTTACATTTTAAAAACAGGCTCGTTACTTTTACTTAAAACGTTTGGGGGAAGTTATTATTTTGTTACTGCTCCTCTTCGTTTGTTAATCACAAGAGGAAGTTGCATAAAAAGAGATGAAGAGTGTCAAAGTCAGGGGTTAAAAGTGGGACGGTGTTGGGTTTTTTCCACAACACTGGGATGACTGCAGGTGTCTGTAAGTTGCGGTACTTAAGGATCTAGCTAGCACTACTGAAGAGGAGTGTACATAAAGGGAGGGACTATTAGGTAATTTCAAATGCAATGTTTCTATCAGCTCGGCAAACATCAGCAAAATGTTTGTGTGCAGTTTGGTCCTCTGCTTATTTCACAGGGAGAGAAAAGAAAGACAGCTAACTTCACTCAGAGATGGAGAAAGCTGGGAATGAAATGAATTTTAGCTGATGGTGCTGAGATCCACTGACTGAATTCCACCTTCATAGCAACTTTATACCATCTAGAAAACAGACAGCATAAACAGGGTACTGTCAGTGTAGAGGATGGAAATCAGCCAGGACAACTCATGAAACATCTGGCCACATCTGCTTTAATTAAGTTATGTACATCCACAGAGAGCAGCCGGTCAGCTGATCACAGCCCGCACACTAAGATGATTTACTGGAGCTCACATTAAAGATGATTGTGAGTTATGAGTTATTTTCCCCACATTGAGCCATTACAAACAATTTCAGGGTTCCTCCACCTGCTGAATCCCACTTAACTGTTTAGAGGCAAAGTCATGAAATCATGTCGGCAACAGCAAATATACTTTTTATTTTCCTTCTTTTTCTTCAGATTCAAGCTGAGTATGATTAGAATGAAAAAAGTCAGACTACAGTTTGTATTCCTATCCAGTGAATTTTATCATTATGTTTATATAGCAAATGTTCAGTTAGCTTTGCACAAAAATAGAAACTTCCTCCAAAGAGCTACTTTTTACTTTCTTACTTGAGCACAGAAGCTGAATCAGTACTTTTACTGGAGTAGTTTTTAACACTAGTATTGGTATTACTACTTAAGTGCAGAATGTGTGTGCTTTTGCCAACTCTGCTGACTTATGTGGGAACAAAAGAGATGGCAAGACATTCATCCTGTCAGGAGAGTTACGCTCCATTTATGTCCCGTTATAACGTCCGTTCTCGGTGCTGCTATTCTTTGTTTGCTGCAATTGGCCATCAGCAGCATTGATTTGTAATGTGTGGATCTACGGACAGCTGCCAGTGCATTACTGTGAAACTGAAGCAAAAGATATTTCTCAGGATTTATTAGACTTACTGTTTTTTCTCTTTTTAGACGTCCTGTGGGAGACTCTGTCCTGTAGCTGAAATGTTTTAATGCGATGTTTAATTGACAGACACAGGATTTTACAAAAATGCTGACAGTTGCATTAAAACTGTCACATTCTTGTGCTGAAACAGAAAGCTGGGGTTCTTCATACGCTTCATGGTGGTTCATGCTCCAAAGGGGTGAAAAACTTCACTTTGCCAAAATAGAACTTACTGAATTTCAAACCAGTTACAGAATGATTGATTTTTGTATTGATTTTTGATAATATCCCCACCCTGCACAAAGGCCATGAAGTCCACAATCTCAGACACAAATACACAAAGATGCTTTTGACCATAAGATCAAGTTCAGGAGCTCTGCCCACAAAATCAAAACCCACTGATGATGTGAATGTGGCCCATGCGGTCTTCAAAGCCATGTGTGTGTATCTGGACCATTTGGACATTAAATACACATCAGTTTTAGATCCCTGGCTGTTACACAGAAACCAAACAGTTGAGTTCACAACAAGCCGAGCGTTAGCAGCCCAACAAAGAGCATTTCAGCAAAATGAAGGAACTGTGGAGTGCAAAAGCATAATTTACCTGTGGTCACAATTTAGGCGTCTATATTCTTTTGGTTTTAGTCTAACTTTAGTCGACTGAATATATAATGAGATTATAGTAGATTAAGTCTGAAGTCGACTCAGTTGACTAAAATCTAAAAGTGCAAAGGTTTTTTGTGTTTTTACCAGTGAAATTTGTTCCACACAGTTTACAAAGTTTATTATTTTTCTGATATCAAATCTGAAATCTGTTCATGTACCTACTCTTCCTTCCTCCCACTTGTGTTTTTATGAGGAAGTGGGAACATAAGCATAGATTTATATTTTCCAAAAAAATGAAATAAAAATTGTACAGATTTCAGGGCAGATCCAATGTGCACGTCTAACATTAATGCACTGGGAGATTCCTTCTGATTGGACCACTTCCAAACTTGTCCCACCTTTCATTTGTTCTGACTGAAACTAGTCTCTGTACAATATTTGATCCCATATTTATTCATGTGTGTTAATACATTTCATCAAGATTTTGTCCCCATGCATCAGTTTTTTGATCATCATGTTTTCATCAGGAAAAAAAAGGCTGAAAATCTACAATAAAATTTTTGGTCTGTGAAATTCACAGTGATGAAACATGAATTCTTCTTTGAGAGCTTCAAAGCATAATTCTGTGACATCCTTAGAAAATGTTGAAAAACTCACAAATTTCTGCTCTCAGACTATTTTTAGCACCTTTCCCCGGCTGAGCCATCCAACACCTGTGCAATCACATGATCCTCCTAAAGTACAAGGAAAATGAAATCATCTCTGACACATTCACCGAGTAATTCAGTGCCTGATAAGATGGTGTAAACAATAAACCTATTAATAAGAGCACTGAGAAGAAAAGCAATAAATTTAAATAAATAGTGTAAACATCCATCCATCCATCTTCATCCGCTTTATCCGAGGCCGGGTCGCGGGGGCAGCAGCCTAAGCAAAGAGGCCCAGACCTCCCTCTCCCCAGCCACCTCCTCCAGCTTATCCGGGGGAACACCAAGAAGTTCCCAGGCCAGCCGAGAGATATAATCTCTCCAGCATGTCCTGGGTCTGCCCCGGGGCCTTCTCCTGGTGGGACATGCCAGGAACACCTCACCCAGGAGGCGCCCAGGAGGCATCCTTGTCAGATGCCCAAACCACCTCAGCTGGCTCCTTTCGATGCGGAGGAGCAGCGGCTCTACTCTGAGCCCCTCCCGGATGGCCGAACTTCTCACCCTATCTCTAAGGGAGAGGCCAGCCACCCTTCGGAGGAAGCTCATTTCTGCCGCTTGTATCTGCGATCTCGTTCTTTTGGTCACTACCCACAGCTCGTGGCCATAGGTGAGGGTAGGGAAGTAGATCGACCGGTAACCATTTAATGTTTACACCATTTAGTGTAAACATTAAATGGTTAAAATATGTCAGTGCACTTGCCCTGATCAAGTAAAGTTCATTCTTTACGACTGACTTACACACAACACCTCCTGTGTGATACGACACAAAACTACCGATTTCAGTTCTGGATTCATTCGCTGGATTTTTCACTTAAAAAATCTAGCATTTTTCCCAGTAAGATTTGAACAGTCATCAGTTGTAAAACCTGCTAGTTTGTCACATTTTAGCTCAACCCCACCCAAGCATGCACTTACCTCTGTGAACAAATCAGTTGCATTTCCTACAAAACTGCAATAATCAGTAAACCAATTTCTGAGTTGTTTAGCAAAGAGTGTTTTGTGCCTGAAATGTGTGAAACTGCATTATATGTACTTAACTTACATTTGAATCCGAACTTTACTTGGTCTGAAGCAGGCCTGTCAAGGACAACCAAAGGCCAGATGTGAGGTGGTACAATTCTCTTGTAGCAGATTTAGTGCATATAGCTGAGGCATGAGTGCAAGGTAGCAGAATGGGCCTCACACATAACCATCCAATAATGTAATCTGTGTGTAAAGTGTTTCACAGTTGTACAGGAAAATGAACTCAGGTGGGCAATTGGCCAGATTTACAGAAAATGTCCAGAACTTTATGATTACACCTGAGTTTCTTTCTCAAGCATCAAAACTGGTTAATCGTCCTTTTTCCCTTGGTCATAATGAGCCTGTTGTGGCAGCTAAGCGGACTAACTGGTCCACATATATCCATGTGTTTGGCTTATATGTATACACAGCAATGAGTCTAGCCTACCTTATTTTTTGTCATTTGATAAATAAAAATATAATTTGTGCTTGTTGACATTGAATCATTTTCATTTTCTTTTGAGAAAAAAACAGAACCTCTTTGTATGCAGAAGGAAAAAAATGCAGATTATTACGTTAACAACAAAGGTTTTGGTGTCAAGACACGAGAAGTGCGACTATGCACTGACATTCATCAGGCAGCAACAATCTACAGGCTCACGTACACGCTATTTTCAGTTTCCTCTGGAGAGTCAGTGAATCTGTCAGCAGCATATTTATCCTCCTTCCTTCTCTGCATTTAGAGAAAAGTGGGAAATCTATTATTTAGAGTGAATGTACCATGTTCAACATTTTTCCAAAAATACAAAAACAAACAACAACAACAAAAAGCACAATAAGCTACAGCTCTGCATCGCACAGAGACTCCTGCTTCCATCAAACATAAAATGATGATGCACTACATCCTGGACGCTGTCTGGAGGGGATTCGGTTCAGCTTTCAGCCAGAGGGCCTTCATCACTGCAGTGCCATCGACTATGCTAGGAGTGCCTCTCTCAGTTTCAATTTCAGCCACCATTTTGGAAATCTCTTCAGCCCTCAGACTCCAAGAGATTATTCTCTTAAAGGGGATCATCACTCAAATTAAAAATTAATGTTTCCCCTGTGCTGGATGGCAGTGCCCTGAATATTGATGAACATGAATTCTATCCTCGGGCCAGGAACCGCATCAGACTCAGACCAGGGTGGAGTTAAAAGTACACCCACATTTAGTTTGTCTACACTTGTCATCATAAAATAAAATAAACCTCTGAATTATCCACGTTTAGCTGATGGTAATTTGTGTTTGTTTTGTTTTTAACTTTGATGTCCTGAATAGAAACGTGGGCTTAAAAAAAAAACACAAACAGGAACTATTTCATCATTATGATGTCATATAGTAGCTGAAGCTATGAGTACATATTTAAACTCACTGCTCTCTGTCTTGTCATCTTTGGCCTTCTTATCATGCTAATATCATTTAGCATGAAGGGAAAGTACATTTGTCTCTCTGTTACTTCTGGACGTCACGTCTACCTCCTAGAATGGTTTTAATTCTTTGTAGCATAGATTCAACAAGGTGTTTAAACAGTCTTCAGAGATTTTGATCCATCTGAGCAAAACGGAAAATAATACACACGAGATGGGAGACTATCACAATAAAACAGGAAGTAACACACATTCATACACACACTAATACTCAAACTTGACACTGGGCCATGGGATGAAAAGACATGGGGACGTGAAAGACTGGGGAAAAACACAGAGCGATGAACATGCGAACATAAAGGGTAAAAAACACAGAGACAAAACTACAAATGTATTAACTAAACAAGACAGGAGCCGTAGACAGCCACGGAGACAGAAAACAGGGAGAATAGACAGACGTGATTCATGACTGAAAGGATAACGAAGCACAGAGATCAGACTGTCCAGTCTGTCACGTAACGAAAGTTGTTCATGACTGAAAACAGCCCCGGGCTGAGTACAAACAGCGCACACACTTTGGTTACACAGACACAACACACCAGATCAATCAGGAATATTTCTTTAATAACTTTTCACATGACATAACTGCCACATGAAAGCATCAAGAGAAAGTTTTTAGCACCCGAAGAACACGGAGGCTCTGCATACCAGTAAAATTAAATACACATTCCTTTCTTCATTTTCCGCTGCTCTGGATATATCACAGCGGGCTTCTAACAGACAATCAACAAAAGCCCATAAAATGGCTCTAACATTCTTTAACTTCAGTGATTCAGAAGAATATTTTGGCTAGTTTTAAAATCTCTAAGGACAGGGCCCAAATGCTTAACCCTTGTGCTCCTTATCGCGAGCCGTGACGGCTCGTGTTTTTTTTTTTTTTTTTCTCTCAACCTCTGTCTCGCACTTTTTTCCCGCTTCACTCTGCACGCGAGCCTTGTGCTTTACGCTGGGCAGAGGGGGGAGGGGCGGTAGTTACACTCAGTAGCACAGGAACAGAGCCAGAAGGAGAGAGAGAGAAAGAGAGCCAGGGACAACAACTTCACATTAGAAAGGTATAGTAATCATCCACAACTATTTTCGGTTGCAGATGATAAAGGATTCAGAAAGTGCGGATTCATGCGGGCCCATATGACAGAGAATGTGCATGTTCTTTTTGTTTTCATATTATAATTTATATTTAATTGTGTTTTTCAGTGTTTTGTGTTGTTTTCACTTTAAATTTGTAAAAGGAAACAGCTGAAAATTTAAATAGTTAAAAGTTGAAATGTGAATAGTTGATTTTTGTATTATATGATTTATTTATTACATTTTATATGGCGTGAATAAATAAAAGTATATTTACAGTGGTCCCTAGAGACAAAGCACATACAAACTTCAAATCACGTACGAACTCTGAAGCATGTACAAACTCCAAAACACGTACAAACTCCAAAACACGTACAAACTCCAAAACACGTAAAAACACGTACAAACTCCAAAACACGTAAAAACTCCAAAACATGTAAAAACACGTACAAACTCCGAAGCACGTAAAAACTCAGAAGCACATAAAAACTCAAAACACGTACAAAACACATCAGAAGTGCTCCAGGATGCTGGGCGCAGTGTTGAGCTTTTGTTATCTTGTGGCTACACAATCCAGCAAGTACCAACGACCGGATTTGGTGTGTGATAGTAACAGGTAGATGAACTTTTTTTTTAATTATTTGAATATATTTGAGTGCCTGTGTATAAATACACAAACAATACACACATGCTTTCAATTGTGTAATTTAAGTGATCTAGTAGCTCTGCTTTGGAAGTTCAGTTCATGCTAGAAATGTGTTTTGGAGTTTGTACGTGTTTTGTCTCTAGGGGCCACCGCATATATATTTATATATAAACATATATAAATAAAACCACTTTTTTACGTTAGTAATTCCTTTTGTGCATAATTTTATATTATTGTGAATAATAAATTAATTAAAGCAACAAAACAACCTGAAGAGCCGGTTCGGAGCCGAAAGAGCCGGCTCTTTTTAGTGAGCCGAGCCGAAAGAGCCGGATCTCTAAAAAGAGCCGGAAATCCCATCACTATCGGGCAGCCCCAGACCCCGGGGGTCCCAGAGTACCCCACCCTCAGTAGAGACAGGTGAATGAAAATGAAAAAAAAAACAAAAAACAGAACGATCATTTGGGGTCGTCGAGTGCCCCAGAGCGATTCTAATGGGTTTCGTCAGGGGATCGGGAAAGAAAATGTAGCACTTGGGGGCCACGCACAGAAGCTCCTGCGGTAGCGTGGGGGTCATTGATACCCCAGTACATGAAAATGAAGCATAATCACAATAATGATAATAATGATAATAATAATAATAATAAGAAGAAGAAGAATACAACACACAGACGCTTCTGAGTTTTATTTTATTTTATTTGGAATTGCACTCACGATACAACTGAGGCAATCTGGAAGGCAAAATAAAAGTCAACAACGGGGTTGAATCAGCCTTTCAAGATAAACGAATCTCAGTAGATATGTCAAGAACAGGTTTACATGAAAAAAAAAGGTTTACATGAAAAAATATCAACAAACTGTCCGTGTTTCAGGCCCTTGGGTGCTGTACAGCGCCTCCTGTGGACGAACGTCATAGAGCCTGCCCGAAACTAGGAGAAAAATTGAAACGGGAGTGGCAGCCACAGAGGGAAATGAAGACCTATCCAGGCCATACCATTTAGGGACATGCGCAATAGTGGGGGTGCGTTTTTAAAACGCCCCCCCTCCCCCCCGGGACTGTATTTTTGATCACAATATCAACAAACTGTCCGTATTTCAGGCGCTCGGTGCTGTACAGCGCCTCCAGTGGCTGTGAAGACATGATAAAAATATCACCGTAGGATCCGTGCATTGAAAGAATCAGCCTTTCGTGACAAACGAATCTCAGCAATCTCCTTTGTAACACTCTGTGACCAGCCGCAGCTGGCCGATTTTCACCACATCCGCTCCCACCAGTTTGTCGTAGGCCTCGGTGATGGCGTCGAAGATTTTCCTCGCCGATTTCAGCTCATGCAACAGTGCGGTACTCATTGATCACTAGGTCAAGTAGGTGATACACCGCAGTTTTCACGGTATCGACGGGTAAAGAAGACGCCCAACCGTCAAGCTCGGCGTCTTGCCGCTCGCCCGCCGCCGCATCACACTCCGCGTCGGACAGTATCTCCCCCTCTTCCGAGGAACTGTCAGTTGTGCCGTCCGAGGAACGGTCCTCCTCGTCGCGACTTAGGGGTGCAGAGTCCATCTTTTTCTATTTTTTTTTGTTGTTTTATAGCGACTTCATAGAACAGCTACAGCATAGGCAAACATTCAGTGAGTAAGTAAGTAAGTAAGTACATAGACTGCATTGGAACTAGAAATCCTAGAAAACAAGTGAAATGAAACTAAGCCTTCATAGTTTAACAAGGAGAAACGGGGTGGGTTTAGCTAAGCGAACATTGACAGTGTACAATTTAACTGAGAATATCCAAGGGCTCTACCGAGCCCCATGAGAACATAAGATGTAAAGTACGCTCCTGCGCCAAATAATGATGGTAACATTTGAATCATTCCAGAAAAAAACCCCCATAAAACACTACGTTACACTGGGCTATTCTTTTGTTATCTCTGTATTGATGTTGACAGCAAGCAGTTTGTCCACATAAAGCGAGTACCACAAGCAGCACACAACCCTGGGATTGCACTTTACCTTTGTATCAATGTTGACAGCAAGTAGTTTGCCCACATAACGCCAGTAGCACAAGCAGCACACATCCCTGGATCTGGCCTTTGGTCCCCAACATTTTCAGTAAGCTAAGAAAAGAAGAAAGAAAAAAGAGGTGAAATTAAGACACATTCAAGGAAAGTATTTCAGATCAGATTAGCAAGTTAAACCACACTGAAAATACACGTTAAACCATGGCCCCAAACTGGTCGGTTGTCCCATGTGTTTCCCCCGTAGCTGCTCCGGGCGCACACACAATGAGCCCTGGTTTCGCGACGCAGGCGTAGCAACAACCTCCTTCTACTCCTCACTGCATCGTGTGTGTGTGTGTGTGTGTGTGTGTGGGGGAGGTACTGGGTTCCTCACAGACGGTGGTGTTCGCAAAACCCGCCCTCCCCAAAGCTAAGGGCTTGCCAGCGGGGCCCGCGAGAGCGAGGGTCCGAGGTCCAAATGGAGGGCTGTGTTCGCGTAACCTGCCCTCCGCAGACCTAAGCGTACGCTACCGAGGCGCTTGAGAACGATGTAGAGGGAGCAAGGATGAGGATGAGGAGGAGGCAAGGAGTGTCTGAAGTCCAAATGGAGGGCGGTGTTCACGTAATAGGCAGGCCACAGAGCTGCTCTTTCACTAGCGAGGCTCTTGAGAATGATGTAGAGGGAGTAAGGAGTACGAGGAGCAACGCAGAGCCCAAGGTCCAACTGGAGGGCGGTGTTCGTGTAATAGGAAGGCCAAACAGCTTCTCTTTCACTAGCGAGGCGCATGACAACGGTAGAGAAGGAGCAAGGAGGAAGAGGGGCAATGGGGAGCCCGAGGTCCTCACCGAACGGGGTGTTCGCGAAACCGGCCCTTCGCAGACCTAAGCGTACTCTAGCAAGAGCATAAACGGAGGGCGGTGTTCACGTACTAGGCAAGCCAAACAGCTGCGCTTTCACTAGCGAGGCACTTGAGAATGATGGAGAGAGAGCAAGGAGGACACGCAGGCACGGAAAGCCCGAGGTCCTTCCGGCAAAGCGCTCACCTGCGAGGAGCAAGAGAATGGAGAACAGAAGGAGGTCGCAGGTTGGGGAGGCAGGGAGAGTCCGAAGTCCTTACTTAGGCCGGTTTACACGAACACTGCCGAGAAGGAGACATTGATGATGATGATGATGATGTGAAGTTGAGAGTTGTTTGCTCCGGCGGGTCGGGGTCCCTCCAGACCCCAGTGTTTGCCATCGTAACTTACGAATGTGCATTGGGGTTGCGAATTACCCCATCGCGATTACAAAGGGGTCACAGTGTACCCACGGAGCAGAGAGCACCCCCGGTCCTCATGAAGGCCAGTTTACGCGTAACTTGGGGCCCATTCGGCTAAGCGCTCGCCTGCGAGGAGCAGGAGAACGGAGCAGAAGGAGCATGGAGAACTAGGAGGCTGTGAGAGTCCGAGGTCCTTACTTAGGCCGGTTTACGCGAACACTGCCGAGAAGGAGACGTTGATGATGATGATGATGATGTGAAGTTGAGAGTTGTTTGCTCCGGCGGGTCGGGGTCCCTCCAGACCCCAGTGTTTGCCATCGTAACTTATGAATGTGCATTGGGGTTGCGAATTACCCCATCGCGATTACAAAGGGGTCACAGTGTACCCACGGAGCAGAGAGCACCCCCGGTCCTCATGAAGGCCGGTTTATGCGTAACTTGGGGCCCATTCGGCTAAGCGCTCGCCTGCGAGGAGCAGGAGAACGGAGCAGAAGGAGCATGGAGAACTAGGAGGCTGTGAGAGTCCGAGGTCCTTACTTAGGCCGGTTTACGCGAACACTGCCGAGAAGGAGACGTTGATGATGATGATGATGATGTGAAGTTGAGAGTTGTTTCCTCCGGCGGTTCGGGTCCCCCCAGACCCCAGTGTTTGCCATTGTAACTTACGAATGTGCATTGGGGTTGCGAATTACCCCATCGCAATTACAAAGGGGTCACAGTGTACCCACGGAGCAGAGAACATCCCCGGTCCTCATGAAGGCCGGTTTACGCGTAACTTGGGGCCCGTCCGGTTAAGCCCTCCCCTGCGGGGAGGAGGAGAACCAAGGAGCAGGATGTAGGAGGACTGGGATGTTAGAGGCGTCCGAGGTCCTCATGGAGGCAAGTTTACGTGAACACTGCCCTCTGCAAAGCTAAGCGTCCGACAGCGAGGCACAGGAGAACCGATGAGAAGGAGGAAGGAGGACGGGGACTCAGGGAGAGTCCGAGGTCCTCACTTAGGCTGGTTTACGCGTAACCTTTGGCCCTTCCGGCTAAGCGCTTGCCTGCAAGGAGCTGGAGAACGGAACAGAAGGAGGTAGGAGGACTAGGAGGCAGGGAGAGTTTGAGGTCCCCGCTTAGGCCGGTTTACGGGTAACCCGGGGCCCATCCTGCTAAGCACTCGCCTTCGAGGAGCAGGAGAACAGAGCAGAAGGAGGTATGAGGACAAGGATGCAGGGGGAGTGCGAGGTCCTCATGGAGGCCGGTTTACGCGAACACTGCCCTCTGCAAAGCTAAGCGTCCGACAGTGAGGCACAGGAGAACCAAGGAGAAGGAGGAAGGAGGACTAGGAGGCAGGGAGTGTCCGAGGTCCTTACTTAGGCTGGTTTACGCGAACACTGCCAAGAAGGAGACGATGATGATGATGATGATCTGAAGTTGAGAGTTGTTTCCTCCGACTTTTCGGGGTCCCTCCAAACCCCAGTGTTTGTCATCGTAACTTATGAATGTGCATTGGGGTTGCGAAATACCCCATCGCCATTACTAAGGGGTCACAGTGTACCCACGGAGTAGAGAGCACCCCCATTCCTTGCGAAGGCCGGTTTACGCGTAACTTGGGGCCCACCCGGCTAAGCGCTTGCCTGCGAGGAGCAGGAGAATGGAGCAGAAGGAGGTAGGAAGGCGGCAAGGAGAGTCTGAGGCCCTCAAGGAGGGCGGTTTACGTGAACTCTGCCCTCTGTAAAGCCAAGCGTCCAACAGCGAGGCCCAGGAGAACTGAGGAGAGGGCCGGTTTACGTGAAGACTACCCTCTGTAAAGCTGAGCGTTTGCAAGCGCAGGGTAGAAGGACCAAGGAGAAGGAGGAAGGAGACGATGATGTTGATGATGATGTGAAGTTGAGAGTAGTTTGCTCCGGTGGCTCGGGGTCCCTCGAGACCCCAGTATTTGCCATCGTAACTTACGAATGTGGTGTGGGGTGGCGAAATACCCCTTCATGATCACTAAGGGGTCACAGAGTACCCACGGAGTGCCCGCGGTGCCCACTTAGGCCGGTTTACGCGTAACCCGGGGCCCATCCGGCTAAGTGCTCGCCTGCAGGGAGCAGGAGAACGGGGGAGAAGGAGGAAGGAGGTCGAGGAGGAACGGAGAGTCCGAGGTCCTCGCTGAGGCCGGTTTACGTGAACACTCTCGAGAAGGAGACGATGATGATGATGTGAAGTTGTTGCCGTGGCGCTTCGGGGTCCCTCCAGACCCCAAGGTTCGCCATCGTAACTTACGCGATCAATGGAGGGTTGCAGCCAATTAGGTGCCTTTGTCCGATTCTGTGACGAGACCCGCTATAGCCGGGGTCCGCCTGACCCCCATCTGCCCCCACCGCGAACCGGAGCCCTGTTTCGCGACGAGACCTGGGTCCGCGCTGCCGGGGTCTGCGTGACCCCCCCCCCCCCCTTCTTTTTTATTTTGGTCCAGGCCGCACAAGGGTTAAGGAATTATGCTAGGACAAGCTGAATGAACCTTGTCTTGTCCTCACCTCCTCTACAGCAGTATTCAGTTCATGCTTCCAGTGTCGCCAATCATTGACCTTCTTTCAGGAGGAAATGTCAACCGTGAGTTAAAAGGAAAAAAACATCACTTGTAACTTCTTGCTAAATGATCTTTCTCATAGCATATTTGAATAAAACAAAGCTAGCATACCATCAAAGAGCATCTTTACCTGTCACCGAAGACACCAGCCCAACTCTGTCTGCCGCTTCTAATATTCATTTAGCAGAGAGCACTGGCTGTTTTTGCCTCGCCGAGACATCTTCTGCCATTTGTTGGTGTTTTAAGGAAAAATATACATACCACACCAACACACACAGAAAGAGAGCGAGAGAACAATAAAAGAGAAGCAACACAGTCTGACCTTTGACACCTGTTCCATTAAAAAAAACACAGAAAAAAAAACACTGAAAAAGAACAAAACAACGAGAGAGAAAAGTGAAGGGAAGAGATGTAGAAATTTGCAGGGATAAAACAGAATAAAAATGTTGGGAAGAGAATAAGATGGAAGAGAAAAGAATAGACTAGAGCAGCAGGGAACAGAAACAGTGGCTCTTCTAAGAGCCTTTGGGTTCACGGGTAAGAGGATCAATAAGTGCAATAAGAATGTGTAAGGTGGCTGAAAAGAATTATAAAACCATCAAATACATGGAAAGAAAGCGACTGGACTTCTTTAAGTTTCCTGGAGTCGTTTCACGTCTCATCCGAGAAGCTTCTTCGAGAAGCTTAACAAAAACAGTTCTGATAAGCACATTTGCAAAAACATCGAGAAGCTCAGTGATTAATCTCATCTTTCTTTTTACCACAAAATGTGCAAAGTTCTTCATCCCACTTGAGCATACACAACTATGCATGGCTGGACTGGAGGTGATTGACCTTAATTGTCACAATCGAGAGCATCAATGGAATTCGGTTACCCATTCAGTGTAGAAGACCAATTTCCAGTAGGAGTAAGTCTTTAGGTTTCTAACCCTAAAACTTTTAAATACACTTTGTGTGTATTTTACAGCGAAGGTCCAATATCCCCTACTCCCACCGTCTATATGAAAATGGCTAATTTTCACAATTTTCACCTGGGTCCGCTGGAGACTGTTGACCTTCGCTTAACCGGAGATTTTCTCTCAGCTGAACACGGGATACGCACACACACGCACACGCATGAAACGTGTACACTGATACTTATACACACTATCACCCTCCCTCCCCCAAATCAAAAGCTGGAGGCGCGATCAAAGATTGCAGCGGTCCCAGACCAGCTGTACACACTGGAATATTCTCCCATGTTGCTTGTCTGTGTTATATTGTGTTATGGTGTGTTGATATCTCTGCATTCCACATTATCCTTTTGTGTTACACATTTCAAAGTTTTTTTCCCTTGCTACCTAGCCTGACCTGTCTCCCCAGTGTGATTTTTGTGTAATGTATGTACGGTCTGCAAGGTCTGTCATCTCGGTTGTGGGCAACTGTAACTGACAAATAAAGGCTTTCTCATCATCTCATCTCATCATCTTGTCTTCCTTCTCTCACCACCAATGAGTGAGTCCTGCAGCAGTCCCTCAGTGCTCGTCTCGGGATGTTGTCAGGACCTGGGGCTTTGCGTTTGTTGATCCTGGCAAGGGATCGCCACACACTGCAGCGACAACTGCCAGCATCTAAGCAAGACTCTCTCTGTTTCTCTCATCATGGTCACCTAAATGCACAGTAATGGTAGGTTTTGTAATAAGGTAGATCGCGCTAACATAATATGCACTGTTAGGTGATTATTTATCTGCCGCATTAATGGGAGAGGACGTGCAAACGTTACCGCAACTGCTGGTCGGGCCACGACCAAAATGGAGACCCCAGAGACCCAAACAAACGTTCACAAAACTTACAGGGGAGCAGAGTCCGAAGCACAGTGCAGGTGGCCGGCCTGGGGCCCGATAGCACAGGAGGCCAGGATGGGACAGTTCAAGAGGCCGTCCACGAAGAAGGCCGTGGCGGCGCGTAAAAAGTTCAGGAGGCCGTCCACGAAGGAGGCCATGGCGGCGCGTAAAGAGTTCAGGAGGCCGGCCACGAAGGAGGCCGTGGCGGCGACAACCTCGTTTAGGAGGGCGGCCACGACGGCGATGACGACTAGCCAGCAGCCTAGAAAACGGCCAATGAAGATGAGGTGCCAGACGCAGACCGGATGGTGGTGTGCCAACAGTGGAACCAGGCACAGACAAGGAGAAGGAAGAGGCTGGACCCACTGAAGCCAAACCAAGCGGGGCTGGAGCTGATGCAGCAAGCGATGATGCGGATGCCGAAGGAGCTGATGCAGCAGGCGATGATGCGGATGCCAAAGAAGCTGCTGCAGGCGATGATGCAGATGCCGAAGAAGCTGCTGCAGGCGATGATGCGGATGCCGAAGAAGCTGCTGCAGGCGATGATGCAGGCACAAAGGCTGGACCAGACGAGGAGGCAGACACGAAGGCTGGGCCAGACGAGGATGCAGGCATGAAGGCTGGACCAGACGAGGAGGCAGACACGAAGGCTGGACCAGACGAGGATGCAGACACGAAGGCTGGGCCAGACGAGGATGCAGGCACGAAGGCTGGACCAGACGAGGAGGCAGACACGAAGGCTGGACCAGACGAGGATGCAGACACGAAGGCTGGACCAGACGAGGATGCAGACACGAAGGCTGGGCCAGACGAGGATGCAGGCACGAAGGCTGGACCAGACGAGGATGCAGGCACGAAGGCTGGACCAGACGAGGATGCAGACACGAAGGCTGGACCAGGCGAGGGTGCAGGCACGAAAGCTGGACCAGGCGAGGATGAAGCCGGACCAGGCGAGGATGAAGCCGGGCCAGGCGAGGATGAAGCCGGACCAGGACCGGGCGAGGCTGAATCAGAATCAGAATCAGAATACTTTATTGATCCCTGGGGGAAATTATTTTTTGTTACAGTGCTCCATTTTAAACCAACATTAAGACAAGACAGACAATACACTAACTAAGAATAGTACAATATATACATATATATACATACATACATACATAAGACACTCATAAATAAATAGTTGGAAAAGAAACGTGTAGTTGTAGCAGCAAACAGTGTGTTAAGTGGATGCGTTGTACAGGGAGATGGCCACAGGCAGGAATGATTTCCTGTGTCGTTCAGTGGTGCTTTTCGGTAATCTCAGTCTCTCACTGAACGTGCTCCTGTGACTGACCAGCATGTCATGGAGTGGGTGGGAGGTGTTATCCAACATTGTCTTTATCTTGGACAGCATCCGCCTCTCCGACACCACCTTGAGGGAGTCCAGCTCCATCCCCACAACATTGCTGGCCTTACGGATTAGTTTATTAAGTCTGTTGGCATCTGCGACCCTCAGCCTGCTCCCCCAGCATGCAACAGCATAGAGGATCGCACTGGCCACAACAGACTCATAGAAAATCCTCAGCATTTTCTGGCAGATGTTGAAGGACCTCAGTCTCCTCAAAAAATAGAGACGACTCTGGCCCTTCCTGTAAAGTGCTGTGGTGTTTTTAGCCCAGTCCAGTTTATTGTCAATGTGTACTCCAAGGTATTTATAGTCCTCCACAATGTCAACACTGACCCCCTGAATTGAAACAGGGGTCAAGTGTTTCCTGGTCTTCCTGAAGTCCACGATCAGTTCCTTGGTCTTTGCCACGTTGAGCTGCAGATGATTCTGCTCACACCACGTGACAAAGGAGTCGACCACAGCCCGGTACTCTGTCTCATCATCCCTGCTGATGCATCCAACCACCGCAGAGTCATCAGAAAACTTCTGAAGATGGCATGTCTCTGTGCAGTGGCTGAAGCCGGACCAGAACCAGGCGAGGATGAAGCCGGACCAGGCGAGGATGAAGCCGGGCCAGGCGAGGATGAAGCCGGACCAGGACCAGGCGAGGATGAAGCTGGACCAGGCGAGGCTGAAGCTGGGCCAGGCGAGGCTGAAGCTGGACCAGGCGAGGATGAAGCCGGGCCAGGCGAGGATGAAGCTGGACCAGGACCAGTCGAGGATGAAGCCGGACCAGGCGAGGATGAAGCCGGGCCAGGCGAGGATGAAGCCGGGCCAGGCGAGGATGAAGCTTCAGGCTGAGGCGTGGCAGTAGCAGGTGGTAGCGCTGCAGGTGGTGGTACTGCAGGAGGCGGCGCTGCAGCCATAGGTGGTGAAGCAGGCCTCGGGCCTCAGGCCCCCCAGCCGGCGAAACAGGAGGCCGGACGGGCTCCTCGAGCCCCCCAGCCGGCGAAACAGTAGGCTGGACGGGCTCCTCGGACCCCCCAGGGAAAACAGCCGCAGAACCAGCGGGCACCGGGGCCCCTGGCACACACAAAACAAAACCAGCAGGCTCGCGGGCCTCTGGCACACGTGAAACAAAACCAGTAGGCACATGGGCCTCTGGCACACATAAGGAGGGCTGCAGCTGCGCAGAGCACTGACCCTGCTCAGGCAGTGACAGCCCGGTGCAGTTCACAGCTGGCATCTTGGCCTCCAGGGGTCCAGAGTAAGCTGAGGGCTGTAACCCAGCCTCTGGGGAAGCCAAGTCCAAGATCCAAAAGGAGAAACTCCCGCTCCCACGGACATAGCGAGCCTAGAAGCCACGGGAGACCTGTCACTAGACGCTGTAGCCGCCTCTCTATAGCGCGCTGGGACTGGCCACCCGGGTTTTCCAGCCACAGGTCGATGAGCTCCTGTGTGGCATCGACGAGATTTTCCCGTAGCTCCTTAGACGGATTAAGCGCTGCTGGGTCCATCTTGTGGTCGCGTTGTACTGTCACGGTCCGGGTCAGTGGCCGTGTGAGGAGTGGAAAGGAGGACTCAAATGCAGTACTTATTTAGACGTGAGGGCGATTTATTAACAATACCAAACATAAAGTGGAGATGGCAAAACAGAACTAAGGATGAACTAAACTGGGAGAAACTACACCAAGGAGTAGCAAACCTGAACATGAAGGGAGAACAGCAGGGAGAGCACGTAGGGGATTTCACAGAGTATGAACACAGACGACGCGACGAGGAGCGGAGGAAAACACACACTATAAGTACATAGAGAAACACTGGGAAATCACACACAGGTGGGGGACACAGCTGGACCTGATTAACCTGACGAGACAGGGGGACACTAACACCAGGGACCAATAGAGGGAGCACAAACCCAGAACCCAGTATCTAAAATCCCAAAACACAAACCATCCCAAAACAGCCACGAATAATAATGAAAGTAATAACAATAAAGAACACAAACACAAAGTCACTGAGTCATGGCCGCAGGACCATGACAGAAACGATCGAGAGCAGGGAGTGTCGTGTTGTCACCGACTGTTTTATTCACAGCACGTGTTCTCGTAACTTCACTGCTGTTGGAATACATTTAATATGTGCAGCTTGTTACTAAATCACTGAATGAAGTGCAAACTGCATCAGATCACGTGAGTGGGTGTGGATTAACTTTGCGATTCAGAAAACGTATCAAACTGTTGCATCATTCTAATCTGTTGCTAATTCTCTTTGACTGTGGAGGAGTAGCTACTAGAGCACAGAACACACACATGAAGAACAGCTGAAAGCATTTCCACGTGTGCTTTATCAGGCTGTGTAAGCTTTAATGTTTAAATTAAGCCCGATCCCCGGGCTCTCTGTCCTGGTCGTTGTGTCCTTGGGCAAGACACTTTACCCTACTTGCCTACTGGTGTTGGCCAGAGGGGCCGTGGCGCGATATGGCAGCCTCGCCTCTGTCAGTCTGCCCCAGGGCAGCTGTGGCTACAACCGTAGCTTGCCTCCACCAGTGTGTGAATGTGAGAGTGAATGAATAGTGGAATTGTAACGCGCTTTGGGTGCCTTGAAAAGCGCTATATAAATCCAATCCATTATTATTATTATTAAATGGATTCTAATTTGCAGCCGTCACCTTAGAGATAAATAGCATCACTGAAAGCATGACTTTTCAATAAAATAATTAACTGGAATTAAATGATTTACTGCTCTGTGCACAACATCACCAGAAAAGATTAATGAATTTATCATCTCTTGTCCTTATTACAACAGTTTTGTATGTTACTGGCATAGTTCTTTTGTTCTTTATAGAATTTTAATCACCATTTAATAACATCTCTAAAGTAGTTTAGCACGAATAGGAATCATTTTCTATGGAAGAAGAGTCACATGATCCGTGAAACACCCCTCTTAGGTCAGGTTGGTCACCCTTTCCATGTAAACGTGAAGGGAAACTCTGGGTTAACTTCCTGAGTTTATAACCAGCTTGTGACCGTTTATCCAGATCAACAGTGTCAGAAACACATCCTGAGTATGTTGAACGAGCTCCGTAGTAAATACTGAAGGTTAACTCTGGGTTGTTTGTCCTACGAAGGTGGTTCAATCACCATGGTAACCTGTGCTGTAGCCCTAACCTGCTCTGGAGATGGCTAGGTTCCAGATTACAGATCAACAGGTGTAAAATCACAGACTGCTGACTAATCAGTTTTTATGGGGCGCCGTTTGTAAACTGAAACATGCTTAACAGCAACATTTTTCCACATTAACCTCAAAATCTTACAAAAACATGTTTTTTCGAGTCTTTAGTGCCGGAGGTTTTTGTAAAGCTTTTATTTTGGTATTTCCATTGACCGTACAATAAATTTGCATGTTAGCTAAATATTTAGTTTCCCATAACATCTAGATTTAACATCTAGATTTAGCATTTAAAATTGTGTTTTAAATATAAAAAGTTACAAATATTTTAGTAAATGTTGTAAAAAGTGACCAGTAAAATAGCATCACCATTTCTGGATCCCTCAGACCTCTGAGAGAGAGTCACGTGCTTCAGTTGTGCTTAATTTCTTTGCGTTTCCCTGATGAGTATCAGTAGTAAATATCAATTTTTATATGTTACTCTATAATTGATTTTTGTTACAACTATTTTATTTTATTATCTATGAATATATCATCCTAAAACAGAACACCTACACTCTACTTTCTGACCTCATATCAAGTTTTGAGCACAGATTAAGTCTTTGTTTGAACTGTTTTTATATTTGTTATACTTGGTCCTAATCTTCTGGAACTGCAGCTGCTCAAACACCGGACACGCATAAAGAACACTTGTTCCATCTTTCAAATTAATTTGACTTGACCAAGAAACTAAAGCAATTTCCTCATCTTATTTATTAGGATGTGTGACGGTAAGTTTTAATGTTTAAGTGGATGCAGTTTAAAGTTTCATCTTAGAGATAAACAGCAGCACTGAGCATGGACTCGGCTACAAAATAATTGTCTGGAATAAAAATGCTACCGTAATTTTACTGCTCTGTGCACTAAATCACCAGATTAACAATCATCTCTCACAGTGTTGGTGTTACTGTTATATTCTGTTATGTTTCTTTTATCATAGATTTTTAATCACCATTTGATAGCATGTCTGGTGCAGATGTCACAGTAATCGTGTTCAGGGGACGTGTCATATGATACGTAACCTGCTTCTAGGTTGGCCAGAAGCTTTTTTGTAGTTTTGCTGTAGAGAAAATCCAGAATTAATCCTTTAGTTACCTGGATGAGATGAACTCCTGCATTGTTTTTCAGGCCTCAGCACATTGGATATCCAGTGTGGATGGGCTTTGGCAGACCTCATGTTCAGAAAACTTTGCATTTTTCTATTTTTGCAAGGAAGCAGCTATCAGGAGTAATTACATAGAAACATGTTAAGTGGGGTTGTTTGATTCTTAGGGGTTTTCTCTGCTATTGGGGACTCTTTAACTTTGACCTATATAAATAAAATGTAATGAAATTATGTAAAAAAGTAAAATAAGTCCAGTGGGATACATACCATGTTCCCCTTGAGACACACTCCTGCATGCTGGGTTATCTTTTCCACCAAGAGAGGCACAGCTGCTGTCTAAGTTGTGAATAAATTTATACCATCCCAAGATAGTTTCCACTTCAAGAGCTCTGCAACAGAATCTCCATCCAGCCAAAAACCATCTCTGACACCGCTTCCCATGGAGTATTCGCCATCCTGTGAGGCAGTACGCACAAACCTCTTGTTTGTCTTGAGTAAAACGAAAAGAACAAAGCTAAGGAGAAAGGAGAGCTTGTCCGTGTTATTATCAATGTTCTCTGTAACTGGAAAACAAAGCTGAGAGAGGCTGGCAGGCAGATTGTGAAGCAGTAGCCATGCTCTTTCTGAGGCAGAACTCAATGGAACTGTTAGTCATTGGAACATGATGTGACTTTGTGTTTATACAGTTAGAAAATAGAGTCAGAAGTGGGAAGGTTTGGGGGACAAGCCTGCACATTCAGATTGTTATGGGTGTGTTGAGTGGAAGCCTGCTATCCGGTTGTTCAGTGATGACGCGACGAATCCTACTTCCGGGTCTAAAGTATTCTGCGTTTAATATGGCTTTTGTGTTGTTAACATGTTTAATGTTATGTATTTTCTTCTATTTGATCTCAAAAAGCTCCTAAAACAGTCAGCGACCACTGTTGACCTCCCTCGGCTTTTATTACCACTAATCATTTATTTAAGCTCAGTTTTTAAAACCTTACGATGTAACTACAGCCCAGCCCATGCAGCAGTATATGAATGACTAACCTCGTATTGTGGATGGATTATCTCAGTTGTTCTCCTGGCTGAAGTTTGGTCCTTTTACAGCATCCTGCCATGCGATTACATTTGTTCCTGACCACCGAGAACACTCACGTTAACTTTTATCGAGTGGAAAAAAAGTTAGCTTGTTTATATTATGCTAACATAGCTGTGTCGCTAGCGGTCACGTAGCACATCATTATATACCAGCTAGCCCAACTTCAGTAACCCTACAAACGTCACTGCTGTTTAGTTTTCTGTCTTCATTTATGCTGGAAGTGATAGGAGAGCTGTACGTTTGAATTTGTTTCCAAAACCCCGCAGTCAGGACATGCTATATTGTATTTAGATAGAAGCTAGCGAGCTAACTCCCTGCTAACTTCTAACTCCGTTAAATGTCATAAATTCCGTTTTCATGGATGCCTGGATGTTAAACTCAATTGTTACACCTGGTAGAGGAGAAGGCTGATCATTTTATTAAAGATGAAAGACTTTAGACAGTTTTTCAACTCTCAGTAATGCCATAGTGATCGTTTGATATATGGACCTGCAGCGGAGTTTAGACCCAGACACGGCTAGTGACGTCAGACTGAACAACCGGATAGAGGACACAGTGGCAGAACATAGACAAGATGAGTTAAAAAAATTCCTGCAGCATGGATCATCATGTTTGAAAATTGGTGGTTGAAACATTGTATCCATCGTGCAACTACAGACAAGAACTGCTGTAAACAAACCCATATGGAAAAGATATATATAAATCTTATAAAGTTTGTATATGTCTTGTATGAAACTTGTATGAAAAGAATACAAGAGTGAAAACACATATAAGATCCCTTGAAAAATTATATAATGAAACTTGTATGTTTTGGATACTTACTAAAAAAATATATGAAAGTAATGAGAAAGTGGCCACTTTCATGAGTAAATCACATATGTTTTTACTATTTCTTTTCCATATGGGAAACAGTGGCTGAGCAGCTCTTCCTGTTTGAAGCAGAACACCTTTTTGATCACACACAGAACCTCTTTGGCTTTCCAACATCCCTAAAAGGCGATCAGAAGACAAAAAGAAAAAGCCATCCAAGAGCTTGTGCTGGTAGCGCCATGTTTCCACCAACTCTTTTATTTACAGCATGTTTTAAATGTATTATAGAGTCTCTGGTGGGGGAATGTGTTTTATATGTGCAGCTTGTTAATCTGAATACCTTACTAAAACCCCTGAAGTCCAAACTATGTATCTCATTGTCACAGGAATGTACGTGTATTAATCTGGTGATTTACAAAATGTATAAAATGTTTAGACTTGATTCTGAGCTGCTGGATTTGTAGCTACTAGAGCACAGAGCCCACCACAATGACACCTCAATAAATATAATTAATTTAATTTTTGATCCGTTTATATTTTATCTGTCCACTAAATCACCAGATAGACGATTATAGGTTGGAGTAGGTTTCATAGGGATGGAAGAAAATCCATACGATCCGTGAAATGTCTTTTTTCAATCGGTTAGATGTCGCCAAACCCACTCATTTAATTTGAACGTGCAGGGGAAAACTTGGGTTTACTTGGGTTTACTTAGTGACTTGATAACCAGCTATGTGTGACCGTTTCTCCTGATCACCAACAGGTATGTGAATCCAGATACTGAAAAGATGCCCTGGGTGTGCTGAAGGAGCCCCCCAGCGTTAGTTCAAATGAGACAACCCTGACTTATGCTGCCAGGCTGAGGAGGCGGACTGGCAGTTTAGTAATAAGCTAAAGCCTATGAAAAGCTTTTAATTCAGTTGAAGGCCATTAAAAAGTGATGCGAAATTCCTAATTTTCCAGATCCATTTGTAATAGAACGTAGATACACATAAATTCATCCTCAAAAAATGCATGTGTGTGGGATGAAGACGATGATGAGGTGGTGATTTTTCTTTATTGGGTTTTTTTAAACAAGAAAAGGAAGAAAATTAGATTTCAAGTTCAACCAACACCCAAGAGAAATTCATGGTTTGATCCAGGAAGTGAAGCTGTGTCACAAACAATTTTGCAAATGCTTCTGGATGTCAGTGGGGCAAGCACTCAGATCTCATGTTGACAGATCTGGGAACACATCTGAGGAAGCAGAGAAATAATTTCAGGGACTGACCTGGAGCCGTGCCTAGCTGTGTGTCAAAAGCATGGTCTGATTGGTCAGATCTGTTTATTCATATCCCAAAAATTTGTAAAATCCAGGTTGGGTCGGAAAAAGAATTGTGGCAAATTCATCCAGTGAAAATACGCAGTTGGTGTGAATGCATAGCTGGACTGGCCATCGGGCATACCGCCATGCCCGGTATGCCCGATGGTGATTTTTTTTGTTTATGGGCCGATGATGTTTTTTTTTTTTTTGTAACGGTATAAACAATGAAAGGAGGTGGATTGTCCAGATGCAGGTCGATGTGTAAAAATAACTCAGTTGCTTGGTGGTGGCTATGGCGGAGCTTCCACAGAGGCCAGCAGGTGGATGAGGGAGAGGGGAGGCAGGGGGGAGGAGAGACCCCCTGCCTGAAGTTCAGGTGAACTGAACTTCAGGTAAGAAGTTATGACCTGCAGTCATATCTGGGTCAGATATAAACCAAGTTTAGATGGAGTTTATTTTCGTTGTGCTGACTTTTTACCCTCAGTTACAATAACTCGTACTGCGTACTAGCTAGCATGAGAGAGTTTCTATACAGCTGGGTGGGTGCTATGATGTTACTGATGTTGAACTTTATTTTATTCATAAGGTTTGTTAGTAGAGTTGCCAACTGTCCCGTAAAAAATCGTCCTGCACTCAGAGAAAATATTATGCGTTTCGTATTGAGCTGAAAAGGAACGCAATTCATCCCGTACTTCAGCTACAATGGAAAAAGACACAAAGCTGGATTTATTCTGTGTGTTTATGCTGCACAGTGATCAATAATCAGCTGATGGGCTTTTCTCTCTTGTTTGTTTATCGCCCACTTTGCGCCAGAAAGAGGAAACCAGTGGATGTCGCGCTAAACAACAGCAGCACGTTTAAGCTTGAACAGCTGTTTTTAGAATTTGTTTAATATTAATTTCTAGTATCAGCTGATGTTTGCTGGAGCCACAGCTGTAAAGCTGCTGGTCATGATATCGGTTTGGATATGTGGTGAGAGGGAAACATGAAGATGAAACCAGGAGATGTCCTTACTGAATCATCAGAGCTGAACAGGTGATGGAGAAACAGGTTCACCTTTTAGGTGACATGAATGAGTTGAAGGGAAGTTATGAACTGTTTCTGAGAGACAAATAACACCAGGAGACCTTTAACAGTATTTCTGGAAAATCATCTTCTGTCATATTTCTTAATTTCTGGGATACGTGATTTCTTCACTTAATCAGGAGGGATGCAGGCGGTTAGTTATTATTGTAAGTCTTTGATTTAATTATAGATTTTAGTTATTGGTGCTGGGGAATTGTTCTTCCCCAACTCTACTCGCAGACAAGCATACTGAAGGATATAAATGGATTATTCTGGGAAAAAGATTCCTTGGTGCTTGTATGTTGGAAAGTGGATGGAGTTAAGATATAACCAGAATTTAGGGTTATGCCAAATTGGGGAGTATTTATATGATGAAAGTGATGAATTTACTTTTGTTTGATTTCCACATTTAAGGGTTTTTTCGGTTTCACTTTAGTCTGCATGTTACTGTGTATTTTTCATTCATTTTATGACTTATTTAACCAAAATCTCTTTTCAGCTTTCCAAACAGTTTTCCAAAGAATGAATCCAGAACGAGGATCAAAGGCTCAGATGAAAGGAATGAGGCAGCTACACATTTTACAAAGAATGCTAAAGTGCCTGTTTGAACTCAAGAGCTTTGAAAATCCCTGGAAAATTTGAAACCGAAAGAATCAAAATGGAACTTTGTGGGACGCTTTCAGCTGATTCTTCACAATAGCAAATGTCTCTCAGCACCTTTATGAAGGCACAGAGAGGGTGCAGTCACATGCACATGGACCCCTGACCCTCACTTTCATCCTTGCTTTTCCCTTAACATCTACATTATTTATTATGTATCTGCATCATTTTTTATGTAGAGAACAAAAATGCAGCAAGTGAAGTTTAAAACTACCAGTTTTGTGTTCATATAAAACTTCAGTGAGCGAACAAGAATAAAATGTTCATGATTAAAAACAGCATTTGTATCACAGCTGTGGTTTCATAATGAAGCAGTTGAACCTTTTCACACCAAGTTATTAAGGTTATTTTCACCAGGACATTGAGTTCATTATGTAAACCTGGTCTGTTGCATAGGCTGGTGCAGGGTTTAAAATCTGACCTTTCAAAAACATATTAATCTTCTGTTAACACTAACAGTGTATAAATCATGCAGCTCTGTTGTGTTGAAACCCAACAGGCTCGTATTTCATGCCCTTTTCCTAAAACGGTTTGATTCGTCATATACTGAATTTTGGGGTGAGCGAAAGCTGAAAAGGACATCACTTTATCCCCATAGATATGTATTTAATACAACAATACTGGACTGTAATTGTTTAAAAGCATAACAAAATCATTGAAATGGTCCAAAAGGCACCAACACAATAAACTGTGTTGAAAGGTTATGAAATATCAGAGATGAAACCAAGCGTACAAGGATTAGCTACATTTCCTGCAGTGCGACAAGGTTCATGTAAAGCAGCTACACCACTTAGAGGTCCAAGCCTTACACTAATTTATTAAGAGAAAGAAAACACCCAGTTGTTATGAACAAGAACATTAGTTTTGGTAGCAAAAACTGTTTTCCTTACCAGATATGTTATTAAAAATATTCTGACATGACTGAAGTTGGAAGGCCAAGTGGAAGTCACTCTGCTTTGGCTTCAGCTGTGGGTGTTGTTACCTGGTTTTAAGCTTAACCACACCCAGAGTAACATCACCGTGTAAACCCTGCATGGCACTTTAACATAACTCTAGCAAAGGTGAACTGAAGGATGTACCAAAAGAAGAGTTTGTTCTTTAGATGCATTTTAATGAATTAATAATTGATTGCATTTATATAGCGCTTTTTGTGGCCCTCAAAGCGCTTTACAATTCCACTATTCATTCACTCACTGGTGGAGGCAAGCTACAGTTGTAGCCACAGCTCCCCTGGGGCAGACTGACAGAGACAGGGCTGCCATATTGCGCCATTGGCCCCTCTGGCTATCACCAGTAGGCGGTAGGTGGAGTGTCTTGCACAACGACCAAGACTCGAACCGGCAACCTTCCGGTTGCAAGACAAACTGCCAACTCTTTGAGCCACCATTATTAAAAGCAATCAAAAATGGTCACTTTTAAAACATCTAAATTCTAAATCTAGTCCTCCAGCCTAATGAACACCCACTCTCATTCTCCACAACAGTCACAAATCCTATGAGATGTTTGTTTTTGCTGCATTCTTCCAAATTCATGTGCTGAATATTATATTGCCATGCTTGGTTGTACAGAAATAAAGAGCGTTATGTTTTTCACCTCTACACAAATCTGGCAACAAACACCATTTCACAAACTACAGGCCTGTCTCTTAAAAATTCTTAAAAAACTGTTTAACAAACTGTTTAACAACCAACTGGAAAAATGTATAGATAAACATAAACAACTCACCGAGAGTCAGTACGGATTCAGATCAAGCAGATCAACATCATTGGCACTATTAGATTCAATAGAATACATCACAAATACCACAGATAAAAAGCAATATGTGGCTGGGTTATTCAGAGACTTGACAAAGGCATTTGACACTATAGATCAGGATATATTGATAAATAAACTGGAACGTTATGTGTCAGAGGGATAGCTTTAGATTGGGTCTTGAGTTCTTTAAATGACAGGAAGCAGTTTGTGAAATTAAATGGTGGTTGCTCCTTATGTATGGACATTGCTTGTGGTGTACCCCAAGGGCCAGTTTGGGTCCAAAATTCTTCAACATTAACGACATCTGTAAAGTGTCCAAAATATTACAAATGGTTCTCTTTGCTGATGATACAAACATTTTTTGCTCTGGTGATGATCTGCAGAATTTATTGGAGGATATGAAATAAGTAAAGTGAAGTTCTGGCTAAATAAAAAAAAAAAAATTAAATTTTCATAAATCTAAACTTATGTTATTTGGAAATAGTAGTTTAAATACAAATGCAAAGATTCAAATAAAAGGTGTTGATATTGAAAGAGTCAGTGAAAATAAATTTCTGGAGGTAATAATAGATGAAAAACTTAACTGAGAGCTCACGTAAGATATATTAATTCCAAAGAATCACGAAGCATTACAATACTAAACAAGGCAAAACAGGTATTCAACAGAACATCACTTCATATTGCCTATGTTCACTGGTTTCACCATGCTTAAGCTAATGTGCAGAGGTCTTTAAAACCACATTACATTCACTTTTTACTCTTCCAAACAAAATAAAGAGCAGTTCGAATCGTCCACAGTGCAGGTTACAGGGACATACAAACTCATTATTTTTGAAGTCTGAAATATTGAAAATTGCTGATCTTGTAAAACTCCAAACAGCACAAATTTTATTCAAAGCAAAAAATAAAGCACTGCCAGGTAATATTCTGAGTATGTTTTTTTTAAAAGAAGTAAGTTATAATTTAAGGGGTTTTTGGGTACGTACTACAACAAAAAGCTTTTGTGTTTCTGTGCTTGGACTAAAAAACTGTGGAACAGTTTGAATATGGAATTAAAGCAACGTCCCAACATAAAACAGTTCAAAAAGAGTTATAAAAATATGATCTTCTAGAAACTATAAAGACATGGAAAATATTGAAATTAAGTGAATGTCTTCATTTAAAAAATGTCATGATGTGATATTATACTATATAGTATATATTATATCAGAAATCTGTTCACTATTTTTATTACAGATTATATCAGGAAGCTGGCTAAATATTAACTGATAACTTATGGCAAGCGAGTGGGATTAAATAAGTGTGTACTTCTTCCCAACATGGAAATGAATCAAAACAGTAGCAATATTGAAATGTATTGACTTTTGTATAGTATTTTTATTTCTCTCTTATTTTCTTTACTAAATGTACCTGCATATTGTTTACATGTTTGAAATAAATAAATTAACAAATAAACAAAACAAACCTGTGCACACGTTCTCTCCTTGTGACGGCGTGGTTTCATATCAGTGTTTTGCATTAAAGCACCGAGCCAAACGGCACACAGTTTTCCCCATATAAGAAACTGTTTCAGAGCAATGTTTTGTAACAGACTTTGACAGAGTTAGAAGTCTTGTTAGTAATTTGAGCTGCTTTTCTCTCATTGTTTTTTTCCCCTTTGGAAAGATGTGTTCATTTTTCAACTGCTCAAAATGATGTTGTATTCTCCGAGTTCTGCCTCTGGGTTTTCTGTTGCCATTAGCATTCAGATTGTCTCTTCTTCAGTCATGTTTTTGATTATTCCCAATAAAATTATATTTTTATCCCATCTTCAGTTAACCACCCTGCATGCTCATTATCAGCTGCTTTCTGTCTCATACCTATTAGATATGATAGCCAGTGGAATATTGCATGTCTAACCTCTGTTTTAATTAAAGGTTTGTATATTTCATTGTAAAATGTGAACACAGATGTAAAAGTAGAAAGACCAGAATATGGATTTGACTTGGAAACATTAATTAGCTGGAATTCACGTTGGCCATGTAATGATGCAGGAATCCATTCATGGTTCAAAAGAAACTGCACTTCACTCCGCGTGTGATTTGCCGGGGAGTATGAAGATTATTTCCCCCTCCTGCCTGCATATTCCTCCCTCTGATGAATGGTGTCATTTATGCCAAATACATAAATGACACCATAGAGGCTGGGGTCCATCACACCAGACATGACCCCAGGTGCAGGCTGTGTAAAGATGCCCCTGAGACAGTCCAGCACATAACAGTAGGTAGTGCAAGATGCCAGCAGGCAAGGCATACATGGAACGCCATAACCACGTGGCCGGCATAGTGTACAGGAACATCTGTGCCGAGTATAACCTGGAAGTCCCGAGGTCAAAATGGGAGAAGCCCCCAAGGGTGGTGGAGAATGACCGAGCTAAGATCCTGTGGGACTTCCAGATACAGACGGACAAAATGGTGATGGCTAGTGCTGGACATAGTGGTGGTAGACAAACAGAAGAAGACGGCCGTAGTGATCAATGTAGCGGTTCCGAATGACAGCAATATCAGGAAGAAGCAACACGAGAAGCATGAGAAGTACCAAGGGCTCAGAGAAGAGCTGGAGAGGATGTGGAGGGTGACGGTAACAGTGGTAATCAGAGCAAACAACAGTGCCACTTATCGCAGCATGTAACAATAGGCTCTGAAATGAGAGTCCCATTTAGGTTTGCATGGCATTTATTAGTTTGATCAAGAATTTATGAAGGAAAACAGAAACCTTTGTTTTTTTAATCTCATCCCCCGACGGTATTTTTACACTAAGAACTTTAGCAAATACTAAAGAGAGATCTGTAGAGGAAGATCTTAGGATGCTCATGATTTTTAAAACAAATATAGACAAACAAATAAAAGCTGGAGGAGTGGTTTTTACTTTTGTGACATTTCTTATGTGAGTAGTGCTGTAGTGAGGAAAATTCCCACAAACTATGGTCACTTTATCTGCTGCTACACTGATAAGAAAGTCAGTAAAGCAACTAATGAGCTGATTCATTTTGAATATTATTATCTGACTGATGAATCTGAATCTCCTCCTTCAGTCTGTCTGTCTCTGTGACTGGTTGAGACCTGTCACATATGTGCAGATTAAATGCTTTTCACTCAGATAGATGGTAGAATGAGATTTTATGGCACCATGTGAAATGTCACTTTACACACTTACAACCTTTTTCAGGTACGGCCCTACTTGAAATGGGCTTAAAGTTGTTTTTCATGTGGATTATTTGATTTGAATTGGCTCTGTTGGTATAGGTAACATCTAAAACGTGCATGATAGGGGTCCATGAGGGCCAGAATTTGACATCCCTGACTTCTAGTCAAGGTCATACATCAGGAAAGTTGTTGTTTGTGACATAAGTTTTTGCTTTATTACTTCAGGGCCAACCAGTAGAGATAAAAGAAGAGAAAGAATGAAAAGATCTCAAAATATTGAGAATTTCTTTCTTAAGAAGGCTAAAATACACCCAGAAGCAGAGAGCAATGTCAGGGAAAGGTGGACTGAGCAGCAGTCATCATTGTCAGCTGTGAGTTCTACAAATGAAGGTATGTGTGAGAAGGAAAATGCAAGGAAGGGATGTTTATATTGTCAAGTGTTCAACCGATCCTAATATTTGGGGATAAATAATTAACTAAACATATATGTATTGTGGCACATAATTGGAAAGTAAAACAAAATCCTGCTTTAAATAACAGTTTTTTTATTTAATGATCCACCTATTCTAAATCACTGATAATATCTGATGAAGCATAGAGTAGGTACTTGAGTAAATGTTCTCTTTTAAAACATAAATATTTTGCAACTCCAAGTGCTGCTGTTTACAAATGCTTTTGTACTTCTTGTCTTCCTAACATGTAACACACTCCTATTAGAAGTTCAAGAGGTTTATTTTTGCACAATTTATACTGAAGAAATTATCAAAAGAAGGTATAGAAAGTATTTACTTGCTTTCAGGTTTCATTCAAATGTTAAGTCTTTTCATTTGTTTCCCCACTTTTTCCCGTTTCAAAATCAAACACCAGTTTGTGAGAAGATTATCTTCCTTTTTTAATAGGCAGATAAAGTTTTGCATTGCCATTGGCTAATTTGCCAATTGTATGTGTATAGGAATTTTTATTTTATTTATTTTTTATTTATGTATTAATCACATTATTTTATTGTATAATGCCTTGGTGCCACTGGATTTAAACAGCAAGGGAGTGTGAACCTTAAGGTGTGAAACAGCCGTGTACTGCCTTTTGTTCCTGGAGAAGGTATTTAACTGAGAGCCATGCTGGGCTCAGGGAGACTCTGCTGACTGTCTGTCCCGCGGACATGCAGGCTCTCCACAAGCTTGGTTGTCTGTTCTTTGTGTGTTTTGATTAAAGAATGTTAGCTACCGCTCACCGCTCGTCTGCAGGCTTTATTTAAATGGAAAACTTCCACAACATATGTTAAAAATGTTCATATTTTAATATTCAAAAATGTTTTTTCCCAAAACAGATCTGCACTATATGTCAGTAAAAATACTATGCAAATATTGCTGTCCTTGAGTACTGAATAAACACTGACAAAGCACTGATTGTATCTCTTATACTTTATCAACACAGTACCTAAAAACTTTGCTCTGTAGTGTTTAAAATCTCATTCTAATAAGAGCTAAAAGTGCATTCTGTTATTAGGTTTATAGGGTTATTGAATTATGTTTAACGGTTGGTAGAATTCCTTTTTCTAACATCATCTGCCAATTACATCTGCCACCCTTCTCCAAATCTGTGCCCCTACCTGGCCCCCCCAACAAAAAATTTCTAGACACACCACTGTATAAACAACGGTAGACTTGTGCGTAAAAGGCAAGCGAATAATGCAGAAAACAAAGATTTTCAGAGAGAGAGAGAGCTCTCCATGAAGTGTGATTTTATCCTGGTGGAAGCAAAACAGCAAAAGTCAGAGGGAATTCATGACGATGTTTATGTGAAGCGTAGTTTGGATCTTCTTTTGCTGCTGGTTCGGTCAATATTGTTTGGAGAGAGATCAAACTAACAGCTTCAGAATCAGAGAAAAAAGGGCGTAAACACAAAGCGCGGACCTGCCGAAACATCGGAATCAGCAAGCTGTCGGCTTTCAGCCTCGACCGTGTCCGTGCCGTCGGGTGAGAAAACCATATCTCACTGATTGTGATGCGGGTCCGTGCTTTGTGTTTACGTCTTTGTGCAGAATCCGTGTACCTGCTCTCATTTCCTGTTCTGTTTTTTTTGGGTTTTTTTAAGATGACTATCTGAGGTGTACTCCCTGTCTTATGACTTTTCTTTTTCTCCTGGTGGCAGATTTTCAGAATAAAAATGTTCTGTTTGGCTGATTTAAAGCCTTGACTGTTTAAACTTACTGTCAAGTGCATCGACCTTTTATAGCCAACATTTATAGCTCAAACTGTTGCAAAAAACGGTAAAACCTCATCAGAGTCCTTAGTTTCTAAACACTAGAAATGTTAAAATTCCAAATCTCATCCATCTCATAGTTGACCAGGAAGTTGAAGCTACTGGCTGTTCAATTCCACGTGTCTATTACACCTGTCCAATATTCAAAACTCATTGATTCTTGACCACATTCTATAGAGAAATGCTAGGTTTATAGTTTACTAGGATATTATTATTTAAGTACAAAGCATTTATAATTGAAAATGTATTACATACAGTTGATCTATAGTTCACTGGGAAATTATATTGAAATGCCATTTGTTTATGGTAGATTTACAGGGGAAAAAAACCTGATATATTTATACTTGATTGGAATATTATATTCCAATCAAGCATATCTATTGATATGCTGTGTATTTATAGTTCATGGGGAAATTATATTGTAAAGTTATTGACATAATTGGGAAATTTAGGCAATTATCACTCAGCTATTAAATTTAAGCCATTATCATCACTTGGACCACCGTGTTCCTCCCAAAGAGGTACACTGCACGGTGGTTAGCACTGTTACCTCACAGCAAGAAGGTCCTGAGTTTAGCCGGTTTTTACTTGCTAGCAAGGGAGGCCTGCTCAGTGTCTCAGGAAAGCACTCTGAATCCAACCACAGACGACCTCGACCCCGGTCTCCGCTTGCCGGCTTTTATTGAAAACAGTTACAGTACACACAAGCACCATCTATCTATCTATCTATCTATCTATCTATCTATCTATCTATCTATCTATTGCTTAATATACACTTGACATGTACAATAAGCAAAACATGAAATATGCATGTGTGTGTTTATGTGCAGAGCCAAGCCAACTACTAGTCCAATAAAATGTTAATGTGAGAGTGCAGATCGGTTGGATGAAAACTGACACGTGTAACGTCATCTTTGCACTGCAATAAATAGGTAACAAAGTTTTATTCTGTGTGCGGTAAGCAATCTTTCGGGGGGCTTGTGCACATGATATTGATATTATAAAGCATTATTTGCCTGGCTTAATTAGCTGATGCATGCAGTCCTCAGTGTAATTTAGGATTTTACATTAACAGTATTAATCTGTCATGTCGAGCAGCGCGGTGGCACGGTGGTTAGCACTGTTGCCGCACAGCAAGAAGGTCCTGAGTTCAATTCCACCATCAGGCCGGGGTCTTTCTGTGTGGAGTTTGCATGTTCTCCCCGTGTTTGCGTGGGTTCTCTCCGGGTACTCCGGCTTCCTCCCACCGTCCAAAGACATGCAGCTTGTGGGGATAGGTTAATTGAATAATCCAAATTGCCACTAGGTGTGAATGTGAGTGTGAATGGTTGTCTGTCCCTAGATGTTAGCCCTGCGACAGACTGGCGACCTGTCCAGGGTGTACCCCGCCTTTCGCCCTATGACAGCTGGGATAGGCTCCAGCGCCCCCCGCGACCCTGAAAAGGATAAGCGGAAGCGAATGGATGGATGGATGGAATCTGTCATGTCTTGATTGCTGCACACAGACGTCTGTCATATTCTTTTCCTTTAGTAACAAATAGGTTATCCACAGCATTGCAAAGGCAAAATATATATAGATACATTTATTTAAATTAAACGTTGTGTGTAACTGCATAATGCACATTTGATAACATTAAACTTCTCTATTCTTCTACACAGCCAACAGGTCAGCTGCTGGACTCAGATTCTAGTAGTCCTTGAATGGTTTGTAAGTAAGCAGCAATTCTTTGGATAAACTCTAAACTCCATCTAAACTGCCAGGGTTCTTTCATTAAAATAAGCCTCTTATCACCCACAAAATTACAGTCTTTTAATTGTATTATAGGGTTGTTGTGAAGGTTAAATCATACTGGAATATGCAGAAAGAGAGTGTGGGGATGTGTGAATATCTGTAATGTATAATAATATGCATGCTAAAATAATTAGCATCTGAAACTTCATCACACCCTCCACAACTGCCTCTGCAGCCGCTCGTCTGCCATCCACGCGGCTCAGCTCTGCTCCTCGGGCCTGAAACGCATCAGTCCAGCTGCTTTTCCTCCAGATTTTATGTTTCGTTTGCTCAGATTACTTCTCCACACTCTCTGCTCAGTTCAGGTGTCTCCCTGCTCTGCATCAGCATTATGCACAGCTCAGCCCACCCACTAAAGTCCCTCATTCAACCCTGCAGTCATCTTTTATCTAACAGTCCCCTGAATATTTATATATCAGTCATATCTAGCTAGCTCTCGCTAATTTTTCCTGATAATGCTTGTAAACAGTTGCAGGCCACTTACTGTTGCTTTAACCCTTTCATGCATAGTGGTCACTACAGTTACAGATATTCAAAGGCTGTTTCCTTGTATTTGTGCCAGTGTTGATGGTAAACTTGCTCATAAACCACTACATTGGACACTGATGTGTCACTCCCACTGGTCGTTTAATGTTACTATAGATGTATGACGTGTTTCATTGTAATTATTTTTATTTAAACCTTTCATGTATGATTTATGATGACCTCAATCAGGATTGTTTTCTTTATTCATCTTTTTTTGCCTAAAGATGAATAAAAAATACTTAAGAAAAGATTGAGGTTGTCATAAATCATGCATGAAAGGTTTAAATAATTTCTATGAAGACAAAATAATGTCCTCAGGTAATAATTAGCTGTTGTTTTCATCCCCAAAATTCAGTATATGATGAATAAAGACATTTTAGGAAAAAGGCATGAAATATGAGACAGTTGGGATTTAACAGAGCTGCATGATTTCTACAAGGCAAAGTGATTCCCTTGACAGTTCCAGTGTTAACACGAGATCAGTATGTTTTTGATTTTGAACTCCATCCTGGACCATTCTGTACAAGAGACCTGCCAGCAGCAACAATTGCACAACAATTTGTTGAGAAATTGCAATGTCAGGTTTACAAAATGAAGCCAAGATCTTGTTTGACCTGTTATTACCCGATGATTTTCTCACAAATCAAACCCTTTGTATTGTCCCAGACTGTGCATGAGATAGTGACAGCTACTGGCTGGGCAAGCATTAGCCAGTAACCATGACTATTTTGAGATTGTTACTGGAGCTGTTTGGTTCCAGCGAGCTGACATTCTCTTTGGGTGCACAGTTTGTTCCCTTTAGTGCACCACTTGGTATTTAGCGATGACTCACGGTGAACTGGACTGAGACTCAGTCTGATGACATGGCGTGTTTGACCAGTTCAACGCAGGCCATGTTTAAAAGGTTTGAAGCAGCTTTTTGTCTTCAGAAAAACAAAACTTTGAGAGGTTCCTGACAATCAGACTGTGATGAGCTCTCAAGCAGTAATTGTTTTTTTTTAAATTGTAGCTGTTTTGTCAAACACAGACAGGTGCTAAACTCCTTGATGTGCTTTTTTTTCAGAGCCAAACTGAGCGTGTTCTTTGTTACCCTCACGGCTGAATTTTCCTAAACCGAGCAGCTGCTTGTTTTTGCAGACATAATGAATATCAGACTACTCTACATACAATTACATCCTGCCTTCAATCAGTCTCACACTATGCCAAATCAATTTGAAGCTGTCAGATTGTGCAGTGGATGCGTGGTGAATTGAAAGTCTATGACGTAGCCAGAAAATGACCCGAGATGTCGTCTGTCTGTGTTGCTCTGGTGCTGTGAAAACGGATCTCTTCAAGGATTTTGTATTTGCCCCACAAAATCTTTTTCCTCACTTTGTGTGTGTGCTGTTTTGTTTCATTAATTCCAGTCAAGAATGAAATATCCAGCTTGGTTTAATGTTAGTTTCTGATAAGCAGGTGTGTAGATGTGGCAGTAGCAATGAGAAATGGATCATTTTTTTCTGAATTCTGCTTTTTTGCTAAAGCTGTCAGTCAGTTATTAATCTGTTATCCACTGTTTTGCAAAGACAATTATGGGCTTTTCTATTAGTCTCCTGCACTGTAAGACGGGCCTAAATCATTCAGTCTCTGTATTGCTTCTGTATTACATGTTTGTTCTGTATTACGTCTGTCTTGTTGATGCCTGCTAGTTCATATGCTAGCACATCTGTTAATTAATGCCAAGTAACAGACTAATAAAATACAAGAAATGAATAAACCAAAACTGAAGCACAAACATCTTGGATAAGCTGCACTACACAGCAAACCATATTACATGTAACATAATTCCATTAAAATGCTCCAAAAGGCACCAACAGCATAAAGTGACTCCAGTTAGCAGAGATGAAGCGTAACAGACAGCAACGTGCTCCAGCTGTCTGTGTGCACACCTGTAAATCCCTATATCCACACTGTTCCACTATCAACATGCTTTTTTAGCCATTTTAACACAGAAGTCTGTGCAGATTAACTTACTTTTGGAACTTCACAAGAGGTTTCACAAGCCATTTTGTTGTGCTTACATGCAAGCCAGCCACTGCTATTGAGACTCAGCAGAATTAGGTCAAGAGTTACTCAAAGTTAAAATAGGGCACCAGTGACCATTTGAAATTAGGTGCATAGGCTTCACACTTTTAAAGGTGGAGAATATAAAGCATAAAAAGGAAGTTTTTCCAAAAATATTTGTTGTCCATATTCATGTAGCTTTCTCTCGAAGCCACTGGAGATTAGCAACGTCTTCAATATCCCTGCCTTACCTGCAGATGTGATTTTGAAGTTTTTCTAAAGGCCGACACACACCTGCAACATGCGATGCACTTACACACCTGCACACACTGCATTTTAACAAACATACTGTTACTGTTCTCGTATCTCTTCCTATATCAGCACATCCTGACTATGGTTCTGATACTACATTTTTACATGCACAGAGCCTCTAACTAGTTAAAAAAACCTCTCTGATACTGTATTTAATACATTTTCCTAATAACTCTGTGCTAAGTCGTCTCTACTCTGACAAACCTACATCTGCTTCTTTGGCTACCTGCCATCGATTAATGTAACCTGGGGTGCATAGGTAGCGAGAGACTGTAGTTATTTCCTTTACATGAAGACAAACATCCCTGACTGGGCTCTTTTATGAGAATGACTGTTGAGAAACACAGCCAAACAGGAAAAACTGCTGCTGTAGTGTTTTAAGTCATTTCAGGGCAGTGTAACTAATACCATATATTTCTGTGGGTGGGCAACAGAAGCTAAGAAAACTATCTTCTTTCAAACTGATGTAACACCATCTGCATTCAGTGGTTTATTTAAGGTGCAGTAAATTCTCTGGCAGCATCCCTGCACCTTCTGCTTAAGGGGTTAGAGGTTTCTGAGAACTATCAGCTACCTTTTACCTAGTTTTTGTGTTTTAGGGTTCAAATCCCCATGATTGTTTCTATAAACTGCCTCTGCAAAGCCTCTGTGCAACCATGCTGCACTTTTTATTTACTCTACAGCCTGTGAAATCTGAGCTTTGTCATCTTTCAGGAAATCCTACAGGCAGGACACATCAGGGTCCCAGCTTGTCACCATAGCTCATTCTGTCTGAGACAGTTGTTCTTGGGGGGGCAGCAGTGAGCTAATTGGAGCTGTGCTATTTCCAGCTTTGGCAACCAATGCTAGTTTTGGCCTTTCATCGTAAGTGGGATCTAATGTCAGTTGATAAATGTGCCTCAGTGCAGACACGGAGGACGAGTATTAAAGATTTGGATCCTGTGAAGTCTCACCTGGATCAGGACCTGCCAGCGTGCCGCTGTGCTGTCACAGTTCAAGTCACTGTTTGTATAAAACACAAAAAGAAAGGAGCCGACTGTAAACAGCAGTACCTAAAGACTAAATTTGAGATTTGCTCTTTTACACAGGCCGTAAATGATACATACAAAGAAAAGTATCTAAACTAAGTGTATTGCAATGGGAGTACATGCAATAGGGCTTAAAGTTTGTAGAATGAGTTCAATTAAAAGTTGTGTCATTGTGATGGACCGAGTTGAAAAAGCAGGAGTCGTCACAGGAATTATTAGAAAAATAGGGTTTCCATTTATTTAACTCCCAAAATATTATATTTACAAAAGTAATAAATGTTGAGCTCATAAAAGAGGCCAAAGAAACAAAACTCAACTCAGGCAAAGGACCCCAAACTTAACAAACCAAATGACTGCCCAAACAAACATAACTGACCTAAACATGAAATGACACACAAGGGTATATATAATGGCCGATCAGACCACTATGACACATGAGGGGTGTTTAAACAAACACAATCATAAATCACAATGCAGTACAATCTAGTTTGTAAATAAACTAAACACCAAAGAAGACAATCAAAAACCACTAAACCCATTCTGCCCTTCAGCAGGAAGTGGTGGTGCGGTCCAATTATCCCTCTTTGTATTTAATGGCTCTAAATACAAAGAGGCTGCCATCTTTTGTCTGGCAACCCCCAGGGATGATGGCAGGTAAGAAGCAAATAAAGAAACAAAGGTTAGTCAGACCCCTGGCTGAGGGTGTAGATGAGTGGCTGACTGGATGGGTGACAACACTGTAGCCTGAACTGATGACAAAACTAATGATTGAGCTACTAACAGAGCTACTGACTGAGCTATGGACTGCAATAAAGGTTGTAGTGATGCTAGTTGTGATGGTGGCTGAGTAGCTGACAGAACTGAAGACTGAGCTACAGGTAGCAGGGCTGATTGTGGTGGAGGTGTAGACTGAGCTAGCGGCAACTGAACAGGAGGTGAAATCAGAGATGGCGCCGGTGAGGTCGGCTGCCGTCACGGCTGCCGTCACGACTGCTCCGACCACCTTTTCTTTGTTTTTGTTGTTTAAGTTAGTTTTCAGCGTTTTTAAATCGGCAAAATCATCAACATTGGGCACATTAGGTATGACAGTGACACTCTTGTTTCTATTGGTATACAATGTACTCACAATTCGAAGTTTTTAACTCCGGATCCGAGCTGGCCGAGTGAGATCTTGAGGGAGAACAAAGGACGCGACGCGAAGTGGCGGCCTCGAGGGAAACGAGCCGGCACACCGCACACCTCTGCCTAGCATCCTGCTCGCCAATGTCCAGTCACTGGAGAACAAGCTTGATGACCTCAGGACCAGGATAAAGTTCCAGAGAGACATTCGGGACTGCAATCTCCTCTGCTTCACCGAGACATGGCTGAACCCAGCGGTGCCGGACCCCTGCTGTACTCTTTGTACACATATGACTGTGTGGCCATTACCAGCTCCACCACCATCATTAAGTTTGCTGACGACACCGTCATGGTGGGCCTGATCTCTGACAACAACGAGACGGCCTACCTGAAGGAGATAAGGAATCTGGAGAACTGGTGCGAGAGGAACAACCTCCTTCTAAACGTCAGTAAGACAAAGGAGTTGATAGTGGACTTCAGCACTAAGCAGGAGAGGAACTACTGGACCCCTGTCATCAACGAGTGCCCAGTGGAGAGAGTGGACAGCTTCAAATACCTCGGAGTTCACATCACGCAGGACCTGTCATGGTCCTGTCACATCAACACCGTGGTGAAAAAGGCCCGTCAGCATCTCTACCACCTCAGACGCTTGAGAGACTTCCAACTGCCCTCCAAGGTGCTCAGGAACTTTTACTCGTGCACCATAGAGAGCATCCTGACGGGAAACATCTTAACCTGGTTCGGGAACAGCACCATGCAGGACAGACGAGCTCTACAGAGGGTTGTGTGATCAGCTGAGCGCACCATCTGCTCCGAGCTCCCTGACCTGCACTCAATCTAAAGCAGGCGGTGCTGGACCAAGGCCAGGAAGATCGTGAAGGACCTCAGCCATCCCAACAACGGACTGTTCTCTCTGTTGAGGTCAGGAAAGCGATTCCGCTCCCTGAAGACCAACACAGAGAGACTGAGGAGGAGCTTCTTCCCGCAGGCGATACGGTCTCTCAATAACACCACCACACAGTACTGACCCACACATATAGTTCTTACACACACACTGGATATTCTGGACATTGTTTACACTAATTCGATTAGATGCGTGGTCATCTAATCGAATCACTTCATCACTTAAACTTTAAGCATATTTGCACTGCACAAGACACTTACAAATGTGGATTGAACAACCCTGGACATTATATTTCTTCATTTCCATTTAATACTTGTACAGCTGCTGTTATTGGTCTATATTTCTTCATACATTCTTATATATTTGTATACTGTGTATTGTGTATTTTGTTGTACAGTTATTTTATTTTCAACTTTAATTTATATATTTTATCTTATTCATTCCTAGTTAAATTTAACCTTTTTAATTTTCATATTTATTTCCTATCCTATTCATAGTCTTTTTTCTTTAGGTCATGAGCAGTTGTATAAGCATTTCACTGCATATCGTACTGTGTATGACTGTGTATGTCCATCCATCTTCATCCACTTTATCCGAGGCCGGGTCGCGGGGGCAGCAGCCTAAGCAAAGAGGCCCAGACCTCCCTCTCCCCAGCTACCTCCTCCAGCTTATCCGGGGGAACACCAAGGCGTTCCCAGGCCAGCCAAGAGATATAATCTCTCCAGCGTGTCCTGGGTCTGCCCCGGGGCCTCCTCCCGGTGGGACATGCCCGGAACACCTCACCCAGGAGGCGCCCAGGGGGCATCCTTGTCAGATGCCCGAACCACCTCAGCTGGCTCCTTTCGATGTGGAGCAGCAGCGGCTCTACTCTGAGCCCCTCCCGGATGGCCGAACTTCTCACCCTATCTCTAAGGGAGAGGCCAGCCACCCTTCGGAGGAAGCTCATTTCTGCTGCTAGTATCCGCTATCTCGTTCTTTCGGTCCCTACCCACAGCTCGTGGCCATAGGTGAGGGTAGGGACGTAGATCAACCGGTAAATTGAGAGCTTCGCTTTTACACTCAGCTCCCTCTTCACCACGACGGACCGGTGCAGCGTCTGCATTACTGCAGCTGCAGCCCCAATCCGTCTGTCGATCTCCGGCTCCCTTCTCCCATCACTCGCGAACAAGACCCCAAGATACTTGAACTCCTCCACTTGGGGCAGGAACTCATCCCCGACCCGGAGTGGGCACTCCACCCTTTTCCGGCTGAGAACCATGGCCTCAGATTTGGAGGTGCTGATCCTCATTCCCGCTGCTTCACACTCGGCTGCGAACCGTTGCTACCTCCCCGGGCCTGGCTCCAGGGCGGGGCCCCGGTAACCCTATCCCGGGCAGGGTAAACTGTTCCCTCGATATTCTTTTCATAAGGGTCTTCTGAATCGCTCTTTGTCTGGTCCCTCACCCAGGACCAATTTGCCATGGGAGACCCTACCAGGGGGCAAAAGCCCCCAGACGACATAGCCCCTGGGTTCCCTGGGACACACAAACCCCTCCACCACGATAAGGTAGCAATTCAAGGAGGAGGACTTGAATGTGACAAATAAAATTTGAATTTAAAGTAGTGGTGGAGTTGGCGACTGAGCAACAGGCAGGGCGGCTAACTGAGCAAGAGGCAGCGGGGACACCGGAAACTGCGCTGAAGGTGGCTGCTGGGCAGCTGACTGAAAAACATAGCAACAGAATAAACAGTTCCAGATGAAACAGTCTTAACTCCTGGGTCTGAAGGAACATCAGGAGCACAGTCTTTTGAACCCAGGGGGAAATAATCGTTCTCAAAATGAACACTTTTATTCTCCCGAACAGGAGAAACATGAGCTCTGGATTTCATGAAACTGGCATTAGCGGCCTTGGGGGAAACAGTCTATTTATCCCTTGACACAAAAGGAAAATGAAGGTAGTCTTTGGGGAAAGTTGGACTCCCGTTTTGAGCTGAGGGCGCCGGGCACACGTATGTTGTGACCCTGTGGAAAAGGGAGCAGGGGTGCTTGAATGCGATGAGGAAAAAGTCCGCTGTGGCTGCTCCTGCTGCGATGTGGAAACACTGGGTGAGTCGGGTGGCACAATAATAATCCCCAACATTTTCTAGAATGCCTGTACAAGCGTAAGCTGGTTTCTCACGGTCTCACAGTAATCCTCCCGGGACCGGCTGGAGTGTTTTCTGCAAGACCGGGGCGACCGAGGGGAGGAAGCAGATGAGTGGGCCAAAGGGTAGACTGCGAGCGAGGAACGGCAGCACGGAGTCCCTCCAAGCGCTAGCCGGGTCCCGTCAAAAGGTGAGCAGCACTCCCTCATTGAGTCTGCTGGATCCATACTGGTCGCGTCATTCTGTCAGGGCTCTGTGTGTGGGCAGGCGGAGATGAAGATCCAAATGCAGGACTCGGAAACAGAATGCAACTCAAAAACCTCAGCTTTATTGCTGGCATGAAAACAAAACATGAAGTATGAATACTGAGAACCAAAACACACAGGCACAATCTGAGGGTACGACGCGACACTGACACAAAGAAACACTGGGCTTAAATACACTGAGGAAGTCATCAAGGAATTAGAGACAGAAGGGGAACACAGCTGGGAGGAATGAGACCTAACGAGACAGGGGGAGCAAAGTTAGAAACACTGATATCTGACATGAACATGAACCTTCAAAGTAAAACAGGAAACGACACACTTAACACACAGACTAGACAGAGTGAGCTAAACAAGACACTGAAGTCAACCTGCAATAATAACAAAATACAACCAGAACATTAATCATGATGCAGAAATATACCACAATAACTGAAACATAGATTTATCATAATGATCAACAAAGCACCAGAGAAACAGAAAACCATCCATAATGCATAATGTCACGGTCTGGCTAGGGCAGACCGTATGTTGCAGGGAAGGACTCAAGCGCAGACCGAAATGAGATATGAATAACAAAACAAGCCGTTTATTAAGGCAAGAAACGAGGGTACAAAATAATAGGGAATCGATGAAAACTAAACAATGACCTAAACTGGGTGAACTAAAACGAAACATACAAAACTCTAAACATAACGAACTGACAGGGATACCTGGAGCGGAGACATAGGAACAACGGACGAATACAACGGACGACCTGACAAGAATGACTGAGAGCACACAGACTAAATGGACACAGGAGGATAATGAGGGAAGTGGCAACACATGGGGACCCAGCTGACACATGAACATAATTACGTCACAGGGGGAGAGTAACTGAACATGATGAACACAGACACGCCAGACCTCTTCACAATAAAACAGGAAACACAGTGAGATATAAACATGACAACCTGAACTTGACAACATAAGCCACAGACATGAAATACATGAAAAGCAGGGGAGACTTAACATAGTGGAAACACGAGGGGAAAATAACTAGAAACACCTAGGCATGATAGACTTAACATAGTGGGAACACGAGGGGTAAAAATTAACTGGAAACAACTAGGCATGATAACGATGAACTTAGGAAACCTGAAGGCTACATAAACTAAACACAAAACGCTGGGTCAGCAGACCCAGGATCATGACAGAGCCCCCCCTTCAAGGGCGGATTCCAGACGCCCAAAACCCCGAAAAGACAAAACCAAAAGGCAACCCACCAAGGGCGGGGGGCGGGCTCCCAGGACGGAGGGCCAGAAACAAGGCCACAAAACAAACAGTTCGCAACACCTCAGGGGGCCGACCCGGAGGGTGATGGTCCAGAAGTCCACAGTTGACTTGAGCAGGGGGCCGGCCCGGCAGCAGACGGCACAGGAGAACAATAGTCAAACAGTTCCGGGGGCCGGCCGTGCGGGCGGCAATGGCGGCGACACAGGCGACGGCGATCCGGGGGCCGACCGCGCGGAAGGCAGCGGCGGCGACGAAGGAGACGACGGAGCAGTTCAGGTGGCCGGCCGCGCGGAAGGCAGCGACGGCGCTCCAGTGTCAAGCGTACTGGCCGAGGCCCGGTGGGCACAGGACCAGACGAGGCCGGACCAGGCGGGGCTGCAGAGGCTGAGGCCGGACCAGGCGTAGACGATGAAGCAGAGGCCGGACCAGGCGTAGACGATGAAGCAGAGGCCGGACCAGGCATAGTAGAAGCAGAAGCCGAGGCTGAGGCCGGACCAGGCGATGGCGGGGCCGGACCAGGCGGTGGCGGGGCCGGACCAGGCGAGGTAGAAGTAGAGGTCGGACCAGGCGAGGCAGAAGCAGAGGCCAGACCAGGCGAGGCAGAAGCAGAAGCTGGACCAGACGAGGATGAAGACTCGGATGAAGCTGGACCAGGCGAGGAGGAGGCGGCCGCAGGTGGCGGCTGGACAGGCTCCTCGGACCCTCCAGCGGAGACAGGAGGCTGAACGGGCCCCTCGGACCCTCCAGCGGAGACAGGAGGCTGGACGGGCCCCTCGGACCCTCCAGATGACGAGGCATGAGGCTGGACGGGCCCCTCGGACCCTCCAGCTGACGAGGCATGAGGCTGGACGGGCTCCTCGGGCCCTCCAGCTGACGAGGCATGAGGCTGGACGGGCTCCTCGGGCCCTCCATGTCACGGTGGTTAGAGAGTAGACTCAGGCGCGGAGCTCAGAAATAATGACAGTGCATTTATTTACAGTGCAGCAAGGTGACAACAGTTCAAATGTGCGACAGTGGTGATAGTGCGTCCCTCCTTCCGTGTAAGCCCGTGCGTAGTAATGAGTGCCCGTCTCTCCTCCAGGTGCTTCCCTTGTGTCCGTGAATCCTCCGTCAATCCCTGGGTGAACACACACACACGACAGCAGAATGAGTATGACGATCGGACAGCACTACAATAACGTTTAGCGACTCAACGACACTACCAGGCTTAGTGCAATACTCCAGCGCTGTCTGTCGCTCAGCCACACCATTAAGTAGCCCTGCTGAAGATGGAAGTTGATTGGCAGCAGCTGGTGGCTCGACTGTAGGTGTGGCAGCTCCAGGCGACAGCACCTCCGGGTCGAAGGTAGCCCGTTGCTAGGCTACCCCCCAACACATCACAGCAGAGCCGGAGGGGAAGACAGAGCGACAGGGGAGACACATACACACGCACACAGATATACACACACACACACCGGCAGGTCGACCGGTCAGGGCACCGTCAGATCCTGACAGTATCCCCCCTCTAATGGGAGCCACCCGGCGACCTACCAAACTTGTCAGGGTGCCGGCGGCGGAACTCTCTCACCATGGCATCATCGAGAATCGCAGACCGCGGCACCCAGGAACGCTCTTCCGGACCATACCCGTCCCAATCCACCAAAAACTGAAAACCCCTACCGTGGCGCCGGGCATCCATAATGCGGGTGATGGAGTACGCCGGGGCGCCGTCGATAATCCGGGCGGGTGGCGGGGGCCCGGGAGGCGGGCACAGCGGGCTGGTCCGAACAGGCCTGCGAGACATGAAAAACATTGTGAGTTCGCATGTTACGAGGCAGGATCAACCGAACAGTCACCGTCTTCAACACAGACTGGAGAGGAAACGGGCCAATGAACCGAGGAGCAAGCTTCTTAGATTCAGTCCTGAGAGAAACATGCTTGGTCGAGAGCCACACCCGCTGGCCCACCTGGTAGTCCGGTGCCGGGACGCGGCGGCGATCGGCCAGTCTCTTGTTCAGGGCCGCCGTCCTCAAGAGGGCTGCCCTGGCGGCGCGCCACGCTCTCCGACAGCGCCGCATGTGGAGCTGGACCGAAGGAACGGCCAACTCTCCCTCAGAGATGGAAAGAAGCTAGGGCTGATAACCCAAGGACGCCTCGAACGGGGACACACCGGTGGCCGCCGACGTACTGGAGTTGTACGCATATTCCACCCATGCGAGCTGCCCGCTCCACGTCGATTGGTTGGAGGAGATTACACAGCGCAGCATAGCCTCCAGTGCCTGATTAGCCCGTTCCGTCTGGCCGTTGGTCTGGGGATGGAAACTCGAGGACAGGCTGACCTGAGCCCCGAGCTCCGCACAGAACTCCCGCCACACCCGGGACGTGAACTGGGGACCACGATCAGACACGATGTCCCGAGGAATGCCATGGAGCCGAAAAACATGCTGGGTGAGAAGGCGAGCCGTCTCCAGAGCAGAAGGAAGCTGCGGCAGGGCTACAAAGTGGGCAGCCTTGGAAAACCGGTCAACAATAGTGAGCACAGCAGTGTTGCCTGAGGACGGAGGCAGTCCCGTAACAAAGTCCAGAGCAATATGCGACCAGGGACGCATGGGAACAGGCAAAGGGCGTAGGAGGCCAGCAGGCGGCGAGGTTGGCATCTTGTTCGCAGCACACACAGGACAAGCCGCCACGTATTCCCCAGCATCCCGCAACAGAGAGGGCCACCAAAACAACCGGCGCAGGAAAGAGACGGTGCGGTTCTTACCCAAATGGCAGGCAAAACGGGCGGTGTGAGCCCACTGAAGCACCTTACCGCGGGCCGACGCAGGAACAAATAGCTTGCCCCCCGGGCCCGTGCCAGTATCCGGCTCCCACCGCTGGGCGTCCCGCACAACCCGCTCAATCTCCCAGGTCAAAGCGCCGACGAAACAAGAGGGAGGCAAGATGGGCAAGTCCTCCCCATCGCCCCCGGCCTCAGGCGCAAACTGTCGAGACAGCGCATCAGCCTTGGCGTTGCGAGACCCGGACCTGTAAGTGATGGAAAGGTCAAAGCGAGCGAAGAACAGGGCCCACCTGGCCTGTCGGGCGTTAAGGCGCTTCGCAGCCCGGAGGTACGCCAAATTCCTGTGGTCAGTCCACACCACCACTGGATAACTGCTCCCCTCCAGCCAGTGACGCCATTCCTCCAGGGCCATTTTAACAGCGAGAAGCTCCCGGTCACCAACATCATAATTCCGCTCTGCGGGCGACAACCGGCGAGAAAAAAAGGCACAGGGATGCATCTTACCGGCCACCCGCTGCGAGAGAACGGCCCCCACCCCCGAGTCAGAAGCATCCACCTCCACGAAGAATGGGAGCTCCAGGTCAGCCTGCACCAGCACAGGCGCAGACGAAAACAGAGCCTTCAGTTGAGCGAAAGCCCGCTGAGCGTCCAGAGACCACTGAAACGACAACTTGGGAGAGGTAAGGGCAGTCAGAGGCAAGGCAATCCCGCTAAAGTTGCAAATGAAGCGCCTGTAGAAGTTGGCACAACCCAGAAACTGCTGCAACTCCCTGCGATTCCTAGGCACCGGCCACTCAACCACCGCCTTGACCCTAGCTGGGTCCGCACGCAGCCGCCCCTGTTCCACCACAAAGCCCAGGAAAGACACAGTTGGAACATGGAACTCACATTTCTCAGCCTTCACAAACAGGCGATTCTCCAATAAGCGCTGCAGCACGAGCCTCACATGCTCCACATGTTCCGCCGGGCTCCGGGAAAACACAAGGATGTCATCTAGGTAGACAAAAACACAGTGGTTAATGAGATCACGCAGCACATCATTAATCATAGCCTGGAAAACAGCAGGGGGATTAGCGAGCCCAAAAGGCATCACCAAAGGCATCACCAGGTACTCGAAATGCCCAAGGTGAGTGTTGAACGCTGTCTTCCATTCATCCCCCTCGCGAATCCGCACCAGGTGGTAAGCATTGCGGAGGTCCAATTTGGAAAAAACCATGGCGCCCTGGAGAAGCTCAAAGGCGGACGCCAGCAAGGGCGAGGGGTACTTGTTCTTGATCGTGATCTTATTCAAACCCCGGAAATCGATACACGGCCGGAGCGACCTGTCCTTCTTCGCGACAAAGAAAAAGCCCGCGCCCAAAGGGGAAGTGGAGGGTTGAATGATGCCGGCCGCCAAGGAGTCATCAATGTACCGTTCCATCGACTCCCGCTCGGGCTTGGAGATGCTATAAAGCCGACCGGTGGGCAAGGGGGCGCCGGGAATCAAATCAATGCCACAGTCGTACGGGCGATGGGGTGGAAGCGAAGAGGCTTTGTCCTTGCTAAAAACCTGGGCCAGGTCATGATACTCAGGCGGAACACCAGACAAATCAGGAGGCGCAACAGGCTCCGCGGGGCCAGCGACCGTCGCACCAAAAGTCGCGGAGCGCAAGCACACAGCGTGACACCGACCGCTCCACCCCGAAATACAGCCCGTGGCCCAGTCGATCTGCGGATTATGTTGTTGCAGCCAGGGATAGCCCAATACAAGGGGAGCATCAGGAGATTTAAAAAGAAACAAACTGAGCTGCTCCGAGTGATTGCCAGAGAGGGTGAGTGTGATGGTTTGAGTGCGGTGAGTGACCGTAGTCAGAGGGCTGCCGTCAAGAGCCGAAACCTGGAGAGGTTCAGGGAGAGGAACAATGGGTACGGCTAATTCTCGAGCTAGCGATTCATCCAAAAAACTCTGCTCAGCTCCAGAGTCAATCAGTGCGCTACACGGGTGAGTAAGGGAATGAAAAATCAGCTTAGCCGGACAACTGAGACGGGGAACAGAGTTAGCTGTAGCACCCGCCAGTATCCCCACAGCTACTGGCGGGCGGAGTCTTTTACTCGCTTTGGACAGGTATCAGCCCAGTGTCCCCTTTTTCCACACACGAAGCACTCACCCGTGCGCTGTCTTCTCCTCCGATGGGAAGCACCGAACCGAGCCCGGCCTAACTGCATCGGCTGTTCCTCATCCTCGACAGGGTCTTCTTCTTCCTCTCGCCAGTGAGAGGGAAGCAACCCGGTAGGCGCATCGGCGCCCCCTGCCGGCCGTCGTCCTTCACCTGCCCGTCTCCCAAACTCTCTCATATGATTATCCAGTTGAATGCACATATTAATCAAAGCGCTAAGGGGCTTAGGTGGCTCTTTCGTAGCTAACTCACGTTTGAGTCCTTCGTTTAGGCAGTTCAGGAAGGCTCCCCGGAGATCGTTCTCCGCCCAGCCCGTCTCCTCGGCTAGGATCCAAAAGTCAATGGAGAAATCCGCGACACTCCTACGTCCCTGCTTTAGGGTAAACAAACGATTAGCAGCGCCATCTGCATCCGTTCCTTTATCAAACACACAGCGGAACTTAGTCAGAAAATCCGAGTAGGAGATATTCGGTTGAATATTTAAAACGGCTTGTGCCCATTGCAGCGCCCGGCCAGTCATCAATTCCACCATAAGCGTGATCTTCGCACAATCTGAGCCGTAAGCCTGTGTCTGTTGTCTGAAAATCAATGAACATTGCATCAGAAAGCCTCGGCTCTTTGTTATATCTCCATCAAACTTCTCCGGAACCGGTAATGTATGTTCTCGCCTAGGTGGAGGTGGTGGAAGCGAAGGAGGTAATGGGCAAGCTGCAGCCACACTTACTGATGGAGTGGGTTGTGGAACTGTAGCTGAGGTGCCAGGCGTGGTGAGTAACACACCTTGAATGTTTGCAAGCACCTGTCGCATTGCTGTTTGTTCCGTCATGATGTGTTTCATCATGCTCTCATGGCGGCCCAAAACTTCGCCCTGAACAGAGAGCTCTCGCTGAACTGGGTTTGAGTCCGCTGAGTCCATGGCTGGCTGGAGTATTCTGTCACGGTGGTTAGAGAGTAGACTCAGGCGCGGAGCTCAGAAATAATGACAGTGCATTTATTTACAGTGCAGCAAGGTGACAACAGTTCAAATGTGCGACAGTGGTGATAGTGCGTCCCTCCTTCCGTGTAAGCCCGTGCGTAGTAATGAGTGCCCGTCTCTCCTCCAGGTGCTTCCCTTGTGTCCGTGAATCCTCCGTCAATCCCTGGGTGAACACACACACACGACAGCAGAATGAGTATGACGATCGGACAGCACTACAATAACGTTTAGCGACTCAACGACACTACCAGGCTTAGTGCAATACTCCAGCGCTGTCTGTCGCTCAGCCACACCATTAAGTAGCCCTGCTGAAGATGGAAGTTGATTGGCAGCAGCTGGTGGCTTGACTGTAGGTGTGGCAGCTCCGGGCGACAGCACCTCCGGGTCGAAGGTAGCCCGTTGCTAGGCTACCCCCCAACACATCACAGCAGAGCCGGAGGGGAAGACAGAGCGACAGGGGAGACACATACACACGCACACAGATATACACACACACACACACACACCGGCAGGTCGACCGGTCAGGGCACCGTCAGATCCTGACACTCCAGCTGTCGAGGCATGAGGCTGGACGGGCTCCTCGGGCCCTCCAGCTGACGAGGCATGAGGCTGGACGGGCTCCTCGGGCCCTCCAGCTGTCGAGGCATGACCAGCAGGTGTAGAGACCACCGGCTGGACAGAAGGCTGAGCAGGTGATGGAGCAAATGACTGAGCTGCACAGTGGGTTAAGGGCTGGGCTAACGGAAGCACAGGAATGTAAGCTACGGACCGGGCTGCTAACAGAGCTAACGACTGAGCTAATGACTGAAAGGCATGCAGTAGCGATGGCGGTGTGGATTGCAGACCGAATTCCCCTGAGCCCTCAGTAGAGACAGGGACGGGTGCAGGAGCATGCCGGACACTAGCCACTCCCACCCGAGGAGTAGGTACGGGTGCGGAGACGGGCTGTATCCTGGCTGCCCTCACCCTGGGGACCGGAACAGGCACCGGCAACGGCTGGGCAACTGCCCTTCCCACCCGAGGAGCTGGTACGGGTGCAGAAAGGGACAGAGCCTCAGCCGGCCTGGAAACCAGAGCGGGGACCAACTGGGCCTCAGCCTCCCCCACCCGAGGAACAGACACGGGTGCAGAGGTACGCTGGGCCCGAGCTGCCCCGGGGGGAGAAACACGAGCAGGAACGGGAGTAGGCTCAGAAAAAACAGTCGTAGAAACGGCAGGCTCAGGGTCAACACATACAGGGTCGACAAAAACGGATCTATCAAAAATGAACCCGCCGTCCACTTCATGGTTAGCAGTCTTAGCATTTGCAGTCCTAGGTTTAACAGCTTTCAAAATCCGTGGGTTAGTGGTAGCAAAGCGGGTTGACTCGGGGATAACTGAAACGGACCTGACAGAACCTGAACAGACGGAAGCGGAACCGAGTGTGTTTGTCCTGGTAGCGTAATTAACAGTCTTTCCTTTAACCGTATGTGCAGGCTTAGGCGAGCGGGAATTGTCTTTCATCCCTCCCTGTGTAGAGGGAGTAAAACAAAACGGATCCTCCCAGTCCACGTCGTCATCCATAAGGGAAATTTCCCATGGATCGGAAGTGAGCTGATTGTTGTTAGCATCAGACGGGACGTGAGGGTAATAGTCATTGTTACTCACCACCGTGAGCTCGGCATTGTCCAGTTTATGGCGACGGGCGCGCCGCTTCCTTCGAGCGGAGGAAGCCAGCGGAGCGAGCGACTGAGCCCCCGGTGCACAACACGGCGACAACGAGGCTGGAGCGTGAGCGCCTGTAGCCACGCGAAAAACTCCCACTTGAAGCGGACGAGGCTTGGAAACAGGCGGGGACTTACGGCAGCTCCTGGGCCCTCCGAGAGCCAGCCGAGTCCCGTGGAAAATCCGCTTCTCCAGCTGGGCGAAGGCTGCCTCCCGACGCTTGTAAAGCTCGCGGTCTGCTGAGTCCATAGTGGTCAGGTCGTACTGTCACGGTCTGGCTAGGGCAGACCGTATGTTGCAGGGAAGGACTCAAGCGCAGACCGAAATGAGATATGAATAACAAAACAAGCCGTTTATTAAGGCAAGAAACGAGGGTACAAAATAATAGGGAATCGATGAAAACTAAACAATGACCTAAACTGGGTGAACTAAAACGAAACATACAAAACTCTAAACATAACGAACTGACAGGGATACCTGGAGCGGAGACATAGGAACAACGGACGAATACAACGGACGACCTGACAAGAATGACTGAGAGCACACAGACTAAATGGACACAGGAGGATAATGAGGGAAGTGGCAACACATGGGAACCCAGCTGACACATAAACATAATTACGTCACAGGGGGAGAGTAACTGAACATGATGAACACAGACACGCCAGACCTCTTCACAATAAAACAGGAAACACAGTGAGATATAAACATGACAACCTGAACTTGACAACATAAGCCACAGACATGAAATACATGAAAAGCAGGGGAGACTTAACATAGTGGAAACACGAGGGGAAAATAACTAGAAACAACTAGGCATGATAGACTTAACATAGTGGGAACACGAGGGGTAAAAATTAACTGGAAACAACTAGGCATGATAACGATGAACTTAGGAAACCTGAAGGCTACATAAACTAAACACAAAACGCTGGGTCAGCAGACCCAGGATCATGACACATAATCACACCAAAACTTGAGAACTAAAAATACTGGGTCATAACTGACCCAGAACCGTGACACCAAGAGACAGCATGAGGTCCACCTCCTCCTTTAGCTCCACCAGGAAGCGTTCTGGTACCCTGTAACTCATACGCTTCACAGCTGCATCAGGTTTTAAAACAATGTCATGCTCCACCAGACTGGTGTCACTGGGTACTTTTGAATATGTCTGAATTAATCAGAGGCGTTACCTGAGACTGTTGCTCACTGGTGAGATGGCTCAGGTCCAGGACAGAGGCTGTTACTGAAGGCAAGTAGTCATTAACGTCTTCCTACTCATCCACGCTGTGAATAAGCAACCCCTCTGTTTTATTCTCAGTGCGTGGAATCCATTCCTTAAGGTTAACATGGAGCACTCTCCTCCCTCGCTGGAGACCTGGTGTAGAAACTTTGTAGGTAGTAGGTCTAAGTTTCTTCTGTACTTCAAAAGGTCCTTGCCGCTTTGCCAGCAACTTGCTGTTAGAAGTTGGCAACATTACCAAAACCTTCTGGCCAGGGACAAAACTTTTGTGGCAAGCTTTTTTTTATCAAACAAAGTCTTTTGTTGCTGCTGAGCAGCTGCCATATGGCTCTGAGCCAGTTCACTCATCTGCTGAAGCTTTTCCCTCATATTAATGACATGAAATAACGTTGACCGATTCCCCTTTACCTTGCTCTCCCTCCCATGAGTCCTTCAGCAGGGTCAATGGGCCTCTCACCTCATGGCCATAAAGAAGCTCAAATGGGGAGAAACCAGTGGAGGCCTGAGGGACTTCCTTGTAGGCAAAAAGGAGGTATGGCAGCCACTGGTCCCAATCAGACCCTGTATCATTAACAAACTTTCGGAGCATTTGTTTGAGAGTTTGGTTGAAGCGCTCTGTCAGTCCATCTGTCTGGGGGTGATATGGGGTCGTCCGCACACTCCTGATGCCCAGCCGCTTATAGACCTGTTTCACAGGGTGTGGACATAAAATTAGTGTCTTGGTCAGTTAAAATCTCCTATGGGAATCCAACCCTTGAGAACAGTTGAATCAATGAGGAAGCTACAGTTTTTGCTTTAACCATTTTTAATGGAAAGACTTCAGGATATCTTGTAGCATAGTCTGTAATGACTAGCATAAAACGATTTCCAGCTTTGCTCTTTTCCACAGGGCTAACTATGTCCATGCCAAGTTGCTGAAATGGTGTACCAATGATTGGGAGAGGTTGGAGTGGTGCTTTGGTGGGGACCCTAATTGAAGTCTTCTGACACTGAGGACAACTTCTGCAAAACATAGCAACATCTGAGTGCAAACCAGGCCAGAAAAAGTATCGCTTAATGCGAGCGGTGGTCTTATGCTTCCCCAGGTGGCCAGCCCAGGGAGTGGAGTTCCCCAAAGTAAGCACTGTTTCACGAGGCGCTTTAAAGACCACTAACTGCTTAACCTGGCCATGCTGGTGGTATAAAATGTCATCTTGCAGAATGTACTGCTCTTTATTTGTGTCAGATTCAACAGAGTCCTTTTCCTTAGCCCTCAGCACCATGGCAGACAAAGTTGGATCAGCCTGCTGCATTTGTCTGATGTTTGTAGGTACCGAAAAACCTAAAGGCATATCTGGAGCAAGTGAGCCGGGGCTCAGAGGAAGCGGACAGCATGCCGCCCTCAGGCGTGGTAGCACCCCCGCTCACCTCGACCTCCATCTCCAGCTTGGCAGGTCCCGCTGGCGCGCCAGCCTCTGGCTCACCCCAAGCCGCGCGCTGTCCACCCTTACAGTGATCACCCGGTTGCTGTAACAGTAGCCTACATTCAACGGCTGCAGCCCTCCTGCTGCCAGCTGTACACATCAACACCAAAAACAACAACAGCACAAGCAGCGCACAGTCGGCGAGGCATCATTGTAGATGCTGTGAAGGTGAGTCCATTTCACCTGCAGCAGCATCGCAGACCAAGGCCCAGCACAATAATAAAGCATTTTTTATTTAATTATAAATAAATTATTTCTCCTAATTATGTCCTGGGTTTTAACTAATTAATAATACCAAAGGAAACATCACAAAAAACACTTAAGGTCATGAAAATTAGTTGCGATTTAGCAATTCAATGAGGCATCCACCTTATTTATTGAAAAGTATCGTATCGGTATTGGTATCGGCGATACTGGCCCGTATTTACTTGGTATCAGATCGATACTAAAATATGCAGTATCGCACACCACTAGTGCCTAGCGATCCGGTGGGTGGTCGACTCCCTTCACTACTACCTCCTGGGATGCCCATTCACCCTCTACTCAGACCACGCCCCGCTACAGTGGCTCCACTGTATGAAGGATGTCAACGCCCAGATCACTCGGTGGTATCTGGCTTTGCAGCCTTTTAAGTTCAAAGTGGTCCATAGCCCAGGCGCGCACAGATGGTCGTGGCTGATTTCTTCTCCCGCTCACGTGGGGGTGGTTCGGCTGGATGGGCCCCGGCCTCAGTCGGGTGGTGGGGATGTGTGGCGTGGGTGTGTTCTCTGGCCCCTTTGCAGAGGAAGGGTGGCGCGGAGGCGGGGCTGAACAGGTGTTTGGGACGAGTGACTGATTGTGACTCTTTTTATGTTTCAGTGACAGTCAAGGAGAGAGAGGGTAGTGACCACTGAGCGGGAGTGTCTGTGTCCCATGCATTAAGTCGAAACCACAGTGAACACTAATAATAAAGTAAGCGTGCTGTCACCATACCCACGGTCTACGTGTGTGTGTGTTGGGGTCCGACGTCGCAGGAACATTTTCCCAAAGTCTTCTATACAATTAGAAGTTTTTGTTTTCCTTCGCCCCCTTCTGCTTATTAGAAAGAAGCCAATTAGCTTTGTGTTTCATCGCTTTATCCATCCTATTTATTCATATCTTATATTGATAAATTTAATCCACTTTAATATAAGATAGCTTCGTTGACATTAAAAGACAGGACATGAACAGTGAATACTAATTTCTGCATTCTCTTCACATTTAAATCAAAATGTAAAGGCATATTTCCCAATATCCCCATCTCTTTTCAAATGTTAGCAGAACACGTTGTGCAGAGTCACACTGAGATCAAGGCTCCTCCAGCTGATCCGTCCAATCACCGTCTATTCTGACAGTTGCTGTCAGATCAGTCTCTGCAAGATAGATGCCTCAGATGCAGTGATTCACTGCTCTGTATCACCGCTGTCTCCTTGGACTGATGTGTTTATATAATGTCCTCTATAGACATGGTAATAAGTGAAAAGGCATACAAGCAGGGAAGCGAGGAAATTGGATGGATGAAGAGCCCTTCATTTCTCTCCATTCCTCCACCCAGCACTATCTTTCTGTCATTGCCATCACTGTGCGGCAAACTAATTAAATTGGTGGGTCCGTGGAAAACCTCCTCCGAGCTCTGGTGAACGCAGGTGAAAGGTGAATGCAGCCAATTCTGGAGTTTTACACTTTCCCACGTGTTCCCTCAAAATAACTCTTTACCTATCTTCCACGAGACACGTTTAATCAAACCAAACAATGTCATATGACTGCAGAAACCGACTCTCCTTTACTTTTCCAATTACTCACTGCTCTGGGCTTAATCATTACAATCATAGTTGCACTATCAGTGATTCCCAGCTGACTCACTGGAACACAGGTGATCCATAGAAGCCAGCAGAAGCTAATATCTTGGAAACTTGCACAGTGATAATGGGGAAGAGCAGCTCCTTTCACAGGGTGATTCTCAGAGTGTGGATAAATGCTTTAATTCAAATTTTGGTGGTGTGATAAATTATTTTCTGGTTACTAGAAACAGTTTTTTGATTAGTTGTTGCACCAAAATATCTGAACAGTCAAAACTCTTTGGCAGCAGAGAGATGTACTGCAAGGCAAGTTCAACAAAACCAGGTAGCTTGGTAACATCATCATTAGAGGTAATGAAACACAGGCTTTAGGCCAACATATTGTGTTAAACCATTAATCTTGTTTTCTCGGCAGTGATTCAGATTTATTCAAGGCTTAAATGGTGTCATTCGGCCACACTGCTCCATTTTGTATAACAATAATAATAGAGACACCTGTGCCAAATGCCAAGTGTCCTGACTTTGTCTCGACTTGTTGCTAGCTTTCTCATCTGGCCCAACCAGTGTTGCCAACTCCTCAGTAAGGAAAACCGCTATTGGCTGTCCTAAAAGTCGCTAGAAGTCGCTAAATGACGTCATCGCCTAATTTGCATAATTGGTCATGCTAATATAATTGTAACCTGTGTTGTTGGAGAGAGAAACATCCTAAATGCATTTAGAATTTATTTAGAACTACAAATTACATTTATTTTAGCAATAATTGTTTTTTTAATGTCACAATTCCAACCCTGCTCCTTTATCCGGGCTTGGACTGGCAAAAGTGACCCGAAATAGGCACTCTGGTGAGGTTACTTTGTGTGTGTGTGTGTTTGTGTGTGTGTGTTTATAAGTAGTTTTAAACCTCGTGATCCACAAAACAGCATAACAGTAAAAGAAGAACTGACTGCGTTACAATCAGTGCGGGAGCAGCAGCTTCGCTCATGCGCGATTCATTTGCAGTTCGGACGCATAGGTGTGAACATCTTCTGCCCTGATAGCAGCTGGAGGAGGACTATCCTCCGCCCATGACCGCTTTGGAACGGGCGAGGTGCCCACGGCAGCACCCGCTGCTTGTTGAGAGTAAAAGCGATACCTGCTTTCACGTCAAAAAGTCGTCATAAATAAGTCTCCAATAACACCAGAAAAAGTCGCCAGATTTGTCGCTAGTCGCTTTTTAGAAAAAAAGTCGCTAAGGGGCTCTGAAAACTCGCTAAATATAGCGACAAACTCGCTAAGTTGGCAACACTGGGCCCAACCATAGAAAGTATAAAAGATCGCTATCAGATTGCTCCAACTTTTACTTTGAAGGCAAACATTCACCACTTCCAGTTTCGGTCAACCTCTTCAGAGTTTTACTACTGCTTTCATAATAGTTAACAGGTGTTTGCAGACAGATCAGCGTCTTCTGTCCACACTACAAGTGACGAGAGGTGCCACTGATTTCACAAAGTGACAGCCAGCAGCTTCTGAACTGTTCAATAACAAGTTGGGGAGTTGTTACATCCAGTATGGTAGTCCATAGAGGACGTAAAGGTAGTCCTTGGTAGAGGTGGCAGTTTTCCTTGTAACCAGACTACCTGGAGACATTTGTGTGGCTGCAGCTACTTTTAATCCTTCACTTGCTCAGAACAGGGCTCAGACTGCATACTGCAAATGATGCTCTGGCTCATGGACAAGCCAAGCAGAGGGGTGGTCCCTCACTTAAAACAACATTGACCCTACAGTCTGCACACATTACCCATCAGGTTATCATCGTAAAGCTAAAAGCTCTGCCTGTAACACTGTTAGCAACCAAAAAATGACACATTTTTTTATTGTTATGCTTTACTCCATGGCTTTATACTGTAATTCTCATTCTTTCTCACTGATACATTATCTTTCACTTTGACTTGTTTGCAGTATTAGGCTGTGTTACCTGAGAGTTGTTATATGATTTTTGATTGCTGTGCTGTAGGAAAAAGGCCCGTTCTAAAGAATTTAGTAGGATGAGGATAAACTGAAGCTGTAGAAGCCACACGACCCTGAATTAGAAAATCTACTTAAATTGAGAATTTTTGTAATATAAACAATAACAATAGAATATTTACTAGGAAGAAAATTCTATTCTTGGTAGATGAGGCACATCTGAGAAATCATCCAAAAACAAGAATTTAATGCAGGCACAGTGAAGATGCTGCAACAATAAGCTACAATGAACTCTCCTCTAATTCTTCATATCCTGTATCTTTGTACTTACTGTCTCTGTCTTTAAAATATAGCAGTATTGTGATCCTGGAAGCAGGAAGAACTTTTCCGCCAGTTTGTCCAGATCCAAACTACCCTGCACTCCTCACACTGTCAAGACCTTTGGTGTGAAATAGTGTTTTTGAACTGCGTAAATAATACAGGATTCATGTGAATTCTTTGCAAGCATGTTTAATTTTGCCCACTGTGTTAGTGAAGCTGAATCAGCCTCAACTGAGAGGAAGAGATACTTTACTTCTGTCACTTTGCTCACAGGCATTTGGCATTTCAGCTGGCTGTTTGACCATTTGAACCCAACACAGGACGCCACCTCTCCTCTTCTGTCATGCCTCAATAAGAGCCCTTTCATATTTGTGCCAGTTTTTCTTTGCACCAGCATACCCCTCTGTGCCTGGCTCTGCTGTGTTTCTGTATAGCTGAGCTAATGGGACATGCATTCATAATGATTGTGTGTGTGCGTGTGTGTGTGTCTGTTTAAAGCTCCATATGACCTCACCTGACCTGCTTTTATGTCTCATCCCTGTGTCTGTGGTGTGCCGGTTCCTTCTCATCTCCGAGGCCTTTTTCCCAGCACTACAGCCAGACTAAATGGCGCTTCAGAGGGGGATAAACTACGTTTTGCTCATTAGAGCAAAAGGATATGATAAAATGCCCAGTCAGGAGTGTGTCTGTGTATGTGAGCTTACCCAGCCCAAAGACGGACGCCTGCAATGAGCCGCCTCATGAAGGCTCAATTTGACACAAATCCGCAGAGCTTTGCATCAACACCAGAGCCATTTCCAAGCAGCCTTCCCTTCAAAGTCTCCGCAAATAAGAAGGCAGAGTCAGAAGGGATATAGGCCTGAACTCCAATCCCCCCTTCTCCCATCCTCCACCCTCAGTGATGATGATGAACGTCACCGAATTGATTCACCTCCCGACCTCGTCTTGGCCGCCAGTAATGTAATCATTATAGGAATAGGTACACAGCAAATTCAAAAGTGTTAAATGTTTTGGTGTTAGTAGTCTTCTTGCAAAAGTAAAGTTAATTTTACTCTAAGCAGAGTCACATTCTTTTAATGTAACTCTGAGGTGTAAAATGATAGTAGTTAAAATTGAGTGTTAAAAATGAGTGTTTCTATGTCAAATCTGGAGGTGTTACAATGGAAACATTAACTCTTGACCTCTTAACTCTGAACTCCTACAGGGGCTATGACACCAATAGAGTAAATTCACAGACTCCGCCCCCAGCACGGCTCCAATCGAAGCTGAAGTGATGCCGTTTCAGAACATTTTGCTTTTATCCCACAACTTAGACATTCACATTACTCACACTCTCATTACACATACATATAGGATCTTGGGGGTGGGCACGATACACGGAATCCAAAGTACCATCAGGGTGTACACCCCACCCCTGGCGTCGTTGCCCACCTCTCAAGGTTAAATACACGTAGACATTGAGGGCTAGCAGGAGGGACCATGCGCTTACCTGCTGCTCTCTGGCAGGTAGCTCCATGCCCTCCTGGGTTTTAAATGCACCTTAGAACACACATGCATCAACACTACAATGAGCGGGTGGAGGGAGGTTTGGAGTCTTCTCTCACCCCCGTTCTCTGCGACCTGCTGGAGCGGGGGGGCTAGGAGGAGGAGTTGGCCGTCCGACTGCGGTCTGGAGTGTGGGGCCTCCCTGCTGCTGCGGAGTCGGGGCGGTCTGCCTCCCCCCACCGCAGGGAAAAGGGTAACACCACCTGGGTCTGGGTGCAGTTCCCCCTCCAGGGGCAAGGGTACCTAGACCCGGTTTGTAGAGTACGCTTGGGGAGTGTGATCGTGTGTACAGCGTCTCTTTATGTCTGTCTCCACGTTGGTTGAGTGTGGAGTAAGTGCATATGAGAGCATGAGGGTGGGAATGGATGTTTGTATATGTGTGTGCCTGTATGTCTGTGTCTATATGTCAGGTTGGGTGTCAGGCGCCACCTCTCTGGGGACATCTTAGGCCCTCCAAGGTTTGGAGGCCTATCTCCCCCTACCACCACTTCCCCTGCCAGTAGCGGACTCCCTCAGACATCGGTGCGTTGGTGGTTCTTTGTGTCCGGGGATGGGCGTCCGGGTACACACCGACTCACTCCTTGGTGGCCGCTTATCGGGGCCTGGAGCCTGGGGCTCGCTCGCGCCACTTCGGAGGTGGGGTGCCCCCGGCCTCTCGGCCTGCGGCTCGGTCACTCAGGCACGGCTGGCTGTCGGCGGAGCTCACGGGCGCGTCACTGTAACTCCCCCTGGCTTCTGCTCCGCGGCTGCTGAGTGAGCCCTCATCTGGGACTCTCCTCAGCTCTTTCTGGGACAGTGGCGTGGCTGCCCCTCTGTTGGTCTTCCTTGGTCTCTTGTGTTCTGGGGGCCTCTGGATGTCTGGAGTCTTGATCTCCTCCATACCTGCTTCATGCCCTGGAGGACGGGGCTGTGGCCCCCCCACACCCTCTAGCAGATCATTACATGAAGGAACCTTTTAAAAAAACAAGCGCGTCCATGCTCACAGGTGTACACACGGGTGATCACACCCACAAACTACACCCTTTTTGGCTTCTACCTCAAAGCACACTGTGTTCTGTTGATCTTATGTGCTGCACAATAATGTTTAATATTTAGTATTTACTGTCATATTCCCATATATCATTGTGATGTTGTTTATTCTATTACTCTTGTTCTCTTCTGCTTGTTTTCTTTTTTCTTTCTCAGCAGGTGATCCAGGTGATTGATATATGCATTTTTTATTTAATTTTTTCTGCTCATTCTGTTGGTTTTTGTTTTTTTTGCTCTTCTCCCCCATCCCTCTTCTCAGCTGTTTCTCTTTCCCTCTTTCTTTCTCCCCTTCTTTCCCCCAGTCAACTCTGTCCCGTATTCAATAAATGAAAATAAAATAAACAATAAAAGGTGAATCAAATGGACCATTACGGCAAGGCTGGGATGGTCAATTTGGTAAAGCAAATCCGTTGGGCATCTTTCTTTGCCTTTAGACAACAATTCTGATGGCAAAAGAGCCAAACGGGACAGGCAACAAAAAAAACAAAAAAAAAAAAAACAAAAAAAAAAACGAACATTTTGCTCTACATATTTGAGTTGTTTGTCATGCTTGGTAAGTCATTTTTTCAAAGATTGTTTCAATTATTATTATGAGCTTTTACTTCTGTGGCTCTTTGGAGTTGAGACAAAGCTGTGTGGAAGGCATTAGCCATGTTGCTCGGTGATAGCACAATATTCTGTTTTAGCTAGCCTTGAAAAAAAGCTTGCATGTGAATTTTCAGTCAAATTTTTGGTCAAATACACCTAAAACAATGTCTAGAATGTGAAATGTTGGTATAATGGTGCTACTTGAAGCCTGAAAACGATCTCCCATAAAAAAAAAAAACAAAAAACGAGCAAACAGCAGTAGCAGACGTCCTGACTGGATTCTACGTTAGCATTTAGATCCCTCCAGAGTTTTTTGTGCACACAGTTTAGGTAAAAATGAAAACGTTTGAGGTTTTACATTTAGTTCAGTATTACATGTTGCCTGTGTCCTTGTCTTTTGGGAAAATACTTTACACAAGTAATGGCTCAAATAGGATTCCTTTTTTTTTTTTTACTGTGCTGCAATTGATTACGGATTATTTGTGCCATTAATTAGTGTCAACTAATTTTTATTCAATCTCCGCACAGGATATGCTTGTGAAGATGGAATATGGGGGAGAGCAGAAGTGCGTTGAAGTTCCACAAAGTGATGAATGAAGGACATGCATATTGTATTGAAGAAATAAATGATGAGAATGCTGTTATTTGCATTTACCATGTCAGACCTTTTGATAAACAAAATTCTAATGAAAGTGAGAACATGTACACTGTTACATCTTTCAGAAAATGTTTTGAAATTGTGGTGCACAGTTCAGAATAAATGTTTTTCCAAAACCATGGCGTCTTTTTAGTAAATGTTTATTTCCAAAAGAAATTTCTAGAAGTTCAGAACAGTAAAATTCCCGCTTTTTAGAATTAATTAGAAGATAACTCTTACGTAGTTAAACTAAAATACTCCTTGAGAGTTTATATATTAACTCTTAACACCTAGTTAGCATTAGTAAGTGTTAAATTATCAACTCCAGACAGATTTGGTGTTTAACACTAAATCAGAGTTAACTTACTGTGGTAAGACTCGACTTAAGCGGTCAAAGAAGTGCAGGAGACTGATGCTGTCCAGTGTAGCAAGTGATTTATTCACCATTCTGTGGCCCAAGAATATTTACAAAGAAACAAATAAGAAACTCAACTCTATAATTAACTCAATTCAAATAAACATAACTGAACTTAAATCAACGGAAATTAAGGTCAAACTGCACACAGCTACACTGACCTGAACCCTTCTCCTGAAACACCTGAGTTCGTCTGCTTAAATAGTCCCCTTAATCAAACACTTTCTCCTCTGGACTATTCCATTCAGTAGGTAGGTGAGATGAACATGATTATATTCATCCTCTACTACTCCTCTTGACTGGCAACAAACTCTGGTGTAATCAATACATATCACAACATTAAATCTATTTCTTTATAAACCCTTTAAAATCAACTTTATTAAATTATAAGAATTCTTCCCCTCCTGCCCTTGGTCTCTTCCTGTGACCTCAGATGAACCCAGAAGGTATAAAGCAGGAAGTAGAACTACATTTCCTCCTTTTGCTTCTGGAAGACAGGTAGGTAAAGGTAAGTTCAAACAATACAAATTAACAGTTGAAATAAATAACATGTTAACTTAACAAACTTGCATGAATTGATTTAAACCAAGATGTTATATTATATAATCTGTAAAAGTGCAGAACATAAACAAACCCGGGATAGTAGATGTTTGCCTATTGCAGATTTACATGTGAAATATGGTTAAATCAAAACAAGAATGTTAACTAAGAATGTAGACAAATGGTCTTCTCACCCACTTTGTCACACTCCCCCCCCCCCTTAAGACCGTTACTCCTCTGAGTCACGGGACAGGAAATCAGCAATGACATTCTTATGTCCAGGTCTATACTGGACCTGGAAACGAAAAGGCTGGAGAGATAAATACCATCTTGTTATCCTGGCATTAGTGTCTTTCATATTATGAATCCATTGCAAAGCACGATGATCAGTCTCAAGAACAAACTCTTTCCCAACAAGATAATATCGCAAGGTGTCTAGAGCCCATTTAAATCGCCAATGCCTCCTTTTCAATGGTCGAATACCTCATTTCCCTTGGAAAAAGTTTTCGACTGATGTACTGGACAGGCAACTGCTGCCCTTCCTCTCCTTGCAGTAAAACAGCTCCCAGACCCACCTCAGAGGCATCTGTTTGTACTGTGAATGGAAGGTTAAAATCTGGACACTGCAAAACAGGTTTCTGACACAAACAGTCTTTCAAATCATTAAATGCATTCTCAGCATCTTTCGTCCACCTGATCCTTGTAGGACTAGATTTTCTTGTCATGTCAGTCAATAAAGCTGCTCTTGATGAAAAATTTGGAATTAGTCGACGATACCAACCTACTAATCCCAAAAATGATCTCAACCTTTTCTTTGTGTTTGGCAAGAGTTCTGCAGCAACTGCATCCACTTTTCCAACCTGAGGGCGAATGCCTCCACCCCCTATTACATAACCCAGGTACTGCACCTCGGGCTTGGCGATGTCATAAATGCCAAGAAATGTCACAAGTCCAGCATTTGCGATACGTCGAAACACATCAGCAAGATGTTTCAGATGATCTTCCCATGTACCACTATAAACAACAATGTCATCAATGTAGGCAGCTGCATATTGTTCTGCACCCTTCAACACTCGATCCACCAACCTTTGGAATGTAGCTGGTGCTCCATGCAAACCAAAGGGCATCACTGTGAATCTAAACAGTCCACTTGGCACTCTGAATGTTGTTAAGTCCATAGATGAGTCTGTCAAGGGAACCTGCCAATAACCTTTACAGAGGTCAAGGGTAGTCAGAAATTTAGCATTTCCCAAACGATCAATTAGTTCATCAACCCTCGGCATTGGATAAGGATCAAAAGCAGACACAGAATTTAACTTAGAAAAGTTTACACAAAATCTAAGCTTAGGATCATCTTTCTTTGGTACAAGCACAACAGGGCTACACCACTCACTGTGCGATGGCTCAATGATTCCTGCAGCCAGCATCTCCTCCAGCTCACTTTTCAACTCAGGCAATAGCTTAGCTGGGATATGGCAAGTGGTATCTCTAATTGGCCGTTGGTCTGGAGAATGCAAAGTGATTTTGTGTTCAATGAGGTGTGTACGACCTGGCTTTAGACTGAAGAGTTCTTTGGTCATAAGTGATTGCACCTCCTGACGTCTTTCCAAAGGCAAATGGTTTAAATCTGGAAACACAGTTTTGACAGCTGAAGAAGGGAAGTACTGCTCCTGAGGCTCTTCCTCATCCACAACTGTACATGCCCACATGGATGTTGAGTCCTGTGGCTGGTCAGTCCACTCTTTCAAAAGATTGACGTGGAACACTTGATGATTCTTTCGACGGTTTGGTAAATGAAGCTCATATGTGACTGGGCCTGTCTTCTTTGTGATTTCATATGGCCCCTGCCACTTTGCAAGAAGACTGCTCTCAGAAGTTGGCAAAAGTAGAAGAACTTTCTGTCCCTCACGGAAGGCTCTTCTTCTTGACACTTTATCATATCTTTGTTTTTGCCGCTGTTGCGCATGGGCCAGATTGTTATTAGCAAGTTCTTGGAAATGTTCTAGCTTGTCTCTCATTTTGAGGACATGTGAGAGTTCACTAAACCTCTGCTCTGACATCGAACCCTCCCAAGCTTCTTTCAGAACATCCATTGGACCTCTGACAGGATGCCCATAAAGTAGCTGGAATGGTGAAAACCCAGTAGAACTTTGTGGAACCTCTCGGTAGGCAAATAACAAAAATGGGAGCCATTGGTCCCAATCTGACCCTGTTTCATTCACAAATTTCCTGAGCATTGATTTTAACGTCTTGTTAAATCGCTCCACAAGGCCATCAGTCTGTGGGTGATAAGGACTGGTCTTGACACCCTGGATCCCTAACAAACTATATACTTCTTTAAGCATCTTAGAAGTGAAATTGGTCCCCTGATCTGTGATGATTTCTTTTGGGATACCTACTCTGGAAAACAACTGAATCAGGCAGTTAACAATCTGACGAGCCTTTATTTTCTTCAGGGGGAAGGCTTCAGGATATTTTGTGGCATAGTCACAAACTACAAGTATGTACTTATGACCTGCTTTACTCTGTTCTAGTGGGCCAACAATGTCCATGGCAATGCGTGAAAAGGGTGTATCAATGATGGGCATACTGATAAGCGGAGCTCTATCTGCTTTCCTGCCTGGAGCTGTTAACTGGCACTGTGGGCAAGCTTTACAGTATTGTACCGTATCACTGAACTGTTGGGGCCAGTAAAATCTGGGAATCATTCTAGAAAATGTTTTAGATTGTCCCAAATGTCCTGCCCAGGGAATGGAATGACTCATTTTCAAAATGGTAGATCTCAAACTCTGGGGGATCACCAACTGGTCACCAATCTTGCTACGGCGATGCAACAAATCTCCCTTAACCACAAACACTTCCTGCCTTCCCTCAACTGTAGTTGACTCTGGAACACATTTAGAGAACAATGGTTTAAGTGTTAGATCCTCTTTCTGAAGCCTAGCAACCTGACTAACACTGGGGAGAGACTCAGTCTTTAAAGGATCTAAAATGTGTTCAGCTACTCTTGTTCCCTTCACCTTTTCATGTCTTCTCTGTCTCTTGCTCTTTTTTGGTTTAGAACGAGTGCTAGACTCGTCCAATGGGGCATCCTCATTTGCAAAAGGTAATTCATCCCAACCCAAAGCATTAACCTGTAGCTCCTTAGCTTTTGACCTTGTGACCGCTAACAAACTTTCAACGGTTTCAGTCTGACAGGGATGCTTGGCTATTAGCTCTGTGAGTATTGGGAGATCACGGCCCAACACCACTTGATAAGGCAGCGTTTGCAGCACTCCCACTGAAAGAGTGTAACACTGGCCTTCTACTTCAATTGCAACTTCAGCAACTGGGTATGATACCTTATCACCATGAATACAGTACATATCCACTGTTGCTCCTGAAAAGATCACATCCCTGGGAAGACTGTCTTGTCTAACCAGAGAGCGATTACTTCCTGAATCTAACAGAGCTACACAGGGTTTGTCTTCAACAAATACCCCAATTGATGGCTCACGTTGCTGACATTCAATTTCATTTTTGTGATTCTCACTGACTTCAGTTTGTCTAGCATGTAATTTTTACTAACAGACATCTTTGTACACTGAGCTTTAAGATGACCTATCTGACCACACAAATGACATGCTTTATTGGTTTTATTTTTTGTCTCAGATCTGGCAGGATCTGAGTTATACCAGTTCTGTCTTGTGTGCTTAACTTTCAAGTCAGGGCCACCACCTAACTTGTTGAATGGCACGTTGGAATTTGACTTAACTGGTGTGAAGTCTTTTGATGGTCGACGAGCTGCTAAGAAAGCTTCAGCCAGTTCTGCTGCTTCCTTGGAAGTCTTTGGGTTACGTTCCTTAACCCACGTCCGAAGATCAGGATTCAAAACCTTGAGAAACTGTTCCATGATGATGGCGTCTCCGATTTGATCCTTTGTCTTTGTTTCAGGATTCATCCACTTGATGTACAACTCCTTTAGGCGGACCTGCAGCTCCCTTGGTGTTTCCTCTGCTCCAAAGGTACTAGAACGAAACCTCATTCAATAGGTGTCAACACTTATTTCATATTTCTGCAAGACAGCACACTTTACTTTTGCATAGTCCATAGTGTCATCAATATCCATGGCTACATAAGCGGAACGTGCTTTACCAGCTAGCAGTGGTGCTAGGTGAAGAGCCCACTCATCTCGCGGCCACTGGCAAGCATGAGCAATTCTTTCAAAGGTGATTAAATAATGTTCAATGTCCTCACCTTCATTGTAAGGTTGCATTTTTGGCCCCTTCCAGCCTGAATGTCTCACCAGTGTTGAAAGCTGTGCCTCACTGCGTTGATGTGCCGGCTCCAAGTCAAGCCTATTTGATTCTTGTGTGCTGGCAGATGGTTCTGGAGTAGGTGCTCTCGAAGAAGCCGATGTAGATGCTTGTACTTCAAGTAACTGATGCTCTAGATTGCCATGCTGCATCTGCTGTTGAAGCTGGGCAAACTGATGCCGGATTTGCCTCCATCTATCATCCTGGCGCTTGTGCTCTTGCTCCAGTTTAGCATCGCGTTCAGCCTGTTGTTGCATCAGAGTTTGCAAAAGTTTGGACAATTCAGCCACATTCTCTTGTCCAGAAATATGGCCACTTATTGCCCCTTGTTGGTCGCTGCCATCTTGTAAATCATCTGCTTCACATTCTGGAACATGCCCTCTCTTTGCTCGGGTAGACATCTTCTCCACTCCTTAATTGGCCTGGAATCCCACTGCTGCTGCCACCAAATGTGGTAAGACTCGACTTAAGCGGTCAAAGAAGTGCAGGAGACTGATGCTGTCCAGTGTAGCAAGTGATTTATTCACCATTCTGTGGCCCAAGAATATTTACAAAGAAACAAATAAGAAACTCAACTCTATAATTAACTCAATTCAAATAAACATAACTGAACTTAAATCAACGGAAATTAAGGTCAAACTGCACACAGCTACACTGACCTGAACCCTTCTCCTGAAACACCTGAGTTCGTCTGCTTAAATAGTCCCCTTAATCAAACACTTTCTCCTCTGGACTATTCCATTCAGTAGGTAGGTGAGATGAACATGATTATATTCATCCTCTACTACTCCTCTTGACTGGCAACATAAACTCTGGTGTAATCAATACATATCACAACATTAAATCTATTTCTTTATAAACCCTTTAAAATCAACTTTATTAAATTATAAGAATTCTTCCCCTCCTGCCCTTGGTCTCTTCCTGTGACCTCAGATGAACCCAGAAGGTATAAAGCAGGAAGTAGAACTACATTTCCTCCTTTTGCTTCTGGAAGACAGGTAGGTAAAGGTAAGTTCAAACAATACAAATTAACAGTTGAAATAAATAACATGTTAACTTAACAAACTTGCATGAATTGATTTAAACCAAGATGTTATATTATATAATCTGTAAAAGTGCAGAACATAAACAAACCCGGGATAGTAGATGTTTGCCTATTGCAGATTACATGTGAAATATGGTTAAATCAAAACAAGAATGTTAACTAAGAATGTAGACAAATGGTCTTCTCACCCACTTTGTCACACTTACCAACTCTCCAAAAAGAGTTAAATTAACACTCTCTGGTGTGGACCCATATAGACACTTTAATAGTGTTGAAATCAAATCTGACAGTGTTAATTTGGATATGCTGGATTTGCTGTGTAAAGAGTAAAGACCATGTTACTGCGGCTCACTTGCTGCCTGGCGCTGAGGCATAATTCCATGGAGATCAATGATCCTCCAGTCTTGCTATATTGAGTTTGCTGTGGTAGGTGTGTATATTTAAACCACTAAATTTTCTCATTATAGAGGGGAAAAAAGCAGGTGTTAATCAAATGTCAAAGGCTATTTAAGTTAAATGAAAAGCATCTTTGTTTTTCAGAACATTGAAGCCAATTTTGGGTGGTGATTAAGTGTGTCTACAGGACAGCTTTTTAATACTGAACAATCTGTGAATTTTTTTTAATGTTACTACGCAGAGGGGGATTCTCTTTTCAGTGTATTCATTACAAAGACTCACAGAGCAAAAATAGACTGCCTGAGTTCAGCTCAACTTTTGTTTATGTCAGTCAAGCTCTGTCTTTCTCATGAGGCTTATTTACAGACATGAATAGCGCTATGGCCCCTAGTCCTAGCAAGCCTGCTCCACTAGCATGTTTTTTTACACATGTACAAATGTTGCTTTCGATGAGGAGGAGCACGGCCAATTATTTTGCTCTCTAAGCTTTCTTTTGGTGTCTTTGTTATCTGTAGAGGACGATACCTTCCAAGTTTAGCCACAAACTTTCCATCAGTGTTGCTCTCTAAGCAAAATGTATTTTATATAATAACTAATATCTTTATCATGTTTCACAACTAATCTGATATTTGCACACTATCAGTCAAACTAGACCCAAAGTCTCACAGTTCTCCCTCATATGGCTAAGTCCTGCATGTGTTATCCCAGCAAAGAATCCTGTAGTAGCAACCTGAAGTCAAAACAAATTAAATCCATTACAAAAACTGTAGTTCCTGCAATGACCACATATAAAAGATGTATCTTAAGGGTCTGAAGAGTGAAGCAAATCCAGAATTTGTCAGGATCCAGAGCCCGGCTACATGGGTTTATTTCTTTTTTTAATCTCCAGGTGGTTTGCCTTCACCATCAGGTGGCACTGCTCTCTCGCAAACCTGCATGCTACTATCCATCAGAAGGCTGCAGGGGCTGTGATTCTCTGACAGATGAGTCTATCCACTGTGGTGGTAAATTAATTCGGCGGTGTCTTTGATTTCCTTGCCTTGCCACATACTAACTTCTGTTTCCTATCTCTTGTACAGAATCCAAAACTTGGCACTTGGAGCGCTCACAAGATCAACCTCTTGAATTTTACAGCTGCAGTGGAAGTGGATTCCCCCTCGCTTCTGCTCACTCTCACCTCCAGAACTCGGTTTTATTTGGATGTGCAACTGCCTGCCCACTTTCCACTCTGATAGCTCTCTTTTTTTTCTTTTTTACCCCAGATCCCTTCTGGTCCACTCAGTTTATCTCTGCTAATCTAGCACTTTTGGGATCCCTTTTGGAGTGTGGCCCACTCCAAAAGGGAAGGGAACCCCTGAAGATGTATACACCTGCCAAATGACCTCAACAACCCAGCGGGACAACCGGGACTTGAACAGGGGTCTGCCCAGGATTTCAGAGTAGATAGCAACAAAAAGCTGGTACGTCCTCCTAATCGTCCGGGTGTGCCTGACGGACATTGCCAAACTCAGGACCAGGCACAGGCTTGTAGCTTAAAAAACTGGGACAGGTGGAATTCGGAAAGGGCCTTCAGCAAGAAAGCAAGGTTGGGCCAGAACACCACCCCTTTCCCGTCTGGCAACCACCTGCAGAAATCCCTGTGGACCAACAGAGCATGGAGCTCTCACAGTGTCCCAGCCAGAAGCAGTGGGATCGCCGAAATCCAGGGGATGTGGGGCCAAAGAAGGGCCACCAGGATAAGCCTCGCTTCCTCAGTCTGTACCTGGCAGAGGACCGATTGGAGGAGAGAGAATGGAAGGAAGGCATATAGGAGAGCCTGGGGCCAGGCTGACACGGCCTGGACGCAATCCTGCAAAGGAGGTGTGAGCCTAGGCCCCCCTGTCTGTTGACAACCTGTAGTTCTTGCACATTGATGCGCCGGGATGTCTGGTGGCCATTTATCCCACAGCCCTCATGGACCACACCCCAAACAACTGGAGCTGGGGGAGCTGGGCTGCCCCTGGGCCAAACATGGCTGCAAGCTTGCCAGGCAGCGTTAGTCGGGCAGTCCTGGTCATCCTGCCCGAGCTGGGAATGAGATAGCCAAAGGTAGTGGTACACCACCCAGAAAGAGGCCAAGGAGCTACCTGTGGCGATGGCCTGCTCCTTCATGAGCAAAGCCAAGTGGGTGGAGGCGGCCAGCAGCTTGCGTGGATCACTGGGGTCCCCAGAAACTGCCTGCACCTGTACCAGGTGACACAGGTAGAGACAAAATGGCCACAGAGTTGGCTAGATAAGCCTGGGTTGACATGGCCTTATGTAGCCTACCTAGCAATGAGTCCATAAACTTAGAGTCCTTGCTTGCTTGGCCTTCCCAAGAAGGGAGCTAGAGGGGCGAACCGAGGGGCAATAGCCAGAGAGCAGCAAGAGAGTAAAACTGCCTGCACACCAGGTCCTTAAAATCAGGCATTAGTGGCACCTGCAGCCATGGTTGCTTGACGTCGTCAAACCTGAAGTCCACTCCCAAGATCGAGTCATTTCCCTTAGAGGAGAGGATGGACCCAGCGCCAACATCCTCCTGATAGCCACCCTCCACCAGCTCTTGCCTGGGGGTGGGGACAAGGCAGGGGCTACTGAAAGATGGGCCAGGCCTCAATGCAAATGAGAGAGAGGGCACCAAGCGTGAAATTGCAAAACCGCAGGAACAGCCAGATGCCCACGATGGCCGGAGAACTCTCACACATTGGGGTGGCCATAGCTAGCATCCACTGGCCATGTGAACCAGGGAAACCTGGGTAATACGCCCGGAGTGTTAGGATGCCTGGGTCGTTGACCCAGGGTTTTTGAGTTTATTATATTATTTATCATTTCTAGTCTTTGGTTTCTTGGTTAGAGTTCTGTCTTATGGTTTATGTCTCTGTGAAATCCTTAGTTCCTGTCTTCCCTGTCAGCTATATCTCCGTGTTTGTGTCTGCCCTGGTCCCACATCTCTGTTCCCTCTGTAGTGCCTGCCTGTGAGTCTGTGTCTGTAGGTTCAGTCTGTGTTATGTTTCCTGTTTTACTTTGAAAGTCCGTGTCTCATGTAAATGCGTAAGGTTGTGCTTCCTTTGTCTCGTTAGGTCTGATTTGCCCAAGCTGTGTTTCCCTCCTGTTACTCATTCCCTGATTGCTCCCTCTATGTATTTAAGCCCTGTGTTTCAGTTTGTCGGGGTTGCGATCTACCCTTATGCCATGCTTTGTGTTCTGTCAGTCTTCCCGTGTAAGTTTATTTTGATATATCCAGTTATGTTACATTTGAGTTTAGCATTAAAGCTGTTTTGAGTTCAAGTTTTGCCTCCGAGTGTCTGCACCTTGGGTTCTCCTACTACCACTCCTGCCTGCACACAGCCTTCACATAACACGGGGGACAACACTGAAGGACTCTAGGTGAGCGCCAAGTGTGCAAATCGAAAGACCATGAGACAAGGAACCAGCAACTAGAGTAATAATAAGAATGGATTGCATTTATATAGCGCTTTTCGGGGCCCTCAAAGCACTGTACAGTTCCACTATTCATTCACTCTCACATTCACACACTGGTGGAGGCAGCTACGGTTGTAGCCACAGCTGCCCTGGGGCAGATTGACAGAGGCAAGGCTGCCATCGGCCCCTCTGGCCAAAACCAGTAGGCGGCAGGTGAAGTGTCTTACCCAAGGACACAACGACCGAGACTGTCCAAGCCGGGGCTCGAACCGGCAACCTTCCAGTTACAAGACAAACTGCCAACTCCTTGAGCCACGATTGAGTACTCACACTTCTAAGCTTTTTATTTCCTCTTTGGATTGGGGATATCAGAAATCCTGGGAGGCTGCCGAGACAGGCTCTCCACCACAGAAGTAACGGACACTCACTGCCACCACACACTGTACCAAACAAAGCACACGCACACTGCACCAGGTGCAGAGCAAGGGATCACCAGTTTCACATTTGCACAGCTCTTTTATACGTAAGTTGTGGGGAGTGACTGTGCTAGCCAGAGGGTCTTAAAGAAGTAGTAGTGTCTTATATCTCCATACTGTGCTTGCAAAAATAAATCCAGTTATATTTGAAATGGCTTCCAGTTCGTTAAGCTCCCTTGTTCTCTAACCTTGGTTAAACTTTTTCTAGTATCACGAACTTGGGAAAAAACCCTATTAAATACAGCATGATGTATTCTTTGTACACTATGGTCTCCATTAGTGTAGAAATAAAGAATAAAATGGTAGATCACCTAATTTATACCATAGCACTTCACTAGCCATTGGGGAGATCAAGATGGGTACCTCTTCTATGTTTTTTTAAATCATTATACCTCTCTTTTATATACAGTATATGATTGCAGAGCACCCTCTCTGTTGATGACTAATTCATGCTTGCAACATTTCCACACAAAACCTTTGACTTTGCAACCTGTTTTGCTGGGTAGCACCCAGAATAATAAACAGAGCTGGTTCAAAAACCCAGACATAATTCAGTGGGAAAAGCGTATCAAAGGAGTGGAATTGAAGGGCAAAGGGGTGGAAATGAAGAGTTAGCACACAGAAGGAAGAAAAAGTCAAGAAGATGAGTCAAATAAATGCAGCAGGAGGAGGGCAAAGACTTCTTTACAATAGTTTCCAGTTTCAAGGGTCAGTCTTCTAATAACAGCCAGCATTGAGATTTAAAGCCCTCGTTAAAATTACATCTGTAATGAGAGTCACTCTCTATACTGCAGCCGTGAGGTAATTGTGGCATCCATGGTATGCATCTATCTAAATTAATATTTCTTAAGCCGTTTAGCAATTTGGCCATCAACAGCTTCCACACTGGATGCAGAAAGTGAGCCATGAGGAAAAAACAAGAGAAAATGGAAAGCAGACTTGGTGTTCACTGTTGGAACTGCTTGTAGAACAAAGGTTAAAAATCTGTATAAGCTTTCTTACACAGATTTGTAAGCTATTTATGACTGAGAAAAAGTAATCAGTAAAATTAATTTCACTCTGATGCTGCCACAAAGTAAAGTGATTTTCACGTCTCCTTTATTATGCCAAGCAGTCCGAGCTCAGCCCACTGTTCACGTGATAATGTGAACAGCAGGCAAAGATAATGAAAGTTCATGGTGAGGTTCAAGCCTAAGTAATTTTTGAACATCCTAACCAATTTACTCTCGTCTAAGGGGGACACTTTATGTCTTTTTTCAAACCTTGGCAAAGTGGTGGCACATCCAAATAAGTTATACTCCCTTACAGTTGTTTGAGGTGAGGATCTTGGAATATGCAGTTCTTTAAAATTGGCTCCAAGAGAGCAAAATTACACAAATATTACAAGTTCCAAACAGTTCAGATACTCACTTAGTTGCTGGGACTTTTCCATTGTTGTGGGTAATGGTCAACGGAACGAATACTGTCAAATCCTTTTAATGCTTGCAACGAGAAAATACTATTTGTAGTCAATCGTGATCACTTATAAGGATTTGATATGCTTGGCCTGTTGGTCCGACAGGTAAAAACAAACTGTAGGACCTTCAGCATCACTTGTTAAAAGACTTAAGTGAGTGGAATTATATATTTGAGCCTGTATGTATATTGTTGACTCTGCCTGGATTACAGAAAATCCAAACTAAAGTCATTCCAACCATGTGCAGTGGTACATTACACAGTGACAACGTTCCTCCAAGACCATGGTGCTACATATGACATATAACACACAACCAACACAGGACTGCATAAAGTGCATAAGAAAAAAAGAAAATCAAGCCCCCACCACATTAGATGGTATTCCTAATAAACTGGCCACTGAATGTATTTCAAAAGAAGTTTGCCTCTTCCTCAGGTCAAGCTGTCCACACTTTCTCCTGAACCGGTCATCCCAGCTAAGAAGCCTTTCAAGGTGGAGCTGGTTGGTGGGAAGCGTTACTCGTGGTTACCTGTGGGCACAGCAGGAAGCAGCCTTTCTGCGATGGAAGCCACAAAACCGAACCCAAGGCCTCTCCCCGCTACGCTTCGTCCCAGAGAAAGACATTTGGTTGTGTGGATGCAAGCACACAAGCAACCCGCCCTACTGCGACGGTACGCACAAGCAGGACTTCATTGTGTCTGCTCCGCTACACGAACCAGCAGAGTCCTGAGGGTGGAGGGGTGTGTGTTTCCTGTCAGTGTTTTCATCAGTGATTCGACTTTCATGACAAAGACACTGTTGCAGTCACATTAGGATGACTTTACAGTAAGACAACAGAGAGCGGACTTCCGATGACGTCACTGTAGCAATCAGTCGAGCTCTGAACTGCTCCTGCAAGAAACTTTGCTAAATCCTTAAAATTAAGGAAAAACGCTCCAAAACACGAAAACGAAATACGCTATAGACCCACAATGCCTGGACCTGGTAAAACTACCAAGGAGAAGACTAAGTCAACCACGCAAACCAAGATATCGGTGTTTGGCGGTGAAGCTAGTGTGTCCGAGGCCTGCGCAGCTAATAAGCCAGCCACCGTGAGCGAACACGGCGCCGCGGATAGTGGCAACATGGAGGAGAGGTTGCAGCGTGCCATACGAGAGGAGTTTGCAGGTATTGAAAACAAGCTTGCAAACACGCAAACTGCACTTTGGGACAAGCTGGAGGGCGCAGTGGCCACGTTTTCCAGCAAGGCAGATGAGGTTGTGGCAGCCATGAACGAAATGCAGAAAAAATTATCTGACTGTGTGGGGAGAGTAGAGCAAACGGAGAAACGCATTTCAAATGTAGAAGATGAACATGTGGTGATGGGGACCACCATTTCAAGATTAGAGAAAGGAAATAAAGTACTGATGGATAAAGTAGTGGATTTGGAAACCAGATCCCGACGCAATAACCTCAGGTTGGTCGGAGTTCCAGAGGGAGATGAGGGCGCGGACACCTGTGGATTCCTGGAAAACTGGATAACGGATGTATTGGAGTTGAACACATCAAGGAGCCCTCTGGTTATCGAGAGAGCACATCACATTGGCCCAACAAGAAAGCCTGAGGAACCTCCAAGAACATTAATAATGTGCTTTCTTAACTACAAACAGAAAGATATGGTGCTCAGAGCAGCAAGATCGAAAAATGATATTTTGTACAAGAACAAAAGGGTGAGATTCTATGAGGACGTCGCCACAGAGGTGCACAAACAACAGAAGAAGTTTGGAGGGGTACAACAACAACTCTGGAAGATGGGACTGAGAAGTGGCATTGTACCACCAGCTAAACTGATAGTAACATACAAGGAACAAGTCCACAGATTTAGCACGCCAGAAGAAGTCCAAAGCTTCATAAAACAGATCCAGGAGAGCAAGAAATGAGGAAGATATTATAGGGTCTAGAAATCTGGGGTAATGATTCATTTTGGAAAAGGATATAGTTAACTTCATCAAAGCAAAAGGTAACTGAGAGCAAAGTGGGGTTTTTAAAAAAAATTTTTTTATCTACATGATAACTAGACAGACATAAAGATAATTTATGATTTTTATTTTATTCTACTCGTTTGTTCTTTACTTTTATTTTCATTTCATTTTCATTTATGTATCTAGTTTTATTTATTTATTTATTTATTTATTTATTTATTTTTGTTTAAAGAAAACAAAAAAGCAGTTAATTATTAAGGGGCAGTGGAATATCAGCGAAGCTAAAGGATTCATTAAGGATACAGGGAGCAAGGAAGAGCCAGGCATAAAGCCATAGTCATTTTAAGTTAGCAGATCTTAAAACTGGGATCTGTATATGGTTAACGTTGGAAGTAGAACATTTGCATGGGTTACCCAGGAACTGGGTGGGTGGGGTTTTTTGTGTTTTTTCTTTTGTACGGTTTGTTCATTTAAAGCTTGTGTTTTGTGTTCTGTTTTGTTCGCACTCTCAGACAAGTTTAAGTATTTAGCAATGCATGTGAGGCGTGTTGGCTCAGAAATTGGAAGTTAAATGTACCTCTTGGAATTGTAGAGGCCTAAAAAGTAATAAAAAGATTAAGGAAGTAATGAACAAAATGAAAGATTTGGAAGCAAAAATTATTTTTCTTCAGGAGACTCACTCGCTGGAGGAGGAACATATTAAGGTTGGCAGGAGGTGGCAGGGTTCGTTGTATGCAACACCATTTAGATCCAATGCTCGGGGAGTAATCACATTAATACATCAGTACCTTTTCAGGTCAAAAATGTAATTAAAGACAAATTTGGTAGATATTTGATCATCCAGGGATTACTTGTACAAGAAACCATTAACTTAATTGATGTATATGGACCAAATACAGATGATGATATATTTTTTACTAATCTTTTTCTCACAATTTCATCACTCCACGGAAAATGCATCATAGGAGGAGATTGGAACTGTGTTCTGGATCCCAGTAAGGATAGACCGACTGGGACTGATCAGGCCCATAACAAAAGCCGAAAGACAATTCTTAACTTCATGAAGGAACTGCATTTGATAGACATCTGGAGACAGTTAAAACCTGATGATATACTTTTTTCTTGCCATTCAAAAACATTTAATACATATTCCAGAATAGACTATTTCTTAGTATCAGCGAGCCTCCTATCAAACATAAAGACATGTTCATATGACAGTATATTAATATCGGATCATGCTCCCTGCAATATCATATATACACATAACAACTTAATAATGGAACATAGATGGTGCTTACACCAGAAATGGCTGAATGATGAAGGATTCCTCACTTTTGTAGGAAAAGAAATAGATGAATATTTTACTATAAATAGCTCACAAACATCAGCTAGTATTAGGTGGGAGGCATTTAAGGCATGTTTAAGGGGAGTTATGATAGCATATGCTTCATCGAAATCTAAAGATAAATGCAAAACAAGACAGCAAATGGAAAAGGAAATTAAAAAACTAGAGGAACTAGTGTTCAAAAGTAGAGACCCATTAATAGAGAAAGACTTGCTAATACTAAAAGCACAATATAATAAAGAATCGGCAGATAGAGCAGCTTCGAACATTTTGAGATTAAATCAGTCTATTTATGAACAAGGAGAGAAACCTGGAAAAATATTGGCATGGCAAATTAAACAATTGGAAGTGCAGAAAAATATAACGTCGATTATAAACAGCAAAGGGGAAATGATAATGGTTGAAATAAACAAGGAATTTAGAAACTATTATGAAAAACTTTATGAATCCCAGGATAGATCAGATCAAAACTCCAGAAATGCGTTTCTGGAAAAAAATAAATATTCCTACCATCGCTGACGACGTAAAACAACAATTAGATGCAGAAATCACCGAAGAAGAAATAAGCAGGGCAATTAACAATATGAGATAAGGTAAAAAAGCTGGACCAGATGGATTCCCAATTGATTTTTATAAAAAATTTAAAAGTAAATTAATGAAACCACTATTGGAAATGTATCAGGAATCATTAAGCAAAGGAAGTCTTCATAAATCAGTTACTGGATCACTAATCATTTTGTTACCTAAACCAGGAAAACCAAGTAATAAATGTGAAAATTTGAGGCCGATAAGCTTACTTAATTCTGATTTTAAGGTGTTGGGTAAAATATTAGCAACACGTCTGCAAGATACTCTCCCCTCAGTAATTCATAGAGATCAAAACGGTTTTATATTGGGGCGCCAAGGTCTACATAATGTAAGAAGAGTCTTTAACATTATAGTCGGACTAAACAATTCTTCAGAGAGGGCCTTTCTCTCACTGGATGCTGAAAAAGCATTCGATAGGGTCGAGTGGCCCTATCTTTTTGATGTTCTGACTAGATTTGGTTATGGAGATGTGTTTCGAAGATGGATACACTTATTACACTCAAATCCAACTGCTGAAATCTTGACAAACAAAAATATCTCTAAACCAATAAGGGTGAAACGGGGATGTCCACAAGGCTCACCGATAAGCCCACTGTTGTTTATATTAGCTATGGAACCCTTTGCTATAATAATAATAATGGATACTTTATTGATCCCCATGGGGAAATTACTTGTTTTTCTCTGCATTTGACCCATTCACTCAGTGAAGCAGTGGGCAGCCCACTAAGCAGGCGCCCGGGGAGCAGTGTGTAGGGACGGTACCTTGCTCAGGGTAGCCGTTAGGTGGATTCGAACCGCCGACCTTCCGATCATGGGGCGACCACTTTACCTACTGAGCTATCCCTGCCCTTTAGCCTATAGCCGTACGTTCGAGTTTATCATTGACAGGAATTATGGTAAATGAAGTAGAACATAGGATTTCGTTGTACGCAGACGATGTAATAGTATATATCTCTAAAATAACAGAATCTATACCTGCTCTGTTTGGATTGATAGGGGAGTTTGGTCAAATATCAGGGTATGTCATTAACAACTCTAAATCATCTGTTTTATTACTAAATGAAGAAGAAAGGAAAAACCCACCCATAGTAACATCTCATTTTAAGACAGTAAAGGACTTTATGTACTTAGGAATAATGATTTCGCCCAAATTAAGTGAGATCGTGGAAAATAACTATGAAAGACTTTCTAAAGAAATAACAGAGATAGTGGACAGATGCATGTCTCTACCAGTTTCTTTAATTGGTCGGATTAATATATACAAAATGAGTATACTGCCAAAGGTGCTTTATGCGTATCAGAACATCCCCCTGCCGCCTCCTGTTGATTGGTTTAGCAGGATCAAAAAGCTTGTTCTCGGTTTTCTATGGAAAAATGGGAGACCAAGGATGAGATTATCATTGTTGCATCTACCATACAACGAGGGTGGTGTCATGTGTCCAAATATTGAGTGGTATTACTGGGCATGTCAAATAAGATACTATTTTGACTTAAATAACGCCCCGCAATGGTCAGAGATGGAAAGTATTAATTTGCATCCACCTTTACCTTTATATTTTTTCTCAGACACAGCAATAAACTTGATTAAAAAGGCGAAAAATCCAATGGTAAAGAACATGGTCAAAGTGTTGTATGATGTAAGAAGATATATGAAGGAACCTGTTGTATTGTCACAGTTTACACCGATGTGGGGAAACCAGGATTTCAGACCAGGAAGAGAGGATGAAGTTTTTAGACAATGGTCAATTAAAGGACTACAAAAAATTCAAGATTTGTATGCAACAGATTCTCAAGATATGATGTCCTTTGAAATGCTTAGACATAAATATAATATAGGTAGAAAGCAATTTTTCAAATATCTCCAAATTAGAAGTTACATTCGAGCAAATCAAAATAATACCTGCACCAAACCACCAAAATCAGAATTGGAAGACATAATTAGCAAAAGCAGTTCAAAAAAAGGGGCAATATCAGAAATATATAAATTGATTAGGTCCAAAACATCTGACAATTCTTTGGGAAGGTTGAACGCCTGGAAAAATGATTTAAAGAAGGACATATCCATGGAACAATGGGCATTGGTTTGTGCAAAAGCTCATAAACAAACTATTAATTCTAGACTAAGGTTGTTGCAATACAAATGGTTAATGCGAATATATGTTACTCCGGAAAAATAAAATAAAATAAGTACAACTCTAATATTCCAGACACTTGTAATAAATGTAATGAAGATAAAGGTAACTTTTGGCATTGTATTTGGGATTGCAGGAAGATAGGCTCTTTTTGGGTTGCAGTAACACAAACTATGAAACAAATATTATCCAAAGAGGTTGTTTTGGATCCTGGCTTCCTTATTCTGGGATTGTACCCAGAAAACATGAGGTACACAAAAAGTGACAGAATGTTTATTGATATGGGTTTGTTACAAGCAAAAAGATTAATCGCACTAAAATGGAAAAGAACAACGGAACCGAGTATCACACAGTGGATAAAACAAATGATGGTGGCTTTGCCATTGGAGCGGATAACATGTATACTGAAAAGGAAATTGGATGTTTTTGAGAAGGTGTGGAGACCATTTGTGAATTTTGTAGAAGGATTTGTATTATCTGAGGAGGACGAGGACTGAGGGCAATGACATTTGATTTGGGATAATGATAAATTTAGGCCTTTAATGGAGTGATAAATCTGATGAGTTTTTTGTTTTCTTTTTGCTGTCTGAGAGGAGTGTATGTTCATGTAGTATTTAGAATGTTGGACTGTTTGTAAGTCATTAAAATGTAAAAAAATAATAAAGATATTGTTGGGGAAAAAAAAGACAACAGAGAGCAGTTTATACTGAGGGTATTTAGTCTGCAGTATTAAAATCGAAGGTCAAATATTAAGATTCCTGCGGCAAACAACCCGGCGGGCGCTCCATGAAGAAGTTGGGATGCAGTGTTATGCTGGTCTTGATTTTGAAGCTCCAGTTTTGTGTCCATGAGATGAAATTAGAGTTGGTGGCAGGCTGTGACAGTCATTAGCCCACACTGCTCACTCCACAGAGACAAGTCACATTCTTCTTTCCACTGAACTTTTGAATGGTGTGTGTAAAGTAAAAATAAACGGGGCAGTCTGTACTCTGGGAAAAAAAAGTGCAATGTGCAAAAAAATCAAAACAAAGACAGTGCAACAGAAATGTGCAAAAGACTGAGTGTTGTGCAAAAAATACTCTATATGAATATATCCCATACTGTCATTGTACTCAGAAAAAGAACAGATAAAATAAATCATTAAAAGCCCAAATTACCAAGATAAGAGAGGCTGCAGAATCGAACAAGCAATATTGTCACCAGCTGGAAATGGTTGAGTTAGTCCATCGATTAAAGTGAGAAACCTTAGAGGCAGCTGATTGTGGTAGATGACTCCATGATTCTGGTTCTGGCACACTCATAACAAGCAAGTGGGACCATAGACACAGTAGGGAAATCTTTACTAGGTCATAAAAAGTGGAGCCAAGGCTCAGTTTTTAGATTTCGTTTCAGCCGTTGCCCTCTGCTACCTAATAGGAAAAAAGTGCCACTTCACTTCCGCATTAGTTTCACTTTGGAGCCATCTATTATTTGGTGAGCACACCTACTAGGCACAGGGTTGGCAGCAGACAACATGAACTGGATATGCAACAAACTTTGACAGGGGGTCTCAAGTCACTTTGCTATTTCATTAAAAAGGAAAAGCCCTTGCGCTCATACACGCTATGCATAATTACACATACGCATAGTAAACTCAGAGAGAAATATAGCCACTTATTGGTGTGTTTAGTGTTTTTCATTACCCATACTGGATAAATTAGTGTCACTCACAGTTGAAGTATGTTACTAGATTTGAGTTGAGGGGGCACAGTTACTTTATTGGGCGGCCATGGACCCCTGAGATCCATTCATAACACCAAGCAGCATGTTAACAGTGTCACTGTGGGCATGGTAATTGTAAGCATTTGGCCAAGTATAGTTATAAAGCTAAAGAATAGTGACCAAGATATGGAGCATAAACAAACATGCCATCGTCCTCCAACTGTAAGGCAAACTGTCTTTATAACTACACCTACACAAAGAAGGGTGTTTTCCCACAAAATTCCCAAGCAATAATATTTTTCTGGTGGACAGACTGTTTGAATTGATTTTGTTTCATTTTTAACAAATTGAGAAATTGTCTAATATGTACCACTTTGTTTTGTGTGTTCAGATCCTTGAGTGCTACCACCTGGTGTCTCTGAGAATACATCCATGGACAATGTGGTCACCATAAATGTCTCAAATGTGCTCATTTCAAACACCATCTGGAGAAAGCTGCGTTTTGCACAAACCTATCAGGGCGGAGGATGAAGGAGATGGGTTGGCATACAAACTGTCTGATTTGAGACCACAGTTCACATGTTGTTTCCTAGCAACTGTCAATATGGTTCCTTTGACCATGACCATGGTCTTTTTCTAACCGTAAGGGAGTACTCCACCAGTTTTGCATTGCACTCGTATAACAGCGTGAGTTGAGTCAGAGAGCTTTTTTTATTTCATGCATTTTGATTTCATCTCAAAGAGAGATGCACTCAGTTGTCTTGCACCCACAGTACAACAATTCAATTACAGAGTGAGCTGTGTAATACTGCATAACACTGTGTAGTACCAGTTTTAGCTACATACATAAATTAGGACGGATTTACTAATACTACTACACGTACACAGACACACACACTGTTTTGTTTTTGCTGTTATTTTGCACTGTTGGTCTGTAAACTCAAAATTTTAGTATTTTGTTCAGAATCTCTATATCCTCACAAACTCCACCATCAAAGACTCGAGGTTAAATGATAAATAATGAGATGGGTGCAAAGGTCAATTCTGTGTCATTTAACCATGCTGTTTTTCCTGCTTCAGTCTTATTGTCATGCAAGCTTCTGGTTTATTCTGTCACATATTTAATGTCCCACTGGTGTAACAGTAAATATGTGACCATAGTTCCAAATAATGAAGTCATGAACAAATAATCCCCCTGAGCCAAAAGCTTGGATAGCTCTAAATCCTCCAGTTTATTATTTTTTCTACCTTTGAGCTGTATGATGTCATAAACAGGGCATAGCGTTGTTATGAGTGTGCCAGACACACAGCTCAGAAGCCCCGCCCATGTTCTTTTTAAACTTGCTTTGCAGGCCAGCCAGAAGAAACTTGGCTTAAAAGAAGGCTTGTAACAGACTTTGTACAACATAAGGGGCTACACTGAGAATTATGACAGTATCGTCTTTAAATGTAGACAGATGTTGAGGACTCCCAACATGTCTGTTAACTGCTTTGAATCACTCTATAATACTGTAGTGTTTTTACTTTGCAATTTAAAGGCCCTTTAGACAACTGCTGCCAATGCTTTATTAATAAAGTTGAATTAACATAGTTAAATTGTGGATGGACAGATGCCCATAATGCAAACTGATATGTGGCATTAAAATCTGTACTTGTTATCTCTGAAAGGCCTCTGTGAGCAGTTTCATTTCTTTAATAATGAAATAATGTCCTACTGTTTTGCTCTGATGTTCCTGACTTAGCAGATGTGTCTCTTTGCTTAACTCTGTCTCTATCACTTCTTTAGAACATCTAAACAAATGGGTTGTTATTTAGGAAAAACAAATAAATAAATGAGTGGATAAGAACAAAAGTATATTCTGATAATGAGGTTAGTTTGAGAGCGTCGCCGCACATTTTCACCTCTTGTTTTGAAAGGCATGCTCTGCAGATCTGAGTGACTTCAGGCAGCGCTGCAGGATTAATGAGAATCATCAAGTCTTCCACTCCTTTCCCTGTTTGTCCTCATGTGCCCCACAGCTCCTTCATTACATTTTTCTATGTGGAGAAAGGATAAAGAGAGCAAAGAGGGTGATGCACACAAAGAGATCAGTTCACGCTGACTCTACAGATGTACTCTCTGTCCCTGTGCATATACTTGGCCCTGTTATCTGGACTCTCTCTCTCCTGCTGCACAGGTGAAAGCTTTCTGCCAGCGAGGCTTCTGTGATCTGCCAGTTCACATTAAATCAGTCTGACTTTGTGTGTGATACACTCCGCTGCTCACCCAACCGTGTGACTTCTTTACTATGAGGATGAAGCTCACTTATTGATGTTCAGAAGCCATGAGACTCAGTCAGTTCTTACTGATATAAAAGATTCTTACTATTATCACTGCATGCACAAGTATTCTTACCTTGAGTGTAACATTTTCTTGAAAACTGATCAGCAGCTGCCTTAACTGGAGAGGGAGCTAAAGTCTTCCAAAATTTAGAAAGAATCCATCTCAGTATGTATGTAAAATATTCACTGCATGAAGATGGTAGCCTTAAGAATTCATAGTAACGATAATATTCCAATACCTGTATAAAGTAACAGTGTGACAAAGTGTCAATGCAGTACTCAGGTTATGTTTTCATTGTTCTTACTGATGGACAGTTCAACGGTAACGTGTGCTGCAGACCTAACCTTGATCGGGCACTACAAAGCAACCTCAACATATCTAGTATATCTTTTGTTATCTAGCTTCAGTTACCTCTGACATCAGCAGACAGGCTAAGCAGTCACACAAAGGTGGTCATCAACTCAGTAAGTCAAACCAGTGTTTATCAGTGCAGCTCCGAAGGTGTTCGCATGAAAGGAGCAAAGTTTAAGTCATGTGACGAATTAGAAACTGGCAGCAGAGGCTTTGACAAACAAAGACTAGAAAAACCGATACTACAAAAATATTCAGAGGTTAAAGACAAGTACCAACTGAAAGTAACACGGCTGATGGAGACAAACTGGCACTGTGAGTGTGAGAGAAAAAGCCTCACACACTCACAGTAGTATTAGACGTGTTTCAAGTATGTGTGTTTTTAAAACCTACTATATTCTCTATAGTCCAAGCTATAGGAATGTCTTCAGCTGAGTCATTAAAACAATGGGATGAGGCCAATTCCTTCCCAGGCATGAGGGCGTTGAACCGTTACCCCAAAGGTCATAGCTCCATGTGTTTTGGCACCAGCAGTAATTTCTGCTCTGACGAGCTAAGGGGCGGGTTGGTAGGTCAGTAAAAGCTCTGCGATATACTACAGTACTTTGCCATGCAAAGCTTTGAAGTTCAAAACAAGAATTTTAAAACTGACTCTGAAGCTAACAAGGAGCCAATGATGTGATTTTAAAATGGAAGACATTTGAGATCTGTTTCTAGAACTAGTTAAAAGACATGAAGCTCAATCTGGTACGGTGGCCCTGAGAGGCCAAACAGACTGCAACTTAAGAAAACACGCAATAAGAAAAAACGCTGCAACGGAAAAAATGGAAATAGGAAAAACGAAAACAGAAATGGGAAAAAATGATTTCCAAAAGCACAAGGGAAGTGTTTCTGGGGAGACAATAACCCGACGGACCAGATGCAGGAAACAAAACATGCTAGGTAAGTGTGTTTTAAGTTGTGTCCAAATTCATGGGCTGCATCCTCCTGAGGACCCGGCCTTCGCGGTCTACGTGGGCCGGGTCCTCAGAAGGTCAGGTAGGCCGGAAGTAAACGGCTGTGGAATTGGACGGTCTAGCCTTCAGATTAGCGTCACCGCTGTCCACCCGGGTGCTTTATAAAGTTTAATTTTATCTAATCTAATCTAATAACTTTAATCTCAGCCAAACCAATTTACTCACTAACAAATAAAACACTGACAAAAGCCAAACAATAACATTTTTAGGTTGTCTAAGTGATTTATATATTACGTAGATATTACGTTTAACCCGAGTAGCGAAAGTCCGCGGTGATCTGAAAATGATGTGCCGGGAGTTGTGCCGTTCTCGGCGGCTTCAGTGACCCTCGAGCTCCCGGCGAGCTATTGAGCTGGTGGGTAGCAGATGCTCCGAAAACGTCGAAGCACTTTTGCAAATATGCAATATCTTGATAAACCGAGCAGATATTTGATGTTTACACAGCTACATTCTTGCCTGAAAATATGTTAAAAGTTTATTTTGTGACCCAGAAAGATTAATAAGAGTAATTTTAAAACTTAGTCGCGGCCGCCATTGCTGGAAACTGGAGTTTGGCTGGGCAGCGCTATAGATTCTGGGATATGGTGGGCCACGAAGGACACACCCGACCCATTCTTCAAATTCGGGGAAAAGGAGGACGCATTTGTCAGCTGCATTCGGAGGAGTCTACGAATTTGGACAGCCTTCGGCGCATCGCTGTGACATAATCGCTCTACAAATGCGTCCTCAGGAGGATGCAGCCCATGAATTTGAACACAACCTTAATCTCACTATTCATATAATGCCGATGACAGTTTTAGGCTAATAGTCAGGCTAACATACTTACCTCTCATCTTTTCTTTCCTCACAAAATCAATAGATCTTCCACTTCTTTTAAGTGTCTCCCAGCACAATTCTTAGCATATTTTGGTTCCTGCATCTGGTCCGTCGGGTTGTTGTCTCCCCAGAAACACTTCCCTTGTGCTTTTGGAAATCTGTTTTTTCCTATTTCCGTTGTGTTTTGTGTGCTTTTGCAGCGTTTTTCTTATTGCTGGTGTGTTCTTAAGTTGCAGTCCATTTAGCCTCCCAGGGCCAATTTTGGTCAAAATGCAATTGATTCAAAGATTCAACAGTTGTCTACATGTCATTTGATCACTGATCCTAATTTTCAGTGCTGTTAGCAAAATGGCTTTTCCAGCATGATCATTTCTGTTTTTACTTGTAAACAGATGCTATTGAAAGGAATGCATAAACAACTATTCAGTAAACCCACAACTGGGACAGCAATGACCACTTTTTAAATTTCTATGAGTACTAAATCAGTAACTGCCATAGATGATTTGGTCACTGAGCTTCATTAATTAGTTTCATTATGTGATGATAGTGCTTCTTGTATACAAACACCGACCAATTAAGTTATGAGATCAGCTGTTTGTTTTTGAGAGGAAAACTTTGACTTTATTGTCACTTTGTAAATTTCACAGTCCACAAAATTTTCTCCTTCCTTAAATTTGACTATACTGGTGTCCTTTAAAAAAAGTAGATGAAGGAGGAAGGAAACCAAAAAAGAACTCTAGTGATCTTTAGTGCATCAAATAAATGTTGTCAGGGTATGAAAAAAAGAGGAAACATCACTGCACAGCTTGTGACTGTACTGCAGTCTTATGCAGCTGTTTGATACCTTTTTCTTTTCAAGGTGAATCATTCAACATTCCGGTTTTTTTATTTTGGAGGTCACTACTTTGGAAATACAATAAATACGTCAGAAGAGAAAATACTGAATACCACAGCAAAGTGTCTGCTGAGTCCATCCTTTTCTTTTTCTTTCTTCGGCAAAGTGATGAATGTGTTTATCTAAAAACACACCATGGGTTCATTTTAATGTAGATTAGAATGGTGTAGAGTTTCGTCTCTTTCCAAAAGCTTTTATCACACACAAATCTGTGGTGAATTGAAAAAGTGGTGAAGAGAATGGAGGAAATAATTTACTCTTTGTTTACAGAATGAATTCTACTGTCTGCATTTGCAGGAAATTAAAAGACATGAATCTTAACATGGGTCAGGAAATTATAATTTTTTTAGAGTTCAAATACAAAAATGTTTTAAAACAATGTTCCATTTAACAGTGTCGTCTTTTTATACCCTAATCATTTTCTATTGTCATCATTCTGACGTTATATTAGCCTAAATGCTACCTGTTACAGAGTGGTTTGTCCCTGTATTGTTGGGAGTTTTTGACCTTTACTACAAGTTGTGGAGAGAAGTTCTGACACTCTTCCTTATTTTTCCATGTCAGGGATCCACATTTTGTAAAACTTGCAGGTGTGCATCGCTGAGTAGATGCAAGAATCTGCTTCAGCAAGCACAGGACTACCCAGCGCTCATGTTAAGGATTGTCGCTAGACATGACAGCTGGGTTCACGGCTACACTGCAAAAACTCAAAATCTTAGCAAGTATATTTGTCTTATTTCTAGTCAAAATAATAATAATAATATTAATAATAATAATAATAATAAAAAATAATAATAATAATACATTTTATTTATAGGCACCTTTCAGACCCTCAAGGTCACCTTACAAAAACACATGAGCAATAGCAGCAAGAAATATATTAAACATGGTAAAATAAAATTTAGACATAGACAGTCATAAAAGTATAAAAGCAAATATAAAAACTGAGCAGATAAAAATGGCCTACGACAGATCAGGTGTATGCAATTCTAAATAGATGAGTTTTGAGACGCGATTTAAAAGTGGTGTGACAGTGTGTGGTCCGGAGAGCAAGTGGAAGTGCATCCAAAGTCTTGGGGCAGAACAACTAAAGGCTCTGAGTCTAATGGTAGTCAGGCGAGCAGGTGGAACAGACAGAAGGGAAGCTGAAGAAGAGCGGAGTGTAGGAAGGGGTGAGTATGTATGGAGAAGATCGGATAGATATGGAGGAGCGAGGTTATGAAGCGCTTTGAAAGTGAGAAGCAGGATCTTGCAATTGACACGGAGGGAGCCAATGGAGCTGTTTAAGAACAGGTGTTATATGTTCAGTGGCTCTAGTTCTGGAAATAATACGAGCAGCTGTATTTTGAACCAACTGCAGTTTATGGAGGGATTTATGAGGTAAACCATAGAGAAGAGAATTACAGTAATCCAGACGAGATGTGACAAGAGCATTGCCAAGTATGGCGGTACTGTGTGGAGTAAGTGAAGGACGAAGATGGTTAATATTACGGAGATGAAAGTAGGAAGACTGACTGATATTATTTATATGTGCTATGAAAGACAGAGTGCTATCGAGGATGACACCAAGACTCTTAACCTGAGGGGAGGGTGTGACAACAGAGTTATCAATGAATAACGAAAGACTGGTTGGAACTGTAGTCAGTTTTGATCTGGTGCCTATTAAAATGAATTCTGTTTTATTGCCATTAAGTTTAAGAAAGTTGTGAGTAAACCAGACCTTGATTTCACTTAAACAGTCAGAAATGGATGTGGGTGGGAGAGTAGCTGTGGGTTTGGAGGGTAGGTAGAGCTGGGTGTCATCTGCGTAGCAGTGAAACTGGATGTTATGCTTCCTAAAAATATTACCTAGGGGTAGGAGATAGATGATAAAAAGTAAAGGACCCAGGACAGAGCCTTGGGGTACACCAGAATTAACTGGAGTAGATACTGATCTGTGAGGGAGTAATTGAACAAACTGTGAGCGGCCAGAGAGATAAGAGGTAAACCAGGTGAGTACTGTACCATTGATGCCAATAGATGCTAATCTGTGAAGGAGGATGCAGTGGGAGATAGTATCGAAAGCTGCTGTAAGGTCAAGGAGAATGAGGATGGAGATAAGTCCAGAGTCAGCTGCAAGCAGAAGATCATTGGTGATTTTTACTAGGGCTGTTTCTGTACTGTGACATGAACGGAAGCCGGACTGAAACTGTTCGAACAAGTTATTTCCAGTGAGATGACGATGAACCTGTGCAGCCACAATCTTTTCCAGAATTTTTGCTAGGAAAGGGAGATTTGAAATTGGCCTGAAATTATTTAGATTAAAGGGATCTGAACCATTCTTTATTGGGGTTATTATTGCAGTTTTAAAAGAAGAAGGAACAGAACCAGATATAAGAGAGAGTGCAGCCACTTCACAAGTGCATGGCACAACATAGAAGAGCCACCTCCATGGGACAAGACTCAGCAGTTCATCTGCATCTAAAGGTCAAAGGTCACTCTTTGGAGGATACCAACGTTCACATTTTGGACAGAGAGGACAGATGGTTTGAAAGAGGAGTGAAAGAAGCCATTTATGTCCATTGTGAGCGACCATCTTTGAACAGAGGCGGTGGTTTTACGACACCAACTGTCTGCCATCTATAATCCAGTTTTGAGATCCCTTCCCAGACGCCTTAACGCCCACTCACATCCTGGGCCATCTGACCTCAGGAAATCACATGATAGGGTGCACCGTAAAAAAAAAAATCCTAAAAAAACAGTAATATTCCAGCAGCTGGAGTGCCAAAATAATACCAGAAAATAACAGAAAATAACCTTTTCATAAAATACGGTTATTTTCAGTAATGACAATACAGTTTGTTGCCATAATTTTACATGGGATTTTGCCTTTTTCAAGTGCTTTTAAACATTAAATTAGTAACATTTTAATGTGATTAAACAATGAAATTGCCTATAAACAAGGTCAATGAATGTGGCAATATGAATAACAATACTTAAATGTACAGAAATATACAGTTAAAAGTTGGTTTAAATAATAATGGATTGCATTCATATCGCGCTTTTTGAGACCCTCAAAGCACTTTACAATTCTACTTTATAATTACTTGCTACCAGTGTTGGTCAAGTTACTTGAAAAAAGTAATCAGTAACTAATTACTGATTACTTACCCAAAAAAGTAATCCCATTACTTTACTGATTACTTGTTTTCAAAAGTAATTAATTACTTAGTTACTTAGTTACTTTTTAAAAACACGATTTACAACCTGAATAGGTAATAAAGCAATAGATCTGTCAGGCCAATTCTACTTTTTCTGCATAATCCATCATACAAAATGTAATCAAATGGAAAAGTCCCTTTTTAAAACTTGTTTTATTAGTTTTAATCTTTTAACTTTATGCATCAAGCAAAAATGAAATTATATGCACCATTCTCTGACTTGAAGAAATTAGTTTAACATTTAAACCTATTTTCTGCACATTCCAGCACATAAAATAAAATATTTTTTGTGTTTACACTCACTCTTTCAAATAGATGCAAGTAAAACACAGCAGAAAATAAATAAAGTCACAGACTAGTGGTCCTGTTGCTCTATTTTCACCTGTAAAGCAGGAGTAGGGTAGGCGGAGGTTTACCCTGGTGCAGGTGTGCCGCAGCGGTCAGTGGAAGAATCCGCGAGTTTCTCTGTGAGTTTCCCATTACGTCGTTGCGCACTCGGTGCTTGCTTGGAAGTTTAGGGGTTTTTTTCGCTGTAAAAAGAAGTTTTCTTCCCACGCACAACGGACACTAATGTTTTTGTCACTTTTTATGGAATCAAACTCAAAGTAAGGTCAGTACTTCCACGCTTTAAACGCTGCATGCTCATACTCTCTCCTGCACTCGATATATTATCCATTGTTGATCTGCACACAGCTGTTGCCACAAACGTCGCACTCGCTTACGTCACTGTCGTGAGACATTCTCGCAAAAAAGTCACAGTTTTAGTAACGCAGTAACGCAGCGTTCCTATGGGAAAGTAACGGTAATCTAATTACCGTTTGTGCAATAGCAATCCCTTACTTTACTCGTCACTTGAAAAAAGTAATTGGATTACAGTAACGCATTACTGCGCATCTCTGCTTGCTACTTGCTAAGATTTAGAGTTTTTGCAGTGTATAACACAGAGGAGTGTGACCAAGAGCATGCTCATTGTTTTCTTTAAGATTCTTGGGGTTTGTGCACTCTCAGTTTGTCCCTCAGGGCCAGACTATCATTGAGGAATTCTACTATAACATCCGGAAGCAGTCTGAAGAAGAAAATGTCCAGAAATGTGGTGCAGTGGTAGCCCATAGCAGTTGTTCCTCATCATCATATTTAATGTTGGTCCAGGTTCAACATTTCATGTTGAAATGATGTCACAACATTGCTGTGATGTCATAGTTTTGTGACATGGATACCATCACCCCAATCACCCATAACCCCAATCACGGTCTCATCCTAACCTCAACTCCGTCCCCCTTTTTTGGATTTTTCCCTCAGTGTACATTGACAGTCTTTTTTTCCACGTCACAAAACTCTGACATCATAACGATGTGATTGGTCACTTTAAACTCGGACCAACATTCATCAGATACACCTTTTCACAACGTGACAACACTTTGATCACAACTTGCTACTTTCAGTGCAATGTGAAAACAGTCAAATGTTGTCAACAGTGGACAATAACTAGTGCGAATTTCAGTGTTATTCAAATACAAATTTATAGTCTGACTTTAATTTGCTTCATTCTGGACTCAAAAACAGAATGCTGTTGACGATTAATTTATTGGTATTCATTCAGTGACACCGGGGCCATGCTTTTGTTTCAAATTCAAATTCAAATGTTATTTGTCCCACACACAACCATATATTTACAGATTACTACAAAAATCTACAGATTTTTAACTTTGTGTTTGGCTCAGGGCCCGAATAGCCTGGGGGAAGAAGCTCCTCCTCATTTCTCTGTTTTGGCCTTAAGGGAGTGGAAGCGCTTCCCAGACCTCAAAGGTGAGAAGAGTCCATTGTTGGGATGGGAGAGGTCCATCATAATCTTCCTGGCTTTAGACTTGCACCGCTTGGTGTAGACAGACAGCAGGTGAGGAAACTCTGATCGAATGATGCCTCCGGCCAATCTTAAGCACCGTCAGCGGCAGATGGAAGTCTCTTAGTCTTCTACTGAAGAGGAGACGCTGGCGGGCTGTTTTAACCGGTGATTTCAGGTTTCTGTTCCTGGATGTTGATTGGTCATTTAAATACTTGAATATGCTGTATGTAGTGAATAGGCCAAAAGTTGTCCTGTACTTGTTTTTTAAGTAGGAATCATTGTGAATGACCTCAGTTTTAGGTATTTTTGGTACTTCCTGGATCACTTTGTATCTGTGCATGACTAGTGGCAACACACTAGTCATGGAATAAAACCAGCTTGAGATATCAGGGTGTTTTAAGTTTTCATAAAATTAATAGATGACAATGAGATGTGATAGGAAAAAAAATGCCTGAATTGTGGCTCCAGGTTAAGGCCCAGATTTACTAAGCAGGGCAAAATGGCAAAAATACCTCAACAGGAGTGGAGGATTTTAGTAAGAAGGAGCGAATTTACAAAGAAGACACAGCCAGGTCACTTTAACAATGACCAGCATATCTGTTCTCACAGCTGTATTATTACAAACACCATATGAGTATGAAGTATGTGTGTAAAAACTGACCTGCAACAAATTTCACGTCATTTGGTCCAAAGTTCATTGGGGTTTGTGTAGAACAAAGAAGTGATTAAACTGGTTAAATTATTCTGTCTAAAAGGGAAAAAGTGGTCCTGCATACAAAATGGTTTAGTATTTAACTCTGGCTCTCTTCCACAGCACATTTTTCATCCTGTCTCCCTCCCGTCACCCTCACCTGGTCACAGCAGATGGCCCCGCCCTTCACTGAGCCTGGCTCTGCTGGAGGTTTCTTCTTGCTTAAGGGGAGTTTTTCCTTCCCACTGTTGCCAAGAGCTTGCTCACAGGGGGTCATCTGATTGTTGGAGTTTTCTCTGTGTTGTTAGGGCCTCTACCTAACAATATAAAGCACCATTCAACATCAACAGTAAGATTGTGATCACAGACATTCACACGCAGGAGCCATGAATATTGATGAAACACTTTGTACTGAAAAGTAGTTTTCCAGTGTTTTGACTCTGAAATAAAGTAGTGCACCGCTGCATTGATTTCGTTATAGTGGAATCCTCTTGTCACATTTAATTTTTGCTAAATGCTTTTTCATCCACTATGTAATCTCTTCCTCCTTTCAGTAACTGGAACTATTCTAAGAAAATGCTTTAATGGAGAGAAAAAAAAACAGTGTCTAACATATTTGCTTCATCTTCCCAGAACACCATTGGCACTGAATTATTAAAGCAACCAGTACTTTGGGCGAGAAACAGACTGAATTTTGACTACTCTGTGACGACCCCCCCCCCTCCCCCCCTTCCCTTTTAAGTCTACAAGCAGACACAAATGAACTCTCCACCTGAGAGTTTCCAAATGTGTTGTTTAGCAGAGCGCTCATGCAGAAGGCTGCACGTCGACCTTGCCCTCCTTCCATCTACTAAGCCAAGTCTAGCAGTGGCCGGTACACTTACATAAGTGCTCAGTTCCCATTTTAAACCCCACCTTATTGCCCTCTCCCTCTTAGTTTTACTATTGCCTGGGTAACTCTCACAAACCCCAGACTTTGTCCATCAGTGTGTTTGATACTGAACCATTCTCCATTCCTGGAGGTGCTGTAAACGGCGACACTCAGACGTGTTATAGCATCTTTGACCTACACATTAAGATCACTGTGAGCCTCCCAGGAGGAGAAAATACAAAAACGATGCAGCTTTACTTCCCAGGCTTTACCAGCGGAAGCCCCTCAGATCACCATGGAGACATATGTTTCTCTGGAAACCTATAAAGTTGGTTTGAATGGGGATTGTGCCTCTTAAACACTCAGGCACCAGCTGATAAGGGACTTTAAAAGCAGCTCTTGTAAGGTATCACCTCTCAGCTCTATGTGAGGATATGTGTTCAGTGGCATATCCATCGTCAGTGAGTATTAAAGCAAAGTTCCTGAATTAGATGAGTTCATCCGTAGGACCCACGGTTTTTAAGGTGCCTTTAGGCTACATTTGGTGTAACTCCATGCAAAGCCTAACAGACATTTTGATGTTTAATGACTGTTGGTTAACTATTAAAAAAAAAATGTGGTCTTGGTTGAAAAGTGGCTCCAAACTCAAAGTTGTGCCAATAGTCATAACATTTTCCCAACCTCTGTTTCATGTCCTTCTCAGAATTTTGAACAACGGGAACTTTGTTTTGAAAAATGAAACCACTAATCCAACTTTTGGCTATTTTGGGGGAAATCACAAATATTTCATAATCAGACAAGTTGTTTATCTTGAGCAAACACTCTCTCTTATTTTGTAAGAGAGAGTCTTACTGTGTGCTACTGTGCATTTAAACCACATCTGTTCATTTATAGCCTGGTTTTTAAGCAACTTTGAATGTCAGTGTTTCAAACATAATGCTGCTGGGTGGTGTCAATGTTGCCAACATCCAGCAACAGACAAACATTGTCTTTGTGTTTTACTTTCACACCAAGTAAATCTTCCATCTAAGTACAGCACAGAGATTTCACAGAAGAAGAAAAAGTTTATTTCTGACAAAAGATGGGAAATTATCGAGCCTAAAAAATGGTATAAGCTTTCAAGGTCATACCAGTGAAAAAGTAGGAAATAGGTGACTTTAATTATTGTCCCATGTTTGTTGTTCTTCCCAGCTTCATGTAACAGCAGTATTTAGTCATGAACAGCATTCCTTAATGGAGCCAAATCGGTGCTCAATAACTTCCCTAGCTACTGTCAGTAATCGTAAATTATAATTATGCTTTTTGCTTTAATTTGAAGTCTTTGGAAAACCTGCAATTTATATAGTAATGTCACTCTATTACAAGCATGACAGAAGTGTTCAAGCATTTAAAGACTTTTGAGAAACTCTTTCATAAGTTATTGTATTTATGACACCACCATGTGCAGGGGCAAAGCTGTGAAAATCACTGGCTCAGGTGTGAAAGACGAACATGAAGGTTCAGGTGTACCGGACAGGTTCAAGTTGAGGACAGATGGGTTGAGGTGTCAATGGATAAACTGTGTTGTGACGAGCAGGCTCGGGTTCATACATGTGACGGTTTAAGGTGTGATGTAAAGCTTTACGCTCGAGTACAAAGGATTCGTTTGTGTCTCCAGCGTCATGTCCGCTGTCAGCAGAGATGATCAGTCGAAAGGTTGGCTAAGGTAAAAGGAGGAAGACTCCAGGCGTATGTGGGCTGTTTGGGATCTGACAACACAAAGAAACCCCCCGTGTCTGTCTGAATTTTTCAGAGCTTTTCTTTATACAAACTGAAGCTGGTACTTTGGTACTTTGACTCTGGCTCCCTCTATCATAGCTCTCTGTGACCTCGGTGACCAAGGATGTGACTAACACAGATCACTGATGTTCAGCTTTGTGCTCTGTCTTTTCCCCTTTCAATTATAAAGAACATTATTATATGTACTCAGATTAATTTAGGTGGTGGTTAGGACAACTATAACACAGGCCATTTGTCTTCAATGTTGCATTACTTAACAGAAATCTGTTGTGATTTATTTTGGGGAAGAAAACATTTTTCTGTGTCTGAAATGAAGAGTTTGGTTTAAGGCACAGTAAGGCAGGGATTTGTCCTGGGAGATTCAGATCCTCTGGCAAGTGAAGCAGCTAATTAGAGCCTGACTAAAAGTGCAGTGTGGTATTTTTTCCCCCTTTTTTTCTTAAGGCAGGAAGTTTGAGTTTAGGAGTTCAAAACTGCTCCTATCATTGCTGAGAAGCTAGTTTCAGGCATTAAAATGCAGCTACAGTGTGTCAGGTTAAAGCACAGCCCTAAAAAGAGACAGAAACAAAGTTGAAAGGAAAAGAGAATCAGCAAGTAGTGATAACACAGCTATTTACATACTCACCTGAGGGATGCATGCACACCATACAGCACACAGCAGCAAAGGCATAAGAGTATTTCAAACCATGCAATAATAAACAAGGAACAAAGTAGGTGTCATCCAATGATTTTGGCATTCATTTTTGTTATTACAAGCTTCTCCACATGGGCGATCCCGATTGATCGCAAATTCCCTAAAAGGAGGAGGACACCATCCTAACTCAAAGAGGTTCAATTAGGCTAGTCAAGTCAGCTTCATTTGTATAGTTCTGAAGATTTCGAAGGAGGAAGAGGACTTTATAAAAGAGGGAAGACTGTTCCAGAGTCTCGGAGAGGCGATGGAGAAAGCCCGGTCACCTCTGGATTTTAACTGGGACAGTGGAACCAGTAAAAGCATCCGACTGGAGGAATGCAGAGTTTGAGTTGATAGGTGCAGGCTAAGGAGATCTGAAATGTAACCTGGAGCCAAGCCTTGGGCTTTAAAAACAAATTATTAAACCTACTTTTCTGTATTTAACTGGCAGCCAATGTAAAGAGGATCGGAGTGATACTCTCTCTCTTTCTGGGACCCATCAGGAGCCTTGCGGCTGCATTTTGAATAACGTGCAGGTGTGACAGGCTTGAGTGACAGACACCTAAATAGAGAGTGTTACAGTAGTCAAGGCGTGATAAAATGAAGGCATGGATAACTGTCTCCAGATCTTTAGATGACAGGATATTTTTGAGTTTAGAAATGCTCCTGAGCTGGAAAAAACAGCCACGAACAACTGAGTTTATTTGTTTGTCCAGCTTGAGGTTAGAATCTAAAATGAAACCAAGATTGTCAATGTGGGGATGTACGTTAGCTGATAGTGGGCTCAAGTCATTTCTTATGAGGCTAACAGAGTCTTGGTTGCAAAAATTTATAATGTTGGTTTTGTTGTGGTTTAGCTTGAGAAAGTTCAAAAACAGCCGTGGAAAAGAAACAGTCACTGGCTTTTAGCATAATCAGAATCAGAATCAGAATCAGAATACTTTATTGATCCCTGGGGGAAATTATTTTTTGTTACAGTGCTCCATTTTAAACCAACATTAAGACAAGACAGACAATACGCTAACTAAGAATAGTACAATATCATTCGCTGCTGGAGTTGTTTAAAAAAGAATCAATTAAAATGTGTGGATGCTGGGAGGTTAATTGTGTTAATCCATAGCATGAGAAATATATAATACCGTATATAAACCTTGGAATATCAGAAGAAAACTGTAAGGCTGAAAGAACGTATCAATAACCACAAATTACATTTCTCTGTAACGTCAGCTTACTTCATAATAAAGAAAGAATACTGAGCCGCACTACAAAGAAATAAACAGGTTTAAGTCAAGTTAGAGTTGATCTGATTTTTATTACATCACGATGTTGTTAAAAGCTTTTTGTGTTTGCTTTCATATAAACACAGGAGTGCCGTCCCATTTGGCATGATGCACTTGGTGATGTGAGGCTTGTGTGCAGCTGCTCGGCCATAGAAACTCACTGTTTCCACTGCATTGTTTCTACCCACTGTTCTTTAATCTGAAGGCCAAATGAAGCTATAATGATTGACTTTGCAGAAAGTTGGCGACCTCTGACCCCACTCTGTGATGTTATGTTGCTGAGAACTGCACTCTATAGTAACAGTTTTATTACTGAATATAATTTAACACAAGTCAAAGGTGTTGAGAATTTGAACGCAGCTTAGCTACATGGCTGACTCTGCTTAGACTAATTTGTAAAGTCAGTGCATATTTGCAAAACCACACGTCAATAAGTAGTTAAGTGGTTCTACACCTTATGCAGGATCTCTCTCACATCATTTTTCTTTTACAATACAATGAATTCCAACCAGCATACAAAAACCAAAAAGAGATCTTGGAGAGAGATACGGCAGTCAGAAGGACCAGTGTGCTTCTGAAGACACTTTCTGTGACTTTCTATGAAATTCATCCCCTCTCTCTATGTTGTCATTGGACAGCTATCATACAGTGATAAAGATTCTAGAATGTATGTAAACGACAGTCATAGCTGTTGTTCCCCTACTGGTTCTGCACATTTTGGAGCTTTAATATTTGCATTTTGGCCACCAGACGTTTGAAAGCTGAAGTGACCGTGTTTAGAGGTGGAGCGCAATGTCACCAGCTGCATGACAGACTAGATGGACTACAAAAAACAGACGAAAATTTGATTAAAATCAGGGATTGACTCAGTGGACACTCTGAACCTCACAACAGGACCCTGTTTAATTGGGCATTTTATAAAAGGAGCCTGTGGGGATTGATCCACTTGTGGAGCTGCTGCAGAATTCCACTCCTGGATTTTTCTCTCAGGGTCTTTACACCTTTCACTTTCTGCTTGCACAACAGGCTGCAATATTCCAAACGTCTTCCAGAGGAGACTGAAGTCTGTGTGCAGTTATCCCCAGATTCACACAGTTATCACATCTCACCCTTCACTGCAACGCGAAGCTTATTTCTCTTGCTTTCACTTTGGCTACAAACACCTTTGATTTCCAGAGCTGGTGAAAACGGATAACTAAAATTAATTCTATTGTTGGTGACAGACACACAATGTGTCAGAGAGAAAATCACATCGGGGGATTTTTCAGTGTGGATTTCATGTCGATGATGGGTTCAAGGTCTTGCCTAATGGTGACCAGGAGTATTTTATATTAACGTCAGCCCCATCTACACTCTGCTTCTGGGAAGTGAGTACAAAGCTGATGACTTGTGGAGAATTCGTTTTGGCAGCTGGTCACTAGGGAACTGACTGAGTGATTCTCTTAAGTCTCATGAATGCGTTTCCCTGCGCTCTGTTCTGTGTTTCTGTGAAACATTATTGCAGGTCGCTATGCAAAGGCAAGAATTAATTAATCATTTTAAAACAATCAAACATAACAATTAAAAACTCCAAACAAGTTTTTATTATTAAAATATTGTGACTGCATGGATTTAATGTGCTGCACCCTTTTTACTGCATGCACTTCCTGTCACTGGGGATTATTGCTGCACCGCTGCACCGCCCTGGAGAGGAGCCGTTTGGATAATTCAAGCTTCACTCTGTCTTTTGATTTATGAGAGAGATGGTGCTGCTGCAGCAGAACTGAGACATGAGTCTGGTTTAAAAACATACATTAAAAAAAAAAGTACACAGTCACCTGACTGGCTGTATGCCGCATGTAATATTTAAACCCAGAGTAAGAGTTGCAGGACAAATCTATATGATCTGCTGCAGCTACAGAGCTCCAAACTGATGTAAGTGCCTGATTAGGTGTTAACTTCATTTCACTCTAACTTTTGCTGATGAATCCATCCAAGCCATGTTAAAATAGTTCATGCTTATTCTGTTCACTGTGTCATCGGAGTGTTGTTCTGATGAGGGCCGCCTGATTGTTGTAGTATTGTAGGGTCTGTACCTAACAATATGAACAGTCATGAGGTGGCTGTTGTCATGTGGGTTATTTTGATATGTTTTATCTTGCAATACTACACACACATGACTGTGCTAACTGCAAACATCAACACATCCATAAGTATATAGTATTTCCAAGGGATATATAAAAATACGCTGTATAAAAATGTAGTCCTGTCATTTTCTGCCACCAATGATATGTTTTGTGGCTACATCTGTATGTAAGTGTTCCTCGAGGTGTTCTAACCTTTATATAAGCTCTGATCCTGAACATACTCTGTGTCCTCGCCTTGAGCTCTACTTGCTGCTTTCTGCTGTCATGTAACTCTGAGGCTCTGGACCAGTTTTCTGAAGCTGCATGAGAGCCTGGGGAGTGGAACAAAATAAAAACAAAATAAAATATACAGTGAAAATATACAGTTTATAGAGTTGTGAGAGAGAACAGACAGGTGTGAGTGTAGGGATGGTGTTAATGCAGCAGGGAGCACTTCACACTGGCAGAGCAGATTGACGTGGGATTTAGGATTTATATGAGTCATATAAAAAGGATACCGTGTACTTCATGAATAACACGCAACAATGTCAATATCATCTTAGAACTGAAGAAGCTTCTCGGATGAGAGCTGAAACGTCTTCAAGCAACTCAAAGAAGTCCAGACGCTTTTCTTTCCAAGCTCTTTAGATCATGTCCCATCACTTTTTCCAAGTTTTCAACTTTAAAGGATCAAGTCACACAATAACTCCACCTGCTCTTTGGTCTGTTTCAGTTTATGTGTATAAGGCACCATTCACAGACCTGCAGTCGCAAAGTGGCGTACAGTGAAATGATAATCAGGTGCAGTGACACAGATGCATGGATCATTCTCTCCAGTTCAGCTGTAGCTGACAGTAAAATCTCACATGTGACCTAAAGCCCAGAGAGGAACCAAAGATTACACCAAGATTACAAATGCTGGACTTTCCAGGTGACCAAAGAAAGCCCAACTGACTTTTGAAGTCAGTTGGAGGAGGTTTGATCCTGGGTTCAGTCTAGTTGGAATTCAAATCTTTGAATTGTTGATATTTTTGGACTCTTTTGCTCCATATTTTTAATTTGGGGTTCTGTTTGTCCTTCCTAGCCCCTTCTAAAGGCCACCCCAAGACAAGTTGAGTTTTGTTATCTGGACATCTGGAGTATACATTGCCACCTTCTGAGTCTGTCATGAACTGGATGTGTGGAGGCAGATGAGGACCCAAACGCAGAACTCACGGAGACAGGAACTGAACTCAAAATCACTGCTTTATTGCAGGCCTTACAACGAAACAGAACTAAACTGGGAATGCTAACAGAAGACCGAGGGAACACAGAAAGGAACACAGAAAGGCACACAGGTTCGGGGAGGAGACATTGACGACCCGACAGCGAACTGAGGGAGACATGCACATAAATACACAGAGGGTTAACGAGGGAAGTGGGAGCACACGGGGAACACAGCTGACACAGATAATCATAATGAGACATGGCAGGAGTGAACACAACACTGACACTGTCAAAGTAAAACAGGAAGTACACAGAGGTGCAGACAGGAGGAGGGAGAGAGAGCACTGGGAGAGCACAGGCATAATGGGCTGGGGAAACATGGAATAAAACACGAGGGCTCACAGACACACAGAGGGGCACACAGGGGGTAAAAGTCACAAGGGGAAATCAAATAAGGAACGTAACAGAGCAACCCAGGAACCATGGCCTAAATAAGGAACAAAATACATGAATACCAAGAATGCTGGGCCAACATGGCCCAGGATCATGACAGTGTCTGTCACCCTATGTTTATAGTTCTGTGTCTGTCCCTGTTGCTTCTTGCATGCAGTTTTATTTAGATGCCATTTGTCTCTTGTGCATTGTCTTTAATTATACTTCCTTCCCTTGCTCATTGTATTGATTGTTTATAGCTGTGCTATTTCCCTCGTTACCTTCTGTATGTATAAATAGCCTCAGTTTGCCTGTATAACTGCCGTACTGTCTTCACTGCCTGCCTTTTGTTACCTTGTATTTTGGACATCATTTAGTATCTACTTTGTATGTCTGCTTGCACTTACCTATGCTGTGTTTTATATTGTCTGTGTTGCAGACTTTAGGCAAGATTTGGGGCAATTCATCTTGCCATTAATATTTTAATCAAATAGAAGACTATGATCCTAATTAATAAATAAAGAATTATATAATTATGGGTAAATTCTTTAACCACCATTGAAATGAAGTGATACTGAATTGTGCTGAATGAAGCAGTAAAAAGCTGTAGGGTAACATGGCAGAGCAGCTACATCAGAGGTCCAAGGCAACTGATTGGCTCATCACTGTGAGACTGACTGTGTGTGAGCCTCATTAATGTCCTTATACTCTGCCTCTCAGATAAGACTCTGTTCTCAGTGAGCTGGATAAATCGTGCTTCTTTACACACTGAGTGAGGAGCTGAGCTCTGAAGGAAGCACTGACTTATTGTTTCCTTCCTTTTGGCTGGAAGATGATCTTGAAAGGGTCAGAAGGAGATTTTATTTACTATGTAGATATTAAGGGAAAAATAATGAGACGTCTTTGTGTGTGCAGCGTTCCAGCCAGTTGCTCGGTGGAGGAGGAGCTTAAAGAAAAGGAACACAGTTTGATCTTTAGGTTATTATTGAAGTGGCGTTGTATCGTTTCAACACAGCTATGCAGTTGGAGTTGATGTGAAACTGTAGACCAGATGATTCATTGAACCTTTATTATTCATGCTCTATGCAGCATTTTAAAATCAATTCTGTATTCTGTTACATAACAGCTGTCATTATATATATGCTTATTCTATAAAACACTTTTATATATCGCTCAACGTGCACCGACCCAAGTGGCTTCGATAACTCTGAAGGAGGTGTAGCTACATGTCCCTGCCTCTGCACATTCAAGTTAAATGGCAGGTAATTATTCTAATAATGATCATAATAATGATTTTTTGTCGTTTTTTTCCACAAATCACACCCCATCCACACATGCAAAAGCACACCGTTCTCTTCTTCGAGATGTGTGATGCACTGCCTGCTTGAAGTTAAATAAATGCAACAAGGCCGCTCACAGCAGTAAATTGTTTCATGTAAGTGCAGCAGTCCACAGGTGAATACTAATGAGAGGGTCAGATAAGAGGTAACACTACTCACACCTCACACTCACACTGCTGGTCTCTTGCCTCCAGCAATGACTATACAGTGTATCTGTGCTCCTACAGCGGGGCACATCAACAGGTTAAATCAGAAAATAATCTTCTATCGGACACTTTGTGCATTCTGGTGATTTTTTAAATCTATCTGTATCTATTTCTACATCAGTTTGTGGCAGAAATCTCTTCATTTATGTTCAGTAAAACAAATGAGTGAAACACAGCATAAGGTAGTGAGACTCTCCAGCACTCTGCATTGCTTTCAGATCCACTTTTCACATTTAACGTCGTCCCCACAAAGCCAACTTCTCTTTTGTGTTTGGTTCAAGAAGACTGTTGGTAGTTCTTATAACACGCTACTTTTGCTTTTTTCCTTTTGGAAAATATGAATGAGTATATTTTATTCATGTAAATAATACACAATAACAAAATACAAGGAGAGGGGGAAGGCATGTTTGGAGGTAGCAAGAGAAGCAAAGGCATACGTGTGGAGTCAAACTGGTGTACCACAGTGCAGACAGGAAAAAAATGGATCCGGTGTAACCTTGAAGGAAAAGTATATGAAAACTGTTGTGGGGGCGAAGACAGCGTCAGACAGGATGGAATGATGTGTTGTTGGATGACATTTTAGAGAAAGACAAACTCTGGAGCAAGCTGGATGAAGTGGGAGTGGTGACTGGGAACAGTGGACATTTAGGCGAAGGGATCAAAGGATGAGGAGGTGTTAAGTAGGTATGGTGTTAAGAAGAGAAAGGCAGAGAGGGGGACAGCTGGCAGTGGATTTTATGAAATGCAGTGAACACTAACTTCAAGAGAAGTTTCAGGGAAGTGTTAGGTTAAGTGTTAGTGTTAAGGATAGACTGAAGAGAGTGTGCTGGGAACATTTAGACAGATAGCTAGATAGGTCACATGGGGCAAGGTCTCACAGTGGTTTCACCTGGAACCTTTGTTGATAATGACCCACACTTTTTTTCACCCCTTGACTCATGTGATAAGGCACATGATTAGTAGTTGGCCAAAAGCCCTGTTAATGGACCTTCAGAGGGTTGAAATACCTGAGACTATTTAGAAATGAAGAAGCCTCTTGGTGGAATGTCCTCACGAAACTAAAAAACTAAAGTCCAGAGGCTTTATTTCTACGTTCCTTAGATAGTCTTGGTGAGTTAGATGATAAAATGGAGAAGTGTATACAGGTACTGATTTTCAAGAACAAGGCTGATATGCAGAGTTGTAGTTACTATAGAGGAACAAAGTTGATCAGCAAGTTGAATTTTTGAAACGTGGTTAACAAGGAGGAGACACTGATCAGCAGTGTCATGTGTGATGGAGAAGTACAGAGAAGGCCTGCAGCAATTGCACTGTGTGTATCTACATAAAGTATATGATATGATTTCCAGAGAGCAACATTAGCATTTGAGTCCAGAGTGGCAGAGAAGTATGTAAGGGTAGAGCAGGATGAAGACAGTGAGATAGAGGCATGTGGTAGGAGTGTGGTTTTGCAGTGGTGATGGACAGGTGGATACATAAGGCCAGGCAGGCAGGAGTCTCCATCAATTATAATTGTGATCTGCAGTGAGAGAAGGGAGCAGGTGGGAGAGAAGCCAGAGAGGTGCAGGTATGCACTGGAGAAAAGAGGAATTAAACAATCTGTAGAAACAAGACAGGATCCATGTGTGCATGAGAGGAAGATCAGCGAACAGTGAAGATGACAGCTAGTGAAGTTTAAATACAAAGAATTGGTACAGAACATGGAGCTGTCAGGCAAAGAGGAAGACCACAGAAGAGGTCCACGGATGTAGTGAAGGAGGACATGAAGAGTGACAGGCATGAATGCTATAAACAGGGTAAGATGAAGACAGATTATGTGAGAGCAGCTGAAAGCAGCAGAAGAAGAAGAAGCAGGTGTAGACTGGGCAGGCAGAAGCCATAATGCTATGGAAGGACTGGCTGACTTCCAGAGGTGGACCACCAAAAGAGGAGAGGGTTCTTGCAGACAGCCAAGGTTCCAGGTAGCAAACTGGGGAACACAAAAAGTACGAATTAACCGCGCAAAGACAGCGAGGTCTTCTGCAATGCAGAAGTTGCCTGATTGTCACTGAAGAGATAGAGACAGTCTGGTGAGGGAGTGCGGCACCATCTGTCCAATATAACTCTACGTGCCAAACAACATGATTTCCCCTGGTGTGAGAGAGGAGGAATCCACCAGGAAACTCAGCCTGAGCCTGCCCACAAACTCCAGCTGAGGAAAAACCTCAAAAAGTAGAATATCATAACTATGCAAGAAACCAAACAGACCTCCCGAAACCATGACAGGACTTAAGTAGAATTTTTGGCAAATAATAAGACCTTTTTTTAACTTTTTAACGACTCTTTAACAAACGCGTTGAAGAGGAGAAAAAACAACACGTTGCACGTGCAGGCTTACTGTTAAATAAAACATAATGTTGCAGGTTTAATTTGAGTTCATTGCTTGTGGAAAATGAATCATGTTTATGTTGGAGAAAACCTCCTCCCATACGTATGTGTATCCAAAGATGTGTGAATGTGAGAGTGAATGAATAGTGGCATTGTAAAGCGCTTTGGGTGCCTTGAAAAGCACTATATAAAATCCAATCCATTAAATGTGTTTCAAAAAGGTTGCAAATGCAATATGATGCAAAAGTGTAAACTAAGCTTTACAAATGTGTGCAACAATTTGCGCGCTTCAATCCACACACAAATACAAATCAATCTGACCACAAGAAAAAGTGATTTACAAATGCCTGCATTCAAACCCGAATAAATGCTGATCGTTTACGTAAAATTGATTAAGTTCAGCTTCACGAATCTGATCATTTTGATCACAACATTCATCCTGTGGCACGGATACATTACTCATCAAGCTGCTTTCTTGAAGGGAAGGCTATGCCTGCAACATTTAAAAACTTAGTTTTATTTTTTCACTCAAAGCTTGCCGGAGCCACAGCTGAGGGTCGACACTCGGCAGTTAAAGTGCGCTTGAAGGAGTGCAGCTGTAAGTAAGCTGGGGCTGTGGTATTTCAGAATGTAGCTAGCGCTACTGAAGAGGATGAAGATGGTGACATTGTTTTGTCAGGTAATTTCAAATACAGTGTTTCTATCAGCTCAGAAAACACACAAACTGTTTGTATGCAGTTTGTCAAACAGTGTGTTGCTAGCTAAAGGTCCATCTGCTGTTTTTCACAGAGAGAGAAAAAAGAGAGCTAACTTAACTCAGAGATGGAGAAAGATAAGACAGGACAGGAGAGGAAGACAAGGGGTTAGATTTACTGGTAAGGACTGCCCAGCTTACATGAAATCTCATCATTTTAATCACAGATTGGATTTGTATACGTTATGTTTTGATAAATGTTCACATTGTGAAACATTCTGCAGAATAATCTAAGCTATTACTAACTTTATTGTGTTAATGAAATGTTGCATGAAAACACTGGGCAGTCTTGTGCAGGATAAACCAGTTAGCTGCAGTACTGTGGTGAATTCACAGTAAAGCTGTGGCTGTGATGCTCATGTTAGGTTACAGTGGTTCCCAAAGTGTTTTTGCTAGGCCCCCCTTTGTTTTACAAGAAAAATGTTCGCGTCCCCCACTACCTAAACACCGTTTTTTGTGTTTACGTGTGGACGAGGAATACAGAGTTCGTCACGCAACGTCAAAGGTATGTGCCTTTTTTCACGTCACGCTGTGCGCCACACTATTGTTTACATGAGATGAATTGCAGAATGGCAGATAGAGACAAAATACTGTTAATCTGACTATCTTCAGGTATTACACGCTTGCATACACACACGCAGTTACTGTCCCTCCATTTAGAAAGGCAGAGGCGTCACGGTGTAATTATTTTATGTGTAGTTGTTTTATTCCTGTGTAATAATATTCAACATTGCTGTCAATACCTTTTTCAAAAAATGCCTCTCTGTGCAAAATGGATTCAAAAACATAAACAACTGTGGGATACTGTTTGTCCATGATTTGAACCGAGGGAACAAATCTTGGCAGGATCAGCCTGATATTATTTGTATCCCACTGCAGAATTATTAGGCAAGTTGTATTTTTGAGGAATAATTTTATTATTGATCAACAACCATGTTCTCAATGAACCCAAAAAACTCATTAATATCAAAGCTGAATGTTTTTGGAAGTAGTTTTTAGTTTGTTTTTAGTTTTAGCTATTTTAGGGGGATATCTGTGTGTGCAGGTGACTATTACTGTGCATAATTATTAGGCAACTTAACAAAAAACAAATATATACCCATTTCAATGATTTATTTTCACCAGTGACACCAATATAACATCTCGACATTCACAAATATACATTTCTGACATTCAAAACAAAACAAAAACAAATCAGCGACCAATATAGCCACCTTTCTTTGCAAGGACACTCAAAAGCCTGCCATCCATGGATTCTGTCAGTGTTTTGATCTGTTCACCATCAACATTGCGTGCAGCAGCAACCACAGCCTCCCAGACACTGTTCAGAGAGGTGTACTGTTTTCCCTCCTTGTAAATCTCACATTTGATGATGGACCACAGGTTCTCAATGGGGTTCAGATCAGGTGAACAAGGAGGCCATGTCATTAGTTTTTCTTCTTTTATACCCTTTCTTGCCAGCCATGCTGTGGAGTACTTGGACGCGTGTGATGGAGCATTGTCCTGCATGAAAATCATGTTTTTCTTGAAGGATGCAGACTTCTTCCTGTACCACTGCTTGAAGAAGGTGTCTTCCAGAAACTGGCAGTAGGACTGGGAGTTGAGCTTGACTCCATCCTCAACCCGAAAAGGCCCCACAAGCTCATCTTTGATGATACCAGCCCAAACCAGTACTCCACCTCCACCTTGCTGGCGTCTGAGTGGGACTGGAGCTCTCTGCCCTTTACCAATCCAGCCACGGGCCCATCCATCTGGCCCATCAAGACTCACTCTCATTTCATCAGTCCATAAAACCTTAGAAAAACCAGTCTTGAGATATTTCTTGGCCCAGTCTTGACGTTTCAGCTTGTGTGTCTTGTTCAGTGGTGGTCGTCTTTCAGCCTTTCTTACCTTGGCCATGTCTCTGAGTATTGCACACCTTGTGCTTTTGGGCACTCCAGTGATGTTGCAGCTCTGAAATATGGCCAAACTGGTGGCAAGTGGCATCTTGGCAGCTGCACGCTTGACTTTTCTCAGTTCATGGGCAGTTATTTTGCGCCTTGGTTTTTCCACACGCTTCTTGCGACCCTGTTGACTATTTTGAATGAAACGCTTGATTGTTCGATGATCACTCTTCAGAAGCTTTGCAATTTTGAGACTGCTGCATCCCTCTGCAAGATATCTCACTATTTTTGACTTTTCTGAGCCTGTCAAGTCCTTCTCTTGACCCATTTTGCCAAAGGAAAGGACGTTGCCTAATAATTATGCACACCTGATATAGGGTGTTGATGTCATTAGACCACACCCCTTCTCATTACAGAGATGCACATCACCTAATATGCTTAATTGGTAGTAGGCTTTCGAGCCTATACAGCTTCGAGTTAGATAACATGCATGAAGAGGATGATGTGGACAAAATACTCATTTGCCTAATAATTCTGCACTCCCTGTATAAAGAGCTAACATCTCCAAAATGTCAGGAGTAGTTAGTCATTACAACAAGTGTTTGGGAACTAAAAATCAAGAATGTGGGATACTGTTTGTCCGTGATTTGAAGAGCCCAGCTCGTGCTCCCCATGAAGGGAAAACCAATTCTGCAGGGAGACCTACCTCGGCACTTGTCAAAGGCAAGATATGCTTCACCATATTTTCTAGGCACCCCCCCTGCAATGGCTCTGCGCCTTCCCCTAGGGGGCGGGCCCCACACTTTGGGAAGCTTTGGGTTACAACAAGTGTAGCAGAGTTTCATTTGCATTTAAGCTGATAATGCACAGACTCATTCAGTGAATTGCAACTTTATACCAACTGTATACGGTCTAAATAAAGACCGTATAAACTGTGTAGGGGATGGACATTAGCCAACACAGCTGTGAAACATTGATGACGTCTCGTTGAATTAAGTTGTGTAAAGAGCAGCAGGTCAGCTGATCACATCCTGCACACTAAGAAAATCTACTGAAGCTCACATTAGAAATGAAAGTTGAGTTGTGATTCTTTTCCCCTCGCTGAGCCACTACAACCAATATTAGTGTTCTCTCACCTGCTGAATCCCACTGTAACCCCGACTGTGTTTATTTCACTGTTTAGGTAGGGAGGCAAAGTCACCCTCTACAACGTAGGCAACAGAATACAATAATGTAAAAACAAATCTCTTGTTATTACTCTGTAATCTTGCCACATCTGAATTTGTCCAGTGCAGGCTAGCAGAGGAGTAGAAGCCAATCACAGGTGACACTACATGGGGAACACAAAGTGTCAGCCAGTCTCAGGCTACGTCCACACGTACCCGGGTATTTTAGAAAACACCGTTTTTCTATGCGTTTTCGTCCACACGTAAACGGCGTTTTTGGTCACTGTGTTTACGTGTCGACGAAGAAAACGGAGAAAACGCAGCGTCAAAGGTGTGCGCCATTTTTGACGTCACACTGTGCGCCACGTTATTGTTTCGGTGAAATGAATTTCTACAATATTGTTATTGTTAATTTTACTTTCTGCAGTGTTTAAATGCTTACACATACGCACACAGTTACTGTCCCTCCACACATACGACTCTGTTCTGCTACTATGCTCCATCTTTGTTTACTATTTCCCACTGAGGCTTCTAGACTTCTGATTGGCCGACATTTCTACATGGTTAGGAATATATCGCCACCTGTTGCTTTGGCATGTTCCTGGCGGCGTTTTAAATGAAAACGGAAAATCTCCGTTTTCAATAATACCCGTGTACGTGTGGACATAGCCTCAGGCTCAGGCTCTGTCCACACTGGCCCGGATGGATTTGAAAACTGCGTTTTTGTCTGAAAACACTCCACGTCCACACTAGCGTTTTCAGTTGTTTTCACAGAGTTGCGCATCCACATTGAAACGGCTACGTTCCAGTCCTGTGCATGCGCGAAACGTGAGACCTGCCTCATTTCTGTCTGCCGCTTATTTACTTTCCGGCTCTTTGAAACGTCGCTGCAAAATGTCGAGGAAAAGCACCAAGTTTTTTAAATGGACTTTTAAATGGGCAATGAGGTGAAGTTGTTGCTGTGAGTAACACAAAAGCACAAAATTGCAAAAGCGAGTGAGAATTAAAGAAGCTCTCTGCAGCATCTACAGACTGATATTAATCTTTAATAGGGCTGTCAAAACTGAGAGCAAACAAAACACCTGCTGTATAATGCCCTCCACTATCTTTGTTTAATTGGTCACATGACTGCATCACATGACTAACATGCGTCATCATTTTAGAAAGTCTCCGTTTTCTCCGTCCACACTCCGACGTGACCGTTTCCGTATGCATTTTCGAGAGCGTTTTCCATGAGAGAAAACGCCGTCTCAGTGTGGACGGGAGGCCAAAATGGAGAGAAAACGATGCATTTTCAAACGAAAACGTATTAGTGTGGACACAGCCTAACACATTCACATCCATGACCAACTCAGAGTCACTAATTAACATACAATCAATATCTTTCAGAGGAACTTGAAGTTCCTGGTGAGATCTCACAGAGAGCGCATGCAAACCAAAGACTGGCAAACAGGTCCAAAACCATCATCCTGTGAGATCACAGCTTTGTCATTATGCCATAATGTTCAAATCAATGAAAATATTCAGTATATCCTTATCCGGAGAGGTCATTTATAATGCATTAAATCCCACAAATTCAAGACAAGGTCAGATAAGATAATGGTAATATCAGTTAGAAACTAGAATCAGTACTGAACTGTAAAGAGATCTGATCAGTCCTCCTTCGGGCTTCTCCGTTGTTGCCAAGCAGTCAGAGATGGAGGTGATACTGGAGGAGATGCTGTGCAGCTGCTAATTGAGATCACAGTCATACATGTGTTTGTGCTAGGAGAGTTGTTTTGCACTGAATAGTCATTAGAGGGGGACCTGCCCCCTTTGATACTTATAAAACGGTGTCCTCGGGAAATCACAATGTTATCTGATGATTCACATGTCAGCACATCTCATATCTGCAGATGGAACCAGTCGTTTAACAGTAAATTACTACAAGATCAGTGATACAGTTTTATCAGTCTGATGCTGTTTTAATCACAATGGTGCTGTGTTTCGTGTTTCACATTGTGTATGTTGTTTAGTACAACACCATGTTCCTACATTTCAAGAATAACACTGATTTAGCAAAATTATACTTTATTTTTTCTGATGTATGTGGGGGGTATGTAGTTATTTTAGGGCATATGTATGTAGATAAATGAAGGGAAACCAAAGATAGTGATCCAACGCCTCCCTCATCACTTCACAATCAGAAGCACATAGACTCTAACTGGTGTCCTGCTTTTAGAGTCCTGCAGGAAATGTGAAGAAGTGCAAGCTTTTCTTTTAAAAACAACTTTTAATCAGTTCAGAAACAAAAGCCTATAACTTGATTTTAAGTATATTGATATTTAAAAGAAATCACCACTGAATGAAAAGGCTTGAGCACTAAGTCATGTGATGTAAACGTCAACAGTGGGAAAAAATAATAAAAAGTGAAAATGGTGAATAAGCAAACATCTGGTTAAACTTAATACATTTGGTCAACAAAGGTATTTCGTATAGATCCCAATTTAGAATAGAATAGAATAGAATAGAATAGAATATAGAATAGAATAGAATAGCCTTTATTGTCATTGTACAGAGTACAACGAAATTGGAGTGCCACTCCCTTGGTGCAAGTTTCAATAATAAATATAAATGTAAAATATAAAAAGTACAAAAAAAAACAATCGTAAGTACTCAAACAATAGTATGTACAATATATACAGGATAGCAGCATTAATATAATGACAGTATGAATAGCAGCATAATATAATGACAGTGACGGTATGGAATAGGTTCAATTGTTTTTGTGCTTATTTACTACGGTGATAGCTCTGGGAAAGAAGCTATCCCTGAATCTGTTTGTCCTGGTTTTATGTGACCTGTACCGTCGGCCTGACGGTAATAGTTCAAACAGTTGGTTGCTGGGGTGAGAGTGGTCCTTGATGATATTGCCAGCTCTGCTGAGGTACCGAGAGTTTGCAGTGACCTCCAGGCTGGGCAGAGAGCAGCCAGTGATCTTCTGGGCTGTGTTGATGACCCTCTGCAGTACTTTCCTGTCTGCAGCTGAGCACCCTGCATACCATGTTGTTATGCCGTACGTTAGGATGCTCTCTATGGTGGCTCTGTAAAATGTCACCAGCAGCCTCTCCTCCAGGTTGTTCCTCCTGAGCACTCTCAGAAAGTGGAGACGCTGCTGGGCCTTTTTAACCACCGCTGTAGTATTTGCAGTCCAGGAGAGGTCATCAGATATCTGCACGCCCAGAAACCTCATGGAGTGTACCCTCTCCACACAGCTCCCGTGAATGTAAAGTGGGGCCGGGTCTGCTCTGCCCTTCCTGAAGTCCAAGATAAGTTCTTTAGTTTTCGTGGTGTTCAGTTGGAGGTTGTTAACTGAACACCACTCAGTCAGTCTGTTGACCTCATCTCTGTAGTCCGACTCATCCCCCCTTGAGATGAGTCCAACCACTGTGGTGTCATCCGCGAACTTTATGATGGTGTTTGAGAGATGGGTAGGGGAGCAGTCGGATGTGTAGAGCGTGAACAGGAGGGGACTCAAAACACATCCTTGTGGAGACCCGGTGCTGAGTGTGATGGTGCTGGACCGGTGGGGGCCGAGTCTGACAGACTGTGGTCTATTTGTCAGGAAGTCCTTGATCCAGAGGCAGATGGGGCTGGAGAGTCCCAGGTGAGGCAGTTTCTGGACCAGGATCTCCGGGATGATATGATTGAATGCTGAGCTGAAGTCCAGAAAGAGCATTCTCACATAGCTTCCTCGGTGCTCCAGGTGACTCAGCGCAGTGTGGAGCGCTATGGTGATAGCGTCCTCGGTGGAACGATTTGTCCTGTAGGCAAATTGGTGGGGGTCCAGAGTGGGAGGCAGACCGGCCCTGATGTGCTGACAGACCAGTCTCTCAAAGCACTTCATCACTACAGGCGTAAGTGCAACAGGCCTGTAGTCATTTGGGCTGGCCACGGCTGTCTTCATGGCGATGACAAGGAAAGGTTGAAGATTTTAGTGAAGACTCCGGTCAGTTCGTCAGCACATGCTCTGAGAACCTTTCCATGTATTCCATCAGGACCTGCCGCCTTCCTGGGATTCACTGACCTTAGAACACACCTCACTTGGTGCTCCCTAAGTGTTAGTGTGCCAGTGCTGGGGGCGGGTGGAAGTGGTGTGGCAGCTGAGGGCTTGGTCGTCTCAAAGCGGGCGAAGAAACGGTTTAGATCCTCAGCCAGTGAGGCATCAGTCCTAGATGTTGCCTGGTTATTGCTTCTGTAGTTGGTAATGTGATTGATCCCCTGCCACATTTTTCTGGGGTCGTTGTCAGCAAAGTGATCTTCAATCCTCCTCCTATAGGGCTTTGGAGCGTGATGTCACGGGGGGTGGGCGTGGAAAGGATTTTGGCCCGATCCGCCATTTTGGGGGTCTAGCGCAAGTGAAAAGGGAGCGAAGTCACACACACCAGCCATGGTTCGTATTTGCTGTGTGGTCGGCTGCAATGTTCGATCACACGACCGGCAAGAGAATAAGGTTGAAAATGGTTTATCTTTTCATTCTTTCCCAACCTGGAAGCAACATGAGCAGCTCGTGTATTGATGTTACCAAACGAAGGCGTCTAGCCTGGATAGCAGCTGTGAGACGAGCTGACGTGCAGTTCTCTTCCATCTCCAAATATCTGTTGGTGCTCCAGACATTTTCATTCCGGTAAGTTCTAAATATGTTCATATCACTCTTTATAGCCTATTAGTTTTATTTTCTATGCGCTCTGAGGTCATAGCAAATTAGAACAAACATCCTACTGAGTGATTTTGCAGAACTACCTTCTATCTATAGAGATGCTAATTATTTGGCATTATTGCAGCAAACCAGCCTATGAAATGGATGAAACATCGTGACTGGGTTCCAGCGCTACACAAGGGACCTGCTGCAAACATACCACCATGCCAATCAGATTACTTCTTCCATGTGAGGGTGAAGAGGGGACCCTTCTGGATAAGATGGTGAAGGTTTGCTGCGTTTTGGTGAACAGTGTGATAATAAAACCAGGGAAGAATGAAACCTGCTCCTGTTAAATATTCTTAAGTCTTGTGCTGTTAAAATTGCTGTATTTTTTCAAAAGATACAGTAAATAATGTTAGTAGTGGGTGATGTCATGTAAACACTCATGATTTTGTGTAAACATTTTGTCATTTGTAAACTATAAATGACATGGATTCTACATTGTAACTGATGTGATGTTCTATAAGGTGGTTTCAATAAAAAAAAAAAGAGGCAAAAATTAGTTTGTTTCTTTATTCAACTTTTGAACAGTGGTACTCAGTCAGTATATATTCAGTAAATGCAAATTATTTACACGGCAGTGCACTACAGGCATAAATCTAGACCCCTTCAGGAGAATGTCACATCAATGCACTGAACTCGCTATGTTATCCACCTAACAGCCTCCACATGTTCTCACTGTAATTTCCCCTCATGAATGAATTTATGCTGCACTAATCTGAATGTTTGCAAGGAAATCAAACGCATTTCACTCGCAGTACTCGAGCTGACTTACCTTTGCTTGAATGACGACTTGTACGCGCTGATTCCACAGATAAGGTACGAAAATATGTCAGGCTACGTCAGTAGCGGTTGGTCTTCAGGGTTTCTACTCCACGGCCGTATTTCATACGGGTCCACATTTCCAATGCACGCTATTTTCTGCAAGTACCGCTGCTTCGCCTCTGAATGAAATCGGTCTCTATACAGTTCATTCTCTTTTGAGCTGCTTTTAAGCATCTTTCTTGTAGTCGTCGTTCCAACACAGTGTGTTTGGTTTGATTCGTAGACCCTGAAAATGGCGCTGCGCTCCCATAATGCATTGCGGCGTGACGTCAACTCCAAAGCCCTATAGGCAGCCTTAGCTTTCCTGATGCCTCTACTCAGGTCTGCCCTGGCCGCCCTATACGCAGCCCTGTCCCCTGACTTGAAGGCAGTGTTGCGGCTTTTTAGGAGGGATTGCACTTCGCTATTCATCCAGGGTTTTTGATTTGGAAACACCCTGACCCTTTTGTTGACGGTGACATTGTCAACACAGTTCCTGATGTACGAGAGTACAGTGTCCGTGTACTCCTGGAGGTTGTGGCTGGAGAATAAATCCCATACAGTTGTTGAGAAGCAGTCCTGCAGTTGAGAAAGGGCTCCTTCAGGCCAGGTTTTTATTGTCTTTGTCTGGGGCTTTGTTTTTCTCAGCAGGGGGGTGTAGGTGGGGGTGAGGGACATGCAGAGGTGGTCAGATCCAGCCAGGTGGGGGAGGGGTGTCGCTCTGAAAGCATGCCTGATGTTTGAATAGACATGGTCCAAAGTGTGTTCTCCTCTCGTAGCAAAGTCCACGAACTGGACAAATTTAGGAAGCACAGTCTTTAGGCACGCTTTGTTAAAGTCGCCGGCGACAATAAAAACCCCATCGGGGTGGGCAAGCTGTTGTTTGTTTATGGTGTTGAGCAAGAGGCTGAGAGCCGTGCTAACGTTAGCATCCGGCGGTATATAAACAGCTATCACAATAACTACTGTAAACTCCCTCGGGATGTAAAAAGGTCTGCACGAGACTGCCAGAACCTCCCAATCAGGAGAACAGTGTGTGTGAATGATCCTGCTGTTACAACACCACTATTTATGCACGTAAACACATAGCCCCCCTCCTCTGCTTTTACCTGAGTTGCTGTTTCTGTCATGCCGGTGTAGCGTGCGGCCTGCTAACTCGACTGCAGCGTCGGGAATCAGCGGGTGAAGCCACGTCTCCGTAATAAGAATAATGCTGCAGTTACGTGCAAAGCTTGTGTTGGCTATCTGTAGCTCCAATTCGTCAAGTTTGTGGGTGATGGATCTGGCGTTCGATAGGAAAAGGCTCGGAAGTGCTGGCCGGTGTGGATGTTTGCGTAGCCTAGCGTCTGAGCCCGACCGGCATCCCCTCTTCTGCTTTCTTTCCCTCCGTCGCCTTCTACGCTTGCTGGGCGGGCAGACCATCCACGGTGACCCTGGCGGTCTCGCTATCTCCACCAGGATGTTGTGTGTTCGCTGATAGTCGCCAGAAACAGACAAACTATATTTAAAACCTAGATCAATTAGGTTCTGGCGACTGTAAGAGATGGCGGCGTTGCAAACATTCAAAAATATCCACATTAAAAGTAAAAACGAGCACCAAACTGGAGAGCTAAGAGCCGTTGCACCCGTGCGCGCCGCCATTTGAAAGCATTGGTGGAACCATCACCTCTTCAGCTTGTTTTATTAAGCTGGGCAGGGCAGAAGTTTCCCTTTCCATTGTCAAAGCTTTCATTTCTAACCACTAGACATGTTATTAATGGTTTAGCAACATAAAAGTCATCTGTTACAGTGATAAATCAGAGTGTTTACTTGCCGATGCTAGTTCTGTGTCCATAGAAATAACAGATGGTAACTGATCTCAAAGCAGTGAAATATCACTCTCCAGTCAGAGACTTTTTATCCACTATGGATGGTCACAAACAACCAGAAAAAACTGCTGGCCTCTCAACTTGATAAGCTCCAGGCACTGTTAATGGGACAAAGACACCTGCCCCATTCATATTTAATTGGCTCAGTAATCAAGTTCAGGAAAAAAAGAAGTTTACATCAAGGATGATGAGCTGGTCCTGATGAAGCTCGGTCCTGTGAAACTGAGATTCTGGGTTCTTCTCATGAGAAAACAGCCGCAGCAGGAAGAATTTCATGGTTTAATCGAGGAGTTGAAGCTGTTGAGGCTTGGAAGCATATCTGAGGTAAAGAAATCATTTCAGATAACCGATCAATCCAGAGCAGCGTCTACCTGACTGTCTGAGGGAAAATAGTATTAGTAATAGTGTTCAGCACTGGTTCGTGATATGGGTCACGAGCGCACTTGTTGCCAAATGCAGATCTAATCTGATTGATCAGATCTGTTTCCTAAAAATTGGAAAATTCAAGCTTGTTTCGGAAAACATATACAGTGGGACAAAAAAGTTTTTAGTCAGCCACCGATTGTGCAAGTTCCCCCACCTAAAATGATGACAGAGGTCAGTAATTTGCACCAGAGGTACACTTCAACTGTGAGAGACAGAATGTGAAAAAAAAATCCATGAATCCACATGGTAGGATTTGTAAAGAATTTATTCCATGCCCTCCTGGGTTTTAATTGCACCTTAGAACACACATGCATCAACACTACAATGAGCGGGTGGAGGGAGGTTTGGAGTCTTCTCCCACCCCCATTCTCTGCGGCCTGCTGGGGCGGGAGGGCTAGGTGGAGTTGGCCGTCCGACTGCGGTCTGGAGTGTGGGGCCTCCCTGCTGCTACGGAGTCGGGGTGGTCTGCCTCTCCCCACCGCAGGGAGAAGGGTAACACCACCTGGGTCTGTTGTGCAGTTCCCCCTCCAGGGGCAAGGGTACCTAGACCCGGTTTGTAGAGTACGCTTGGGGAGTGTGATCGTGTGTACAGCGTCTCTTTATGTCTGTCTCCACGTTGGTTGAATGTGGAGTGAGTGCATATGAGAGCATGAGGGGGGGAATGGATGTTTGTGTCTGTGTGTGCCTGTATGTCTGTGTCTATATGTCAGGTTGGGTATCAGACGCCACCTCTCTGGGGACACCTCAGGCCCTCCAAGGTTTGGAGGCCTATCTCCAGGTACACACCGGCTCACTCCTTGGCGGCCGCTTATCGGGGCCTGGAGCCTGGGGCTCACTCGGGCCCCTTCGGGGGTGGGGTGCCCCCGGCCTCTCGGCCTGGGGCTCGATCACTCAGGCACAGCTGGCGGCCGGCGGAGCTCACGGGCGCGTCACTGCAACTCCCCCTGGCTTCTGCTCCGCGGCTGCTGAGTGAACCCTCATCTGGGACTCTCCTCAGCTCTTACTGGAACAGTGGCGCGGCTGCCCCTCTGTTGGTCTTCCATGGTTTCTTGTGTTCTGGGGGCCTCTGGATGTCTGGAGTTTTGATCTCCTCCATACCTGCTTCACACCCTGGAGGACAGGGCTGTGGCCCCCCCACACTCCCTAGCAGATCGTTACATGGAGAAACCTTTGGAATACAAGCGCGCTGATCCACACAGGTATGCACACGGGTGTTCACTGCTCGTAGACCCAAATTACACCTTTCTTGGCTGCTACCTCGAAGCACATCTGTCCTGCGTGCTGCACAACAACATTGAATATTTAGTATTTACTGCTGTTTACACTTAGCTAGATTAATGCGATGGTGTTGTGTTTAGTATGTTGCTTTGTTTCTTTTTTTTTTGTCTTTTTTTGCTTGTTTTCTATTCTTCTCTCAACAGGTGATCCAGGAGATTTTTTATTTTTTTTCTCCCCCCCTTTCTCACTGTCCCTCTCCCCTTCTGTTTTTCCTTTCCTTCCTCTCTCTTTCTCCCTTTCCTATCTCTCACTCATGTCTGTCCCATCTGTAACATCTGAAAATAAAATATAATAAATAATAAAAACAAAGATCGACCAAATGGACCAATACGGCAATGCCACGATGATCCATTTGGCAAAGTAAAACCATTGGGTATCCTTGTTGGTCTTCAGACAACAATTCTGATGGCTAAAGAACCAAATGGGACAGGCGAAAAAAAAAAAAAAAAGAAAAAAAAAAGAATTTATTCGTAAATCAGGGTGGAAAATAAGTATTTGGTCAATGACAAAAATACAACTCAATACTTTGTAACATAACCTTTGTTGGCAATAACAGAGGTCAAACGTTTACTATAGGTCTTTACCAGGTTTGCACACACAGTAGCTGGTATTTTGGCCCATTCCTCCATGCAGATCTTCTCGAGAGCAGTGATGTTTTGGGGCTGTCACCGAGCAACACGGACTTTCAACTCCCGCCACAGATTTTCTATGGGGTTGAGTTCTGGAGACTGGCTAGGCCACTCCAGGACTTTCAAATGCTTCTTACGGAGCCACTCCTTTGTTGCCCGGGCGGTGTGTTTTGGTCATGTTGGAAGACCCAGCCTCGTTTCATCTTCAAAGTTCTCACTGATGGAAGGAGGTTTTGGCTCAAAATCTCACGATACATGCCTGATACATGTTAAGGACGATTCTGTCCTTAACACGGATCAGTCGTCCTGTCCCCTTGGCAGAAAAACAGCCCCATAGCATGATGTTTCCACCCCCATGCTTCACAGTAGGTATGGTGTTCTTGGGATGCAACTCAGTATTCTTCTTCCTCCAAACACGACGAGTTGAGTTTATACCAAAAAGTTCTACTTTGGTTTCATCTGACCACATGACATTCTCCCAATCCTCTGCTGTATCATCCATGTGCTCTCTGGCAAACTTCAGACGGGCCTGGACATGCACTGGCTTCAGCAGCGGAACACGTCTGGCACTGCGGGATTTGATTCCCTGCCGTTGTAGTGTGTTACTGATGGTGACCTTTGTTACTTTGGTCCCAGCTCTCTGCAGGTCATTCACCAGGTCCCCCCGTGTGCTTCTGGGATCTTTGCTCACCGTTCTCATGATCATTTTGACCCCACGGGATGAGATCTTGCGTGGAGCCCCAGATCGAGGGAGATTATCAGTGGTCTTGTATGTCTTCCATTTTCTGATGATTGCTCCCACAGTTGATTTTTTCACACCAAGCTGCTTGCCTATTGTAGATTCACTCTTCCCAGTCTGGTGCAGGTCTACAATACTTTTCCTGGTGTCCTTTGAAAGCTCTTTGGTCTTGGCCATGGCGGAGTTTGGAGTCTGACTGTTTGAGGCTGTGGACAGGTGTCTTTTATACAGATGATGAGTTCAAACAGGTGCCATTCATACAGGTAACGAGTGGGGGACAGAAAAGCTTCTTACAGAAGACGTTACAGGTCTGTGAGAGCCAGAGATTTTCCTTGTTTGAGGTGACCAAATACTTATTTTCCACCCTAATTTACGAATAAATGCTTTACAAATCCTACCATGTGAATTCATGGATTTTTTTTTCACATTCTGTCTCTCACAGTTGAAGTGTACCTCTGGTGCAAATTACTGACCTCTGTCATCATTTTAAGTGGGGGAACTTGCACAATCGGTGGCTGACTAAATACTTTTTTGCCCCACTGTATGCCGCAAATTCATCCAGTGAAATGATCCAGTCCATATGATCGAAGTACAGAATTGCCGATTTAAGTCTCGTGCTTCTGTAAGTGTTTTTAAAGAGACTGCGTTAGCTGCTGGGCAGGCTACCCCTGACCTGTATAGCCCCTGCCTCCAGGATCGGTCCGTACCTTGTTGGGAATTTTAAAAGTCTGCTGGGGCTGATTGGCTTTTGGCTGGAGCCTGCTTCAAGTGGCAGTTTTTCAATGTTAGTGTCATTTTCCTGCCCCAGACATTGTTACTTGACTTAAGCAGTTGGACATATTACACAGTAAAAATGCCTACATCATTAAGTTCATTCAATAGTTGTCAGTTAATAAAGAAACAAAACAGACACATGCATCCCCAGAGCTACAGACTGATCAAGGATTGCTATAATTTTTCATTAAAAATGATAACAGCATGAGAAGAACAACAAAATCATATATTAAGAAAATCATCACTAATCAAACAATTACTGTACAAATTGAAGGAAATGAGCTAAACTAACATTAAAAAGCACATAAAAGTTTCTCATTAAACTGTTGTTCAGAAGGAATTTAAAACATGCGTAGAGCTGACTAATCTCCTTTTCTGGCAAACTATTCAGCAGCCTTCAGCTCTTTTATATGGATAATCCTCTTGAGATGTACCATGTCATTTTCCAGGGGTTCCTACATCTACAAGATGATGGAGTGGATGGACTAGGGGGGCAATTAATCCACAGTTGTTTAACAACAATTCACAGTCACTACTTCCTTCCTCCACAGAGCTCACAGACCAAAAGCAGTACAGTTCCCGTCTCGCAAATCCCTCTTACGTCTGGCTCAAACAGGTACTTTAGCTTCACATCACAACCATACTTTCCTAATGAGCCTGTTTGATCTTAATGACTTGTTTCCTCTGTCTTTGAAGTGGAGCAACGTGTGTGTGTGTGTGTGTGTGTGTGTGTGTGTGTGTGTGTGTGTGTGTGTGTGTGTGTGTGTGTGTGTGTGTGTGTGTGTGTGTGTTCAATCTGAGTAGGCTGAACAATATACATGTGACAACTAAATCTGCATCTGCAGAGTTCCACCCAATCAGACCACAGCTGGAACTGGGAAGGGATTACAGGTAATCTAACTGTGTCCTGAAATAACCCACTCTGAGACTACTTCTAATCATATTTCACAAGTCTGATGTACAGGCTTTCAAATGTTATGTGGACTTTATATCGCTTAAGCGCCTCATAGATTTACATGTTTTATTCTTTACAATATGACAGTAATGACAGATAAAGACATAGAGAGAGAGAAGTTTTCTCTTGAGTACAGCTAAGTTAATACATTCTTCAGTCACCAACTGTCGTCCCTATAACAGGTGTATGAAATTTTCCCTCTTTTTTCCAAAGATCAGGAGGCTTACAGAGGGTGTTGATGTCAACGATTGTTGAACTTTCTTTTTTATTAGATAATAAGTAAAAATGTATTTCTTCCAAAGTGCAGTCCGACTATGTGTACAGTTCAGGAGTTACACTAAGACGCCCTTCACATATTGGAGGTCAGATTAGCGTAACTAAATATTGCATGTTTCTAAGTAATATTTTGCTCAGTTTAGTATTTTGTACTTACTTTACCCCCACAGTGACTACATGTTGATACGGTGGCTAGTTTTAGGTCCCACCTTTTCAAAGCAGAATTTACAATGAGACAGACGAGTAAAACCAAAAAAAGACAAAAGAGGCCCTACCTTACAACACACAGAACCCAAAAGCTCCAGTGCCATGTGATTTAGGAGTGGGTTTAAAAAAGAATCCTGAATCATTTTTAAATATAAATGTATTTTGCCAGAAACGCCAGAATCTCAGCTTAAAGCTTTCAAAACTGTTTCAACAACCGCCAGACTATTAAAACAGCAAAGGATTAAAGAGAAGGTAAAACAGAGGCCGCAAAAAGATGATAGCACAAAGCGTGACCCGACGCCACGCATGTGGACATGGCATCGGGTCGCACTTTATGCTCGCGCCGCTTTGAAAGCCAACATCACACAGATTCTTAACCCTCTCAGGCCCAAATTAAGTTTTTTGTTGCTAATGCACAACCAAGTCCTGCAGTGGTACTTCTGAGTAAAAAAAACCTCATAAAATATGCATGTGGGGCAATCAGGTTGTTAGTTCTTAACTGTTGCAAATCTGCAACGTCTGCCTGCAGATGGTTAAAACTGCAGGTTTTGTCACTCCGACCAAAATTCACTGAACCAGCAGCAAAAGAAGATCAGATCTACCCTTGAATTTCTTACTTTGGCAGTTCTGCTTCCACCATTTTAAAACCACACCTTCTGCACATCTCTCTCAGTGTACTTTAAGACCAGTTTACCATCAAAAATCATTATTTTATGCATTATCACTGTCTGAGTCAAAATTGAACTTAACTGAATGTAGAAATCAGGGATAATACCCATCTCTAATGCAAATGCTGTTATGCTCTCTTTAAAAAGTGATACATTTACAGATCTGTTATATTACTGTTTAAACTTTTCACAAAGTAAGAAAATTTGTGTTTGGTCAGTTATTTCTTTGCTATAACAATGTTTCCTGGGGATACATTTTATACAGTTGGAAAACCATGTTTATTTTCCCTTAAATGGTGCCACAGGAAGGGAAATGTATGAGTATGTGTTTGGGTTGCCAAATCTTCTCTGCCAAAACCAAACAGCTGATTCCACTGTTGACTCTAGTTCGGTGTTATTTCATAGACTGGATGATTAGAATTTGAAGAAACATGACTTATTGGCAACAGTTTTTTTTTCATTTAACATGCAGGAGCCTCAACATGTGTGTGAAAAAACCATACACAGCCACAATAGACTGGCATAGGCTTAAGCTACCCTATGAGACCTTAGATTGGCTTTATGCAGTCTCATCTGGATTGTCTGGGTAGAAATCTGCCGGTCACATCATCCTGCAAACCTTGAAGGCTACCTACAGTTCCTAAGTGCTGACAGGGTGAGGAAAGGGCATCAACTTGTGGCATCATCCTGTTGAGATGCCCACTTGGTGGCCTGTCTCTGACAATTTGGATAAACTGCTCACTCAAAATAATGCTGCAATTATGTTTTCCAGAAGACCAGTTTAGAGCTGCCTTATGGCATGGGCCTTATCCAGATCAGCCAAATGTGCCATCCTTCCATTCTTGGAAAAACTGGACATGGAATTTATTAGCAGAACATTGGCCATTAATGGCTTTGTTCTCTCAGGCAGCAAAAAATGCTGAAATGCGCTTAGTACTGCACCGTGGAACTACACTGCCATTTTAATTAAATGGTTTTTAATAGAGCTTTTAAGATTTTAATCCTTAATAAATAGTCTTTGTTTTACAGGATAAGTAAATGAGGATACTTAGCATGCAGGTCAATGTCATATCAATCTTGATTTTAGGAGGTTAAAAACTGATAAAAGAAGAAACAAAGGTTACTGGTAGTGATATTTATATCAGAAATGCCTGCAAAATCCTCTCCTGCACACACAAGTCCTCAAAAGCAAAAACCATTAGAAACACTGCTGCTTAATGCTAAAGGATCTACTCACTGTGTGAAGAATAAAATGTGTGTTTCTATTAAGTGTTGAGAGGGATTTTCTTGATTCAATTGATTACCCAGTAAAGTTTGTGTTAAATTAACTTACAGGTAGAACAATCAATCAACTCTGACACAGCTTCACCTAAACATGGGCACAGCAGAGAGGGAGTTTCACATTTACTGATGTAAAACCAGCTCAATACGATGATCAGTGGAGGTTGATGAATTATAAGGAAAGGGTAATTTTATACCCCACTTCATCTTAAAAGGTACATGCTCACATGTGACATCAGTAGGAGAGGAGAGAGCAGTTTGAGATTAAACCTTAAATAAGAAATAATTTCATGCCATTAAAGGGGAACTCTTTAAAAATTACTCTTGGGATCAAAGTTTGCAGTTTATTTACCTGGGTGGACAGACTTGTCTCTTAAAATTTAAGCTACACAAGTACACACTTGTCTCTCCTCATTGGAAGTCTAGTCCCTGAATCTTTTGACAGAACCAAAACAATAAAGGGGTTAGGGCGTACTTTGGAATTCACAACATGCTGTACAAAGCATGACGAACATTATTTCCCAGGGACTGTGACTGTGTTTGGCAGCCTTGGGAGGTGTAGTATAAACACTAGTGAACTTTGAGGATTCTACACAGAGAGGAATGATTACTTTATGCATGATACTAAGTTGTGTTATGCTGATATGACACAGATATGAGAGGCCAACACAGCAGGCACTAAGTCTTAAAGTTAAAGGGCCCTGTCCACATGCCAAAAATGCATTTTGCCCTTTTGTCTACATGCAGTCAGCAACTTAGATCAGTTTAGATATTTTTGTAAACTCCTTCCAAGGTGTGGGGTTTTCAGAAACCTTTTATCCAAGTTTCTTCATGTAAATGAAGAAAACTGAGACGTTATCTCTTTTTTTGTCTTCAGACTGTGCACCATGTAATATTTTGGAGCCTTTTGACCGGCCAACTTTTCTATACGATGAGGGTTATTATTTCCACCTCGTGCTCTCGAGAGCATCTGGCATTGTTCTTCAGTTTTTCCTTGAAATATTTTCAAAATTAAAGTGGTAAATTAAAGTCCTACCATTACTTAATGCTTCAGTCTTAAATATCAACCCATCTCTAATAATCGGCTATGTACCACAGGCCTTCAAGGTGGCTGTAGTTAAACCTTTACTTAAAAAGCATCTCTAGACCCAGCAGTCTTAGCTAATTATAGGCCAATCTCCAACCTTCATATCAATCATCCTTGAGAGAGTAGTTGTCAAACAGCTAACAGATCATCTGTAGAGGAATGGTTTATTTGAAGAGTTTCAGTCAGGTTTCAGAGCTCATCACAGCACAGAAACAGCTTTAGTGAAGGTTACAAATGATCTTCTTATGGCCTCTGACAGTGGACTCATCTCTGTGCTTGTCTTGCTAGACCTCAGTGCAGCGTTCGACCATTGAATAAAGTAGGCTGTAGCCTAACTTGCCCTGAAATCTTGTTTTTAAAAGTTTTCTCTCAAAATCTGTTTAGGAATTCGTACGCCCTAAAAAATGCTGGTTATTTTCATAACTCAACTTCTGGGTAAAAGCCATAGGTTCGTAAGCTGGGTTACTGGTTCAAAAGTCATGACTCACGAGTTGGGTAGGTGATGTGCAGGGTTCTTCAATTCACTCCACAGCTTGACTAATTATGTTGGGTCATAGGTTGGGCAGCTTTGATAAAATATTAGGTCAAAATTTTACCAAATTGATGGGCCGAAGATAAGCCTCAGAAGAAGCCACATCATTCTTCACAAACTGCCGTTTTCAGCTGAGATGTGTCCTGATCAGATATCACTGGACTCTTCTAGTATGAAATAAAAAGTAAAAGTAAAAAGTGAATTCTAACAGTTTGAAAATCATAGGGTTGATAATTTATTGGTTTATTCTAGAACTTTACCTACTCATTAAAGGTCTATTAACAGATAACGCCAGCTAGCTTGTGATGAAGAACGCTAGTTCTACTTAAAAATGCTTGATATCATCTTTTAAAGTTATTATTTGAAACGAGGCTGAGGCTGAGGCTGCTCTGTTTGACAAACTATTTAGAGATCACTGTATATAGAACGAAGAAAGCATGAGATTGGGTGTTGCATTTGTGGGAAAACATTTTTTAAAGATAGATTGCGCTAATACTTTGACCCTTTTTTCCCCTCGTTCACTAGACCGCGCAAAGGGCACGTGCATCCCTGCGCTTAGCTAGTGTGGGATTAAACAAGTTATTTTACTGCTATTTTATTATCAGTATTATCATTGCATTAGAACCACGTAACAAGCATTGCGTTAAAGCATTTATTGAAGCTGTTAAAATTACATTAAAGTCTGTATTACAGGTGGTATCATAATCATACAATAATCTTTCATTGCAGGAGCAACTGTAATCATTTTATACACATTGCATTTTGGTGCTTATGAAAGAGCTGAAGCTCGGTCAGTTAATTGATGGTCAGAAGCTTCGTCCGGCGCGATGTCCGGCCGATCTTTTGAGCAAAGTGGCTTAGAGCTATGGAAGGATTGCATACACGCTTACAATACATATATCACATATAATCTAGAAACAGGCCTGAATAAAGGCCTGAGTGTATTCAGCAACCTGCTGCGTTTGAGTTTGCTTGGTAACAGATGACTCAGAATAAGTCAGGAAGTGTACTTCTGAAATGTCTTTGTATCCTCTGTAAAGTGTGCATTTTTTGGTGGTTATTTTGAGGAGCTGTCTGGATAAGGCTATTTGAATAACCAGGTTATTCATTGTTATCTTTTATTCATTTATAATCTTAATATTAAGCTTTGAGTAGTGGCATTCATTTACAGCATTTATTCAATATATTACATATATAGTTTTAGTAGATTGTTGCACATATGAGAGTGGACTCTGTCTGGTTGTGCGCCATATACACACACATCTTAGGTAGATTCATTTCTAGGTAAGAGTTCAGACATATTTTTCTTGCAACTGCATTTTGAGTCTGCAAAATTGACAGTTTTTGTTGCAGAGCATGCCCTGAGGTTTTGGAGAAGCGAGAGCGAGATGGGCTACAGGAAAGGCACCTGGCATGGAGATGGAGGTGATGTTCTTTTCACTGTGTCAAAAGTCGTCACCAGAACATTTGTGGTTTTGAAACTTATGCATGTATTGTATCTGCTTGGCGCATGAGGGGGCGTCATAAACAATACCCTGAAGGTATAAAAACAACTGATTGTGTATTGTTCGCGTGAGATCGATGCTGTCTGCGTACAGTGTTCATCTCCCACACGTGTGTTCATTAAAATCATCGTTTGACCGACTCTCCTGGACCAGTGTTGTGATTTTGAATCCCTCCTGTATCCCTCCTCAATATTTGAACCCTTAACACTAGCTTGCTACTAATGAAAACGTGATGGCAACAGCAACATATGTGAGCATTTATACTGCCACCACCAATATTTAGCCACCATCTTCGATCCTCACCATGAGACCTCGGTAGCTTTAAGGTCCACCACTCCGAAGTTTACGTGTAATCAAAGTAAAATAAAAAACACTAATTTACTGCCTTCTAAATATCGTTTGTATTAAGCCATTTGGTTCTTAGTCAACACACAAGGCTAAGTTGCACTCGGACCCTACTCAGTATACAGCTAATCTGCTCTTCACTTAGATGGAGGCCGTGCTAGCTACTCTATCACCCTGGGTGAAAGCAGCCTGTCATTACTTCACAGACGAAAGTCACCGACTTAATTGTCCGAATGATCGGTCCCGGATACACAAGCTGTGCAATCAGGCTTGCTTATATCTATGTACATTCACTTTAATGAAAATTAAAAATGAGAAATGTTATCCTCGCTAACTTTTGAGTATTGTGACGGACCGAGCAGTGAAGGAACGTCAGGCACAGGTTAAAGTGAAAAAAAATTTTTTTATTTGACCCTAAAACAAACTTGGTTAGATTATACAGAGAATTCAAAATCTTGGGCCCATAAAAGAGGTCAAAGTAACAGAACTCTTCTCAAAACCTGGCAACAAACAATACTACTAACTCAAACAAACTAACCTACCTAAACGAGACAAAGGGGAAACTTAAACAGTGGCTGATCAGCCAACAAAAACGCAGAAAGGCGTAGAACACACAAAACTCGGCCCCTTTTCAACCTTTTAGCTCATCAACCAGGGACTGGGAGCAGCTGCCACTGAGGTAACTCAGAAAACAAAGAAAGATTAAATCAGACATACATAACAGTGTAAACTAAAATGTGCGCACTTATTTTAGAATACAGTATTACGTGATTGTATAAGTAAATTCATTCTAAACCAAAACCAATTCGTTATTACCCTGTAAATTAAATCCTATATTTAAAGAAAGAAAAATGTAAGTGTAATGTTGTGGTTAACCCTCTATTGTAAGACTGATGTTTGGTAGATTTTACCACCGTGTGGCTGTAACTGCAGCCATCACAAGTATATTCAATTATTATAAAATTAACATTATATATGTTTTAACTTTAATTATTTAACTTTAGAACATCTGTGAGGTTCACCTGAGGGGGATCTTTGGTTGCCAGTCTTGAGGAACACCAGCACATATCCGTACATGAAGGATGGAGGGTCCAGATACTTATTTTACACTTAATGGAGCACTATGGATTTCTTATTTCTTGTACATAAACTAAATCAGTTAAGGTTTTTGTTGTTGGTGGTGTGTGTGTGTGTGGCATTTTCACTGTGGCTACATTTAGCGTCAGGGCGCTGTGCTGGCCCGAGTAAAATGACTCCAGTGGCAGCTCCTATAGTGTGTGCACAGGGTGATGAAAACAAAGAGGATCAGTCAAAAATGCTTGATTTCTTTTTTTTCCAAAGCTTCTGCTCTTTGTATTTGTTTATTTTAAGAGAAATCTACAGAAATGTAAAGTTTTTGTTTATGAAACTGTATTAAGTGCAACTGTTTTTTCTTGCAGCCCAACTTCAGGAATAAAGGCAATTTTGGCATCATCAATAGCAGGTCAGTTTCCATGTCTAAAGGACTGTCGTGGCACAGGATATATAAATATCTACACTTCAGTGGATACACACAACAACAATTAAAAAACCCGAATACTGGTCAGTTTTTCAATCAGTATACTGAGTGTCATTGTGATTAGAAAAATAAATATGCAGTTTGTATGTACTCAATTTCCATATCTTTAAAACATGTATGCACATTATATGTCACTCAGTCATATGCACACTATAGATGCATAAATAATAACATTTGTTTAAATCTATTGCAAAGTTGGCAAAAAGGTTTGTACAACCTTGTGACTGTATAAAGTGTGTGAAACATGATACTTGACCTTGGCTTAGTCCATCTCCTAACAATTAACTGCAAGCATTCACAACCACAGACTGGTCTGCTTCATTGTTGTCCTCTCTGAGCAAATGTCAGGCACAGTGTTGGAGCTCACCGCTCCAGGATTACAGACAACTTAACGTTAACCAAACAACTGCAAATAATCTTTGAAATCTTACTTTACTGACCCTTTTATTTTGTTTAAAAATTATAGGACGTGTGGTTCAGCCCTTGCAGAACTCATAGGCCAGCAAGTGGATTTCTGGAGGAGTGTCTACGCAATGTCAGGAAAAGGCTTTGTTCTATCAGGAAGAGGAATTCAGCACCAAAGGATCAAAGAACCCCAAGAAAATGTTCATTTTGCTGGTACTAGAAGATAGATTCGTTTCTGTTTTTGCAGCAATCTAAGGTCTGTTGATGGCTGCTTCAAAGCATTTTTTGTTTGCGCCCAGCAAAGTCATGCACCCAGGTTTGGGAATTCCTTCACACTGTCGTCTGTCCCAGGAATAGATGAATCCCAGAACATGACTCAAATATGATCACATGAATGAGGGCTCATTTAGCTGTGAGCCCTCTCACTTTTCCAAAGTGTTGATGTATGTTAAGCACTGAAAAAAATCATCAATTCATCAGTTTTTTTAAAAGTTAAGAGTTTTTACATGTAATTTGTTCTAAAAACAGAGCCAGCTTTACATAGCATATCTTCATGTGTATTAACATGTACATGTGCTGTAACCAAAGATTGATTTGAAGTAATGGATATAATAGTCAGAGGGCCCGGTGGCGCCTGTGTCCGGCAGCCTCGCCTCTGTCAGTGCGCCCCAGGGCAGCTGTGGCTACAATGTAGCTTGCTATCGCCAGTGTGTGAATGTGTGTGTGAATGGGTGGATGACTGAATGTAGTGTAAAGCGCTTTGGGGTCCTATGGACTAGAAAAGCGCTATACAAATGCAGGCCATTTACCATATAATATAATGAATTATATGTGAGGGCTCTGTGTGCGGGCAGGCGGAGAGGATCCAAGCGCAGGACTCGAACACAGAATTGTAAATCAAAACCTCAGCTTTATTGCTGACATGAGAACCAAACGTGAAGTGACGTGAATACAGAAACCAAAAAACACACAGGCATAATCTGAGGGTACGACGCGACACCGAGCATGGGAAAACACAGGGCTTAAATACACAGGGTAGTAATGAGGGAATGGGCCACAGAAGGGAGACACAGCTGGGGGAGATCAGGGCTAACGAGATGGGGGAGCTAAGCTGCACACACTAACATAAGACAAAGACTTTCACAATAAGACAGGAAACAAGACTTACTAAACCAGATGCAGACATGACACTGAGAGACAGACTAGACACTGAACAGAAACTGCAATACACATGAGAACCCAAAACCTAAGAACTGATCCCTCACCAAGAATAACAGAAACAGATCCATAATGATAATAATAAACAAAGCACCAGAACATCAGAAAACAATCCATAATGCAAAAATAAACCAAAACATAATAAACTCAAAATACTGGGTCCAACGGACCCAGAACCGTGACATTATATACGTTTTTGTTACTTGCATTTTACTTTCATTGCTGTCTATGTATCATATGGCAATAAAAATATTGTTTGAGAAAATCTGCTTTGAATCTAGTTTTTATGAGCTGAATTTTATACCAAGTAGAAATTTTAACCCAAACATTAATGGTAATATAACCCTTGTGATGGGTTCTAAGTTTCGACCCAATTTTTGGATACTATCCTAACCCAGTGTGCTGGGTCAAACCAGTAACCCAACTCTGTTAAGCTGAAACAACTCAGCACTGGCTCGAACCATATTTGACCCAGTGTTGGGTTACAAATTGGGTCATTTTTAATCCAGCATTTTTTAGGGTGCAGAGTGTCACCAGAGTGCAGCAACTTTGTTTGGTGTTTAGTAATAACAGGCTGAACACTTAAAGTCCTGGAAAAAGGTGTATATTTGCTTTGTGAAGGCTCCTCAAGCCTTCACTTAATGCTTTGTTCTCTCATTATATTACAGAGTTTCTGTGAGTGGCGTGAGCAGAGGAGTGAGAAGACAACTTTGATGTTCAATGAAGCGCTCCACTTCAAAGTTGTGTGCTGCAGGATTAGCCGAGGAAAAGATTACTGTAATTGGGGACTGTAGAGGTGGAACAAAAGGTACTTCTCTCTGTCAGTGAGGTGGATGTTGTACAGTGGAGAGACACACACATGCATGCAGAATTGAAGTAGAGGATGTTAAAGTGAAAATTCCCTTGAAATGTCTCAAGCCAGCATTTCCACAAAAAGCATGGATAGGTGTCCTTAAGGGGTCTCGGCCAGGTTATGATGACATTTTGTATAAACTTGCAGAGATTACTTTGTAGAAACGGTTTATCCAAGATAAATTGATACCTTCATTCTGTTACTATGTATCTACTCAAATCACTTTGTCCCTGCTGTTTTTCTATCCATCCAGGATTCCTATAATCACATTACTTTTTACTACAGCGCTGTAATAAAAATACTGCTGTAAAGCTGTTAGCTCATACCTGTTCTTTATGATGCACTTTCCAGGATGAAGGAACAGGTCTAAAGCCCTGGCTGCAAAATATGGGGATAATAATATTTAAAGGAATCATACAAAAATTATTTATTCACAATTTATGGAATTTACTGCAAATTGCACTGAAATAGCGTATTGTCAGGAATAATGGTGAGGAGAGGACCCCAATGCAGGACACACAAAGTAACTAAATGTGAGCATTTAGGCTTATGTTTAGACTGATGGCAGATGTTCCCTAGGATGAACACAGTGAAAAGGAAACCAAATGAATGCAAAGAATCTGACGGTAAATGATGCTTCATGCTCTTCTTCTCCACATTTAAATGTCACCTGTTACACATAGATTTGATTAGATGTGGTTATCACAATTAGGCTTCCATCAAATCAACAGAGATGCACAGAAAAGTAGGTCAGACATTAACTTGGGACAAACGGGACAACATTGTCATCCTTTATGTAGCAGTTTCATCAGAGAAACTCAGTCTTTTCCAAGCACGACATCCAGGTGTGCTTCAGACTCAGCCACACACTCAGAGGACGAAACTCCCAAACACAAACTTAACAACGTGGTGTATGATGTGCAGTGTAGCGAGGAATGCTCAGACCTCACTAGGAGAGGCCAAACAGCCACTTCATAAACACATGGCACAACATAGAAGAGCCACCTTGTAACAGTCACAATGGTGTGGTGTCTCTTTAAGACAGCCCAAGTCGAGGGTTAATGTTGTCATCGGTATGTGCCACTGCCCTCTCGGTGCTTGTGTGGACATGTGCTTGCACGCTAGTGCATGACGACGGACGGATTTTATGTTTTACCCCTCCAGACACCTTTTTTTGCAACATTATGGGTTGTACGAACACTGTGCACTATGTTTGTTAAGCTGCAGCCGTTCAACCAGGCTTATATGGTTGATGAAGAAAAGGTGTATTAAAGAACACGCTGTGGAATTCCCAAAGAATGTGTATTCTTTTGACTATCCTGCTAAGTGTTTTTACCGCCTCCTCTCAACCACTAAACACAACCCGACGTTACAACTTCCACAGGACAAGACTGTCCATCTGCATCTAAAGGTCAAAGCTCACTCTTTGAGGATAACAATGTTCACATTTTGGATGGAGAAGACAGATGGTTTGAAAGAGGAGTGAAAGAAGCATCTATGTCCACTGTGAACGACCATGTTTGAACAGAGGCGGTGGCAGTGGCAGCGCTTCTGTTATTACCATGGTACATTGACAAAAACATATACTTTTATTCACAGGATGAAACTGTTGTTTTGTATCACTAATTGCCCAGTACGATTACAGCATACAGTATTATTGTCACTGCTATATTTCTGTAATGCGAACCAGAAATTATTTCCACTACTAATTAATTACCGTTGAGCTCAAAGGTCCTATTAATAAACGGTTAACGAATGTGTATTTATGAAGACGATTTGTGAGACTGGTAAACTTATGATACGTACGATGGTCTTTCGTTCTACACGGTGCATTTCAAGGTCCTGCACCCATCCGTCGGTACCTGGGCTTGTTGCAGTGACCTGAAGTTACTAAACTTCATGAGTGTATGCACTCACTCCAAGAACCGTATAATTATAAATATGAGCGCGGTGAAAGTTTGGCAGCACGCTAACGTCTTTTGTCCACTCTGTGTGCTCGTAAGGGTCTAACCCTTTCACTCCTTTGATTTTTTTCCTCGTGTCTTTTCTTTGCCTTTTCGTCGAGTCTGTCTTTGTACAGACCGGCATTGTTCCCCTTCGTTTTGTACATACCTTTTTTGGGGGGCAAAGAAAAACCAAGAAGGTTTTGGAACTGGAGAATGAACGTTTTGCGATGCTGCAAATGCTTGCATTTGATGCGGTACTTGGATTGTTTTGCCACGAGTTCCCGGCATGCAATGTGCAAAAGTCACGTGGTCTGTCAATCTCTATTAAGGATTTTAGGTTAACATATTTTATTGTAAAAACTTTTGTTGGAACCATGCTGAATTTAACCAATATTTATCTCACACATTAACAAACATAACAACTTACATATATTGGGAAAAAAGCACTTTAAATATAAAAAAGAAGTCAAAATAAGACATGCATATCACAGTTATTATATTAAGTGTAAAAGGCAGATACAAATAAGGCATTCCTAATTGCACATTTATCATGTTTGCACTTCACACAACACACACTGATATGAGATAATTGTCATCTAAATCCTAATCTTTCTTGCCTTCCTTGATGCAAAGTCCTCAATAATATCATCATATGAAATCTGGTCAGTAATTGCATGATTGATGCTGATGATGGCAAGGCCAGTGAGGTGTTCCTGAGCCATAGTGGACCTGAGATATGTTTTTATAAGTTTCAGCTTTGAAAAGCTCCTCTCTGCTGAAGCCACAGTTACAGGTAGAGTAACTGCAACTAGTAAGTAACTCTCAGAGCAGTCCACAAATTTAGGTAAATTTCTGAGAGATCATTGCCATGCACAAAGTTCAGGAGCTCAAAAGAGGTCATAGATTTTGACGGTAAGTCAGGAAAATTCTTAATCTTCTGTGCAAGCTCTCTGGCATTCACGTCTGCTTGGTCCTGAAAAAGCAAAGTAGCGCTGAGGGCTTTACACTGTTCACTGCTCATCATTTGAGAAATTTGGAAAATGTGTCAGTACTCCAAATTTCTCTCCCACATTTTCCAAAGTGGTGAATGTCTCTTGGATGGAAGACACTGCAGCATCAGCAACAACATTAAAAAAGGTCACCTCCAGCTTCTTTAGGGCATCACTCAATGGCTCAGCAAATGACTCATAAGAAATGTGCCGCTTTGTAGATCTGTCTTTTCTGTTGCAGAACAGCCTCTATGTTCATGTCCTCACACATATCCTTGGCTGACATTTGTGCACCTGAAAAGCCTGTTGCTCTGTAGTTGTGGAGAACTCTTTCTGTGTTTTTGAAGAGATTGACTGCTACATCCACATACATGTTGGGAGACTGCATGAGCTTGCTCACATGGTGGATTTGGTTCAGGATGTCATACCACACCACTGTACAAATGCTGAATCTGTATGATCCCACCTCCTCAGACAAAGACTGGGCCTCAATCGTTATGACTGAGTCTTTGGTGTGGTCTCTCACCTCAATCAAAGCCTCCCTCACTGCAGATGCTTGGTACCTTAGGGGCTCAACGTCGTTGATCTTACTTTCCCACCTTGTTTCAGACCACATCTTCAGTGTAATGTTAGCATGTTTTTTCAGGATGGCCCACCTCTGAGTGGAGGCTGAAAACAAATTGTAAAGTTTTTGCAAAATCCCAAAGTAACTTGTGGCACGAATAGATCCCTTTGCAGCATCAGCCAGAACAAATTCAGTGTATGAGCTCCACGGGGAACAAAAAGAGCTCTAGGATTCAGTTCCAGGAGCCTGGCTTGAATGCCCTTGTTTTTTCCCCTCATGTTGGCCCCATTGTCATATGACTGACCTCTGCAGTCCTCAAAGGGAATTTTCAGCTCTTCTAGCCTGTTTAAAATCATGGATGTGAAATGCTTCCCTGTGGATTCATCAGCTTCCAAAAGACCCATGAAATACTCCTCAACATGGGGCTTCTCTTGTAATGACACAATCCAATTCAAACCTGACAGCTGTTCAGTGTGGCTAATATCTGGAGTGCAATCTAGAATTATGGCTATGTGGCTGAAGAGGTGGATGGCTGCTCATCTTGGGCAGTGGCAGTTGCAAAGGGCGCTCCAAAATATTTCAGAAGTGCCCCTGAAGAGAAAACCAATATAAAACTCTGATACATGCCTGCATCATTTTCATAATTAAAACAAGAATATAATTTGGCTAATTTATCAAATATTCAGAATTATATGTATAACAAGCATTTTATTGAATATGCTACCACACTATCAGTGTTTGAAAGTCATTCATTACTCTGTAATTACAGTAAGATACATTACAGTAAGTAACTTTCCTAAAAAATGTAGCCTAATAGTGTAAGGATTTTTCTGTTTTCCTACGTCAGCTAGTTCTTGTCCATAGCCATGTTTATTTTGCCCTCCAGTATCAAGACCCATCCCCCAACCTGAGAATCACAACATAAACTAACAGCCCTACACATTAGTGCGCAGACTCAGTTTGTATGTTTTTTTTTCTGCGATTTCGCACAACCCAGGAAAATGAATTGTGACATAATGGGTTTGGACTTCAGCACAGCAGCGGCAGGCGCACCGAGGGCCTTCAGCTCACTGCCCGCATATATGGGTGTGTGTGTGACAGAATACACATCAATGCAAATTTCAAAGTTTATATCATGATGTCTGTTGCTTTTACGTTCGTTTCTTTGATTTCGCAAGCTGGTTATTAGAAGGCACTCCAGTCAGCCAGAGAGTCCCCGGCCGCCCCACCCCTCTCCTCCCTGTGTGGCAAGCGGCAGGCGCACCTTGCAAATGGAGCTCATCCCCACAAATCGGCGATAGAAAACAGATAGGTGCCTATGCAAATGCAATGCAACATGGGTGCGAGCAAAAAAAAATGCCCATGATGCCGCCCCCTCCACGATGCCGCCCCGGGCAACTGCCCGTCTCGCCCGTATCAAAAACCGCTACTGGGCGGTGGCTTACGACACCAACTGTCTGCCATCTATAATCCAGTTCTGAGATCCTTCCCAGATGCCTTACCTCCCACTCACATTCTGGGTCTTTTGATCTCAGTAAGTCACATGCTTGGTTGGGGCTAGGTCTCACAATGAGCTCACCCGAAACCTTGGCTGATTGTTACCTGCAGCCCTTTTCACACCTTGGCTCATGTGAATAGGCAGTTGATCAATAGTGGGTCCACGACCCTCTTAGGGACACTCCCATGTTGGTTAAAATCTGTGACTCTTCACCACTTGCTCCTAGGACTAAAAAAGCTTCTCTGCTGAGAGGTGAAACATCTTTAAGGAAACTTAAAGAAGTTCAGACGCTTTTCTTTCCAACCTCCTTAGACTACGATGACCTGGATGACTGAGAACCTTCACAGACTCAAAAAAAGTAATGTATTGCACATTATTTTTCTTAAAAGTAATGCAATACTTTACTTAATTACTCAAGGGAGAAAGTACTTTTTTTTTTTTACCACCCTTGCTACCAGTGTTGGGACTAACGCATTATTAAGTAACGCGTTACAGTAACTATGTTATTATTGTGGTAACGAGCACGGTAACTAGTTATTATGCCAAAATCAGGAACGCGTTACTCGTTACTGGGATTTAAATAGGCTCGTTATTCGTTACTTCGTGTGGTGGCTATCGCGGAGCTTCCACAGATTCAGTAACATTAGCAAGTGGTGGAAGCCAGCAGGTGGATGAAGGAAAAGGGAGGCAAGAGGAGAGACCCGAAGCGGCCACCCGTCCGAGTGTCAGGTGAACTGAACTTCAGGTAAGACGTTATGACCTGCAGTCTATCTGGGTCAGATATAAACCAAGTTTAGTTGGAGTTTATTTTTGTTGTGTTGCCTTTTTCGTACTGCGTGCTAGCTAGCATGACGGAGTTTCTATACAGCTGGGTGGTGCTATGTTACTGATGTTGAACTTTATTTTGTTCATAAGGTTAATTATTAGAGTTGCCAACCGTCCGGAAAAAAACGGAATCGCCTCGTATTCAGAGAAATTATTACGCGTTTCGTATTGAGGTGAAAAGGAACAGTTTGTCCCGGACTTTAGCTACAATGAAAAAGACACAAAGCTGCAGTTATTCTGTGTCTTTGCTGCACAGCTGCCTCTTCTTCTCTCATCCTCTCACCCTCCCTCTCCTGTTGCTAGTTTAATCATGAAACTGATCAATGATCAGCTGATAGGCTTTTCTCTCTTGTTTATTTATCGTCTACTTTGCGCCAGAAAGAGGAAACCAGCGGATGTCGCGTTAAACAACAGCAGCACGTTTAAGCTTGATCAGCTGTTGTTAGAATTTATTTAATATTACTTTCTAGTATCAGCTGATGTTTGCTGGAGCCACAGCTGTAAAAGCTGCTGGTCATGATATCGGTTTGTATATCTGGTGAGTGGGAAATATGAAGATGAAACCAGGCGATGTCCTTACTGAATCATCAGAGCTGAACAGGTGATGGAGAAACAGGTTTACCTTTTAGGTGACATGAATGAGTTGAAGGGAAGTTATGAACTGTTTCTGAGAGACAAATAACCCCAGGATCCTTTTCTAAGTAGCTGACAGCTGGTAACTGTGCAGGGGCGGATCTAGCAAAGTGTTGCCAGGGGGGCATGTAGGGCATTAACAAGGAGAGGGGGGCACAAAGAAATACTTTCTTATTCTCATTTAAAATGTCTAGCTTTTAATAAATAATTATCTGAGTCTTACAACAAACGATTGATAGATTGATGCATATATACCATCAGAACAGTGTACAACACTGTCACAACAGTGTTTGTTTTCATTCAAAGGCTTTATGATTTTTGCTATAATGGTGGGCCGGTCTCTAGTCAAAATGCCCGGGACAATTTTTTTGTCCCAGTCCAGCCCTGTATGCAGCTCATCTGCAGTCTGGTGTTACCTACATCTTCCTATTCAGAAGGCAGAATTTCAGAGTTCTGAGTACAATCGAAAGCACCACAACTGCAGTTTTTGTGTTGGATGTAAAAAGCGCACATGACGCTGTAACGTAGGCTAGAATCGTGGCGGCGGTCAACGACGGTCCAGGTGTGGGATTTCTCTCGTGGAAATATGCACATTATTTTTTCCTTTGGTAGGCGGGGCACAGTGCACTTGTGGCAAGTAAGCAAGCTAAAAGACTGGCAGTCTTGCTGGGTATCCAGTTAGCAACACATTAACAAGAGAAGTCTAAGTAAAACCAAAGTTACTTTCCCTAGTAACTAGTTACTTTGAAAGTAACGAGTAACTTGAAGTAACTGAGTTACTTTTGATGGAAGTAACTAGTAATGTAATTAAGTTACTAATTTAAAGTAACTTATCCAACACTGCTTGCTACATTACTGCATTACATCTCGTTACAAAAGCAAAATGACCTGAAACACACCGTCACAAAATTCCCTGTTAACAATATCAACCTTATAAATCCTTATTATGATGAAGACACACAGGATCTTATTTTATGTTTAAGTATGACCACAAAGCAAAGATAAAAGCCAGCCAAGAGAGACTTCAAAGCCGTCACCTGACTGCTCATCACTGCCTTTGTTACCTGCTGAAGTTCAGGCTCTGCTGGGCTCAACATTCACTCACCTTTAACGTCACTGAAGGTGTTTGGCTAGCTTTGCATTAGCATGCTGTCTGTGCGAACGTTTGCAAAGAGCCAAAGTTGTGTTAGCAGCATGATGTGGTTGTTTATTAGTGATGGGATTTCCGACTCTTTTTAGAGAACCGGCTCTTTCAATTACACAATTGAAAACATATGTGTATTGGTTGTGTATTTATACACAAGCACTCATATATAGTCAAATGATTTTTTTTTTAAAAATGTTCATTTACCTGTTACTACCACACACCAAATCCGGTCGTTGGTACTTGCTGGTAGTGGTGGGCAGATCGATCCAAATATCGATAGTATCGAGCCCAAGTCGGGATCGATATCGGATCGATACTAGCCTGGTTAGATCGATTCTTTACTTTGAGTTCTGCTTGTTTGCTATGCTGTGCTTTCGGCAAAAATAAAACAGCCAGGTCGCTGGACTCGCCGCTCCTGTGTCAGCGGAGAGCAGGCACACTCCCCCCCCCTTATGTTTTGGTGTTGCGCTGACACATTGTTTTTATTGTTGAGAATTTTAATTGTAATTTTTGTATTATAGTTTATCAACAGTATTTGTTTTTATTTGTTTACTGGTTTGTGTGCACTTAAGATTTAAAAAAAAAATTCTTACAATAATCACACGGTTGCTGCTGTAACAGTACATTCAACGGCTGCAGCTCTCCCGCTGGCAGCGGCATCGCAGAACACGCCCTGCCACATACCCCCATCGCCCGCTTCACCCCACCCCGCGAGCAGGGGCGGGAATCGGCCCGGACCATCGGCGCCCCAGCGATGGGGAAGTGTCCACTCTGGCGGTCGCCCGTGCCTCCAGCGGAAGCCCGGGAGCTGGCCTGATGGCCACCCATATGGCAAGCAGAGGCGGCGGAGCCGGAGTGGAAGTGAGCCGGGGCTCAGAGGCAGCTGGGCAGACGGCCGGTGTTGTGCAAGAAAGTGATTGCCTGCCAAAAACTGATTTCCAATGTTTCCATGTATTTTTTATGTGTAATATCTTTACGTATGTTGGTAAATACACTTCGGTGAAAAGGGTTTACAAAGGGGTTATATATAGAATTAAAAAAAATATCTGTTTTTCAAGTATCTTTACAACTCTGTGTTATTGCACTTACAATATAACCAACCAGTCCTTTATCGCCACTTAAAATATTTTTGCAGAACTGTCGTAATATTTGCTGCCATTTCTGCTGTCCTCTTGGCCAACTTACTCTTACAAAAGAGATTTTTAATGTTAATGAGATTTGTTTTTTAACTGCATAAATAAAGGTTATATAAAAGTCACTGCCAAAAACTGATTACGGCTTCTACCTTGTTACACAAATGTTGTTTGTGGCTCAAGATGACTTTATGACATCCATGAGGGATGTATTTGACATATGTTTCACATATTATAGCCCAACAAGTTACTAGCAGTTTAAATACAAGCAATCAGTTTTTGGCAGACAATGACTTTTTGGCATAACACCAGCACGCAGGCATGCAGCCTGCGTGCCGAAGCGGACAGCATGCCGCCGTCTGGCAGGATCCACGCGCACCTCGACCTCCATCTCCAGCTTGGCAGGTCCCGCTGGCGCGCCAGCCTCCAGCTCACCCCGAGCGACCGCCACAATAATAAAGCATTTTTTATTTAATTATAAATAAATTATTTCTCCTAATTATGTCCTGGGTTTTAAGTAATTAATAATACAAAAGGAAAAATCACAAAAAACACTTAAGGTCATGAAAATTAATTGCGATTTAGCAATTCAATGAGGCATCCATCTTATTTATTGAAAAGTATCGGTATCGGTATTGGTATCGGCGATACTGGCCCGTATTTACTTGGTATCGAATCGATACCAAAATATGCAGTATCGCACACCACTACTTGCTGGCTTGTGTAGCCTCTAGATAACAAAAGCTCAACACTGCGCCCTAGCATCCTGGAGCACTTCTGTTGTGTTTTGTACGTGTTTTGGAGTTTGTACGTGTTTTGTCTCTAGGGGCCACCGTAAATATACTTTTATTCATTCACTCCACAGAAAATGTAATAAATAAATCATATAATACAAAAAACAACTATTCACATTTCAACTTTTAACTATTTAAATTTTCAGCTTTTTCCTTTTAAACAAATTTAAAATGAAACAACACAAAACACTGCAAACCACAACACAATTAAATATAAATTAAAATATGAAAACAAAAAGAAGATGCACATTCTCTGTCATATGGACCTGCATGAATAAACTTTCTGAATCCTTTATCATCCACAACTGAAAATAGTTGTGGATGATTACTATACCTTTCTAATGTGACGTTGTTGTCCCTGGCTCTCTTTCTCTCTCTCTCCCTCCCGCTCTGTTCCTGTGCTAGTGCCAGTGTAACTATCGCCCCTCGCCCCTCTGCTCAGAGCAAAGCACGAGGCTCACGTGCGGAGTGAAGCGGGAAAAGTGCAAGAGAGAAAAAAAAAAAAACGGCTCTTGATAAGGAGCCGGCTCACGTCAAACATCCGGCTCTAAGAGCCGTTTCGTTCGCGACCGACACATCACTATTGTTTATGTCCTGGAGGTATTTTCCCCTCTATCATTGTGCTCTTGCCACTTTGTGTGATAAAACTAAAGGTAATGTCCACTGTAGGCCACTCCACCATCGACCTCCTCCCACACGCAAACTGAAATCAGCTTATTGTAGCTCATGTGTGTTTGATTTTTTTTTCTTTCTATCCATCCAGCATCTCAGTCACTGAAGAACTTTTGTAACGTGACAACAAAATTGTAAATATAATGTAATTACTGAAAAATGTCATGTGCTTTGAGTGAAACATTACTTTGTAATGCATCACACTCTGCAACACTGGTTATAACACAGCTTTCCTGTGTGTGAGATTTGTCCCAAGAAGAGGCGCAGTCTTCAACAATTTCTAACAGAAGAGTTGGAAATTATACATTCAACATATTGATTTCCACCATGATTTCCAAGCAGTTCAAATCAATCAGGACCACTGAGAGGTCCTGATTGATTTGAACTGCTTCACTGTTTCCAGAAACAAACAGAAAAAACTCTTCTAACCTTCTATTATTCGGGTTTATAGATTAATCACTCTCTGATCCCGTCTGCTCGGTTGTAACCGACAACTCTTGGTAGAATACTTATTCTGACTTCAGGTAAACACATCGTTGTGTTGACATTGTAATACAACTGTAGTACAACTTATCCATTTAAGTAGGAACATGTTTGCAAATGCAGCATGTTTAATTACTAAATCTGCCCTCAGATTACTCCAAGGGCCTGCAATGACATGCCAACACAAAGCTTGGAGTGGAAGCACCAAACCCAAAGTGATGCTCAAGCTGAGTGTATGTTGACCTGATCCAAGCACAGCTGTTTCACAGTTTCCACAGATACTGCTCCACAGTACAGATTGGGTCACAGGGCAGGAGTCTACCCCAGCTGTCATTGGGCGAGAGGCAGGGTGGTACAGGTTGCCAATCTGTCACATGGAGACCAACCAGCATTCACACTTACATTCCCACTGACGGGCAATTTAGTATCACCAGTTAACCCAGTGGTTCCCAAACTTTTTTTGCTAGGCCCCCCTTTGTTTTACAAGAAAAATGTTCACGCACACGCACAAACACATCCTCCAACCACACACGCCCATATTTTGCTCCATTGCGGTTTATTTCACACCTCAAACATTTAGTAAACAATTAAGCAAATACAAGTAATCTGCAATAAATTACAGGTAGTAATAAAATAAACTACTGACTCTTTTACGCTACGTCCACACCTACACGGGTATTTTTGAAAACGCAGCTGTTTCGTCCACACGTAAACGGCGTTTCGAATCACCGAAAACGGCGATTTTTTAGAAACTTATTTTTTGCGTTTACGTGTGGACGAGGAATACAGAGTTCGTCACGCAACATCAAAGGTATGTGCCTTTATTCACGTCACGCTGTGCGCCACGTTATTGTTTACACGAGATGAATTGCAGAATGGCAGATAGAGACGAAATACTGTTAATCTGACTATCTGCAGGTTTTACACATTTACATACACACACACAGTTACTGTCCCTCCATTTACAAAGGCAGAGGCGTCACGGTGTGATTATTTTACGTGTAGCTGTTTTTTTTCCTGTGTAATAATATTCAACATTGCAATCAAATCCCAAAATGCCTCTCTGTGCAAAATGGGTTTAAAAACATAAACAGCTGTGGGATGCTGTTTGTCCATGATTTGAACCGCGGGACAAATCGTGGCAGGATCAGCCTGATATTATTTGTATCCCGCTGTAACTTTACTGTATAAAGAGCTAACATCTCCAACATGTCAGGAGTAGTTAGTCATTACAACAAGTGTTTGTGAACTAAGAATCAAGAATGTGGGATACTGTTTGTCCATGATTTAAACAGCCCAGCGCTGCTCCCCATGAAGGGAAAACCAATCCTGCAGGGAGACCTACCTCGGCACTTGTGCAGGTGAAGCCAAAGGAAGATATGCTTCACCATATTTTCTAGTCTTTGGCTTAGAATAAAGTTGGTTTGGAAACATATTCAGCGATGCTTCATCTCCTGCTTTGCGTTTCTGTAAGGCGCCTGTGCTAGCAGTGTCCAAGCGTTTTGGTTTTTTTTCCTCCCTTTTCATACCGCGCCCCCCCCCCCCCCCCCCCCCCCCCCCGCCATGGCTCTGCGCCCCCCCTAGGGGGCGGGCCCCACACTTTGGGAAGGTCTGAGTTAACCCAACATGCATGTCTTTAGACGGTCTATCCGAAGAGAACTAACACAGATAGGAGGAGAACATGCAAAATCCACATAGAGAGACTGCCTTACAAACTAGGACCCTCTGGATGTGAAGTGGCTAAGCCTGTGCCAGCCCTAGCTTTTCAAGTAAACTTTATTTTTCCTGTGATAAAATGAGGTTAACACTCACTGTGGTATTTATTAACCTTATTTAATCTCCGCTGCTAGGAAATACAAGGAGGAATTTGGAGCGGGGTGTGAATTCTCACAGTTACATCATGACTCAATACACCGGAGAATAGTTAGGAATAATAAAATTACCTTCTCATTACCACTTTAGTTTTTGTGGTGACTCTTGCTTGTGTTGTCGTGAAGCTAACTGTTGAGGTGGCAAATGGGTAATGATTTCTAATTGTTCGACTCACTGTGCCGATACAGACCGACGTCCTAGATGACTTCCTAAGGGGTTTTGTGCTGCTTGGCTTCCACTCAATGATCTGTTCATCTGTAAATTTTCGCATGATGACACAGAGCGCCAGGTACACTGAAGAGGTGTGGATTAATCCCTTATTGGCCTCATCTGTAACAGGTCACTGATGCAAAGAGGAAAAGCTGATTCGATAAACTCAGCGCTTGAGATGACACACATTACCGGAACACTCCAGAGTATTGATCCTGTGCTGAATTTAAAGGGAAGGAAGCTGTCTGGGAAAATAATGTGGATGAAGTTCTTCGGGCCTGAGGGCAGAATCCTCTTAGCTGTTTTTGTCAAAGTACTTCCTGTACAGAGTATATTGTCATAAAGTACAGTTCACTCGGGTTCAGCTTACAGCAAATGTGAAAACTGTAAGACAATCTGTGTTTAGGAAATGTTAAATTAGTTGGCAAAAGAGCTGAAATATGAACTGTACAAACTTTGTTTAGTGCTCAGATTTTCTTCAAGGTATCCAGAAAATTCTGTCACGATCATCTATCAGTGTCCCTTCCTGCTCAGTGTTCTAAATAAATGACATAATCAGCCAAAGTTGACAGTGTGTAACTGGCTGTCTGCTTCCTAAGATGCTTCACTTACTATTAATGAATATTTTTCTTCCTTTGGCCCTTTTTATGCATTAACTGAAACTCTCTCACATTTCCCTAGTGTATATGTTTACTTGTCTTTTAAAGTTTCACACACATGAGTGATTAGTGTTTTAAATGCTCTGCATACGGGTGAAGGACACTGTTGCTCTCAGCTCTCATTCCTTGGCAGCATCTTACTGACAGAAGTAGCAGTGAGCAGAAACATGCAGTTTGACACCAAATGGTGAGATAAAACTGGGGTTCTTAAACTCATCCTTCTGCATCACAGCATCTGCTTTTAGGCTGAACTTGATGAAGTGGCTAGGCTTGAACAAACTGGGAGTAAATATGTACACCAGTTGTGGATTTTCCCAACACTGATTCATTTCAAAACCCTTGGATACTTTAGGTAATTTTTCCAAAATGTCTTATCATTATCATTAGGGGTGGGTTATTAAAATCGATTCTAGCTAATTCTAGATATCGATTCATTAAAATCCTGAATCGATTTTTAAATATACATTTATTTACAAAACGTCAGCATCTCAGGTTAAACCTCACAAATTTTCGACAACCACCAAACAGCTAACACAGTAAATGAGAGCAGGTACACGGATTCTGCACAAAGACCTAAACACGAAGCGCCAACCCACCAACGCATCAAAATCAGTGAGATGTGGCTTTCTCACCCGACGACACGGACAAAGCCGACAGCTCGCAGATTCTGATGCGTCGGCGGGTCCGCGCTTTGTGTTTACGTCTTTCTTTGTGCTACATTCTGAAGCTGCAGGTTTTTATCTCTCTCCAACCAAACCTGACTGAACCAGCAGCAAAAGAAGATCCAAACTACACTTCACATAAACATCGTCACGAATTCACTCTGACTTTTGCTGTTTTGTCTTGACCACGATAAAATCACACTTCCTGCACAGCTCTCTCTCTCAGGAACAGTTTCCCATCTAAAAATCTGTTTTCCGCATTATTCGCTTGCTTCTTACGCACCGCGTGTACAGCGCTGTCGGCTGCTTGTGTGGGATTTTTAATTTAACTGACTTCCGACATGAAAGCCTCATCTCTGCTGTTTAATACTGAAGTAATTTAAACTTTTTAAAATTATGCGGAATTGCAAAACTCTTAGTTGTGTCTGTAATCAAACCTCTGTAACTTTGCTCTGCTTCACTTCAGCAGCTTCAGGTAATGTTCAGATGTTGATTCATGGTTTTCTTCCGTTTTTGTTCTACTGCGGAATATTTTTAAGGTTATCTGTTATAAAAAGCCAGAACAGGAAAATCTCCTTCATGGTTTTCTGTTTTATCCTGAGTTACTTTGATACAAAGGCCTCTGCTGTGATGCTCACACCTCACGTGTGTCAGCTTTCTTTTTATAGATATAAAAATATGGATATGCACTGATAAGTGATCAAAATAATATTAGTGAGAATGATAATAATAGTAGTGATAATATTTCTAACTGTATGAGGGAAGATTTCCCCAATTCAAATCGAATTGAATCGAAATCGTGAATCGGGTTCGAATCGATTCTAGAAATCAGTGACGATACCCAGTCCTAATTAACACACACCACACCAGACAGCAGCACACCTGATCAGCCAGATTCCAAGACATGGATCAGATTTAGTCCTAGACTGGAAGAAAGAACAAGTCATTGATCCAAGGTTACGCTTAATCTATATTAATCCAGTCTAATCACTGGCATCCAACCTCTGAATGTGAAGGTGTGATAAATACTGATCTTTCTTTTTTCTGTCTGATGTAAGATTTCAGATTTCTTAATAGCCACTTATGTATTAAACAAAACATATTCATATTACTATATCCTATTTCTAATGACAATTAGAAGCAAGTCATAGAACAGAAACCCCACTAAAAATAAAAACAATACAACACCTAATATACTGGTTTTATACTGGGTGTATTGGACATTAGATTTTTTTTGTCAGTCTCACAACAACAAGGAGAATTACTTCTGGACCATTAACCTTCCTCTCGTGTTAGCTTTCTGTTATCATCTCTTATGTTAGCGGGTCGGTTTTGACCCGTGAATTAAATCAGCTATAAAATATACTAAAAACAATAAGTTATCATCCAATTTGTTTCTCATCTCTTGGTTACCTTGTTAGGCTTCCTTATCCATGAAAATGTTGGTTTTAATACTTTTGGTGTGGGCCTCTGGGTCTTTTTTTGTCACTATACCCCTCGATTTCAATTAAAAAAAAATTGTAAAATTAACCTCAAGAGAATCATATTAATAAATAAAAGGTTTCTGTGTTACCTGAGTATTACTGAGGGGTATAGGACACATCTCTTAAATAAATCTGTTTTATTGATTTTTTTCATTTTAAGATTAATAACTAAAATGACATCGATGGTGTTACGGGTCAATTTCGACCCATAGACATTTACATCAAGAAAAGACAAAAAAAGTTTGTTTTTTTTCAGCAGTAGACCTTTAATATAAACTGAAAAAAAGAAAAAGTCCTCTCCTCCTTTGTTTTGGTTATAGCCGTGGGTAATTGTGGGCTTTTTATCACTTCCCAATGATACAGCTTCACCTCAGTTTCCTTTGTGAAGTTCTTGTCCAAGGTCATATCTGGTAAAAAATAAAATAAAATAAAATATCACAGCTGATATTGTGATCCTGCAGTCCAGTGGTCATATGGAGGACCACACATTTTCATTGTTTCTTCTCAGGGGTGCCACTCGCAGCTTTGACTGTGAAAATCTGTACATTCCAGGCATAGTTGGTTTTTGCATCACAGGCTTCCCAGATTTTTCTGCCATTTTTCCCTTGCTTACTGGGTATATATTGCCGGAAGGGGCATTTTCCTCAAAAAGTGGACAAGACATTCATCCACTGTCACTGGCCCTGGGATGTCAGACGATTTTGTTTTATTTCATTATATATTTTTTGTTTATCTGAACACATACGTGTGTGTGTGTATATCTACATATATATTCGTATCTGTAAATGAAAATATATGTAGTGTGTATATATTGTTTTTTGTTTTATATGTCTGAAACAAATAAAGATACAATACAATACAATACAATACAATGAACATCAGTGGAAGAAGCTGCACCCATCTCTCCCAGACATCCCTGATGGGAGCAAGTTTGTCAGACCTCGGTCTGGTCTCTCTGTTGTCAAATCTGAGGACTCTTGAATCAAAATGATATCAAATGTGTGAAGTGACATCGTTGCCCAGAAAATGTTTCTGCCTGTCGATGCATCCCATAGACGATCAGTGGCCTCATTGCAGCATCTGTACACTCCAGCAAGAACAATGAAAGCATCCAGGTATTCCTCATCATGTCGCCATTGACTTTTTTTCCTTCAAGGTTTATCATAGTAATGATGATTCTTTCTAGTGACAATGGCATAAATATCTCAAAACATCTCTTGATGTCACTGACTTTGGTCAGAGCAAACCTTGTGATTCCAGGGGTCATTTTGATGACATTTGCAGCAGCTGCCCTGCCATGTACATCATGAGGTACTGAGCTCCAAAAGATCTTACCATTTTTGGACTTGAATCTTTCAGCAGGAGTAGCTTCAGCACCAGCGACCTCCACCTCTGATCAGATGTGTCTGTGTCTTCTGGATGATAGTCCACATTGTCTTCCTCCTTAGAAACCTGCCCATCTGAATCGCTCTGCTGCTCTGTGTCCTCTCCTTCATTTTCACCAAAAATATGATCCAGAACTTAGCTCACTGTGAATCTTCTTCTCATTTTTTGTATGCTGCAAATTGTAAATGTGCACTCTGGAAGTCAAATGGCCACTCAAATAGTGAATTCACCTCACATGCCCGTGTTTATTTTGTTTTGTTTTTGTGCAGGTATACTGCAAAAAACATGCAAAATAAGAATCCCCTAAAGCTCATATGATTAGGAGAGGCGCTTGCTGTAAGTGTTTTAGCTGACAGTGCACTTATGATTTCAGTTTTGGCTTTAATTATTGCTTTATACTCATAATATTATACCTGGGTTGAAACCGACCCTAACAACACAAATGTCATAATTTCAACTAGGGCATTTTATAATTTAGTGAAAATAATTTTTTTTATTTTATTTTGTAGAAATAGAGGTTCCTGACAAAGTCAAAAAGCCTTGATACAATAAACAAATGTATGTGATTTTTTTATGCATTTGAAATTTAAAATGGGTCGGTGCCGACCCTAACACGAGAGGAGGGTTAAGCTTTGAAATTCATCCTCCCCTCTGTCACAAATGAACGGTGCAAACGTATTCCAGTGTAATGACAGCGTTAGGAGAGATGCATCCTGCAGGCTGGCTGGTTATTGAGGTGTGAGAATAACACAGTCTGAACACCCCACAGGCTTCAGTGGAATCACTTAGCAAAGGTGTTTTCACCCTGGCCTGTGATCTTGACACATGTGTATATGTACGTGTGAGTGTCTGCTTAAGGCATCTGAGTAGTGCAGAGTGAGATTTTCCTCCAAGGCTGTTTGAGATTCATAGCTTTCCAATTGGAATCTAAAGTGCAGCGCTGCCACTTTTTAAAAGCAAGCACAAATTCTGGCGCCTGTCTGACCCTTATCCTCTGGAGACCTACTTAAAAAAGTTTTTGGCTTGTTCAGAGTTCGGCATCTAAAATCACAAGTGTCAACAACAACAGCTGTGAAAGTGTGGCAAAGACAGTTTCTTTATTAGAAACGCGAGGCGCTGCTTGCCAAAGCTAACCCAAGTAAAATACAGTTTTTAAATCATGATTGCATTCATTAAGATTTAATGTATTAGTTATCCAAACTGCCCCTAAACCTTGGTTGGTTGTGCCAACCTTGGCAGCAAGAACTCCAATCAAGCATTTGTGATAACTGAGTTTTTACATCACGGTGGAGGAATTTAGTCCCGCTGTTCTTTGCAGAAGTGGGATGATTTTTAAGGGTTAAAAAATAAACAGCGTAGCTTTGGGTTGGCTGTAGCTCAGGAGGGAGCGCAGGTCATCTACTAATGGGAAGGCTGGCGGTTCGATCCATGGCTGCTCCACTATATGCCCAAGTATCCTTGGCCAGGATACTTAACCCCAAGTTTCTCTCCAATACGTCCACTGGTGTGGATGCATGTAAAACAAATGAACAATGACAGCGTCTGTATCGACTCCTAAATGCAGACAAATTGGACGTGTTTTGCTGTTGAAACGTTCACTGAGAAAAGTAATTCTCAAATCTTGGTGTGCACAGTATTCAAATCAGAGTGTGCTTCATAAGCTGACAGAACAAATATACTGTATTTTCTATATTTAGGACCGTACAGAGATTTTTTAACAAGTTAAGCACCCACACTCCCAGTCCAAGGGGCATGGGTGGAGGGAGGAGGGAAGGGAGGAGATTGCATTTAATCGGTTATAACACGGAGTCAGAAATATAAATCCCGACATGTGTAGAAAATTCTGAATCTCAGCTAAAATCTCATATAATGTCACGGGGTGCCGAGGCAGGCCGTGTGAGAATATAAACGGACCCAAGATGCAGACTGCTTAAGTTGTGAGCGAGCTTTATTAACAAAAGGGTGAAACAAACAGGGACGAGGAGGAAGAAAACCAAAACCTAAGAATAAACTAAACTGGGAAAAGCTACGCAAAAACAAACCTGAAAACTTGAGTCGAGAAACAGAGATGCAGGGAGAATACAAGAGAACATGGAGGGGAACAACACAGACGAATAAGCAACGACTAAGACAGAAGACACGACTTAAAAACACTCAGAGAACACAGGGAGATTACACACAGGTGGGAGTGATTAATGTGACGAGACTAGGGAGGCAAACTGAAAACACTCACATAAGACGCAGACCTTCACAATAAAACAGGAACTTACACATGCAAGGACACAGACTAAGAAACGCAGACTTGATACAGGAACACACGGGCAGAACAGAGTAAACACTAAACAGAAGAAGAACAGAACCAACAATCACACTAATAGAAAACACAAAACGCTGGGTCAAAAGGACCCAGGACCATGACATATAAACCATTTCTACAACCACCAAACAGTTAAATGAGCAGTTAGGTGAGTTTCTGGAGTTAAATGTGAACCAAAGCATATTTTCAAAGGTGTTAGAAAATACTTTTTAAAATTTGGTGAGGGAAATAAAAAAAGTCTAATGTTTCTATGTTTGAGTCACAGTAACTTTGACATAGTAACATCTGCAGTACTATTTACACCTCTGATGAAATCTCACAAGTGTTAGCTTTATTACCAAGATTGTAAACACAGAGTTTGTAATTGCAGAGAATTACAACATTTATTTTAATTCATTTTGGAGCAGGAAGCTCAGAAAACCCCGAGGGGCTTTTTTTTCTATCCCAGCTTTTTTGGGATGTGTTAAAAATAAGCCAACATTTCTCAGTTTAAACATTTGATATATTGTCTGTTTTCTATTGTAAATAAAATACAAGTTTACAAGATTCTCAAATTCTGTTTTTATTTATATTTTATACAACATCCCAACATCTGGAAATGGCATTTAAGTCCATTTTTACTAGATCTTCACAGACACGCTGTCACTTTGCAAATGGGCATCCAAATGGACAGTGGTCGCTCATAAACCCAGAGGCTCGACCCCTGTGTTGCATGATTATTGTTTTTCTGCTGGGTTTTGTATCAACATGAACTGAATGCTTGTCTTTATTTAATGCTTTCTCAGTCTGACCAACAGAAGTGCTCCTGCTCATGTCACAGGCTTCTTCACTTTTACATCAGTTACATAACAGCTGAATTGATCTTATAACGTGCAGCCTGAGAAACCAGGAGAATCAATGACTAACACGTGTTCATGACTAAATAATTATTCGTGACATGTGAAAAATAAAAAAATAATCCAGAAGACGCCGACGTGTCTTTGTCATCTACATTTGCTCTGAGACATAAAGAACAGCACGGCAGTGTGAGGAGACACTGCTTGTTTTTCAGCTGACAATGACTGTATGTGAGCAAAAAAAAAACAAACCTAAGGAGAGATTTGAATCTCTGATTCTTATATAAAGACGCACGTAATAGATGCATGGCGTGCAGCTTGTACAGAGCCTGTGGGCTGAAGGCCGAGCTGCACAAACAGCGTCAGCGTTACTTAGAAGGCACAAAATCTGTCAGCAGCTTCCCACACAGAGAGAGCAGGACAGGAATAACATTAATCTGACTGAAGCCCAAAATAAAGTGCCTCAAAAGCTGAGCACTAAGTCAGCTACCAATAATATTTCACTGACGAGCGCAGATAGACTACGGCATTTCAGTCCTCAAATTAAATCCAGCTCAGTGCATTTTGTCATGAGAAGTGGTCGCTGTGCAGAGAAGCTGAACTGTCTGAATTACTGTTGTCTTGCTTTTATGCTTTCTCTAAGTCTATACAACAGTCAAGATGTACATACATCACATAAACGGAGTTTCCCAACATCCTCATCACTGTTTCTCAATGCAGGCAGAGTCCATGCAGCTGTATCTACATCATAAGGGACACGGGTACTTTTAAATTTCCCTTTGAAAAGCAGACGAGAGCTAACTCCTTAGCTCCTGCTAACTGTCCTGTTCATCATGGGGGGGGGGATACTGAGGGGCTCGTGCAGAATATTCAGCACAGCAAAGATTAAGTTTATATGTTTGTTTTTTGGAAGCTAAAGACTCTCAGCATGCCTCTACAGAACTGTGCAGCTATAACGCTATATATATGTGAGCACTTCTACACATCATTGCAGAAGAGTTGCTAGAACAAGTGAAGCTGTGGGTGATAGTTCAGAAATGTGGAAAGAGCCTAGTGGAATACCACCCACAGCCAGCTCAACCTGCTGCAGGGGTTTCTATTCACTCACTCAGCAATGAACCGAATCGTTGTGCTGTTTTCCTCTATTTGTCTATTCGATGGCTTATTGTCAAGTCAATGTTTTTATTATTACTAATATCATTATTAGTAGTAGTATACTAGTATTAGTATTATCCAGTCGTTAAGTGATGACGTATGAACCCCGCTTCCGGCCTAAACGCTCCTGTGTTCAATATGCCGCAACGCTGTGTTCCTCGTTGTTTTAACCAATCTGGTTCAAAACAACAGTCTAATCTGTCATTTTACCAGTTTCCTTGTGAAAAGAGAGAGAAGAGGAAGTGGCTGAAGTTGATAAGGTATGTTACAACTCGTAAGTGGATGAATTAGTGATGGTAAATTTGATTCTTTTTACTGAATCGAGTTTTAATGAGTCACTCACCAAAGTGAATCAGGTTTTTTGAGTCATTTGATTCACTGAGTGATGCTCAGTGAATGCTCTGAGGTCATTTTTGTATTTTTCTCATTTTGATATGTGATTAGTTTTTGTGTCATTTCCTATCTAGCTTTAGTTGGGCAGTTATTGTTTATTGTTCCCTTGGTTTTCTATGTTTGAGTTCTTGCATTATTCATCACGTATTAGGTATGTTAAGTTTGTGTTGTCATGTCTAGTTTTAGTGTTTCCTGTTTTATTCTGACAGTGTCATGTGTTCTTTGGTCATTGTATTTAGTTTCACTCCTCCTGGTCCTGTCATTAGATTCATGTCAGTCAGCTGTTTCCTCATGTGTCTCCACTTCCCCTGATCACCTCATGTATGTATTTAAGCCTTCTGTTTTCTGCATGTCATTGTCGGGTCGTCTGTTTATCTCACCAGAGTTACAGTTATAGTCTTTGTCTTCGTCTGTTTTCCTCACCTCAGTCATAGTTATAGTTTTTGTCTGTTATTCTACGTTAGTCTTAGTCATAGTCTTTGCCTGTTTATTTCCACCACAGTCATAGTTATAGTTTTTGGTCTTAGTACCTCATAGTATTTTGTTTCTTAGTGTTTTTGTCAGTTTGCTTCACAGTGCTTCTTAGGATTTGTTTCTTAGTGTTTTTATTTCGTTTGCTTAGGTTTTCCTGGTTTACCACTACCGTCGTCTCAATAAAGGATCACTTTTCTGTTACATCTTACAACTCCTCGTCTTCATCTGCTTTTGGGTCCTGTTTCCATACACATCGGCGCACCCCGCCGTGACAGGGACTATCATGACAAAGAGAATTAGTGTCACTTTCAGAGCTTATTTTAGATCAAAACTCCAGGCCGAGCTCAGCGTTAGATATCACAGTGACCTTGCCAGGTTAAAGCGGCACGAAGCAGATTTTATTACTGTCCCTCTGAGCACTAATTAGCTGATATCTGTGTATGGTTCATTGCACCCATATAGTTTATGAATGTTAACCAGGCTAACTAGCTTTAGCTGATAAGGACTCCACCTTTTCACTCATGTAAAGAATCAAAGATTGTTTGTTCTAAGAAACAATCTGATGGCAAAATGTGTAATCCAAGTAAAAGCCTGGTCCAAGAACCCAAGTTGAGAAAGTGGGCTCTTTCATGTGTCATACTCACTAGCCGGTCTTTAAGTGATGATGTATGAATCCGGCTTCCAGGTCCAAACTACTCTGTGTTTAATATAGAGATGGCACGATACCACTTTTTTATGTCCGATACCGATACCGATATCATAAATTTGGATATCTGCCGATACCGATATGAATCCGATATAGTGTTTTTTAATCAACAAAACTGTTTTTTTTTTAATATCTTGCTGCATTTTGTATAAGTTCATACTCAAGTTTAAAACAACAACTACACTAAAGCTATTCTGTTATACCTATATGCAAAAAAATATATATTTCATAGTTCAGCAATACTGATCAATCTAATAAACTTAAACCTACACCATCCTCCCTATTCTGGTATTTTAAAGAGCACTTAGCGTAAATATTAAGCAACCTAACTAATAGGGTTCCAACTCCCAGCAACAACAAAAATAAATAAATAAAAAATAGGGAACCACCCCTCACCCTCATGATGCTTAATCGACGTAATCAACCTTAATTTGATGCAGTGTGGAAAAAAAATGCACAGAAATCAATTTTTTTTCAAGAAATATTAAATAGATTCAACATCTTTCTTCAACAAAATTGCAGACTGCACAGATGGTACCTTCCCAAAGGAAAAAGTACTATAGCTTACTAGGGTATATATATTAGACTTAATAGTCACTATATACAGTAATTGACTTCTATTCATTTTACATCAAATTAAAACTTTGGGTGTCAGATAATTATTTATTAAAAGCTAGACATTTTAAATGAGAATAAGAAAGAAAAGTATGTCTTTGTGCCCCCTTTTCCCTGTTAATGCCCTATCGGCCCCCCTGGCTAAACTTTGCTAGATCCGCCCCTGCACAGTTACCAGCGTCAGCTACGTAGAAAAAGATCCTGGTGTAGAAAGTAATATTAAATAAATTCTAACAACAGCTGATCAAGCTTAAACGTGCTGCTGTTGTTCAGCCGCTGGTTTCCTCTTTCTGGTGCAAAGTGGGCCAAAAACAAACCAGAGAGACGGACTCGCGACAGAAAAGCTGATCAGCTGATCATTAAGCAGTTTCATGATTGAAGTCGCAGCAAGAAGAGGCAGTCGCTCCATATATCGTTTGTTAAGCTTAACGCAGGAATGCTTTACAAACATTCAGAGATGGACTTACACACTTGCTTTACTTCTCTCGGGGATAACTTTGTCGGAGATGAAATGCCGGGTTGCTAGCGAAGCTCCACATGCTATCCAGACCACCGACAGGTCCCGCATGCCACAGCCGCTCTATCACGTGATGCATACTGCTCCGACGTGCTAACGTTCTGAGGTGAGTTACGGCGTGTTGCAAGTTTTGTGAGGTGCTTTCGTGATATTTAATGGATCGGATTACATTTTTTATTTTTCTCCGATATCCGATCCAGTAATTTAGGTCAGTATCGGACCGATACCGATACGTAATATCGGATCGGTCCATCTCTAGTTTAATAAGGCTGTTGTGTTTTTAACATGTTTTAATGTTTTGTATCTTGCTGAACAAGCCCCTAAAAACAGTCACTGATCATTGTCGGCCTCTCTCAGTTTTTATTACCACTGTTCATTTTAAAGCTCAGTTTTTAAACCTTTACGATGTAACTACAGCCCAGCCCACGCAGCAGTGTATGAATGACTAACCTCGTATTGTGGATGGATTATCTCAGTTGTTCTCCTGACTGAAGTTTGGTCCGTTTACAGCATCCTGCCATGCGATTACATTTGTCCCTAACCATCGGGAACCCTCACGTTAACTTTTATCAAGTGGAAAAAAAGTTAGCGTTCATCCTCCAGCTTCACTGTGTTTATGTTATGCTAACATAGCTGTGTAGCTAGCGATCACGTAGCACATCATTAAATACCAGCTAGCCCAACTTCAGTAACCCTACAAACATTACTGCTGTTTAGTTTTCTGTCTTCATTTATGTTAGAAGTGGTAGAAGAGCTGTACGTTTGAATTTGTTTCAGAAATCTCTCAGTCAGAACATGCTATATCATTTTTAGGTGGAAACTAGCGAGCTAACTTCCTGCTAACGTCTAACATTATTAAATGTAATAAATTCTGTTTTCATGGATGGCTGGATGTTAAACTTAAATAGTTAAACCTGGTAAAGCAGCAACGCTGATCATTTTATTGAAGATGAAAGAATTTAGACAGTTTGTAACTCTCAGTGATGCTGCAGTGTTCGTTTGACTTTGGGCCCTGAAGCAGAGTTTGGACCCAGACACGGCTAATGACGTCAGACTTAAAGACTGTATAGCGATATTTTCCCCCAAGCTCTATGCACAAACCACAAAATACTACAACATTTTGTAAATGGAATTTTTTCTTTTGTGTTATACGCATAATGTAAACAGTGTGAACTAATCCCCAGTACAATCTCTGGCCATACAAGGCTCTCCAGAGAATATACTGTAGATACTGTACGTACTGTACTTGGGCTTATACACAATTTTCAAGCTCGAGCAAACAAAGAACACATTAACCAAACTTTCAGGTGTTTTAGATTACTCTGTGTCATTGTTAAGCAGCAGATCTATGAGGTGCAGCTGTCGGTGAATGCTGCAGACGAATAAATTGTTTAGCTCACTTCATTCTATAGTCTAAATACTGCGTGTATACAGCTGCGCCTGCTTGTAAATAAAGTATCTTATAGCTTCAGTTATTGCCCTCAACCATGTAGCATTAACAGCTAATCTGCTCTGAAAGTAGTCTCTGACAGCAGCACTGTTGTTAGCGGTCTCAGACCGACTGTTCCTGCACCCACTGGCATCTTCATACAGTGTCACTTTCACAACATACTAGTGAGGCTGTTTCAGCAAATGCTGCAATTTGTTTTTTGCACACAATACTTCTGTTTGTTTCATCAACTAGCTAACTATGCCTTTTTCTAACACCAATTTTTTGAAAATTATTCTTTACTTATTTTGTTGTTTTAAACAACTGTGCTTAGCCTGAGACTACTGCATTGGATTTCATTTCTTACACCACGAACAGAGCTGTAGAGTCTTTACAGTTTTGGTGAAAAAAACAATACAGGACAACTATGAGGAGTGCATGTTGGGATATTGACATTTCATCACTCTTAACTTAACTGAGAACGTTTTTATCGCTGTAACGTTTGAAAAGACTCGAGAACATGAAGGCCTGTCCTGATAACAATAATGTCTGCTCAGGAGTCGTCTGACTCTTCTCTTCATCTAACTTCTTTCATACTGACGAGCTACTTTTAGAGAAAGTAGCTTCGAAATGACTCCTAACTGTAGGACTGACTCACTCCTGATTTTTTGTTTCTTTCATTCTTTCTATTCAGCAGTGAGGAGCTACTTTTAGGTTAGAGTGTTTTGCAAATGAGGCTCCCGATAGGTATTATTGATGAGGCAAGTATGAGGGAGGATTAAGAAGATGTTAGCTAACCACAGTGTAAATGTATGCAGTTACTTTAGAGCACAGGTGTCCAACTCCAGGCCTCGAGGGCCGGTGTCCTGCAGGTTTTAGATGTGTCCTTGATCCAACACAGCTGATTTAAAGGCTAAATTACCTCCTCAACATGTGTTGAAGTTCTCCAGAGGCCTGGGAATGAACTAATCATTTGATTCAGGTGTATTGACCCAGGGTGAGATCTAAAACCTGCAGGACACCGGCCCTCGAGGCCTACAGCTGGAGTTCAACACCCCTGCTTTAGAGAATACGAAGAAAGCAACATATTGCTTTATTGTGTGGTTGTGAAATCAAAGACCAGTCATGCCTGGACTGCAAGTGGAAACCACCAACAGAAGCTTCATGTTTACTAACACTATGGAGCCTGTTAACCTCACAGTACAAACTCAGCTTCATTTTCAAGATTAAGCCAAACTCCAAGAGCTCCAGCGATCTGGCAGTTTTACATCCCCTCTCTGCAAAACGTTGCACAACAAAGAGAAAAGCATCTGTTATTTAAATGCTTGTTTAAATGTGTTTAAATATTCCACCCTGCATCTGATCTCATTCATCGCTTCAAAGTCAGTGTCAAATTCAGTGTCAATGACATCAACCTGCCACTAGGGACTTCTGTCTGTTTAAAAATGAGAAGCAACTCTGGCGACCCTGTCAGTCTTGTCCGTGTGGAACGCAGCATTTTTGGTTTTGTTGTTTTTCTTGTACTTTTTAAACATATTTTCCAAAGATGTTTCTGAAATATTACCTTTTCTGTTTTCCACAATCTTTTAAAAATTTTTGATTCATTTTTATTTTTTTATTTACTTGAATTCATGTTTTTACAAAAAGTTGCACTTTCTGAAATCTTGCAGCGTTTGTGCTTTTGCTGCTTTGTTTTCTATATTGACTGTACGAACTTCATGTCCTTCAAGGCGCTTAAACTGAATCCAGTTTAATCTTCAAAATGTCTCCAGCATATCTTCCATCGCTGCAGTTTCCTCCACTTGGAGCGTATGTCAGTGTGCTGTTCTGTACACCTGTTGTGAGGCTTTGTGTTTCCGGTGTGCCTATCAGGATGGATACGACTGGTGGAGAGCAGGCCATGCGTTAAAAGCCTGCCTGATTACAGCCTCTCTCTGATGACAGCAGGATCTTCAGGCTCCATTAGACTCACAGATGTGCTCAACAGTCTTCACCTCAGAGCCCTTTTAAACAACGCTTCCTGCCAAACTGTTCAACTTGATGGCTTCACAAGTGAACTGAGATAGACAGATGCATTTACCACGGGAACTTTCAGAGGGAAGAGTTGGCATCAGAATATTTTTTTCTTATCGCTGTGCTATCCAGAGTAGTCTCTGTACTGATTTAAAGGAACACTCACATATTGTCATCTCAGATTCGAGTCAGATACATGCTCTGCTGTTTGCACTGCAAAAGTCTGGAAGTAACACATTTAACAACTTATTGGAAACATGAACAGCTTCTGCAAACCCTCTCACCATCGTGTTGCCTTAATGAGGCAGGAAGAAAGAAAATTACAGTGTAAATCACAAATGTATTTTACGTTAAAAAAGTACATATGAAAATCATTTTAAATTCACCATAATTATTATAATTCTGCAAATCTTCCAGGTGTGTTCAATACAAATTTAACATCAGCAAATTTACTGTATCGTTTCTCACTGGTTTGGGTTTGTTTTTGGATAAATGAAGAAACTGAAAATGTTTCTAGATCTTGGAAATTGCCAAAAAATCTGACATTAACAAACCTGCGTAATGGACAACTGCTGCCCAAGTGATAACCTGTAGTGATCCCGTATGTGTCAGGAGAATCACACCAGCGGAGACACATTTTTTCTAAACACCGGGTCTCTGTGGCTTTGAAACCCCAAAACACGCTGCGCCAAACATCGGTTCACCCCAAGGATCAGGTCCCCCGACACAAACAGGGTAACATAGTGTACGCTGTTAAGTGCAGGAGGATTGCCAGGATTTATACATCGGGGAAACCAAACAACCTCTGGCTACAACACAGAAGAGCTACCTTGTCAGACCAGGACTCTGCAGTCTATTTACACCTACAGGCCAGTGGACACTCTTTCAATGATGAGGATGTCCACATCCTGGACAGGGAGGAACGCTGGTTTGAGGGCGGAGTCAAGGAGGCCATTTACGTAAAAAGGAAAGGACCACCTCTGAATCGAGGAGGGGGCCTAAGGGTACATCTGTCACCATCTTACAATGCTGTGATTGCAGCCATTCCCCAACTCTCTGTGGATGGTACTCGTGGCCATTGATCAGTGGGCTTTGGTCAGTGGTTGTTGATCAGTGGTCATGATAAAGACCTCCCAGCCCATTGTTCCTTCAGTGGGCTGGTTTCAGTCATTGTGCAAACCTGCAGTCAGCTGAGACTGGATGAGTGATGAAACGTTTCTCCTGCTAAAAACATCCAGATAAACAGATTCAACCTTTTGGGGATTTCCTTACCTGGATGATTGAGCATGCATCAAGACATGATAAAAGTCTATAGTTGTTACGGGTTAAAGTGGGATTTTAAAGGTGGGTGAACCCTAACATCTTGTCTTTCATCATCCTGAAATTACCTGCCACTCAAAAAATTATTTCTATTATAACCCTTTTTTTCACTGCTCTTCTGGAGCACCAAAAAGCACTGTTCCACCCACTTTATCCCCCGAATATCATGCTATAAATAATGCGTTAAATAATTCATATATAAATAATGTATATGTCTGTTTTGAAAATGTAAGGACTGGAAAGTACAGATAATATAAGAAAGTGTTGTAACAAAGTAATTGTACTTGTTAGCAGTAGTTGATAACAGCTCACTTTACTCAGCTGTAAAATATGTAAATTAGCTGAGACTACAGCATTGTAGGTAACTGAAGCCTGTAACTGCTGTAATGATAAACTGCAACGTGATTCTGCATTGTGTTTATCATTTCAAATCATACTTTTCATATCACAGTTATTTTCAGTACCAGTGTGTTTTACCACAAACTTGCACGTGATTTCATCCTGAGAAAGACGCCCTTGTTTGAAATAACAATTTCACTTTTAATTCTAATGCATCGCCATCACAGCACCACTTAGTCATCAATATTTAATATTTAAATAACGGCAGAGACAATATTTCTGACAGCGATGGCTGCTGGTGGACCTACGTCAAACTATCAAATGTACCTGAATGAAATCTAAATGCTGCCTCGGTGGAACGATGAAACTCATGTTTGTACAAAGGAGTAACCACGGTCGGAAACACAGTTCTTATACAGGATTTCTCTCTGTTTCTGTGTGCTTACAGTCTAACATTCACACTTTGATGAGTACGTCGGAAACAAGGATATTTGGACATGTGGGCTGGCTCCGCCACCTGATCCTCAACCTGAAATAATCTACATTAAGAGTGTTTTGTGTTCCCTGTTTCTCATTCTTCTATTTGCATGTTTTCATAAATTTCTATTTGTTCTCAAACATTTGATTCAAATGTTACTTTAGCAATGAGTCTGTCAGACTAATGTGTTTTGTGTGAGGTAATGACGGAGCATCGAGTCATAAGATGTACCCAAACACAGGCAAACATTCACCACCTGAGAGCTGGTTTACTATTTATTTCATTGTGATCCAAGGTGGTGTTCAAACTTAAAAAATGAATGAAATAAAATAAATCAGCACAGCAGTAACCATGGCAACTGCAGATAGTACTCATCAGTCGTATGTATATATACGATCTTTTCTGCTCATCCTTTGATCCGTAATCAAGTTTCCCTCTATCAGCAGAACGAGGAGAAGGCAAAACAGAAGCAGCTGTAGAGTAAACACAGTGGGAGCACTGACACTTTATTATCTTATAGCAGCACTTCACCTCCTCCTCCACCTGCCCCTCTTTGTGCTCTAAATGCAGCCTTTCAGTTTGCTGCTTTTCCTCCATCCTGCTGCGTGATAATACCATTGATTTATGGAGCTGCTGACTCTGGCTTCTAATGGCCCGCTCGCTACAATAAACATCTCAAGGCTAAAAACGGAGCGTTGCCTATTGATCAGCCATGTTTACCAGCTCTGGCACATCGTCTTCCACAAAGGAAAACTTACAAAACAGGTCAACAAATAAGGCGGTGTCACAAATACTAAATACACAGTCACGTTTAGCAAATGACTGAGTTTCTCATTTTGCTATCGAAGTTCGAGTTTTTGTTCTCAGTAAAAAAGTTGCAACAACGTGCGAAATAAAGATTTTTTTAAAAAGGATTCAGATTATTGAATGCAAACATCTTTGTACTGACCCTGGTATGACACACACACACACACACACACACACACACACACACACACACACACACACACACACACACACATACACACACACAGGCCTGAGTGGCTGTTTAGGTTTTTGTTCATTTACAGTGTTCAGAGCTGATCACTCTGTTCGTGTATTGCTCCTGCTCCCAGGTCGACCCACGCTGCCACCCAACAGGCCCGACCAGCTCCTGCAAAGCCTAATTACTATGATGAAGTGAGCTGGGCCACCTGAACCTACTGCTCCCCCTCCCCGCCCTGCGGCTCAGAACCACACCCCGCCACATGTAAAATCTAACTTTACTCGAAAGTGATGAAAAAATATCAATAAAGAATTTTTCGGACGGCAACATTTTGAAGCATCATCTTCACATACAAAAGTTAGTCCACGAGGGCCTGTGCTGCGACCAGTACTTTTCACATGATACAGTATTTTTCTTTTAGGTGATAGTATTTGAAAGACAAAGCCATATATAAATTTATTGTCCAGCTTTATTTAGTCAGGAACTAGTTAATCTACAAACATCTCTTAAAGCCATACATGACCTCTAATTTACTGCTTCTAAATTCAGACAAAACTGGCCTTATTAAACTTGCTCCTAAAAATATTAAAATATGATTATCTCGGGCTCCGGTAACACTGTGACGAATCTTTGACACAATTTGTCCATCAAGAAAACGTGTAGGACCACCTTTATTCCTCGTTCATTCATTAATCGCCAAAGTTAAAAGAAACATCCTGTCTCAGAGTGACGCTGAAAAGCTTTTGCATGCATTTGTTACTTGTAGGGTTATTATGAAGTGGCTCTAAAAGCTCCCTGAAAGGATTTCAGTTGATGCAGAGCGCTGCAGTCAAAGTACTAACTGGGACCAGAGAGTGAGATCATATTTCTTCCCTGTTAGCTTCTCTTCATTGGTTCCCTGTTAAACTCAGAATTTCATTTAACATTCATCTCCTCACATAAAGAAACTTGAATAATTAGGTGTTGTGGCATAATGTCCAGGTGTGGCTGATTTCCTGTTAAACTACCGTTTGAGCAGCTGTTAAAGAACTAACAGCTGTTAAAATCTTAACATTCCTGTTTGATCACCGTGGTAATGGTTCCCAGCCGGCTTTGCTGTCACTGTCAGGTGTTTCCGGATTCTCCATCTCTGACGGCCTAATAGTAGATGTACTCGCACGTTCAGTGAACCTGCTCCGGTTCACTTCTGTGAAGAGTCCAGGCTCGGCTCCCCAAGCACGACACTCATGAACACACGTTCCATCACAATAAGACATTCGAAAAGCTGAATTTAAAGGCTGAAACCTGGCAGACTGAACCGGGCCTACCTCGTTGAACTGCATCCTTTACATCGCTCAGGATGTGATGGAGAGCTTGCAGCCGGTTTAAGGATCTGCTTCCTGTGCTGACATGTGAGCATAGAGCTGTTTCCTTTGTTTAAGCTCCAGATCACAAAAGTTAGAAGAACTAATCTGTTTTACTGCATTATAATAGAGCGTCTGACATTCCTTGTTTCTGAAAGAGTTTACTGACTTTTCTGTCGTTAACTCTGAAATTGTCACTTATTGTGATTCTTCTTCTGATTTGCTACATAGTTACATAGATGAGTCCACAGAATTCATCGCTCCCTAAATCAGGCCCCACTTGGAACAAGGGACGTGTTTTAGATTTAGTTTTTACTCTAATCGACTTTCCCTGCTCTGAGAACATTTTATTTATAACCACATTTATATTCTTTTTAATTTATTGTCTGATTCTAATCATCCTTCTGGCTGTCAACCTCGCGCACTTTTAATCAGATAAACAGATACATTTTCGCCTGTTTTTAACCTTGATGATGCTTTTTTCCTGAATAATGATATCAATTTCACGCTGCATTCTTTTAATGATCACTTTTTATGTGTTTTTGATAAAATGGCTCCTTTTAAAAAAGCAGAAATACCTCTTTGGCTAATTTCTGGATGAATGACACCGTTCAGCGTTTCAGCTGAGTGTTTGTGGAAATCCACAAAGCTCCAGGTACGTCTTAGTCATCTTTTGCAAGGGATATAGATTTTTCAAACTTAATCCATAAGAGAAGAAGATATCCAAAAGTTCTGACACTATTAGAAACATTCTTACACCTGTATCTCCAGCTGTTCACTCTTCTTAGAGTTTCAAATATTAATATTATCATATTTTTATGCATAGAGATGCATTGTTCTGTTGGATATTTCTGCAGTCTTTTACACAGTTGATCACAGAGTGTAACTTTTGATCTGCCTTTCAGTTTTTATAAGCATGCCCGCTGTGCTGCACAGACTTGTTTGAAATAAATCAAAGCATGTATAAACTGATCATACATGATTCATAATGCATTATTCCTTTGCCTGAGTGTCTATGCCTGGATCACTTGCAAACACTCCAGAGTGACATGTGAAGCTGCTCGTCAAGTCCTCTGAAAGGTCCCGTGTAACACCAATATGGCTACCCTTAAAGGTTTAGTTTAATACTTAGGTGATCACTTTCAGAGCTCTGCATGGTGAAATGCCTCCCTATGTTAGTGAAGTACCTCAGGAGGTTAGCCAATCAAGCCAAGCTTGCTGGCTGTACCTAGGTCGAGGTTACGGTAGGTTTGGTTAAAATTGAGACTGTGCTTTCAAGGTTGTGGCTCCCAAGTTGTGGAAGTCACTTACATTGGACTTAATGGAGTTACTGTTGATACCTCAAAAAGATATCTGAGACCCGCGTGTCTGTTTATACTGTTTGTTTTAGTTACTGATTGATTTAGTTTTCTGCGTTCACTTTCACCCACTGGCTGTTAAATGTTAGGATAAGATCATGGTTTTGGTTTCACAACAGTAACCCTGCAGCCCTGATGAGCTGGGTGTGACAGTGCATCATGGCCCACAACTGATGGACACTATGTTAGCAGCTTTTCTTGCCAAAAATGAGAACAGGTTAGGTCAGCTGGAGCTGTGGATACCCTATCTCCTTTCTCCCCTCTACATCTGTGTAAATCCATCCATCCATTCTCTTACACTTATCTTTATCAGGGTTGAAGGGGGGCTGGAGCCTATTCCAGTGACCATAGGACAAGAGGTGAGGTACACCGATCGTTTGCACTCACATTCACACTTATGGGCAATTTAACCCTCCTGCCATCCTTTAAAAAACTCACACCCATCACCCTAGGGACCATTCTCAGCCACGCCATAAAAAGACCATATATCCATATCTTATTCCACTTTAAATTAGCCAACCTTGTAAAACTACTTCTCCCTGAAATATTCATGTAAAGTTTTAATTATATTTTCGTTGTTTTAACCCTTCAAATCCCAGTGTTATTACATGAGCGCCCTGTGTTATAAGCCCCAAAAACCAAAAAACGAAACTAAATATTTCCACAAAAAACCAGTTGAAGTAATATGTGATTGTCATTATAAGTAGGCCTTTAGATGGACCAAAGATTGGCACCAACATACATTTTGACCTGCCATTATTTTTTTTGCATTTTTTTTGCAATTTAAAAATTAAAACTTCAAGGCCCTGAGTCTTCATTGACATCCAAGAAAAGAAGAAAAAATAAAATCATATGATGATAATTTGGGGTTGAAAAATAGCGTTTATAATGGAAGTCAATGGGCAGAAAATGGTCCCCAGGGTGATGGGTGTGGGGATTTCTGCTGCTCAGCCATTTTAGGCTGATTTAAGGAATTCACACTGGAATATTAACATTGACAGGTAAAAACTATCCTGTGGCAAGTTTGGTTATATTCCACTGAACACAGTGGAAATGGCAGCCATTTAACACATAGCAGTGGCACAAAAAGGTCCCAAGAAGGCAGGAAGGTTAAATCACCAGTTAATCTAACTCCACTAACTGAAAGCCAGGAGAGAACCCATGCAAACACCGGGAGAACATGCAAGCTCCACACTGAAAGGCCCCGGCCAGGCGGTTGAGTCTCAGGACCTTCTTGCTGCTGCCCCATCAGTTTAAATTAAACAGTAAACTAACATAAATATGTTTTAAATAAGCACTTGTGAAAATAAATGCAGGAATTGTAAAGTTGTTTAGCTACATTTCAAGGGTAAACAACGCTTTGTGACTCCTAGTTTTGTGTCAGTGTAAGCTAAATATCTTTGCACATTTGGTATAGGGCGTGTAAATATAGTAAATAACTGCATTGGTTCAGGCCAACTATGGCGTTATTTTTGTGCCACTATTCTGAGCGCACGTAAAAAAAAATTGCAGGTGCAAGTGTTGCATTTTGAGGAGAAATTTATTTTGAGCTTACAAAAGCTGAATTTGAGTGAACAAAATTCATTGCTGCGTGCAAAAAACGTATTTCAGTGTTTGCGCTTATCCATATACACACACAATAGCACCCCCTCTCGCTCAGTTTTTTCATTTGCGCTTGCTCGCAATGTGTTGCTTGCGCTCACAACATTCTCTGCTTCGTACGCTCAACTCTCTGTACACCGTTATAAGTGTGCCACAAAACCAACCAATCACAGACTTGGTTTCAAAAATTCTGATTGGCTCTTACGGTCTCCAATCAGCTCGCTAGCTACTGCTTTCCGGACACCGGAAACACTGTCCACTCAGCCTCGCTTCTTGCAGATAGAGGGATTTTTGATTTACTCTGCAGCTAAAGAAGAGATGGCAGAATCAAACAATGGCTCCAATAATACTACACCACAGTATCAGGTGAGTTTAATTTTTTTTGTGTGAATTTAGTAATTTGCTGTCCTTTCTGTTTAATATGCTGTGAAATTGTAGTTACAGATGCAGCTGTAGAGTTTAAGCTAGCCTTATGGGTAATTACCAGCGTAGTTGTCTTACTGAGGCAGTGTATCCTAATCATGTTTTTTAGGGTAATGGTGCAGTTGAGTCAGCAGTAAGAAATCTGGTGTCTTTGCTGCTTAACAACATATCCACAAATCCTTCAGGGAGGCCAACAGAGAGTGGGCAGCCGGAGCCTAGAAATCTGACTATCCAGCAAGAGATGACAAGGTTTTTGCTTTTTTTGTGTGTTTTTTTTATTTTAACTTTTTGCAATCTTTTCTGTTAAAGTTATTTGGTTTGTGGATTTATCAACATTGATTTTTAAATTAAAATGTGATATTAAGGACTGATGTCATATTTAATACCTTTATTAAACAATAACCCTTATGTTATGCAACACTGCATTTTTTAAACTCATGCATTTTCATCCCACAGATCATTTCCAGGATATTTCAAATCACACTTGAGCCGTGGTAAAAAGAGATGTTTAACATCTACTAAGCAGCTTGTTAAGGCAGGCAGTAAGACCACAGGCCTCAGTTTTTATTTGCTGTCAAAAAACACATCCTACACACCTTTGCCAGCTGAGGAGCTTGAACTCCTACAAGCTGGCATGGGGAGACAAACAGTGTCTCTTCCAGAAGATGGTGACCATGCAGAGGTAAGTTTGTGTAGTCAGTATTAAAATCAGTCATTGGCAGACGCATTTAGTCTGAATCATATGCCACAGTCCATTTAGTGTTCCATTCTGCTTAACTGTGTTTTTAACTAAGATTTCTAGACTTCTGGAAGAAACCTTTCCAAAAATGGAATATCTTTGTGGAGGATGGCTCTTACATAAGGCAACAGGTTTGTTGTTAATTCAGTTTTTATGTATTTTTTTGGCATTCTTGCGTGCTCATACTGCATTATGATTATGTAGTTGATACTTTTGCTGCTTGATTGTTTATGCTATTTTTCTGTCAATAAAGGTGGCAGTGGTCGACGAAAGCTCACTGTAATTCCACCTGAAACAGAAGGATATTCTGTCAAAACACTGAAAGCTGTGTCAGGAGGTGGCAAATCCACTTTTTACATAGTACCTCTTCAGGAAACATTAGACACATCTCCTCTACCTCCCGACTCACAGCACTTTTCAAAGATGCCAAAGAAGATATGTTACCAGTGTAATGAAGTTATGCCTCTGCAGATGCTTGCAGTACACATCAATACGTGCAAAGGAAAATTCTCTCCTGATGAGACTGATGATGAGGTGAGACAATTTTGATGAAATCAAAATGAGCAATTTTGATTAAATAATATAGTATCACAATTACTGTTTTTTGATTCAGCAGGAATCGGAGTTATGCATTGTGAAAAGCAAATGCAAGGTAAACCTAGCACATTACTAAAAACCATAGTAACTACAATGAATTTTGTATCGGTAATGATCTTTTTCCCACTATGCCTAACATGTACCCATTTTTGGAATTGTAGGTTATTTGTCCAATATGCACTAAGGATTTTCCTGAAGATGAGATCACAGTCCATGCGAGTCTGTGTGGGGATAGGTAATCTTTTTTCAGCCGTTTATGAAAAAATGTTAATCAGTAACGGTCCACGCAAACATATGTATTTTTATTTTTATTTTTTTAAACTTTGTTTTGTCATCAGCTTTCAATGCATGGTGCCTGAAGAAAATGACCAAACTACAGGGACACCAGCTCAAACTTCAGTATGCACAACAGACAGGTACTTTTTGCTCTATTATAGTTCATATACACACTATTCTGCAGAACCATTTGTTAAAATTATGTGTAAGATCGTTTACACAATACCTGGGGTTTAATTTCATATAAAACATTTTATGATCACACTACTTTAAATTATTGTTAAAGGTTGTTGCACAGAACATGCTGCAATAATTTCTAATCACGTTTAATGTGGTAGCCTCTTTTAATCTAAAGATGATTATTTTTCTTTGAGAGCTTAGGATGTTTTCTACCCTGTTTTTGTTAAGCATGGAAGATGTATTGCGTTGCCTTGAACAACAAGTCGACACCACAACAGAATTTAAGTTGTGTGTGGACAGAGAAGACCTTCCAGACAGAGGCATTCTCCAGTGGCAGAGAAAAAAAGCTGCATCTCCCACCAGTGTTCTTAGGGTGGTTTTCATTGGAGAGGCAGGCGTGGATACAGGAGCACTTAGGAAAGAGTTTTTGAGTGGTGAGTTGCCTATTACCTGTTTTGTCCTAGTGTCAATAAATAATGGATAACTTAAAAATGCGGATATTTTTTGTATGAAAGACATGATTTCAGGTATTGAAAGCAGATTCTTTGAAGGACTTGAGAACAAGGGCAAAAACCCCAAGTATTCTCTGACCGATCTTGATAATGAAAACTTCAGGTTGGTTACATACGAGCTTTGTGTATTACATTTAATACGCATCCGATATTTTTGTAAATGTTACCTGAAAATGAATTATAATCATTTGTCTACACAGAACTGTTGGTGAAATAATTGCAGTCAGCCTCGCCCAAGGAGGCCCATCTCCTGCCTTTTTCAAAGAATGGTGCTACAATTTCCTCTGCTCAGGAGAGGTTGATTTCAGCTGTCTGTCTAAGGAGGATGTTGCAGATGTGGAATCTTCCCTGCTCATCCGCAAAGTGAGCACCTGGTTTAGCTCTGGCACATGATATATTATGAGTATGGTGTTTTTAAACACTTTTAACCTTCTGTATTTCCTCTTTCACATTATACATTTCCAGGTTGAAGATGCAGCAGACATACAGTCTCTGATGATGTGGGCTGATGAAATTGTCAGCTGTGGATACACAAACCAGATAAAGATGGATAGTAAGGAAAGCATGATCCGGTAAGGGAGAAAAAATCAGAGAGATCATTAACCCCCCCCATCCCCAACTAGTTTTTCATTTTGTTTTTTTTTTTGTTTGTTTTTTTTAAGTGCTATTGTCTTACACTCTACAACAAGACTGATTCCAATGCTACAGCAGCTCCGAAAGGGCATGGAACTGTATGGTCTTGTGAACCTGATGGCTGTAAATCTTGAAGCTTGCCACAGTTTGTTTGTTCCTGGGAAAATCCTCAAAGTAAGTATTAACATAGCAGCTTCAGTCTGATCCAAAGACAGTCCACTTATCTGTACTGTAGTTATCCTGTATTTATTTATTAGTTTTGAATGAACAATATATCTATAATATAATCTACTTTATTTCCTTATTTACAGCCAGACGCTGATTTCATTATGATGAGCTGCCAACCACATTTCAGTGAAAAAGGGACATCTAGGGAGAGAACTGAGAGGAAGATCATAAATTTTTTGCAAGATTTCTTGCAGGAGATTGAAGTATCAGGTACTATATAGTATTAGCTGTATATACCTATAGTATTGTATATATACCGTATGCATCTGTTAAATATTTTTGCTTTAACATGCAGGGCACTAGAAAGTATTCTTAGTTGTTAATTTAAAACATTGTAATCCAGATTGCTTTTTATTTAGAAAAGACTTCAGAAACATTTTCAAACATCACAGATGGAAACACAGGCGGTGCAGGTGGTGAAAAATCAGTCTCTTGCTGTCCACCATGTGCTCCAGTGGATGACCGGCCAGTCCCATGTTCCCATCCTTCCTGATGAAAAGAGACATTTCAAAATAACATGCAAGTTTGACCATGAATGTAAGGAGCGGCTGGGAGATCACTCCATTTGTTACCCAGTTGTGAGTGCATGCACTTGTACTGTGACTTTTCCAGTGCAGCATCTGGACACTTACACAGTGTTTAAAACCATAATGAGTGCAGCAGTTAAATATGGTGGTGGATTCCACAGAGTTTAACACATTGTTGTCTTGTAATTTGGAAACTAAATGAGTAAAAATGTTTGTAAACATTAGCTGTTAAGATGTTCGTAGCCGTTTCATGAAAATGACAAGACTTCAAAACTTTGTGTAGGGTCCTACGTTGATAGATAATAAGCAAGTGCTTTGTTTGCTTGTCTACTTGTAATCTGAATGTTTTAGCAAAGAAATCCAGTATTTGAGAACTTAAAAGAACGTTGACTTTCACGTCCATGTTAAGTGTCACTGTTGGTTTGACACCTGTAGCAAGAATTGTATGTACAGGTCACGACCGTGTGACTCAGAATGTTCCAAGGGATTAATAGTTCTCTGAAGCCCCTCCAGGGTTTCCTCATCCAGTGGGCATTCAACTTCAGGAACCACGACTGTGCTGTTAGATTCTTCTTGCAGTACAGCACTCTCCCAGTCAATGCCTGGATCCCGAAGCTCCTTCAAATCCACAAACATATATAATGGTCATTATTCCAGAATAGGTACTTTTGGGAGGAATGTTATTTTGTGTAAGCGTTTTTTCCATTAAAATACAACAATTTAAAAAGAATGCCTTTGTTTTCATGTTCTTCTTACTGTAATTTAGATTAGTGGTAATTGATAAGCAAGAATGTATAAAATCACCAGAAGCATCTCCCAGATGTGCTGCAAGTGTTTTAATTTGTTAATTTCAGAAGAGCAGAGTTAACTGCTAACTAAAATTTTGAAATTCAACATTTAAATAAAAAAAATAAAAAATCAGATTATGAGCTGGTACCTCAAGTCTCTCGCCCTCGTCCAGCTCTTGTAGATGTCCCATACACCAGAGCTGTTCAGGAGTGAGACCACCTTCTGTCCTGAGGGGATGATTATTCCATCCTCCAACAAAGGTGACAAGATCTGCTCGGAGTCGAGGGACAAAGATGTAGTGGACACCAAAAAGATGAATGACATCTGAAATGTCAAGCAGGCCATCCTCCTCGAGTGAGTGAAGAATATCATGGTACTTGCTAGCAGTGTTGGTCAAGTTACTTGAAAAAAGTAATCAGTAACTAATTACTGATTACTCCCCCAAAAAAGTAATCCCGTTACTTTACTGATTACTTATTTTCAAAAGTAATTAATTACTTAGTTACTTAGTTACTTAGTTACTTTTTAAAAACACGATTTACAACCTGAAGAGGTGATAAAATGATAGATCTTTCAGCCCAATTCTACTTTTTCTACATAATCCATCATACAAAATGTAATCAAATGGAAAAGTCTCTTTTTTTAACTTGTTTTATCAGTTTTAATCTTTTAACTTTATGCATCAAGCAAAACATTTAATTATATGCAACATTCTCTGACTTGAATAAATTAGTTTAACATTTAAACCTATTTTCTACACATTCCAGCACATAAAATAAAATATTTTTTGTGTTTTCACTCACTCTTTCAAATAGATGCAAGTAAAACACAGCAGAAAATAAATAAAGTCAAAGACTCAGAGGTCCTTTTGCTCTATTTTCACCTGTAAAGCAGGAGCAGGGTAGGCGGAGGGTTACCCTGGTGCAGGTGTGCTGCGGTCAGTTGAAGAATCCGCGCGAGTGTCTCTGTGAGTTTCCCATCACGTCGTAGCTACTCGGTGCTTGCTCGGAAGTTTAGGGGTTTTTTTCGCTGTAAAAAGAAGTTTTCTTCCCACGCACGATGGACGCTAATGTTTTTGTCACTTTTTATGGAATCAAACTCAAAGTAAGGTCAGTACTTCCACACTTTAAACGCTGCACGCTCATACTCTCTCCCGCACTCGATATATTATCCATTGTTGATCTGCACACAGCTGCTGTCACCAACGTCGCACTTGCTTACGTCACTGTCATGAGACATTCTCGCAAAAAAAATCACGGTTTTAGTAACGCAGTAACGCAGCGTTCCTACGGGAAAGTAACGGTAATCTAATTACTGATTTTGCAATAGTAATCCCTTACTTTACTCGTTACTTGAAAAAAGTAATCAGATTACAGTAACGCGTTACAAGTAACGCGTTACTACCCATCTCTGCTTGCTAGTGACTGCAATCCAGACATCACACCAAAGTCGTTCTACTCTGTAAATACATTTGAATTTGGATTTCAGGTATTTCATGCTTCAAATCAATATCAGAACTGCTACAACAATCTACCCATGCAGTCAATAATAATATAAAAAACATCAAAAGACTAACCTCTGATTGTGGACACTCTTTCCAGATATGAAACTCGCTCTCCCTGTTCCTCTTGTGGCAAACATGAAATGTGCAATGTCCAGGTTTTCTACTCCTTGATCTGCCCTAACCCTATGATAAAAATACATTTTTAAGGAATTTTTAAAGTTTTCTTTAATGATACTTGTTGCTAGCATATAAATTAAATCAGGGCATAAAACCTTGATGGCAAGCCGTGAAGCTGGGCTGATCTCAGGAAAAATGAGAATGCAGTTTTTGTTCTGTTGTTAGTTGCTGCATCCAAGTACAGGACCTGCAGTAAAAACAAATGGAAAATTAAAGATCTGGTTTCAGATCATGTATAGTTTTTCAGTTAATAATGCAGTTTCATAATAAGTGTTCAAGGAATATTGTACGGTTCTATGTTCATAACCATAATTCAAAGCTTGAGTAGTCTATACATCAATATTGGTAGTACTTATCAAAAAATGAAAATGGCCTTTTAGTTTAACCTTTTTTGGTAAAGAACTGATTAGAAATTTAAAAAAATAATAATTGCAAATCGTCCACTATGTTGGCTTGCTGAATAATTGATGTTCATAAAAAAACAACCTAATAAAGCTCTCATTTCAAAACTACCAAATATTCTACATAACAGTTACACTTTTACCTTCCTTGAGTAGCCATCCACTCCACCAAAGATCACAACATTGTACCTGTTTCAGAGGGAAAACAATCTCACTAAGGCTTGATTTGCAGAACATGTAAGACATTGAAAATACATTTTTCAGTATGCACACTTGCCACTGACTTAAACTGGACACTTGTCAGGTGTGCTGAAAATAATACCAACATTTTTATATGTTTATAAGTTCAATGAGACTAAATATTTTAGTTCTCTTGTCATGATTTTTTTTAAGTTTTCTGGAGCACTTAACATATTATGTGTTGATAGGCTTGTTATCATGGAAAATATCGATATACAAAGTGTAAATAATTGCTCAAGAAAATTTACAATTAACAATATTGCTGGTTTTGTTACACATCCTGTATTCCTTTTACTTAATATTACTCTATCAAGTGCTTTTTAAAATATTATAAATACACTGAAAGACCTATCAGATAAGGTTGATTAAAGCAGATTTAAAGTATAACGTGCATCTTTCTGCCCAACTTGTGTTAGAGCTATATAAGTGGGTATTTTACCTTATTAGCTTGTGATTTGTGTCTATGTGGACCAGGGAGAGAGGGCCTCGCACCGAGTAGCTTCTTCGCACAACACAGCCTAGTTCCCTACAGCATCAACTCGATGCATGGAGGCCATCATTCTCCACCACTGAACACGGAGACCCATAGAAACCAAATGTCCTTGAACCATTCGATAGCCAGCATTTGGCATCTGATTTTTGATAGCCGATATGATGTTGTCCAGCTCTTGGTCATTCATTGTGCTGTATGTTCCTCTCACAGACAAGTCAAATTCTTGCATCCTCCTGTAGATTGTTCTTCTTGAAACACCAAGACATTTAGCAATGCAGCTGACTGGCAGCTGAATGTCCAACAAATTCTTGAGTCTTTCTCTCTCTAGTACGATTTTGGGGTGGCCAGGTCCCAGACCAACTTCTGTTTCCAGTTCAATAATGGCCACAGAGCTGATGTTAATTTCACACTGAACCAGATGATGAACGTTTTGTAGAGCCTCTGTAATCTCTGACAGACCGCCTATTTGCTGAGAGAAAGATTCAAACAGAACAAGCTCATGACGAGTCAAGAACTCCAAATAATCCAGATTTAGTGGTTGTTGGTTTAAAGCAGCTTCCAGTTTAGAGAGGAGTCTATGCATCATTTGCTGTCTCAGTATGTCCTGTTAAAAGCAGCAAGGAACATGGACAAGTACAATGAAATGATGTATCTCAGACAAAAATAAACAACCCATAAAACAAACTACATGAGGTACATCATTTTTCAAGTTTGCATAGTTTGCAAATTAGCTAACGTCAGTTATCAAGCGAATAATAATTAACAAAATGATTTTATATTACTTACATGTGGCCGGGACATGCTCTTTTCGTGCTGCTATTCAGTATTCGACGACATAAAAGAGAGCTACTCAAGTATAATTTGGAAAAATTAGTCAGTTGGCATGGTTGTATGATGCAACTACATTCTACTACACCAACAATAGTCTTAAAAAATAATATATTTTAAAATAAAATGATTAAAGATATTATCCGCAAATTGGGGTTTAAGAGATTTTAGCTGGATTTAGCTACATTTCGGACAGTGTTTCCGGAAAGCAGTAGCTAGCCAGCTGATTGGAGACCGTAAGAGCCAATCAGAATTTTTGAAACCAAGTCTGTGATTGGTTGGTTTTGTGGCACACTTATAACGGTGTACAGAGAGTTGAGCGTACGAAGCAGAGAATGTTGTGAGCGCAAGCAACACATTGCGAGCAAGCGCAAATGAAAAAACTGAGCGAGAGGGGGTGCTATTGTGTGTGTATATGGATAAGCGCAAACACTGAAATACGTTTTTTGCACGCAGCAATGAATTTTGTTCACTCAAATTCAGCTTTTGTAAGCTCAAAATAAATTTCTCCTCAAAATGCAACACTTGCACCTGCAATTTTTTTTTTACGTGCGCTCAATTTTTTTTTACGTCCGCTCAGAATAGTGGCACAAAAATAACGCCATAGCCAACTGGTTTGAGAGGCATGTCCACTAACCACTTTGGAAGACAACGTGTTAAAAGCTTCTGAAATGGTCACACTGTAAGGTGAAGTGAAAAGCCTCCCTCCAAATAGCAGGGTGAGACACATAATCACTTAAATGTGTGGATGATGGCACCCATTTTGAGAAACGTCTCTCTAAAAGCCATCTTACGTATGAAAGAGAGCAAGAGGAAGAAGTTCAAATGACACATCTGAGCGGATGATCTGATATCGTCGTGTTGGTGTTGTTCCCAGACCATCATGAGAATGTTGTTCCAGGTTCAACATTGCAAGTGACCAATCACATTGTTGTGACGTTATTCTTTTGCGCGCCAGGCCCATTCGTGCATTTATGAAATTCCAATGTTGCAAGGACAATATCAATTCTGCTTACTGTTTATTAAAGGGTTACGGTTAGGGTCAGGGTCAGGGTCCATTGATCGGCGGACAGAGGCGGTTTCACGCAGCTTTAGTACAGTTTTTTGTTTTACGCCGGTTTTTCCCGAAGTTGAAAAGGTATGACGTCACAACATTCTGATTGGTCACTTGCAATGTTGATCCTGGAACAACATTTAGTATGATGATCTGGGAACAACACCAACACGAGGATATCAGATCAACCCATCTGAGCAGTCGCTGCCTGGACTGAGTGTTAAAAAATGGCCTGCATTTGTATAGCGCTTTTCTCAGTCCCTAAGAACCCCAAAGCGCTTTACACTATATTCAGTCATTCACCCATTCACACAAACATTCACACACTGGCAATGGCAAGCTACATTGTAGCCACAGCTGCCCTGGGGCGCACTGACAGAGGCGAGGCTGCCGGACACTGGCGCCACCGGGCCTTCTGACCACCACCAAGAGGGAAACATGGGGTTAGTAGTCGTCCCAGCTCCATCGGAAAAATGTGTGGACCACTACTGCTCCACCCAGCGGGGTGTTCTGATGAGTCTCCCAATCCTGTCACTGGTTTTTGTGCAGACACCATAAATTTCCACACACACTGGTATCATTGATGCATGCTTTTGCTTTCCAATAAGCCCACATTCATTAGCAAGGACACAAAACCTCCAGATTGGAATGCTATATTCAGTCTGTACATAGACTACTGTGTCTATAATGCGTTGGGTGTTTGCAACAGGTGTTATTTTACCATAACTGCTAATTGAAGTGTAGCTGTTGTGTGGTGCACGGCAATTAAAAACCAACAATGTTTCTGGCTGTGTGCACACACACACTGTGTCTGCCGCTCAGCGACAGCTCCTATGTGTGAGCAGACTGAAAATATGCGACTTGTTAGTCTTCACTGCTGGGGAAGCCTGTATCTGAGAATTAAAGGTGCCAAAAACAAAAAATGCACAATTTATTTTATTTTACTGGTTTAAAACAAAGCAATTAAAACATTTAAATGAACAGAATTAATAACTCGTTAGTTAGCACAGTTGCCTCACTGCAAGAAGGTCCTAGGTTCAAATCCACCACCTGCCCAGGGCCTCTCTGTGTGGAGCTGTTCTCCTCGCGTGTGTGTGGGTGCTCCAGCTTCCTCCCACAGTCCACAGACATGCAGTTAGTGGGGTTAGGTTAACTGGTGCAAAATCCCCATAGGCATGAATAGTCGTCTGTATCTGTGTTAGTCCTGTCGCAGATTGGTGATTCTTGCTCTATGGCAGATGGAATAGTTTCCAGCTCCCCCACAAACCTGAATTGGATAAGTGGAAGAGAACAGAGGGATGGATAATAGCTGTGGTTTATGTCAAACTTCTTTTTTTATGTAGCCTGCTGTTGAAGTTTGAAACACAGCTCACATGGAAACCAGTACTGGTGACTAATATGAACCAAGAAGCAACCTGTGGTGCTGAAAAATGTGCCACAAACTGAGCCACGTGAGGCTGGATCAAATTAAACCTCACGCGTTAAAATGGGACTGTGATCTTTGTGCAGCCAAACAGCTGTCTAAGTTGTCATATAACCTGTTGGTCATGTGACCGTAGTACATAGCAATTTTCACATACGTACATAGGAACCAGGAGTGTGCTGTGTCAAAGTGCATGATTCTGACACATTTAGGGATTCGGTTTGAGACACAGGGTTATCTGTGTTGTTGTGGAGAGAGCAGGCTCTTCGTTAGCTTTTGTTCTCAGTCCATTTACATCTTTGGGTTTCTCACCTACCAGGCTGTTAATTAAACTGGCATCTCAGCCATACATCAGCTCCTGATTAGACGGGTAAAGAAAAATGCCAACAGACACATACAGCTTGGAAATCAGGACTGAGAATCAGTGGCCTTTTCTATTTCTTTGTGCACATACTTAATCTCCTTTGGGCAGCATGCATCCTACAAGAAACCCACTCTGCAGAATATATTTGAATATTTAATTTATCCTCAGGTGTTGAAAATGTCTCATTAGCTGGTGTTAACAGCACTGTATCATCTATTTATGTGGAGCTAAGTTTGCTACAATTTTATTAATGTGTAAAAAAACAAAAAAAGCAGAGTTTGTTCTGGCAGAGGAACCTTATTACTGTGTCCCGGCCGTGCGGTCAGGGGTGACTGACAGCAGTTTTGGTAAATGGGGCCAGGTTTCAATTAGCTTTGTCCTCAGGGGGGAACAGAAGCTGCTCAGCCACAGCAATGAGCACAGAAACCTGCCAAGACCACTTTTCATCTCTGTAGGTCCAAAGGGAAAAACAAACAACAGTAGAAGTCCTGTGTTTCACTCTCCATTTACTCACTGAGAGACACGCTGCCTGATTCTAGTGTTAGCCACTGAAAAAGCTTGCCTGCACCTCTTAATGGTTTTTACAGAAGTTTTGGTTCAGTTGCTAAAACCTACTTCGCTTCTTAACATCCATCAGCTCATCAGACACCGGTTAGGGTTAGGTTAACATCAGGGTTCTTATAGCAGAAGGTCAGATGCTGTAAGAGATTTGGGACAAGGTCAAAATGGAACTTAACCATAACTGTTGAATGTTAAGGCCTCACCGATCCTAAATAGGATCCTTGTTATTGTTGATCACTGGCACTCGTGATAGTTTCTGTTTATTTCCAAATAGATTTGGGAATTCAGTGTTCACTGGTCTGAAAAGAATCGCATCGTTCTGATGTAAAGTTTGATCATAAACGTCATACAGTACAAATAAAATAAGAATACTACAATAGGATACTGAAAGTCACTGCAGATGTATGTTTCAACGTAAGGAACCATCATTTGAAATATTTGATATATAGTATCCAAAAACGTAATTTATGCAAAAAGTAATTGATGCCCGATGACCCCGGATTGTACGAATAACATTTTATGTCTTCAGCTGGACCGAGGATAACAACGACCCTTAGCCTTAGTATGTCATCTGTCCGGTGAAGTTGTCTAACACTATCAAACCTGTAAACGTTCCAGGGTGGAATGGAGGGAGTCATTTTGCCGATGACAAACAGTTATATCTCTTCTGCAGGCCTGATTCCTCCCTCCCACCTTCTTTTCTTACAGAATGCATATCAGAATTAATTAATCCTGGTTCAGCTCTCATTTTCTTAATTCAGATTCAGATTCAGAAGACTTTATTTATCCCCAAGGGGCAATTAAGAGACTGACCTTACTGACCGTACTGAGTGACATATGTGACCGTAATGCATACGGTCACATATGTCACTCAAAGATCACATTGGGGAGACAGGTCAGATTAGGTAGCTGGCCGGTCAGCCGCACGAGCAGCGACCCGGAACCGAACCACAATGGAAAATGCACAACATGAGGAAAGACGAGGAGAAAAAAGAACTCCCCCCAGACTGAGCTCCAACAGGGAGATCAGTTTGAGAACAGAAAAAAACACCTCAGCACATGAATCATCACATCTCACAACATGGAAGACATAAGCTTCGAAGCGTTTGGGGGGGTGAGTGTAGGTCTGTGTCAGTGTGTGTGTGTGTGTGTGTGTGTGTGTGTGTGTGTGTGTGTGTGTGTGTGTGTGTGTGTGTGTGTGTGTGTTCCGTGTCGAGAGAAAGTGTCCCTTCACCCGGTTAAGCAAAAGTCAACAATCTTCGGTCGACGCGGGTGGCCTTGAATGAGGAGGGAGAGAGTCACAACAAACAGTCTTATTATCTAAGGGAGAGTTTTGTTATTCCCGTTAGCTTTTGCTTTGAGCATCCAGCTGGCGCCAGGTGAGCCGCATGAGATGAAGATGGTAGTTGTTTTGGTTAGTGTGAACAAACTGCATCCAATTTTACAGTTGGTCTAACGTCCGTCACTGGTCACCAGGTCTCTCAATTCCCGTTGTTCTTCTCCAAGAGCTTATCCATATTGCGTTAAAAAAAACACAGTCTGAGTACTCACAGTCCTGCCCATCGTCTATCATGACGGCCAGCCTTGTGGGATTTTAAACAGCTGTAGCCGCTTCTTGTTCTTCAATAAGCCAGGTCCGAGCCAGCTCCAATCAGCCAGAACTCTGTTATCATAGTTGGTAGATGTTGTTCAATGTCCTCCATCAAGAGTGTTGCCAGACACACAACGCAACCAACCATCGAGTATCCGGCAGAGAACATCTCTGCAGGACAGTCGGGCTCTCCCAAGCCCAGGAAGGTGTCAATTCCGTTAAAGGAGCAGTTAATCAAATCCATAATTCTTCTTTATGTTTTTAGAAAACAAGTCTGGGAGACTCTCTGAGGGTTAGAGAATAAGTGAGACTATACAAAAGACATGAGAAGCCAAGCAGGAAAGATAAGGGAGAGGGAGAAAGTGCGACTTCCTCCGTCAAGAGCCAAGAGAAGTGAGGATAAAACTGAAATCCTCCTTGTTGGCACTAAATCCAACCGACTGAAGGTGAACCATTTCTCTCTCATTATTAATAACTCCACAGTTTTCCCCTCACCTCAGGTTAAGAGCCTTGGTGTCATCCTAGACAGTTCACTATTCTGAAAATCTCACATCAGTAATCTCACCTGTTGCCTTTTTCCATCTACGCAACTGAAGTTCTATTTCCACCCAGTCTACGTCCATTCGTGTCCATAGTATTGACGGTTATGATTCTCTCATGGTGGTCTCGCATGGTCTTCCCCAAAAATCCCTCCATGAGCTTGAAATGGTTCAAAACTTCTTGTGCTCCCCTTCAAGGCCCTTTATAACCTCACTCCTCCTTACCTTTCTGATCTGTTAATCACTACCTCTTCTGCCCGCTCTGCTCCCAGGCTGTGGAACTCTCTACACCCAGATATAAGAAACACTGGTTCTCTCCCACAATTTAAATCTCAACTCAAAACCCATCTGCTCAAATCTGCATATTCACAGTGAGCCCGCTGTTTGTAATTTTATCTTGTGCTTTTGTTTTCTTGTTTTTCTTCGTTGTCATCTATTATGTGTTTTATTCTATTGTTAAGTGTCCTTGGGTGTCTTGAAAGGCGCTTCTAAATAAGATTTATTATTATTAATATTATTAAACCTCCTGACCAAGAAACATCTTACTGCATATTACTCGATGTAATGTGTACTTTTTTCTGGCTTTTCAGTTGGTATTCTGTCTCTGTTCATTTTGTCAAAGTGAACAAACTTACAGATTCAGCAAGGAATCAAATAATTACTTCCCCCATTGTACCAAATATCCCTTCTGAGAGGAACTTCAAATCCCTATTGGATCTGGGCGACTTCTAGACTCTTTTGCACTGTGAAGGTGTCTGACAAAGCAATAAGGGGAAGGTGTAGGTCAGTGACATGGCAGAGCTCCTGCATTAAAAAACTGTGGGTGCCTAAATCAGGTGCAGATAGGTGGCCTTATCAAATTCAGATGATTCTGACTGCCTTTTGGGGGCATTGGTAAAGTGCTGACTATATTTAAAACAGACGTCCAGATGAGCAGAGTTGCATTAAAACTGAGGTTTGCAGGATCACTGTTCTTAAAAATGCCCAAACTGCATACAGTGGGGCAAAAAAGTATTTAGTCAGCCACCGATTGTGCAAGTTCCCCCACTTAAAATGATGACAGAGGTCAGTAATTTGCACCAGAGGTACACTTCAACTGTGAGAGTCAGAATGTGAAAAAAAAATCCATGAATTCACATGGTAGGATTTGTAAAGAATTTATTCGTAAATTAGGGTGGAAAATAAGTATTTGGTCACCTCAAACATGGAAAATCTCTGGCTCTCACAGACCTGTAACGTCTTCTGTAAGAAGCTTTTCTGTCCCCCACTCGTTACCTGTATGAATGGCACCTGTTTGAACTCATCATCTGTATAAAAGACACCTGTCCACAGCCTCAAACAGTCAGACTCCAAACTCCGCCATGGCCAAGACCAAAGAGCTTTGGAAGGACACCAGGAAAAGTATTGTAGACCTGCACCAGACTGGGAAGAGTGAATCTACAATAGGCAAGCAGCTTGGTGTGAAAAAATCAACTGTGGGAGCAATCATCAGAAAATGGAAGACATACAAGACCACTGATAATCTCCCTCGATCTGGGGCTCCACGCAAGATCTCATCCCGTGGGGTCAAAATGATCATGAGAACGGTGAGCAAAGATCCCAGAACCACACGGGGGGACCTGGTGAATGACCTGCAGAGAGCTGGGACCAAAGTAACAAAGGTCACCATCAGTAACACACTACAACGGCAGGGAATCAAATCCCGCAGTGCCAGACGTGTTCTGCTGCTGAAGCCAGTGCATGTCCAGGCCCGTCTGAAGTTTGCCAGAGAGCACATGGATGATACAGCAGAGGATTGGGAGAATGTCATGTGGTCAGATGAAACCAAAGTAGAACTTTTTGGTATAAACTCAACTCGTCGTGTTTGGAGGAAGAAGAATACTGAGTTGCATCCCAAGAACACCATACCTACTGTGAAGCATGGGGGTGGAAACATCATGCTATGGGGCTGTTTTTCTGCCAAGGGGACAGGACAACTGATCCGTGTTAAGGACAGAATGAATGGGGCCATGTATCGTGAGATTTTGAGCCAAAACCTCCTTCCATCAGTGAGAACTTTGAAGATGAAACGAGGCTGGGTCTTCCAACATGACAATGATCCAAAACACACCGCCCGGGCAACAAAGGAGTGGCTCCGTAAGAAGCATTTGAAAGTCCTGGAGTGGCCTAGCCAGTCTCCAGACCTCAACCCCATAGAAAATCTGTGGCGGGAGTTGAAAGTCCGTGTTGCTCGGCGACAGCCCCAAAACATCACTGCTCTCGAGAAGATCTGCATGGAGGAATGGGCCAAAATACCAGCTACTGTGTGTGCAAACCTGGTAAAGACCTATAGTAAACGTTTGACCTCTGTTATTGCCAACAAAGGTTATGTTACAAAGTATTGAGTTGTATTTTTGTTATTGACCAAATACTTATTTTCCACCCTGATTTACCAATAAATTCTTTACAAATCCTACCATGTGGATTCATGGATTTTTTTTTCACATTCTGTCTCTCACAGTTGAAGTGTACCTCTGGTGCAAATTACTGACCTCTGTCATCATTTTAGGTGGGGGAACTTGCACAATCGGTGGCTGACTAAATACTTTTTTGCCCCACTGTATATTACACCCGCACCTCAGGTTTGGTACGAGTAAGGGGACTATACCGTTCCTCACTTCCTGCTTGCCTGCTGTTACTTAACTTAACAACAACCACCAAACTTTTTTTCCTGCTGTACAGGCTGCCGACAGTGATGACCTGTTCTACATCCATCAGCCACAGTGCTTGAGTTGTGCCCTACTTTCACTCATCCAAAACTACACACCAGCGTCACTGGGCCACAGATGCACTGCTAATTGCTTGCCAGAAAACCTCTTTCTGAATGCAGCATATCATTTTCGTATTTTAAACAACTGTGTTTTACAGCTCTGTGTAACTTATCAGGCCAGCTGCAGCAGCTGTGTGCATAAATTTGGATTCTCTTCCCACATTCTCTGCACCTCCGCAACACCTTTCAAACCTACGTACAGTAACCCAAACATTACTTATGCAAACCCTCTTTTTTATTCAGTTCTGTATATTATACTGTGTATGTCTGTTTTGCATTTAAATAAGGGTTATTAAAGATTTCCTGAAACACTTAAACATGCTAACCACAAATGTTTTGTTGCAGAGTGGTGGCGTGCTTTGTGCTCAGAGCTAAGCGAACATGTTTAAGGATAATGAACTGAATGGATAACACTGAAGTTCAGTAATGAAATGCACACTGCAGCAGATGAAACTGTTTTTGTTTGTTTATTTTTCAACTCTTTACTTCTACCATTCTCAGCTATCTGTTGATGTGATTCAGTGATATTACTATAGTAACTAATATCATCCAATTAGCCTGCATCTATTTACTTATGTGTTTATTCTGTAGCACAGGAAGATGAAATGCAAAGGAAACATTTATGATGTTATTCATAGCATATCATCTTACATCATTTACAGAATCAGACAAAACTAGTGGATTGCTCCCTGTGCTGCTTCCTCTCTCTCCCTCCCTCTTGTCTTTTTCCTTCCTCCCAGTATGTGTGTATAGCAACCCGTTCTCACTCCCAAAGCGTAACATTTTACGCTAGGTGACAAATCGTCACCATATTACGTTTTCGGCTACCCACCACGTTCCTAAATGACGACCTCGGAAAAAGAGGAAAATATGAGAACCGTCTGGACTGAACCTACACATGTTCGCTCTTTTTCTTCAAATCGCTTAGAAACACGCTATTTAACATCATTAAAGTCCTGGTTAAGGTCAGGAATAAGGTTATGGTCAGGGCTAGGGATAAGGTTAGGTTTAGGGCTGGAATACAGGGCTGGAACGTCTACTACCGCGGGAGCGTCATTGCACTGGATTCCAGCCATAACCCGCCGCGTACCATAAGAACGCCAAAGGTCTCCTTTCGCGTTCCTCAGGAACGCCGCGGGACGTGACAAAACGTCGACATGTTACGCCTCGGGAGTGAGAACGCTCTGTGTATAGCGTTTCTCTAATTCCTGCCTCCTTTGACCTTTGTGTTGGTGCCTGTGACCATTAACATCTCCGTGTTAATGCATCTGGAGGCCATGAGAGGAGCGAGAGGCGGATTGCTGGAGAAGCTCTAATCGAGGATGCTCAGGTGAATCCTGTTCTCACCTTCAGTGTTTAAACAGTGATAGACAGAACATACAAACCATGGCGGGACTCTTAAAACAGCTTATCCTGTTTGCTTCAGACAACACATTGTTACACCTCAGCCCAGGGAAAACCGGCGTGCAACGTAAGGAAATTTTTTTTTAAAAAAAGGAAAATGCCCCCACACTCCCTGCTCTCAAGGAAGACGAACCAAAAAGACATCAGCCCCGGATTTTGCAACAGCCAGTCAGTTTATTAAGTCCCAAAAGGTAGCGGGCATCAGGGTGAGCATGGCCAAAACAACAAACAAAAACTTTAGAAATGAAATGCAGCTGGCTTACCTACAGAGAAAACCCCAAAAGAAAATTACAGGTGTCTTACCTGCCTCCCTAACCAAAAATAGGAGAAAAGGTTTCTAAGGAAAAATGGTTCTCACCCCTACAGCTACCGAGTAAAAAAAATATTGACAACTATTTACAACAAACTATTTACAACACGGCAAAAGCTTCCAGAATATAAACTCACACGCAGCCAGATGCACAGTTTGTTGGGAACAGGAATTAGGCTGGGGCGTGCCGGTTGAGAAGGGTCCTCATTTATAGCCGGCCTCTCCCAGTCCTTCACCAATGGTCAGCCTCCACCTGGAACTCACATAGCAGCAATAACACAGGACACAAACTATGCCACCCTCTGGTGTGGCAGACAAAAAACACAGTACAAAAAATATCCATAACATTGAATCATAACAATATGAATAAACTTTCTGCCTTTCACTGCTTCTGTGTATGTGATTAAAAAAAAAATAAAAAAATTTTTCAAAGAAATACAAATAGAGGGCTTGAGAAGAGGATTTTGTATTTTGTGGACCAGGTGAGAGACCCTTAGAGATCCAGAGACACGAGCATCTGCTGGCAAGTGCTGATGAGCCTTTCAGTGAAAGTCACAGTTTGTGATTTGGTTGGTCTTATCGATTGAAGGCTCTCTTTTAGTTGAGCTGAGTTTGGGCCTTTAGTAAGTGATGAAACTGCACCATTGTAAAGCAAAAACAACAGCAATGTGTTTCTTATTTGTGTATTTTGTGGATCTGTTACCAGAAATGATATTTTTGCCACAGTTTGCTTGCACTAACCAGTCCAGCAGCCGTTCCCACGTGTGCACCTCTCTCCATGTAGATGCCGTTTCGTGCCATTACCTGCCCATTCAGCCTCCAACACAGACTTATCTGAAGTCCAAAGACTGTTCCACACCAAGTGTGTTGGAGAAAAAGAGCACAAAATTCAGAATTTTTCTGATGGAAGCTTGTCGTGTAAACTTTGTCCTCAAAAAACTTGAAGTTGACATGTTAAGGAAGAAAAAAGGCGATTATGGGCTCATCCCATTCTCACCAGAAGGCAGCAGCACGGAGAATTTCAGGATCAGTGGGACAGTTTGAGCTCTAAATGGAAGAGCTGGGACCACATCTGAGGAGGCAGAGAGCCGACTGACCTGGAACAGCATCTAGCTGTGTGTCTGAGTTAAAATAGTGTTACCTACTATTTCATTATTTTACTTTTTTCATCTCATCCTGTACTATTTCCTGTTTTATTTCCCATTGTGCTACGAGCACACATGTTCCCAAACGTAGTGCTCTGATTGGTTAGATCGGACTAAGAAAAGAATCACTGTGACACACATCAGACAGTATTTACAGTTTGTCCAAGATGGGGCAGGGATAGCTCAGTAGGTAAAGTGGTCGCCCCATGATCGGAAGGTCGGTGGTTCGAATCCACTTAACGGCTACCCTGAGGTACCCCTGAGCAAGGTACCGTCCCTACACACTGCTCCCCGGGTGCCTGCTTAGTGGGCTGCCCACTGCTTCACTGAGTGAATGGGTCAAATGCAGAGAAAAACAAGTAATTTCCCCATGGGGATCAATAAAGTATCCATTATTATTATTATATAGGGTTAGAATCATCACCAACGCTGGCTTAGACCTCAGAGGGTTGGACCTGTGTACATGCACACAAATCAGTAGATCCAAAACCAGTGTGATGAAAAATTATGAACATTAAAAAAAAATGTTCTGGTTAATTTATAACCTGCTGTGAGCGAGCCTGTATGGACAGGAGATTTTACGTCCCAGCTAGGACGCTATGTGATGTTAAAATGAATTTAAATAGGATGATATAATAAAGGAATAAAATAGGAACTGTTTTTTATTATTATTCTAGCCTCAAAGTTGTGAAAAGACTATGCGCATATGTGCTTATATTGCAACAACAGCTGCCTGCAGTGAAGCCAAAGAGCTGTACATGAGATTGGAGGGACAGCCGGAGACAGGTAATGAACATTGCTCCCTCGCTGCATTGTTCTGTTAACATGAGGCCTGGTTAGAGGAACCACCTGCAGGCCGGATTAGAAAGTCCTCTCGCTACCTGCTGGACGTGGCGCTGTGTGTTTTGATTTACTGCTTTACTCATCTATCGTGTGTGTGTGTGTGTGTGTGTGTGTGTGTGTGTGTGTGTGTGTGTGTGTGTGTGTGTGTGTGTGTGTGTGTGCGTAGGTGTTATGGAAGTAGAGAGCAGATGGAGGCAGATGGCGACTCCTACTGCTGCAGTAAAATGGCATCTCATCACAGCTCTGCCAGTTTAATCTGCTACCAATAAAAATATATTCCAAAGTAAAATAAGAGAAATAAAACTGAGCAACAGAGGAGAGAGATGGGAGAGGTGGGGGCGACGGAGGAACAGGTGGTAGCGGGGGACAATGGTATGATAACAAGAAGCAGACAGAACAAGCAGTGGGACCTGTGCAAAATGTCGAGACCTGAACAGAGTGACGTTTATTTTTACACGAATAACATCACAAGTACAACAGCAACCTCAACATCTCTCCAAATTCTGCTCCACTTAAAGGAGAATTACACTTACTCTGCTATATCTGCCATTAATGTGCCTACAGTGGTTAATTCTACCTCCGCTGTAGAGATAATTACAATGTTAGACCATTGGTGCGGTCCAACAGGCACCAACAGCAAAAACACAGAGGTGAGGCCGAGCAGGCAGCTATTGTGCTGACAGCTCCCTGGCTCACCACCTGTAACTTATACTGCTTTCTTTAAGGCTTCACATCCATAGTTCAGTTGTTAAGAAGAGGGAAGCTACCCATGAAAAATAAAAAAATATTTTGTGCAAGGCTGAAAGCATGTTTCATTTTAACAGCCAGCCTATGAGACTGACTGACTTTTGGAGCCATTTGTGGAACAGCCCTTTCTGAAACACTTTAAAACCAGCCTGAACGATTACCACCCTGTGGCCCTCATACCGGTAATCATGAAATGCTTCAAGAGACTAGTCCTTCAGCACATCAAGGACTACCTCTCCCCAGAATTCAACCCCTACCAGTTTACATACTGCACAAACAGATCTACAGAAGGAGCCATCGTCATAGCCCTCCACTCTGTGCTGAGTTACCTGGAACAGCGGCAAAGCTACGTCTGAATGGTCTTTGTGGACTACAGCTCAGCTTTCAATACAATCATCCCGGACATCCTCATCACCAAGCTGGTCACTCTTGGCACAGCACAGACTTAGCCCCCCTATACATCAACGGGAAGTGTGTGGAGAGGGTCCACACCTTCCGGTTCCTTGGCGTCCTCATCTCCGCTGACATCTCCTGGACAGACAACATCACAGCGGTCGTCAAGAAGGTCCAACAGCGGCTGCACTTCCTAAAGGGTCCTCAGGTAGTACAAGCTGCACTCCAACCTGCTGCTGACCTTCTACCGCTCGTCCATTGAGAGCCTGCTAACTTACTGCATCACAGAGTACAGCAGCTGCACTAAGGCAGACAGAGCAAGACTTCAGAGTGTAGTCAGGGCAGCAAAGAAGATCATCGGCTGCCCTCTCCTCTCCCTGATGGACATTTATTCCTCCCACTGCCTCAGCAGAGCAGCAAACATCATCAAAGACAGCTCCCACCCTGGTTTTAACCTGTTCAGCCTACTTCCCTCAGAGAAGCACTGCAGGTGCATCAGCACAAAACCCCACAGACTCAAGAACAGTTTCTTCCCAAAGGCCATAACCACCCTGAACTCACACTGATGTGGACCAGAGTAAGCTAACTATACGCACGAAAATGCCTCTGAATGGTGAGGTTATTAAGTGGACTCTAAAGCAGAACCCAAGGTCACAGATCGTACTGATACAGCAGAGAGGACTGGACAGGGTCCCAGTGGCGACTTGGGTTCCTGGTCCTGACAGAGGTGAACAATGCTAGACAATGACATATTTCTGGATTTTCAGTTGCACCCTGGTCTCCTGTGTCCTAAATTTAGGCTCCTCCATTCTCAGCAAACAATTATTTAAATCTATTGTTGACGTTGATTTTGTAGGTAAATGATTTAAATGGCGACGCCTACGATGAATGTGAAGAACGTTTGGCGTGGCAGCATTCTCTTATGTGGCTTTTCACCCCGTGTCCCATTTCATGTCTTTCTGGAGGGAAAAGAGATTTGAAGTTTGTAAGAGCTTTGTCAGCTTCCTTGCAGGTTCACCTTCAGCTGTTGGAGCAGCTCCCCAGGCCCCCACAATTACACAGTAATGGAGGTCAGAGCGGACTCAAGCCGTCTTCACAGATCTTTATTATAGCAGCTACACTCTGGTAAGTCACACCCAAGTAAGCGTTCACCTCTACTGCTCCACCAGCTAAGGAAATGTCACTTTGCCACTGCTATAGCCCACAACACACACACACACACACACACACACACACACACACACACACACACACACTCACTCTCATTGCTCTGACTTTTCTCTGGAATGGACCAAGGGGCACACAGCCAACACAGGGGTAGTCACAAAAGTGCTTCTGAAATGAAATAAAATGTTAATATCTGTTAACAGTCATCTAGGTGGAGATTTGTTCTTAATAAATCTGCACTCCTGAGTGAGACTAGCCTCATTCAAGAATGACCCGCATCTGTACAAGCTGGATCAAAGTCCTACCACTGTCTCCAGCTCCCTGCTAACCTTCACCTGAAAGTTATCACTGCTTTTCAACAAACTGCTTTGGAAACGGATGCATTACCATATTCATGTCATGGTGTTTGACGCAGTAGGAAAAAACTAAGACAGATGACATTGGACCTATTATTTAGATTTTATTATGTCTGCGTGCATTCCAAGAAGTGAGGATATTTTCTGCAATTAGCAAAAGAGGCGTGTGAAGGACCATGACTCCAGGCAAGACAAAGGAGGCAATGAAAAATGTTAATTTCTAATTTTGTCATTGTCACTGAGCATCTCCTGTTAAAGTGGGACATCGTGAAATTGTTTCTATCAGCTGGAAAGGAAATGTATTTTTCGCACCTTGCCCAAGGAGTTGACCACTGTGTAGGTAACGTTTTGTTTATGAACAGGGTTACTAACAGGCAGCATGCTGGCAAATGCTATTAAGCAGAAGTGTTCGCTGCTGAAGCTAATCCAACCTTGGCTAACTTGCCTTGTGATGAAGGTTAATACTGACTGACAACCACAAACCCCCACAGCTTCACCCCACAGCCGACATGTACACACACACAATAGCAACACATCTTATAGGATGGGGTGTGGAATAAAAATGAAATGTCTCTTGCACGTCCCTTTGTAAATGGTAAATGGACTGGTTCTTATATAGCACTTTTCTACTCTCCTGGAGTACTCAAAGCGCGCTATACAACACGCCACATTCACCCCATACACACAAGCACTACTATCTATACGGTGAGTGCTTTCTAACTATCATTCATACCCATTCATACTCCAATGGATGCATCGGAGAGCAAGTCGGGGTTAGTATCTTGCCCAAGGATATTTGGCATGCAAACTGGGGGAGCCAGGGATCAAACCACCAACCTTCCAATCAACAGCTGCTCTGTAGCTCAGGAGGTAGAGCATTTGTCTCCATCTACTATGCCACTCACTCATTTAATGTCAATGATAAACCTGTTAAATATATTCTCACGTCAGCCGAGTGTTTGTCAGTGTTTTTCTCTTTCAATGCAGCTGTCGTCTCTTCATCGGGGCCCTGAGGCCCTTCAGGCTCATTCAACCTCAGTCACAAGGAAGATTTCATAAGACAATGATTACAAAGCCAACACACAAAGTGTGATATTTGTGGGTTTGATTTTTGCACTTAAAAAATCTTTATGAACCCAAATTATAACAAATTGTTATTTTGTGTATTTGTTAACACATTATTCATTGTTTCTGACTTACATGATAATTCATTATAATTTTATAAGGCAAATCTTTTCAAGTACATAATTATGCTAAGCCTGATGTATTTATAGCAGAACATAGGTTTGGAGAGCTTTTTTCACCCTGATAAATAAAACCCTATTTTAAAAACTGCATTTGGTATTTACTTGGGTTATCTTTGTGTTATATTCAAATTTGCTCAATCATCTTAATCATGTAAGAGTGAGAAGTATGCAATAAAAAGGAAATAAATCAGAAAAGGATTAAATACGTTTTCACAACCACTCACTGGTTAGGGCAATCCCGTTGTGAAGCCTTAGCATAAGCATCTTGATTTGTCCATGTTGATTTCTTTGAAATTAGATGTAACAAAGATGAGTTTTCACCCAACTGAGAAGTACAACACACACTCATACGCTACCAATTTGTCAATCACTTATACCTACATACAGACTGGGGATTTGAGCAGCATGATAACAAGATGAAAATGGGCTGGGCTAACTAGGATTATCAGATGAGTTAAATCTATGGAAAATCCATAATTTTAAAACTGTTTAATGCGTTCTACCATTTTTAAAGTCAGGCCAACCCATAGACCTGTAGAGTCACACAGTTAAAACAGTTTAGCTCAAGTCTAATGGGTGGCTGTAGCTCAGGTGGCAGAGCAGGTCAGCCAATAATCAGAAGGTCGGTGGTTCGATCCCAGGCTACCTCCTGGCTGTATGCTAAATATCCTTGTGCAAGATGCTAATCCAGGGCTTGACTGCGGCATTTTGACTAGAGACCGGCCCACCAAAAATGTGACGTCATTCAGGGGTAAAACCACAAAGGATTCTGGGAACTTGTGGCAAGAGGTACTAGCGCATGCAGGCTTTCAATTGAACTCAGTTACACAGCGATGAAAAGAAACACAAAAATTAGCAAGAAGCTGTTGTATTAATAACTGCAATAGCCGGTGTTGTGCCAAAAAGTGATTGCTCGTATTTAAATTGGTATAAGTAACTTGTTGGGCTATAATATGTGAAACATATGTCAAATGCATCCCTCATGGATGACATAAAGTCATCTCTCTCTCCTGCTCTTTTATTTCTCTCTCTTGCTCTTCTGTCTTCTCCACTTTTGATGATAAATCAGCCTGGTGCAACATGTAAGGATTGGCACAATTTGTTAAGATTTTGAGGAGTTTGAGAAACTAACCTTAAGCATAAAATAAAATTTACTATCAGTAACTTCATAGCACCCGCCCAGCAGTATATAAACTCTGTCATGCTAGCTAGTACGCAGTACCAGTTATTCTAAGCGACTGTAAAAAGTCAGCACAACGAAAACAAACTACAACTAAATCCGGAATCCAAGATGGCGCCGTTGAGTTCGGCTGCCGCCCTGGCAGCTCTGCGACGACTGTGCTTTTATTTCGTTTTATTTATGTTTTTTATTGGTTTTTTTGCTCGTGTTGCACTAGGCCGGACTCAATATGACTTTGGCACACTTTTGGATTAGGACAACACTTTTCACTCACCTCTGCTACGGGTTTACTGGACACAACGTTGTGGCCGGAAGAGATCCTCCGCGACGAGAACAATGACTCCAGAGGATGTTGGAGACAAAGGAGACGGCGATACAGAGGTAGAAGAGCAGGGGTCCGGAACAGGCTGCGTACCAGAGCATACCGCCCTCCACTGCCTAGCATATTGCTAGCTAATGTCCAGTCACTTGAGAACAAGCTGGACGACATCAGGGCGAGAACCAGGTACCAGCGAGACATCAGGGACTGCAACATCTTCTGCCTGACCGAAACCTGGCTGACCAGCTCTGTGCCGGACCATGCGATAACCCCGGCGGAATCATTTTCTATTTTCCGCTCGGACAGAACTGCGGAATCCGGTAAACTGCGGGGCGGTGGGGTTTGTTTTATGGTTAATAACAGATGGTGTAACCCTCAGAATATCACGGTCCTGTCCCGGTCATGCTCACCCCATCTGGAGCTTCTCACCATCCTCTGTCGGCCATTTTACCTCCCTCGGGAGTTCACGGCTGTGATTATCTCTGCAATTTACATCCCGCCACAAGCGGATAACAACAAGGCGCTATTGGACCTCCATGATGTGCTGAGCGGCCACCAGGCTAAACATCCAGATGCCGCCCTCATAGTGGCGGGGGATTTTAATAGGGCTAAATTAAAACAGGTCATGCCTAATTTTCACCAGCATGTTACCTGTCCCACCAGGGGAAACAACACACTGGACCACTGCTACAGTCCATTTAAAGGCGGCTACAAAGCCATCTCCCTACCGGCTTTTGGGAAATCGGACCACGCCGCCATTTTACTCGCCCCGGAATATAAACAAAGGCTTCATCAGGAAGCTCCGGTGACGCGAGAGGTCAAACGTTGGACTGTCCAATCAGAGGCGACGCTGCAGGACGTACTCGGTGATGTAGACTGGGACGTATTCCAGGATACTTCCGCAAACATTGACGAGTTTGCGGACACAGCGATTAGCTTCATTGGAATGCTAGTGGATACCATCATCCCCTCGACTACAATTCGGACCTTTCCCAATCAAAAACCTTGGGTTGACTCTACTGTCAGGAGAGCTCTCAAAGCACGGACCACGGCCTACAATATGGGGCTCACATCGGGCGATATGACCAACTATAAAGCAGCTTCTTATGGTTTAAGGAAGACTGTGAAAGCGGCTAAAAGGCGTTACAAGGACAAGGTGGAGTCGCATTTCCAATATGGCGACTCCCGACGTATATGGGACGGGCTACGAACAATCACAGATTATAAACCCAGCACTGTGAGATGTACGAAACCGGAGTTAGCTGACGAACTCAATGCTTTTTTTGCGCGTTTTGAGGCGCCTCAGTTTCAATCTCAGAGCCCTGCACCCGCCCCCGCTGCTGAACCAGCACCACTGATACTCTCTGAGCATGACGTGAGGAGAGCTCTGAGGGCAACCAACTGCAGGAAGGCAGCGGGACCAGATAGCATACCGGGACGTGTGCTAAGAGTATGTGCAGATCAGCTAACTACAGTTTTCACTAACATCTTCAATGCCTCCCTGGCCCAGCAGGTAGTCCCCACCTGCTTTAAAACATCAGTGATTGTTCCGATCCCTAAGAACACCCGCCCAGCCAGCCTAAATGATTATCGCCCAGTGGCCCTAACATCTGTAGTGATGAAATGTTTTGAGAGGCTCATGAAACCCTTTATTAGTTCTTTCCTCCCTCCCGACTTGGACTCATTGCAGTTTGCATACCGGACAAATAGATCCACTGGAGATGCTGTAGCACAGGTCCTGCACACCACACTGAGCCATCTAGATGAGGGACGTGGGAACTATGTGAGAATGCTGTTTATAGACTACAGCTCAGCGTTCAACACCATAGTGCCCCACATCCTTACGGATAAGCTCCGGGATCTGGGATTCAGCACATCCTTGTGCAGGTGGATTCACAGCTTTTTGACTGCGAGATCACAGTCGGTGAGAATAGGGGATGTGTACTCTCATACCCTTTCACTGAACATAGGGGCCCCCCAGGGATGTGTGCTTAGCCCTCTTCTTTATTCCCTCTACACCGCGGACTGCACGGCCAGATACCCCACTAACTCCATTGTGAAGTTTGCTGACGACACAGTGGTGGTAGGACTCATCTCCGGGAATGACGAGAGGGCCTACCGAAGCGAGGTGGACGGATTAGCAAAGTGGTGTGTGGCAAACCACCTCTCCATGAATATCAGCAAAACAAAGGAGATGGTGATTGATTTTAGGAGACAGAGAGGCGAGAAAACTCACACCCCAATTCAGATCAATGGAAACCCTGTGGAGAAAGTCTCTAATTTTAAATACCTCGGTGTTTATATCAACGAGGACCTTAATTGGAACACACATACGGACTTCCTCATCAGCAAAGGCAGACAGCGCCTCTATCATCTGAGGCGTTTAAAGAGGTTTAAGATCTCCAAGAACATCCAGAGGAGATTCTACACCGGGGTCATTGAGAGCATCCTGTGTAATAACATCACGGTGTGGTACGGGAACTGCACAGTACAGCAACAGAAAGCCCTGCAGAGGGTCGTGCGCACAGCTGAACGCACTATGGGAACATCTTTACCAACACTGCAGGACATCTACGCTGAAAGGTGCAGATCCCGGGCCATCAGGATCACTAACGACTCCAGCCATCCCGCTTACAAACTGTTCAGGCCACTGAGGTCAGGGAAACGCCTCTGTAGCCTGAAAACAAGAACTGAAAGGTTCAGGAGGAGTTTTTACCCACAAACAGTGAGACTCCTCAATCAAAACACAAATCGGACAACATGATGGACAATTCCATACACAGTATATAATTTTCTTTTGAGTTTTATCCTTATTTTTATTTGTATTTTATCATTTACATCTGTATTTACGTAAATACGTACACTATAGCTCTTAACTATTACAGCGTAATATTTTGCACGATATTATACATTTTTATACTTTTATATAGATATTTTTTTATTATAAGTTTAGTAAGATGCACAGTCGGGGGGGGGAGTACTTTTTAGCCGGAAAAAACATTTCACTGTGTGTTGTACTAGTTATAACTACATGTGACAAATAAATAAAGAATTGAAGAATTGAATTGAATTGAACTTGGTTTATATCTGACACAGACAGACAGCAGGTCATAACTTCTTACCTGAAGTTCAGTTCCTCTGCCACTATGACCGGCGGCCGCCTCGGGTCTCTCCTCCTCTTGCCTCCCCTTTCCCTTATCCACCTGCTGGCCTCCACCACTTGCTGATGTTGCTAAATCTGTGGAAGCTATGCCATAGCTACCACCAAACAATTCAGTTATTTTTACACATTTGGCAGCGTCTGCCTGAAGGGCTTGTTTCTTTTTGGCCCTAATTTTTTCTGCACCTCCTTTCCTTTTTTTGTTTTCCATTTTCTTTAGTTCGTCTACAAGATTGCTAAACAAGGGGGAGGGTGCATCCGACCTCCTCGGCTGTAATTGGTCCAGCCCAGAGTCGATCATGACCAATTGGCCAATCCAACACCTTTCATTATTTATACCCTTCCAAAAAAAATAAAAATAAATCGGTCGGCCCATAAAAACAAAAAATCGCCAACGGCCCACCGGGCAAATGCCTGATGGCCGGTCCAGCTGTGTACTAACCCCATGTTTGCCTACTGGTGGTGGTCAGAGGGCCCGGTGGCGCCAGTGTCCGGCAGCCTCGCCTCTGACAGTGCGCCCCAGGGCAGCTGTGGCTACAATGTAGCTTGCCATCGCCAGTGCGTGAATGTGTGTGTGAATGGGTGAATGACTGAATGTAGTGTGAAGCGCTTTGGGGTTCTTAGAGACTAGAAAAGCGCTATACAAATGCAGGCCTTTTTACCATTTAATGTGGTTTTCTAACATGTGAAATAATGCAGCTGTTTTTTACATAAGGTTGTTCAGCTATCCGGTCTTTAAGTCTGACGTCATTAGCCATTTCTGGGTCCAAACTCTGCTTCAGGTCCCAAAGTCAAACGAACACTGCAGCATCACTGAGAGTTACAAACTGTCTAAATTCTTTCATCTTTAATAAAATGATCAGCGTTGCTGCTTTACCAGGTGTAACGATTAAGTTTAACATCCAGACATCCATGAACACAGAATTTATTAAATTTAACAGAGTTAGAAGTTAGCAGGAAGTTAGCTCGCTAGTTTCCACCTAAACATGATATAGCATGTTCTGACTGAGAGATTTCTGAAAAAATGCAAACGTACAGCTCTGCTATCACTTCCAACATAAATGAAGACAGAAAAATAAACAGCAGTGACGTTTGTAGGGTTACTAAAGTTGGGCTAGCTGGTATATAATGATGTGCTACGTGGTGGTGCTACTGTGTACAGTTTGCTGCAGTGTGGCAATTAAAGACCGCTGAAGGTGAATGACATTCTGCAACTTCAAGTGACTGTGGGCAAAAAAACCACTAGTGACAGTAAGTGAGCCGAGCCCAAGATCATTTTTTCTCAACTTTCAGGCGTGACACTGAAGTAACAAACAGTGAGAGCAAAGATTTTCCCATGACCTGGCAGTAAATACATTAGAGCGTCACCTAGGCAACCAGAGCCTGGAGCTTTATGGTTAGATGCTAAGACCCTGGCTTAGCTAAGCTAGCTTAGTTTAGCTCGTAGCTCGCTAGCAGTATGGCTGCCTCAGCTGTCCCTTCTGCATTTTCCTTCTCATTGTGGCAGATGTTTAGTTACTCCTTGACCTCTGTTAGTATTAACGATACTTGTAATAAATGTACACTGTTTGCTGCTCTGGATACCAGGATCGCTGAATTGGAGACCTGCCTTCCCTTGAAAAATCCGTAGTTAGCCAGGTCCCTGTAGCCGCTGTATCTGAAGGTAGCATAGCCACCGTTAGCTTTCCCCCACTTTTTCGCACAGTGCTGTGTAGGTTTGGATTTTTCCCCTTAAGAAGAAAAGCCTTGATTGAGACAAGGGAAAGTGAAGTTGTAATTGTTACCTCCTGACATCGCTCTGGTGGAAAGGAGGATGACGCTTGAAAAGACTTTGGAGATAACAAAAAACGAAAGAAAACACTGAATGCAGACATTTACACTCAGTCTAAATCGCTCATTTTGACATTTTCTTTATTGTGTTAACAATATATAAAAAGATTCAGAGCACTAAAACATTTACATCAGTGTTGCCAACTTAGCGACTTTGTCGCTATATTTAGCGAGTTTTCAGACCCCTTAGCGACTTTTTTTCTAAAGAAAGTCGCTAAAAAAAGACGTGAAAGCGCGTATCGCTTTTACTCTCAACAAGCAGCGGGTGCTGTAACGCAGTCAGTTCTTCTTTTACTCTTATGCTGTTTTGTGGATCACAAGGTTTAAAACTACTTATAAGCACACACACACAAAGTAACTCCACCAGAGTGCCTATTTCGGGTCACTTGCCGGTCCAAGCCCGGGTAAAGGAGCAGGGTTGGAATTGTGACATTAAAAAAAACAATAATTGCTAAAAGAAATTTAATTTGTAGATCTAAATAAACTCTAAATGCATTTAGGACGTTTTTTACTCACTTTATGTCTCTTCCACGATGTTATTTCTCTCTCCAACAACATAGGTTACAATTAGATTAGCATGACCAATTATGCAAATTAGGCGATGACGTCATTTAGCGACTTCTAGCGACTTTTAGGACAACCAATAGCGATTTTCCTTACTGAGGAGTTGGCAACACTGATTTACATATTGCAGTGTCAGTTCCATTACCTAAAGCAGTGGTCCCCAACCCCCGGGCCTCGGACCGGTATCGGTCCGTGAGTCGTTTGGTACTGGGCCGCGAGAGTTGAGGCTCAGGTGTGAAATGTATGGTTTTCAGGGTTTTTATCGGTTTCCAGCGTTATTTTGTTATCCTTTTTATCATTAACTCAGTTTTCCTGAGTCTTTTCACGTGTGTTATAAATAAATCTTCTTTTTTTCGGTACCGGTACTAGCTTTATTTTGTTGTATTTATCCGCGACCAGTGTTGGTCAAGTTACTCGAAAAAAGTAATCAGTAACTAATTACTGATTACTTCCCCAAAAAAGTAATCCCGTTACTTTACTGATTACTTGTTTTCAAAAGTAATTAATTACTTAGTTACTTAGTTACTTTTTAAAAAGACGATTTACAACCTGAGTAGGTGATAAAGCGATAGATCTTTCAGCCCAATTCTACTTTTTCTGCATAATCCATCATACAAAATGTAATCAAATGGAAACGTCTCTTTTTAAAACTTGTTTTATTAGTTTTAACCTTTTAACTTTATGCATCAAGCAAAAATTTAATTATATGCAACATTCTCTGACTGGAAGAAATTTGTTTAACATTTAAACTTATTTTCTGCACATTCCAGCACATAAAATATATTTTTTTTTTTATGTTTACACTCACTCTTTCAAATAGATGCAAGTAAAACACAGCAGAAAATAAATAACATCAAAGACTAGCAGTCCTGTTGCTCTATTTTCACCTGTAAAGCAGGAGTGGCGTAGGCGGAGGTTCTCTGTGAGTTTCCCATTACGTCATAGCGCACTCGGCGCTTGCTTGGAAGTTTAGGGGGGTTTTTTTCGCTGTAAAAAGAAGTTTTCTTCCCACGCACAACGGACACTAATGTTTTTGTCACTTTTTATGGAATCAAACTCAAAGTAAGGTCAGTACTTCCACGCTTTAAATGCTGCATGCTCATACTCTCTCCCGCACTCATATGATCCATTGTTGATCTGCACACAGCTGTTGTCACGAACGTCGCACTTGCTTACGTCACTGTCATGAGACATTCTCGCAAAAAAAATCACGGTTTTAGTAACGCAGTAACGCAGCGTTCCTACAGGAAAGTAATTACGGTTTTTGCAATAGTAATCCCTTACTTTACTCGTTACCTGAAAAAAGTAATCAGATTACAGTAACGCGCTACAAGTAACGCGTTACTGCCCATCTCTGTCTGCGACACCTTAAAGGCCGGTCCGTGAAAATATTGTCAGGCATAAACCGGTCCGTGGTACAAAAAAGGTTGGAGACCGCTGACCTAAAGCACCCACTGAGTGCATTCATAATGTTGTTTTCTCATTCTCAGGGGGAAACTAGATGCACCGTACTGTATATACTGTTATAAATACAGCAGAAGGCATTCTTTGGACATTCAAGTTAACAAGTGTTTTTCATTAAAGAAAATCAGCCTTACACTTTATTTCAGATGTGAGTTTTTCTCTTGAAGTTTGAGCGCTGCTCACACACCTGCATTCTTACCGCATCATGATTCACAGCAAATTAAATATTTAGGTATCGGTGTATTAGTACCACATATTGGATTCTGTTAATGAAACCCTGTTGAATATGAAAATGTCTTGGCTGGGACTAACACAGTAAAACCACCATCAATTTTAATATTCATTTAACAAATATGCTGTAGAACTAATGACATTACTGTGAACATGCGATAAGACTTATAGTAAATCTTCCATACCCTAAACACAGGTCTTATATTTAGAATTAACTATTAATTAAGAAAATTTGACAAATAAAAATCTATTTTTCTGGTCCTCTGACAGCCATACTTTTAAAACTGTAGACCCACCCATAGATAGGCTTTTTGTAAAATAACTGGTATACATTTCCTCACAAATGAATATAGCAGACTGATCATAACTGCTCTCCCATTTTAATTAAGGATTTTGTGGATTTATGAAAAGAGAAGCTTCAAATTCCCGGCCTGAATCATCATTTCAGTCCAGCTATGCATATCTTTCCATATTATTATACAACTGGTCTTGCAGCCATTGTCTCAGAAAGCATCTATGTCTGTGTCTGACAAAGATGATAAAAAAAGAAGTCATTTAGTTTTGCTGGTTGACTTTAAATCCACTGTTGCTGCTAAAATGATCTTGTGTTAGACAGACACCTGGATTTACTCTAATTATTTCTAATCTGTGATCCTGATTGCGCCAATTGTAATTAGGCTGTGATGATCTGTTTTGTACGCTGCATCTGTCAGTTTAGAAGAGCGACCTGCTTTTCTTTCATTTCTGACGAGTTTTTCCTCATGCACGAGTTTTAGAGCAGAAGGTGTCGTGTGCTATGCTAAGCCCTCTGAGGAAACTGTATCATTTCCTGGCCTTTAATAATAATCTCTACCTTGACTAGTTTCATGTTGTTAATTAATGATATAGCTCTAGTCCTGGCAAGGTTTGCAACTTCAGTAAAATCCATCCATCCATTCATTCACTTCCGCTTATCCTTTTCAGGGCCGCAGGGGGCGCTGGACCCCGGCCTGATGGTGGAGTTGAACTCAGGCGGCAACAGTGCTAACCACCGTGCTACTGTACTGCCCTTCAGTAACTGCCCAAAGAGCAAAAAGACAGCAATCTCTCCAAATAAACTAATGACTTAATTCATAAATAACTAAAAAGATTATCTCAACTTTTGTTCCAGTTCCAGCCTGGCAGTATGAATGAATATGAATCAGCTGCTTTAATGATATAGCATTTAATTACAGCTTCTGTTTCAGCATAAGCCCCCATTTTTGGCACCAACTCGATGTGTCTGTGTGCGTGCGTGCGTGCGTGCGTGCGTGCGTGCGTGCGTGCGTGCGTGTGTGTGTGTGTGTGTTTTGATGAATTATTGATGTGTGCGTCTGGCTCTCGACGTGTGTCTGCCATTGGAGTGGCTTCTTTGATCGCAGGAACCCCACAACCCACCAGTGACGAACACACACACACACACACACAAGTACGCTTGACTACCTTTATTAAAGATGGTTATTAGGAGCTCTAGTGTGCCATCTGGCAGCTAATCAAATATTAAAAGTCTGTCTGTCTGCACCAGACACACCAACACACTGCACATACAGATGCACTGTGTGAACATGTGATCTGTAGTCATACCGCATGTAACAATTCATCCTTGTGAAAAACTTGATTTTGACCTTGGAAAGATTTCTGTTACGGGCAAAGGAAACAAAGGTGGGTAACAACAGTTATGACACACACTGTAGATGCTCTGGGGTGATTAGTTAGATTAGTTTCATGGAAATCTGCAACCACGGTGACGTCTTTGGATTTAATTCATTCAGGTACACGTGAACTATCTGGAATGAAGCATTCAATAATCATTAGAACACTTGGCAGCACTGTGAAGTTTTGTGTGTGTCATTTTCTGAAAAATGGAAACGTTTCCAACTTTATAGTCTCTTGCTTGTTTCAGTCTTTACTAATATAGACTGCTGCTGTGGATCTCAGCCAGGCACCCCCAAAACAGGAAGGTCTGGAACTGGCTCGCTGCTTAAAAAGTCAGAATCTCTGATCCTATGAGTGTTACCCAATAGGCAATGTAGAGCTTGGATAGAGCTAGAGAAGAGAGTCGCCCAGCTCTAACGGCTTCTTAGTCCTCCGGGCGTCGATCCCTGGCCATGCTCGCCAGGGTTGCCCTCTGGTAAAGTCGTCCCCTCGGTCACGCCCATTATCAGCAGCTTTCTTCTAAATGTGTGTACTCTCTGACTAACTGGCTCAAATTTAGTGGCCTGGAAAACTAGGCCTCAGGGATCTTATTATTTTTTAAGGCAACAGTAACCTGTAAGAACCCTTTGAGTGGTGCTATAATAATACACAGCTTTTTTTCCTTTACTGTTTCACAAGGTGTTAAAAAGGGAATGTCCACAATTTAGCAGGAGCAATGCAAAAGCCAAATCAAATAATAATAGTCACATGATCAAATCACTGTAATTATACTTTTCTACTTAACCTACTCCGAGCTAATGCTGAGTTCAATCAAAATTCAAACATTAATATCACTTTATTGCATTTTCTTCTGTGGTATGTTATATTTTAACGTGATCTATCATTACCTTCATCACATATGGATATACTTTCCTTCATGTTTCATTCAGTTTGTACTTTTTACTTCAACAGGATTTATCATTAGCTCAGCCTCATGAATATCCAACATGATTTTAATCAATAAGCTTGTTTTTACTCCCTTTTTCTTTTTATGACTCTGTGATTGTCAGTCACAATATATTCAGTATAACTTCTTTTTCAAATTATATTATAAAGTCAGAGATTCTTTGAGACTCGTGTCTCCTTGGTGTCTCACTCTGTCCTCCCCTCCCTCTGTCTCACTCACAGCCTCCAAGGTCATCTTTAGCATAAACAAGCTCCTCTGTGCCGAACCGCAGTGAGAGGCTTGTTATTTGGATCACTTCACAGATTACACTTTCTTCTTTGCTATATTGGTCAAACTTACACTTGATTATATTCTCATCAGTATTAAGCATATATAGAATTATGTATACAAATTATGATTATGTGTTTATCATTTATCAGAGACAGATGTCCTATCTTTCACATTCCTGCAGCCAGTCTCAGCACACAGACACTAATCTGCCAAGGTCGAAGGTGATTGGAATAATTTTAATTACTCAACCTGCATTTCTCATTTTTCATATAAATAAGACTTTGGTTATATTTTTGATCAAGAATCAAACATGATTTACTATGAGCAAACTCACAGATGGCCTATGCTGTGGCACTCTGTATCACTTTAAAACATAAAAGTTCTTTCACCGTCTCTCAATATGTAATGAGAGGTAAAATTCAATCCCACCTCTCTTCACACTGTACAATATTTAATTCCCTTTTTCGTTATCTACTCTGGAATTTATTTGGATTTTGGCATTCTGAGCGCCTAATGAAATATTTCAGCCAACTTCATGTGTTTTAAAATGAGTGGTTTCAGAGGGTTTTCTCACCTGTAGATCCTTCACTTTTGGTCAAATCATTTGATGGCTTTGTAACCCTGTAGCTTTTTAATGTGATATGGTTCCTTTTTACACCAAGGACTCTCCTGATGAACTCCAAGCAAATGCCTCACTACAAATCCCGTGGGAATGTTCAACCCACTTACAGACTTGATATGTCTGGAGTAGGAGTATCGAAAATATAAATACAGGATGAAGGTGCTGTGTTTGTATATAATCAGGTCTATGGTACATTCATGAGTGCACAGTATACATTGACTGCAAGATGGTGTTTAGCTCAAACTTGCAATAAACACCTTGTAATTGGGCAAGATCAGAGTTGGACATAAACACGGTGGGGTTTTATTTTTGTCTTTCCTTCCACTATTTGTTAATTGCCCTTGACTAGATACTAGGAACTAAAAAAATAAGAAACTAGACAGCTGAGAGCTAGAAGCTAGGAGGGACACGAGGACCGCAGGAGAACACACAGCAACATGAGACAACGCAACAACAAGTAGAGGAAGACAAAAGTCTTAAATACACAGAAGGGTAACAAGGAAAGTAGAAACACATGGGGAACACAGCTGGGAGACATCAAGCATAACGAGACGGGAGGAAGGAAATCTAAGCACGCTAACACAGGACACAAGACTGTCAAAGTAAAACCAGAAACATGAGACACACTGAAGATGCTGGCTTGGCACTGGGACTGAGGAAGAGCAGACATGAGAACATAACTGACTATGGAGACAGAAGGAGAACACAATCTGGACATAGAGACAAGGGTGACTAGATGTGATATATGGAACACGGGAGAGGCACAGAAACAAAACCTAAATCCTAGAAATGACAGAAAATAACTAAGAAACTAGAAAACACCACGAATAATACTAAATCAAAGAATCTTCGAAACCAGAAAACACATAAAGTGTGTGAATGTGTGCGTGAATGGGTGGATGACTGGATATGTAAAGCGCTTTGGGGTCCTTAGGGACTAGTAAAGCGCTATATAAATACAGGCCATTTACCATAAACCCTAGATTCCCAGGACCGTGACACCTTCACCTGAGAGTCCTCATCAGATTCATTTGGATCAGAGCCCCACGGTCCTGCACACCACATATCCTCTCTGGCCTCACCACCTCAGGAGGAAACCTCTCATACCAGCCAGTCACCTGCCTGCCCGCTTTCCACCAGAAGATCCCAGGAACCCGATCGACCGACACACTGCTTCTTGTATAAAATGCCTGCAGTGAAGACCCAGAGACATAGACTGTCTTTTGTACCTGCTGCTGCTATTATCATGGTTAATAACACTATAAGGAGGGTTGTTGCCATGCACATTGCACTTTGTTGATGATAAAATTTGGGCTGTTCTCTCTGGGATTTTTTTAAAATTAATTAATGAATTTTTTGTGGGTGCTGTGTTTTTTGTGTCTCTGTGTATGGGCAGACTGCAAATCAATTTCCCACTGGGGACAATAAAGTTACCATTGACCATTGACCCCATTCCACCCCCAACCTTCCAAAAGGAAGACTTCACCACTCTCTTTCTACTCATGCTGAACTCATTTTCTGGAATGGACCATAACATATCCTGTCCTCTCTGGTCCCTGAGGACTCACAAGACCCAAAGGGTCTCGCTCAATCGCACCCTAAACCCCTCTATAAATGACTAAGGTTCAATAAACTTTTTGCTACTGAGTACCGCTGTCTGTACTCTTTGGGTCCTGCCAGATCTGCATCATGGCAGGATCATCTTCTCAACTTAAATGAACTGTTTTGGAGTTTGCTTGGAACTGGACCAAGAACACCTACTTCAAACGTTCTCGGTGCAGTTGTCTTGTTCCCCACCAGTGTGTGGTTACCATCTTCACATCTGCATGAATGAACCCCTCCGTGGGAGAAAATAAACCAGAGTTTGTTTTAAACTTACTAAATTATGCAAGTGTGAAAACAGCTTAAGGGAAGGTAACAGATTTATTGGCTTGCACTTTGTGAGGAACACCCTTCAGTTTATCAGAATCAGAGTACTTTATAATTCCCTAAGGAAATTTAGCAGGTCTATGAAATGGAATCAAGCAAACCTGCAGACTATAGGAACCACCTTCACTTTAACATGAGATGCAGAAGGTCGAGACTGATTCCCAAATGTTTGGGTCCTTGGTTCCTTGGAAAGCATAGAGCCAGTTCCTGATTGAAATGATAAGACCTTTCACTCTGACTGAGAACCTACACATACACCCAAATCAATATATATCTAGTCCAGCTGCAACAGTAAAATAAAAAAAACCTAAAACTAAAAGTTCCAACCAAGCAGCAAAATGCAAACCGATGTCCAAACACAAAAGAGGTGGAAATCATGCTTTGAACTGTAAATAAATAAACACACTCTCAAAATTCTAAACATAAAACAGGAAGAGAAGACAAATACTGCAAGCAACAGAAGGTGGGTTGTGGAAGGTTAATTATATTGTAAACCTATGTGTGTGTTCATCCATGTGTACAGCAAAAAGGAGTTCTCAAGACCAACATCCTCTTGTCCTTTAGGCATCCTAACTGACCTTTGACCCAAACACACACACAGGCATATCCCCATGTGTGTGTGAGTATCTGGGAGACAGCGTCAGGCAGCACATATGGGCTATTTGCATATGATAGTTCTTCTGGATCTTCAGGCTCACCTTGAATATTGTGTGTGTGTGTGTGTGTGTGTGTGTGTGTGTGTGTGTGTGTGTGTGTGTGTGTGTGTGTGTGTGTGTGTGTGTGTGTGTGTGTGTGTGTGTGTGTTCTTTGTAAAAATGAAGAGGGTGGCGAGCTGAGTGCGTCTGTGATAGAAGTGTTTGTTTCAGAGTTGAGCTGCAGCTCAGTTAAAGTTGTCCTAGTCTGATTTTTTCATGCTCTTATAAAAATAACTTGTCTCTGAATAATTTATGATCTGCAGGTTTTTGCTTCTCATGCTGTTTCACATTCTATTCCTCCCTGAATCTAGTTTGTAAACTCTCTCACTGTCTGTGTACAGCTCTTTCTGTTATCAATGTTTACAGTTTTTTTTTAACCTTTGTTTTCAGCAGTTGTTTTTCTGAACCTTTGGGTCTCTCGCTGGCATAGAAGAGATGCTCAGTCTTTTTCTTCCATCACCTATTTCTGAAACTCCACAGTGAAATGTTACTGGGTCATCTGTTGTCTGCAGTTGACTGCTTTCTTGGATACTTGCTACTTGATCTAGTATTTCTTGAGATTTTCCATTAGTCTTTGCTGTTCTCTAATATAATGAAGAATAGTTTTTAAATTACTGATGATTAGCCTCTGTGCCTCACAAGACAGGCCCAAACCATGACACCACTACCATCATGTCTGACTGATGAGTTATCGGTCTGATGCTATCGTGATGATGCAATCTTTTCTGTCTTCTATTAGCGCACTTTTCATTTAAACTCCTAAGACCCGAACTCTTTCATGGCATGCATTTTTAATTTCTCTTTGCTATTTGGCTGATTGGGATCTGATGAATGTAAAAACAAAGAATTATCTTTTTACCTGATTTTGCTCTACAAGGGCCGAGATCCCAATATGAGGACATTTGTTTAAATTTTTGATAGAACAGTGGCTGTATAATGTTCTTGTAAGTGGATATCAGGGCCTTGTGGAGCAAAATTTAGTATTGTGGTCTAGACAACCCAAAATGTGATGTCCACATATGTGATCTCCTCTATCCACATAACATGGTTTCAAAAGCCTTCTGCCTTATTCACCTCCCTGCCAGGCCCACCGGTCTTGTTCAGTTTTCTTAGATAGTGGTCCAATGAACATAAATAGCAGTCAATGACAGAGATTTATTGCTTACAAGTTACTCGGGGTCCCTACTATATATGACATTCAAGACTATTACTGTATTTTCCGCACTATGGCAGAGTTGGATGTCTCAAGACCGGTCTTGGTCTCGAGACCACTTTTACGTGGTCTTGGTCTCACTGTCTCGGTCTTGCTGTCTCAGATCGACATAGTGGTCAGGAGATTTGGAGTCAACAGTATCCATGACACACAACAATAATGTGTCATGCGCTAAAGCATCAGCTCTAAGAGCCGTGCTTAGAGAGTGCTTTGTGGTGAATCAGAGTCGACTCCCATTGAGCGAGAGCCTACAGAAACGCAAAGCAGGAGATGAAGCATCGCTGAATATGTTTCCAAACCAACTTCATTCTAAGCCAAAGACTAGAAAATATGGTGAAGCATATCTGCCCTTTGGCTTCACCTGCACAAGTGCCGAGGTAGGTCTCCCTGCAGAATTGGTTTTCCCTTCGTCGGGAGCAGCGCTGGGCTGTTTAAATCACAGACAAACAGGATCCCACATTCTTGATTTTTAGTTCACAAACACTTTTTGGAGATATACATACTATACTATGGTCATGGTCCTAAGTCTGCCGACTCAGTGTTTTGTGTTTCCTTATGATTTTGTTTATTGTGATTATGTATTCCGTTATGATTTGCCATTTGTTAGGTTTCTGTTCTGTGCCTGCCCTGGTCCCACTTCCGTGTTCCCTCTGTCTGTCTATGGTGTCACACTGTCTGCTTGTGAATCTGTCTGTTTAGTTCAGTGTCTTGTCTGATTCTTTGTGTCTGAGTTTCTTGTTTTATTCTGAAGGTCCCCGTCTCGTGTGAGTGTGTTCAGGTTACGTTTTCCCTGTCCCGTCAGCTCTGACTTCTCCCTGGTGTGTTGCCCTCCTGTCTCTCATCCCTTGATTACTGCTGTGTGTATTTAAGCCCTGTGTGTTCTCCTGACTGTTGCCAGTTCGTCTGTGTTCCACGGTGTCCTGTTCCTCGTCTGCGTCTCTCTGCCACTCACCCTGTTTGTATGATCTCCGGTTTGTCATTTAGTTTTCCCAGTTTAGGTTTGTTCTGTAAATTCTCTTCCCTCACTGCCTGTTTTTACCACCCCACCACTTGTAAATAAACGTCACTTGAATCATCAGTCACTGCCTGCATTTTGGGTCCTCCTTTTCCTCCAACACCACATGGCTCGCCTCGGCAGCCGTGACAACTATACTTTATACAGTAAAGTTAAAGCGGGATACAAATAATATCAGGCTGATCCTGCCACGATTTGTCCCGCGGTTCAAATCACAGAAAAACAGTATCCCACAGTTGTTTATGTTTTTAAACCCACTTGGCACAGAGAGGCATTTTTAAAAAAAATATTGATAGCAATGTTGAATATTATTACACAGGAAAAAAAAACAGCTACACGTAAAATAATCACATCGTGACGCCTCTGCCTTTGTAAATGGAGGGACAGTAACTGCTTGTGTATGTAAATGTGTAAAACCTGCAGATAGTCAGATTAACAGTATTTCGTCTCTATCTGCCATTCTGCAATTTATCTCATGTAAACAATAACGTGCGCACAGCGTGACGTGAATAAAGGCACATACCTTTGACGTTGCATGACGAACTCTGTATTCCTCGTCCACACGTGAACGCAAAACAGGAGTTTTAAAGAAATCTCCGTTTTCGGTGATTCCAAACGCCATTTACGTGGACGAAACAGCTGCGTTTTCAAATATACCCGTGTAGGTGTGGATGCAGCGTAAAAGAGTCAGTAGTTTATTTTATTACTACCTGTAATTTATTGCAGGTTACTTGTGTTTGCTTAATTGTTTACTAAATGTTTGAGGTGTGAAATAAACCGCAATGGAGCAAAATATGGGCGTGTGTGGTTGGAGGATGTGTGCATGCGTGTGCGTGCGTGTGTGTGCACGCGGGGGGGGGGCGAACGTTTTTCTTGTAAGACAAAGGGGGGGCCAGCAAAAAAAGTTTGGGAACCACTGTTCTAATCCATGCCTGTGATTTAATGTTATGAAGTTATGACCTGCAGTCTATCTGGTCAGATATAAACCAAGTTTAGGTGGAGTTTATTTTCGTTGTGCTGACTTTTTACAGTCAGTTACAATAACTCGTACTGCGTGCTAGCTAGCATGACGGAGTTTCTATACAGCTGGGTGGGTGCTATGAAGTTACTGATAGTTAACTTTATTTTATTCATAAGGTTAGATAGTAGAGTTGCCAACCGTCCCGTAAAACGATGGAATCGTCCAGCATTCAGAGAAAATATTATGCCTTTTGTATTGAGCTGAAAAGGAGCACAGTTTGTCCTGTACTTCAGCTAGGATAGAAAAAGACACAAAGCTGGAGTTATTCTGTCTTTACGCTGTCAGCTGCCTCTTCTTCTCTTATTCTTTCCCCTCCCTCTCCTGTTTCTACTTCAATGAAGATGATCATGAAACTGATCAATGATCAGCTGATCGGCTTTTCTCTCTTGTTTGTTTATCGCCCACTTTGAGCCAGAAAAAGGAAACCAGCAGATGTCGCGTTAATCAACAGCTGCATGTTTAAGCTTGATCAGCTGTTGTTAGAATTTATTTAATATTAATTTCTAGTATCAGCTGATGTTTGCTGGAGCCACAGCTGTAAACCTGCTGGTCATGATATCGGTTTGGATATGTGGTGAGAGGGAAACATGAAGATGAAACCAGGAGATGTCCTTACTGAATCATCAGAGCTGAACAGGTGATGGAGAAACAGGTTCACCTTTTAGGTGACATGAATGAGTTGAAGAGAAGTTATGAACTGTTTCTGAGAGACAAAAAACACCAGGATCCTTTTTTACGCTGACAGCTGGTAACTGTGCAGGGGCGGGTCTAGCAAAGTTTTGCCAGGGGGCCAGGTAGGGCATTAACAGGGAGAGGGGGGCACAAATAAATATGTTCTTATTCTCATTAAAATTTCTCGCTTTTATTAAATAATTATCTGAAGATTACAACCAAAGTTTTTATCTGACGTAAAATGTATATAAATTATACATATACCAACAAGACTGTGTACATCACTTTCACAACAGTGTCTGTTTTCATTCAAAAGCTTTATGCCTTTTCCTGTAATACCTGGGGGGCCGGTCTCTAGTCAAGATGGCCATTTTTTGTCCCAGTCCAGCCTTGTGGGGAGCTCAGTCAGAACCATTATATCCACAATGATGTGTAAAACTGGCTGACACTTGTACTTTATATTTTTTGAATCTGATTTTTCTCTTCTCTGCTCTGATGCAAAATGGGATGATTCAAAGCTAAAGGAATTTCCCTGAGTCATCTTAAACTAAATTTGAAAGTCCCTTAGTCCAAAGTGCTTCATAATTCATAAAGACAGGGCTTATTTAGACCTGGCTGTCTGTAGTGTTCAGACTATAACTGACTGCAGTTTTCTGGGACAATTGTAGGCACGGTTTTGGTTTGTTGTGGGCTTCAGACTGGACAGTAATTAAAACTGAAAAAAATCCATCATTGAATAGAATTTTTAATATATATGTAACCAAATATTCCAGTTATTTTTAATTAAATGACATATGAAGAAAACTGAAAATATATACTGTGAATTAAATGCATAAAATAACACGAGAAATAGCCTATAACTCAGTAAATGTGAAGGGTTCTTTATTTTAAAGAAACTGAATTAGTACGTTTACATTGAAATATTATCTAAAAACTTAGTTTCAAATTTCACAAATAAGTCATATTCATTTAATAAATAAAACTGCTAAGCTCTAGTTGTAAGATACATATAGTTTCTTTTATATATATTTGTTTGTTAATAATATGTTGTGCAATTGTTAGGCAAGGTGTTTGTTTGCAAACGAAACTTTTAATTTAAAGTTTGATAATAAAAATAAAATTAAACGGATAAAAAAAATCAGCGATAAGTATTCAGAAAGAGCAGACTGACCTGTTATCTCTTAAAAAATATGCATGTGTGTTCATGTTATTACAGGATTCGGTTATTTCATTTAGTTTTGGAAAAGCATTCATTCCTTTTGTTCTGCAACTGTATTGTGATGCAACCTTCCTTTAAAACGAAAACGCTTCACGTCTTCATAATGGCCTTGAAAAGATGGTTTCTCAGTAATGTAAAATCTGGTTTGTACAATAAAGTAACTGTTTGCTTTCTATGTAACTGTGGTCATGCTGTGTGATCATGTGTGTCAGTTGTTTCGTATTCACATAATCCAAATAAATGCAAAATGAATCTAGAAAATATTTTTTATCAACTTCATGGGGAACGTCTTTTTTACCCTTGGCTATGTTTTATGTAAGTCAAAACGTATTGAATAAAGTCCGGCACACTGCTGTGGCTGTGAGCACAAAGGTCCTACTTGCTTAAATCTTCTGTTTATGAAGGGCAGCCAATCAGAACATATTTGACTTGAAGCTTAAACTGCTTGTTTCAGACAGCGGAGGATGAGCTAAATAAGGATTATTTTGAACTGTAAACCATGCAAAGCTGTTCAAGACAGATTAAACTGTTCGGTCTCAACAAAGCTATTTGGGTCAAACAAACAGGTGGACAAAGGAGGGGGGAACAACTAAGCTGTAGTGCCTCTTCACCTCACTGTGCAATACCTTTTGTGCAATACTTTTGTTAATAGTCAACGGTGCAATAGACTCCATACTTGAAATGTGCAATTCACTTGTATTTTTATTTTTATTCCTATTTATTCTATTTATCCCCTTCGTATATTTTATTTATATATGTCTCTGTATTTATTTATATGTGTGTGTGTGTGTGTGTGTGTGTGTGTGTGTATATATATATATAATATTCTGTAACTGTAACTTCTGTCTGTGCTGTGCTTTTGGAAACCGAATTTCCCAGAGGAACCCACCCGAGGGATTAATAAAGTTTTATCTTATCTTATCTTATCTTAAACTAAATTTGCGTCACGTACATATGTCCCTCATAAAAAATTGATGCATCCACTGGTTTTGTGAATGTCATTGTTTTGAATATAAATGTTAACCAAGCAGGTACCCACATAGCAAAATTGGTATGGCCTGGATCTGGCCTACACAATGTTCTTACACAAGGCCCACATACCGCAAAGAATAACGGCCCTTTGGTGGCCCAGATCAGGTTTGCCAGAGGTGGCCCACACATGGGCCAGCAACTGGCCTCATGCTGGCCCATGTGTGGGCCACCTCTGGATTGAACCACTAACCTTCCTATCAGTAGGTGACTTGCTCTACCTCCTGAGCTACAGCCACCCAGTGGTAAACACCCTGCCATGACACCAGTCAGTCAGAAGTGTTTTTCTTGAATATTAACTATACAGTGTGTTATTGGTGAACGGAAGAAATGTACTTATGCTTTTAAATTTTGCAGTATTCGGTGCATTGATTTTTTTCTACATTTTGTGTTTTTTCTACATGTTTTTGAGTTTCCCACATATAGATCTTTGGGTTTTGTTTAATTTAAAAAGATTACAAAAATGAACAATACAATACACTTAGTTTTCTTAAACTGATAACATGACTCTGTTGTACTCGTTCCTTTTAAATTATTAACTTATTGACATGGGAGACATGAATGAAAAGTTTTAGTTATTAAATATTTATAAATTTAATTATTAAACATTTTATTTTTATTTTAGTTAAATGGAACATGTCAACTGAAATCTAAATATTGGAGTGCTGATAGTCTTCAGCTTCATAAACTTAAAAAACTTAAGCTAATCGGTTGCTTTAAGTTTTTCTTTAATTCAGATAATTCCCTTTGAAATTCTCCAAAGGCACCAATAACACAAACAGAAACACAAACGAGAAGTCCAGTTCAGCTACTTCAATTAGTAGAGCTGAATTCATGCCAGCAAGCAGAGCAGTCGGGCCTCTAACTCTAAGCCTCAGGAAAATACAAATGAATAAGTGTTAATGAAATTCCTCAGGAAGTTGTTATGAAGGAGGGAAATGCCGCTGAGACCAAAAGTGCTTAGTGAATATTTTAACAATGGAATCTATATGAATTCACTGTTGAAGCGAGCCTCAAGTGACAGTGGAGGGAATGCAGTTTATTTGCTTGGCTTTTGTTTTAGTTCAGTAAAATGAATATGCATGCTCCCCTCGTATATTCTTTCTTACTAGGAGGTGATTATCCACTTTAACTTGTCAAATAAAATCATTAAAATCCTGAAAGATGGTCATATAGTATCAAACTGAGCCCATGACCAAGTCAAACTGAGTTACACTAAAACCTTCAGTTCACTTTATTTTTTATCTTTATTTACAGAACCATCATCTTACACTTAGGCTGCCATGACGATACTTCTGGGTTACTTCACCCAGTTAGGAACCTTAATCAGTAAAAGTGACCATTAAAGTGCAGCTCTGGAGGCCGCTGCTTGGTTTGGACAGTCTCAAATACTGAGCACTTTTTGTGATGGGAAGTTGTTGAAGCCAATGAGCAAGCACAAGATAACATGGCTAATCCTAATTTTTGAAACATGACCAACATTAACAAATTAGACTGCATTTTTATTTGGTATGACCCAAAGTGACAAAGAAGACAAGACAAGGAAGGGGCTGCAACATTGCAAAGCAATTACAGAGGTCAAGAAGAAGCCCTTTCCCGGCAGACCTCTGTAGAACTTTTGTACCAAAGCTATTACCATCTGGTGGCCTACAAATAAATAGAAGTGTAAGGCCCTTGGCTTCATTTTTCTGAACAGAAAGCTAGTTTATGTAGAAATACCAACAACACCGAGCTGATAACGCCAAGCATTTCAAGATAAAGTCTTAGAAAACCCAGAGAGAGCAGAGCATTACATCTCATATTGCACTTGTGTATCTTCTTGCTCTTCAGATGTTCCCTGACAGAACTTGTTGAATCTGCTTCCAGGGTTTATTTTTGTCAAATGCTTGTGCACTGAATTGAGCTACAGGTTGCAAGCGAGTTTTAAAACGCTGTGAAATCCCTTTATTGTGCTTTGGTCAGGTGACATAAGTGGTTGTGCGGCTCAATGAGTATGGCTGAGTACGTGTCTACTCCTTTTAGAGGATGAATACGTGCAGGCGGCTCCTGGAGAGGAGCCGGAGCCTTTGTGTCGCCGAATCGGCCAGAGAAAGAGAGAGAGGGTGTGTGGCCGAGAGAAAGCGAGAGGGTTCCTATTGGCTGAGCTTGTGTGGGGAGGGCGGAGTTTGTCCTCACGTCGGGGGACAGGAGGGGGTGGGGGCTGCTGAAGACTGCCCACCTCCCTTTATTTTTCAGGAGGAGCAGAGAGAAGGAGGGATCGTCGGTACTCCTCTGCTCACGAGCGTGTGGCGAACCGACAGAGACCGGATCTGACAGCCGCAGCGCCCCCGCGCTTCTTACCCAGACAGGGTGCAGCGCTCTGAGGCTGGACTCGGCCGATAAAGCTCGGCAACCTCGGCGCGGGATTCGTGCTCGACCACCTGGCTCTCCTCGTCGCTCCGTCGTGTGAGGACAGATTTACTGAGCCGTTAACGTGGAGCGTCTCTCCCCAAACGCACAAACACTACACACAGGCACGCTTTCTGGACCGGAGACGATGCCACCTGCTCCTTCGTCCTCCGCTGAGCTCTCCGCTCGACTCTGAACGGATTTCTGAATGGTTTACAAATCCGCTGGATTAGGATATAGAGCGACTGCGGCCAAGAACAGCAGAACAGTGGAAGTAACAGCGAGCAGAAGTTGAGACGCAGGTAAGGGAGGTTTGCACTCCGTGTGGCAGATCGAGCAGCAGCGGGCTGTGATGTGACTCAGGAGGGATCACAGCCAACATTTCAAATCTCTGATGTTACTGACGTGTAATGCTGCCTGTCGTGGATTATGTCTGTGATCGAGCGCGCGCGTGCCTAAGTCATCTCCATGTGACTTGATTGGTGGATAAGGTGTAATTGAGCAACATTCTTTTTCTCTGAGCCATGTTCAGACCCCCCCCTCCCTCCCCAAACACACACACACGCACCACCATTACTCCTGTGCGCGCACACACATCACCTTCCACTTCTTCATGCTATTACTTTAAATTCGCAGTGTGCCTCTCGATGGAGCCGTTACACATTGTATCACGCTGAATAACATTCAAATCCTAAGGTCACGAACATCGTCCTAGTTTCTGCGTGGATGCATAATCCTTAAATAAAAAAGAACGCACAGCTGCTGTATACGCAACCGGCTCCACCAGACCTCTGCAGCGCGCTTTATTTCATATTTGAAGCTCTTGAACTTTGAGTACATTTGGAGTGCTAGCCCACTAAAAACAAACAAAACGATTTTTAGTCAAATATATGACATGTTTTTGTCGTTCTTTTAAAATATGAGGCTTTGTTATAAAGTAAGGCACTGAGTTACAGACAGCCTGTGCTTGGACATAAAGTTAATTTGCAGCTATCTGAATTGCTTAAGCATTTTCTTTCTGTAAATTGCATTGCTCATTATTTTTTCTAGTTTTGAATAAATTAAATTTTTTTCTTTTTTCTTATTTTTGTTTTTTCTGTTTTAGTAATTTTACAGTTTGTATCAGACAGTTAATGTGAATATAATCTGCAGGCAATAATGAAGACATAGATACATCGGTATGATAAGGCTGACTGTGCATATTGTATTATTGATAGCGTCTTATTTATTTTATCTATGTGAGAGTCTGAATATTAAAGCATAGTGCTGCTTGAGCCTGTTAAAATGTCTTTATGACTATGTGCCCACTGACCTCTGGTTTGGCTGCACTGTGAATGGATAAATGTTCTGAAGCTGCTACCCTTGTCCTCAGTGGTTCATGGTTCATCTGAAACAGACTTGGGGAGGATCTGGAGAACTAAAATGCAACTTGGTTCACTACCAGTAACCAGAGGTGTGGCCAGATTGACCTGGCCTGGCATAAATGAAATATCACACAGGTGGAATAAAGATTATGAAAGGGAGAAACATTTTATTTCAGGTATAAAGTTCAATCACAGCTGCTTTGTGTTAATATTTACAATTTTTTTAAAACTAAATTTAAGCTTATTATTTTCTTTCTTCTTCTTTTGGCCACTTGGGGTCAGTGCAACAGAAATTGTTCTGTATTTGGTTCAAGCTCTGGACTGAGGAATCGCTTATGCCTCTTTTCCACTAGTACCTTCCCAGCTTGACTCGACTCTGCTCGGTCTCTGTTGTTTTCCATTATGACTGAGCGACCACCTCAGTGCGCCTGGCTCATTACAGCCGAAAGTCCTGTGATGTCTTTGCTTGCAAAACAAATGCAACGGAACAATGGAGGACGTCTGGGTGTTTGTGAGTCGGTGACCATGGTGTCGGTCTTTGTGCAGCCATTTCTATCGTTGCCGAATTTCAAAATGAGCAGTTTTGATTTTTGGGAACAAGCCACTCTCATGACTCATCGAGTGACATCATTGATGGGTCAGTTGTTGGCTTGCAGTCTGTTGATCTCACATTTTCAGATCGACTCAGATCACTTGTGATTCCAGCCGAGCAAGTACTAAAAAAGAACCTGGTACCAGGGACTGCGACCTGATCGGAAACACTAACAAGTAACACAAATGGACCTGAGCCGATTAGGTGCTAGTGGTCCCAACACAACACCAGTCAAGATGGGGTTTTTTTCTTTAAAAAAACAAACAAACAAAAGACCTGGGAGTGGTATGTTGAGCTGAGGGGAACTGCAGGATCAAGTGTTTTTTACAAGATGCTCAGCTTTGTATTTTATTTTGTGACTTGCATGGAGTCTGGATGGGCATCCAGGCAGGACAGCAAGCTCTTCAACATAGTCTAGATGCCCATCTCCTCCTGTGGCGCTCATGAGGCCACATGAAATCCTGTTTTTCTCCTCAGGATTCTTTAGTCCCGTTCTTCCAGTTATTTCCCCAGAGCTCATGATTGTAAGTCAGGGAAAACCTACATTTTTCTAAATCTCCTCCTTTTTAGTTCTGATACAGCAACAGCATTACTGCCCATCCTCTAGTCTGCCTTGTGCACCTTTTAACCTCACTCTGGAACTGCACCCAGAGGCACTAGAAACATGATTTGTTTTGCTTCTTAGCAAAGGTAGAGCCCTTCATGCATCACTAGCAGTACTTGTTAATTTGTCCACAGCTGTAGCACATTCAGCGCCTGGTCAGTGCTCTTCATATGGGTTAGCGAATCTCAAACACACGATAGCTTCCAGCTGGTAACTCGTAAATTCCAACTCCTGACCCAATCTGGAACACAAAAAAAGCCTGTATTTGTCATAGTATGATATTGAAAACTATGGCGTCTACCTCTGGGATCCCGTTGTGACAGCTGTTACTTCTTTAAACACTTGGCCGCTTCTGCTTCCTTCTAATCTTGCTGCCTCCTTCCAGAGACACTGTCCAGTTTGCCATTTGTCCGATGAACCATGTCGTCAGTTTCTCTTTTGTTTGCGCTGTCCTCTGTGTTTGTTACAAAGGAGAGCTCCCAGACAAACTGGAGTAAGCGTTTAAAAAGTCCGACCTTTTGGCTGCTCGTGTCTCTGTCTGCCCACCGTCTCTTTTACCCTGCTTCTCATCTCTGTCTTTTTAATAAAACAGATGAACTCTTCTCCTGTGTGTTTTAAAGAGCAGCATTTAATTATTCATCACTTGTTAGAAGGTTCTGTGTGTGTGTGTGTGTGTGTGTGTGTGTGTGTGTGTGTGTGTGTGTGTGTGTGTGAGGCGCTAGCAGCAGTAGGACTTTGCTCCTGCTGCCTTCACTGACTCGACACTCCCATTCCCATCCAGGAAGTGGAGGAAAAATGTTGTTAACATATTTTCCAAAATCCTTCAAGAATATGTCTGGAATTCCTGATGACTACGTTTGGTTACGGCCGCCTCAGAACCATTTCACACTTCGCATCAAGCACTTTAACTTAATATCTCGGTTAGTGAGGCTAGTTGAGGGAACAGCAGGTATATTGAAGGGCACATCCTAACCAATATTAGCGTTGTAAGTCCATTTTGAAGATCTCCTGTAGGGAGATTAGTTTGTGCTCAATCTGCAGTAAATATTTTTGATAGGATGCCTCCGTTCTGGGAACTCTGTCAGTGGGAAAAACACCTCTACACTCTTTCACGGGCAAACATGAACAACATCGAGAGATTGATGATTGTCATCGTCACTGATGGTGATTACTTGTCCATCGAGGCAATTTCTTTTCTCTCTTCTTCACTCTTGCATTATTGTGAGATTCATAATAATAATCGCAGAATGTTACATTCCTAGAATATAACAGACCCCTACAACACAGACATGAATGGGTATTCATGTGCATGTGCGCGCTATTTCCCAGCAAAAGCATAACTGCCTGGAACGATATTGGCTGCGTAGGTGGTTACGTTGTAGCGAGGGCAGGGCAACATGGCCAAAAATGTTTCTCACGATATATATTTGAAAATTTGTGATAACGATAGAATTGATGATATAATTGCTGCGAGACAAAATACTTTTACAACTCCACAACTTTATTAGTTGTTGTACTCCAACGAGCGCTTCTGCTTCAAATGATGAAATAGGTTTGTCGTGTTTCCTCCCTGCGCCACGATGGCCCGCTTGCATGTACTACAAAAACTTGTGCTTTGTTGTGTATCTGACAGACGAAAACCAGACCAGTTCCACACCACTGAGGTTGCACCACTTTTACAAACCAATTCTGGTTCATCTGTTGCTTTCGCCCTTCTCATTCTCTGTCGCCGCCATGCTTTTTCTGCCATGTGCGTATGAAAACAAGGGCACTGCGCATGCACATTTATTTCACTTTCTTATCACTGCCTAACATTGTACTCATATTACCATGAAAGGTATAATATGACCCAGCTCTAGTTGTAGTTGTAGCCTCTACAAAGATCCTCGCAGAAGTCTAAATCAGGTATAAGAGAGGCAGCTGGTGGTGTTGGTGCTGAACATATAACTGTTGAAAGGTTTGGTTGTTGTTTGCATGCTCAGACACTATATATGTTTATCTGAGTTGACCTTAGGTGGGTGCTGCATGGGTCATCCTCTAGTGATGTGTGATTCTAATGAAAAGGCTCATTAGTCCGGTGAATAACACCAGTGTATTGATGTTCTCGAAAATGCTGCGACTCACTCAGCAGCTCAACAGGCTGAATAATTGCTGTTGTTCCATGCACACATATGATTGTGACCAGCGCATGATGTCATGTGACTCTGGTGACAGATGGCTGAATCTCTATTTAGTCATAAAGAAAGCCGAGGAGGACGACGAGGTAGCGGAGGATTTGTGTGGTAAAGAAACGAATAATGTTTACAAAGAAATGACAGCTGTGCCGCATTTATTCTGCAGGAATACCTGGAGAGTTTCAGGTGTGTACATTAGTGAAGAGCAAATGTTTTAGCATATTTTCATCAAAGAAAACTGTTATCCAGTAAGTTTCTGTCAGGACCTGAAATACACTGAGAATTAGAATTAGTGAGAATTTAAAATAAAATAAAAAATCGAACTTTGAAGATTGTCAAACCCAGTTATGGATGTTAGTTGAACATTTAAATAAATCAGTTCATTGATAAATATAATGTAGCATAGATTTATTGATTTTTTTTTTTTAAAATTGCTATTGGCTAATGATTATTTTCTTATTCTAATATTTGTAGCATATTGTGGATGTAGAAGGGCTGCTGAAGGTTACTCGTGCTTACTGGTAGGGCTGTGACCAAAGTCTCATATCCCGATATAAGACATCTATCGTCCGATAACGATATAAATCACAAAAATGTAACATTTTCTGTAAATTCTGTGAATCTCGACTTGCGTGAAGTGTTTCCAGCTGCACGTCATGTAGCTGGAGTCGAGTGTTTTAACCGATGCATGAAACGATACATCTTTAGACATAAGTTGTAACGGCTGCTGTTTTCTTTGTGAGTATTTATTACACGGCGTGCTGCGGGGAAAAGCCTGTTCTAATGTTTGAGTCTAAGGTTTATTTTTTAGCACCTGGCGGCTCTTTTTTACTTCATCCGTAAATAATCTGCTCTTTCACGTGATTCCGTTTATTTTGAAAAGTCTCAACAGGATCTTGAGCTTTATTGTGAAAGGTTTATGTGGAACATAAACAAGCGGACACGCGGTGGTGTGACCGTCGTTGTTGTTAACCACAACGCATAAAAACAGGCGATTGTCCGTCCGTAGTGTGGTTATATTAAATATAACAAAAAGAGAGAACTTTAAGAAATTAATATAGCCACTACAGTGACCATCAAAACCATGAAAAAAATATTGCCATAAACAGCTTATTTTGCGACAACACAAAACAAACGATAGCGTAAAATGAAACGATAGACATTTTTATATCGTCATCCGATATATATTGTTATATCGAACAGCCCTAATTACTGGTGTACTAATTGAAGTCCAGTGTGGCCTGGAAGTGTATGAGAAAACTTTGTGTTACCTTGTTTTGACTGTAAAGTCTGTAAAGCAGCAGCTCAGTCACACGAGAGTAAACGTAGGTTGGCAACCTCATTGTTAGGAAAAATTGATGGTTTCCTGATGACTGCGTTAAATTTCTTCAAATCTGATGTGACTTCTATCAGTCACATGGAAAGGTCATCAAAGGTCATCTGGTGGGAGAAAATGAAAATAACATGAATTTAAAAAAAATACAAATAGAAATACAACAAATTTAAAAAGTGAACTAGTGAATTTAAGAACAACTGTGCAGAGGTGTGATTTTTTTTTTTAAAATTTTTATTCCTCATCTATTTGCATGAGTCTTAAATAAAAGAAAATGTACATTTCAGCTTCTTAGTTTCCCATTAATGTTTCAGATGGATTAGAAGAAATGCAGGAGATCATCGTTGCTTCACAATTTCCACCCACTTGCACAGAAGTGAAGCTAAAATATGTTAGAAATGATTGCTGGAAGCAGTCGTCTCTGTAGTCCAGTCGATTGAGGGACAAGAAGTATAATATGCATCCAGTAATAATGATGCAATGTAATGCTTGTGTCTGTCTCAGTAAGTTCCATATCGTTGCTATGCTGTAGTATCCCAGGTTGGTGCATCTGATATCATGATCCGAGAAGAGCTTCCTTTAGACTGTTGCATTGGTTCAATATTTCATTGATTAAAGAAGCGAAGAGTGTTTTGTCTGAAGGAGGTTTATAATCCAAGGCTTTTAACTTTTGGAATATACTGACATAAACCATTTAGTATAAAAGGAGTAGTTTTCCTCATCTTACAAAGGATGTGCTCACCAGAGCTATTATAGTTTTTGTGTTTTCTAATTGAAATTGAAGTTTTTTATTGTATATTATATATGTTATATATCACCAAATTATCACAAGTTGTTAGTTTCAATGTTAGTTCTAGTCTTTTTATGTGTCATTGGCAAGATCTGATTCACAGTCTTGCAGACGTCCAGAGTCTCAAAGGACATGTCCATCAATGCCTCATCAGGCAAATTGTAATATATGCTTTTTCTTTTTTTTTTAATCTGCACGGCCTCTGCCTTTGTCTTTACAGTATGTATGTTCATAGACAGCACAGACCAATGGCATGCAATGCATTATTCAGAGCGTGTGCGAAAACCGAAAACTCTGTGAGAAGACGACATTTACACATTGGTTTGTCGGGGAAGCCGAGATAGTTTATACATTAGATGCGATTATGGGGAAACTTTTTCAACTTGTTTTAAAAATGTTATTTATGAATGCAAATCTTATTTTACTTGAAACGGAGGAAATACATTTTAAAGTTATTAGAGCTCTCCTGCTCATTGTTACAATTAATATTTACATAATATTAACATCATTTAAATATTGTTGAAAAGTGTTTTCTTTGCTTTATTTGACAGCTGTTGTTGACTACAAACATCGATATAATGACAGAAGGGTACTTCAAAATATATTGCATTGAATCATATTACATGTAGAGCTTACGATGTTCCAGACATTTGTTTGAGGAAACTGGATCTTCTTAAAATGTAATTGAATACTTGGGTTATAGACATTAAGTTGGTACAGTTTTGCTATTTTAACTGTGGTCCATGATGATTTTTAAAGAGTGAAAAAAAAAACAAAAAAAACAGGAAAAACAAAAAACAAGCAAAGCGAAAAAGTTTGCCTTCAAAATTTCACATTTATAGAATTAAGGGATCAAAAGTTTGAAAGGTGCCAGAATTGACACCCTGTAACCAAATGTTTTTTATTTTTTGAAGGTAAAGTTTTGCAAGACTTCATTGTCATTGGTTATTGTGTAAAATTGATACAACAAAGCCCAAAACTAAACTCCAGAATCACCAAACACGTTTTACATCGATCAGGTGTAACATTAGCACCAGCTGCTTAATATTGTGCTGTGGTGATCCATCGACGTATGGGCTCCACTAGACCCCTGAAGGTGTGCTGTGGTATCTGACACCAAGATGTTAGCAACAGGTCCTTTAGGCCCTGTAAGTTGTGAGGTGGGGCCACCACGGATCGGACTTGTCTGTACAGCACATCCCACAGATGTTCGATTGGATTGAGATGTGGGAATTTGGGTCAACACTTAAAACTTTTTATCGTGTTCCTCAAACTATTCCTGAACAGCTTGTGCTTTGTGGCAGGATGCATTAACCTGCTGAAAGAAGCCAGAGCCATCATGTTCTACATCATGTTGTACATGGTCTCCAACACTGCTTAGGTCGATGTCAAAGTAACATCTACATGGCTGGCAGAACCCAAGGCTTCCCAGCAGAACGTCCCATAATGCACCTTGGTACCAGGTGTTCCCCAAGTAAGCAATGCACACCCGGCCATCCACGTGACCTAAAAGACAACATGATTCAGTAGACCAGGACATCCTCTTCCATTGTGCTGTGGTCTAGTTCTGACGTGGTCATTGTGTTGGCTTTTTCAGTGGTAGACAGTAGTCAGGATGGGCACCCTGACTGGTCTGCGCCAAACTGTGACGCATCCATCCATCCGAGAGATATAACCTCTCCATCATGTCCTGGGTCTGTCTTGCTTGTCATTCAGAATTTGAGCTTCAGTAGCTCATTGTTGGATCAGACCACATGGGCCAGCTTTTGCTCCCTGCATGCATCAATTGGCCGCCCATGACCACCACCAGTCCTTCCTTGGACCTCTTTTGATAGATACTGACTATTCAGCAGGAGCTGTAGTTTTGGAGATCCTCTGAGCCAGTTATCTAGCCGGCACAATTCAGCCCTCGTCAAATCCTCACACTTGGCCATTTCCCCCGTATTCATATTTCTCTACGATTTCATATGTATTAAAGAAAGAAAATATCTGTAAGATACAGTTTACTAAAGCTTTTAATCACAAGACAGTTTTCCAGGTCAGTTTCTGACTATAATTAGATTTTTTTTTTTTCAGCAGCTGAAAATAGTTTTTTTGTGCTTTTTCTGGAAGCAGTACAGTCTATCCATTAGCTTCCATAAGCAAGAGAATTACTCACATTTACGGCCGCAGCACAGCAGCTGTAAGTTCATTAGTTACTCGTAATAAATTATCCTCAACATGGAAATAGGACGTACGCAGAGCTAACAGTGACAGCTCACCTTTGTGACGTGAACAACACAAGAGTCAGTTTATTGCACAGCTGATGGACATCTTAATCAACTTAATGACTTCTTACTTACAGTGTTATATGTTCTTCTTAAGTGTTTATAGTATTTGGCCTCTGTAATTATCACGTTCAGACAGTGTGATAGCTTCTTTACTAAAACGGTAAATAATGTCTCGTGTTGATGTCATGGGAATATCTGAATGAAGACATGAAGAGCATTAAGAACATTAAGTGATTCATGTCTGAATGGCAGAATGCAGTCACGTTAATGAAGCCAAATTGTATTTCTGATTGATGGCTGTGCTAATTACTCCGTGGATGGAGCCTTTCACAGTATTGATATCACACTCAAACTTGATTTATGATCAAAATAAAGATGGAAATGTTATTTTCTGCAGTACGAAACTTCTAATGAGCTCTTTCTGATCTATTGTGTGTTAAACTGAAAAGTGGACTATTAGAATATGATCAATATTTCAAAAGTATAATCCAGAACAATAATGTCATTAGGAGCTCTGCAGAGATCGTGGTCTAATGTACTCTGCAGCTAATGCAGTTGATGGAGTTAAAATAGATTTTGTCTGCGTTTGTGAACCATAAACTTTTGTAATGTAGAGGAAATTTCAACATTTGAAGTTCTTCTTTCTCCTTTAATTACATATGTGAAAGATTTGAGCTATTGGAAAAGAATAAAACTGAAAATATATGTACTCCTCTTAAAGAATGTCTAGTTATGGTCTGTCTAATGGAACGCATTCATTATGGACCAGAGTCTTGAGGTTTGCATCTTTAATAGAGAGCAGAGAGTTTGGTGCTGGGAAGGAAAAGTACTGAGAAAAATGCAGACTAGCCTTATCCTGCTCAATGTTTTTGAAAAAGAAGATCAGATTCCTTTTTAAATGAGTTTAATCCTGTTTTAATTGCTAACCTGGTTCAAGCAGTAAGCAGCAGGGTAATGGGCACATTCAAAAGGAGCTGAATTAATGACTAATATCGGCTAATTATGCTCCTGGTAGCATTCTCCTCTACTTTTCTTTTCATTGTCTTTGCAGCGATGTTCCCCTCTATGCCTGCGTTCATCCACTTTTTTGCTAATGGTTTCTCTATTAACCCCACCTGATGGCAGTGTAGGTAATTACAGATATATTTACGGCCTGTGGCCACACACAATGAGGAATAAATAACGTGTTTGACCAAGCAGAAGGAGATATTAGCCACCCAAACACACACTCACACACACTTCTTTCCTTTTTTAATGAACACCATCACCAGAAGGCGTAGTGCTAAAGTTCTGTTCAATAATTTCTTCAGCTGGTGAATCTCTCCTTTAACTCGAACTCGTGGGTTCGTCCGGCCCTCCGCCTCTGCTGTTCTGTTGTGCAACAAGATGTTTAAAAATAAAATCAATATGGACGCTGATGTAGGGGGGCGGACCGCACTCTGATGTAGGGGGGGCGGACCGCACTCTGATGTAGGAGGGGCGGACCACACTCTGATGTAGGTGGGGCGGACCACACTCTGCACCTTTCACTGCAGAAAATGTTCATCAAATCAGAATCAGAGAGACTTTATTTATCCCCAAGAGGCAATTAAGAGTCAGCGGGCTTCTTTTTTACGTTTTACCTCCACCTACTGTATTTTCACCCAACAATCACACTTTTGTATCATTTTTAAGACCGTATAAACAGTGTAGTAGATCAAGTGCATATGGGTGAATCATTAGTTTGCTTAGTATATTGCTGTATAAGTAATCTGTGCAAAATCCCATTAAGATTCGCCAGTCGATGATAATCAAAAGGCAATAAATGCGTTCCACTGTTTATCTGAAACAAGAACATATACATTAAAAACTCATAATGGTCATTTATTTTCTCCAAATGCTTAAACATTTCTAGCTCCAGTTTGTTGTTTTTTTTTAATTTTAACAGAAAAGCTTTTCATGATTCACAGTTCAGAATATATACCAGACTTTCCTGCAGCCCTTAGTTCATTTTCTCTTTGTAAACAAGTTTAAATCTTGCCTCTGCTTTTATGCCTTCTGATTGGCTGCCTTTCATAAGTAAAATATTTTAATGGTAGTTGGAGAGCGGCACTGACTTCATTCTTAGCCAAAAGCAGAAAAAATATGCCTGAAACTAAGGATTTAAAACAATCTGAAGCCTATTTTGACCTAATTCTTTAACATTTTAATCATATTATATAATATAATAACTGTTTTTACTATATATATTATATTTATTTCAGAGAAGATTTGTCCATGTCAAAAAAAGGGGAAAAAAAGGTCTGTGTGTCATCTAAAATCATCATAATTTAAAACTCAGCTTTTTGCTTTAATTTATAAAGATGGAGAAAAACAAAATGAATTCATGGACCATTGGATACAAGTAATATTGCCATCTCATTTTTTTTCTTTTAGTTTTTATTGTCCGAAGAGTCCAATACCGCAGTCCCTCGTTTATCGCGGGAGTTCCGTTCTAAAAATAACCAGCGATGGGTAAAAGCCGCAAAGTAGCCAACTTTATTTTTTTTGCAATGATTATAGATGTTTTAAGGCTTTTAAGGCACTACACACTTTATACAGACAGGCATGAACATTTTCACACTTTTCTCTCGTGTTTAAACTCTCAAAGTTCAAACCTTCGTATAAAAATAAGCCCAGTATTATAGAATGAAACCAAAGATCTGTTTTCAGGTCCAGAACATGGGAATAGAGCAGCTGCCAGAGAACATTAATGAATCAATGGTACGGAAGTAGAGGAAGCAAGAAGAATTAGTTGAGTAAAGTTTGACTTATCTGACTGTTTGGTTTCACTTAATGCGCCTTATAATCCAGGAAATATGGTAATTTCTATTTCTGGTTAGCATCTTCCTCTGCCTGTTGGGTGCTACTGCAGGAGCCTTTGACGGTGCAAAACGTTTCATCGACATTGTTGTTTGTTGGGGAGAAAACTTACAAACATACAGTACAGCACTTCAGAGTCACACTGCTAGTGATCGAAGATTTATGTAAATTTTGATTGACAATGGTCTACAGCCAATCAGGACGCAGAACACAATGTGCTGTTAAAAAACAAACAAAAAAGAAGGCATGCAAAATTGCACAAAAAAAATCTGCAAAATAGCGAGCCCGTGAAAGGTGAACCGCGTTATAGCGAGGGACCACTGTAATATTGGGATAACTATAAAAGGGAAATAAAGAAGATAATCAGTCATAACTGTTTTTTAAATAATAGGCTTTGTTCATTACATGTAATTCTAACACAGCTGTGTAGTTCTTTACAGCGTTGGACATGCTTCATTACCTACCTCTAATATCTTATAATATTTATTTAAGCTAATAATAGTGCTTATGCAGTCAGTTCCCGTCAGGCTGGTTTTACACATTCCCTCGTCACAACATTTCATGACTTACATCAGAGCTGCAGAGGCGATTGCGGAGTTGTTGCCCATGCTGGGGTGCATGTGAGCGATGCTGCTGCAGTCATGATTGATTTCATGTCATTATCTGTTTGCTGTGATAATGTTTTAGCGCCTCCATGGCTGACTGCTGTTTGTCAAGTTTATAATTGCCAATACTGAGGGTCGAACAACAAACAAGTGTGTCAAAAGAAAAAAAAAAAAAAAAAGAGGCTGAAAGAGCTGATTAGGGGCTGTTGTTGTGAATGACTGCTGCACTTTGTGCTTGCCTCGAGTTCCTGCATTGGAAGAGCTCTGTGCAGTGTGTAGTTGTTATTTGGAGAATATACAGACAACATGAAGTTTTATTTATAATTGAAAGTACAGCTGAGAGTGCGCTCAGCTCATTAGAACTCTGAAGATGGAGAGCTAGCATGTTAGCATTCTTCTTAGCCTGATTATATGGAATAAAACCACCAACAGATTCTTTTTTATATAGTTTGAAACTTGCTGTATGGAATCTTGTTTAAACGACTTTTCTTTAAATTAAATTAAAATGAGTAGGAGCGTCCTCTGGGCTCATCTTTGTGTTTGCACTAGTTTTTATTTCAAGAAATGAGATTCTGTTCCTGTGCGTGGGTCAAAATGCCAAACAGGAGCTAAGTTATGCACAGTGTATGATGAGCATACAAGTTGAACTTTTGACTGAAATTAAAGTTTCTCAAAAGTCCTACTTGGTATTTTTTTAAGGACTGGTAGAAAAATCATAGTAAAAACAAAAAGAGCTTCTGTTTTTCAGTTAGCAGCTTGACTGTAGCATGATAGCAAATATAACCGTGTAGAGCAGAAAACACTGGAAGTGCACACTTCATCCAATCAGATATGAAATAATAACAATATGGGCTAAATGATAATAAACTCAAAGAAATGAACTGGTCTCTGTTAGCAGGCTATATTAGCTTAGTTAATGACTGACTTAGCTGAACGTAGACATTGTGGTGTGTTGTGTGTTTGTGTCAGTTTGTGTTTTGTCTTCAGGTTAAAACACTGGTGGAAACAGTGAAGATGAAATAGTTCCAACCACTGATCAGTTTTGTCGTCAAACATCTTATTTTGACGTTAGAATTGTGAAAGCAACCTTTTCTTGGACTAGTCCTGTGTTAACTATGGCAGCATTTACCTGAGAATAATAGAGAATTGACATAATTGGTCAAACATCAAATTACTGATTGAATCCCGGTGGCAGCAGCAGGATAGAGTCTAACCTGCCTCCTCCTCCTCCTCCCTTTCCTTCATAATGTGAAGCAGAGCGGAACAATCCTGCTGCAGCTCCGATCGCCTTCAGCTCCGAACTGCACGTGGGAGTCCGACTCTGATTTCATGCCTTTTATAGAGGACACTGCTGTTTTTCTGCCTGCGCTCCTATTCCTGTGAAGTGTGACTGTGTGTGTCTGTGTGTGTGCCTGTGTAGTGGATCCTCCACCTCAACAACTGTGTTTACAAAGGAAAAAAACCCAAACTGTCATATTTGTTCTCTCCTGCTTAATTTGAAATTCACACGGCACCGTGTGACTCACACAGTGTTGTTAAAAGCCCTTCTTAGTAATGGGCTACGTGACGTTTTGTCTGCTAAAGTAACTACTTCTTGTTTTTCAGACGTACTACGTGAGTGTATGCCCTCATACGGTCATTTGGACTTGATAACACATTCAGTTAAAAAGCTGGTGGAAATGGAAATGGTGACGTGAGAGGGCATACGTATTAAAAAAGAAATCATGACTAGTGGATTAAAAGTGCGTTGTCAGGCATAATGATAGAGCCATAAAATATTTTTTAAAGGACATGTTATGCTCATCACTAAACCTTACAGCAAGGTTACTGAGTTATTCTTCATTTTATGCTAGTTTGCTGCTCGTCTCAGTCTGCAATAAATCACTGGAAGTTGGTATGAATGAATGAAGCTGTCTATGAAATGCATAAAAGGCTGTTTTATTACACAAATAAGCAGAGAAATAGATAAATAGTAAAGTTTCTTAGGTTCGGTTCTTATCTAAACTTTCTAATACATGCGTAGTTTTAGGGTTGCAGCTGTCGATTATTCCATCGATTAATCGAGTAAGTGGATAAGAAATACTTTTGTCATATTAATGAGCAATAATAAATATTCAAAGTAAAAATAACAGGTTTTTCAGAATGAATGCTCATTGGTGACCGATGGTCTAGTACACTCCATGCCCCCCTTTAGACACGGCCCTGTCCTTCCATGTAAGCTATGATGGCTGCGGTCAGCATTTAGCACGCTGCATGACATAAACATGGTATTCGCTCTTCATGCTGCGTGAGCAGACTCAAACTGTGCCAGCGTCATCATCACTGCTGCTGTTACGTTAAAAGTGGAGGCTTCATTGCGCCGAAATGCGTTTCTATTGCAGGTCTGGTTTTTAGTCGCAAACGTGGGTGAACCGGTGACGCGCTACCGAGCCTCGTGTTGCGCCAAATATCAAAGCAAACAGTTTGTGTCGAGAATGTTTATAATTAAATTATTCGAATTACTCGATGAATCGTTGCAGCCCTAGATATGTTTTTACTAATTATTATCAATAATTTTTTGTGAAAAATCAATTTTTGTCTATAAAGTGCATTATTAGTATTATTGTTGTCATCACCGTGGCGGGGCGTGGTCTGCGGCACGGCTGTGGGTGATGCGCACGCACCTGAGCAGCATCAGTAATCACACCACAGCTTAAAACAGAATGAGCTAGGTCCTGTTGTTGTTTTTGTTGTTGATGATGATGTGTGTGTAAAGCTGCAGCTGCATGTCTAAGTCAACAGCGTAAAACCAGTGTACCGAACATGCGATCAGGTCTGTTGTGCATTGTTTACGATCATCTATCGTTTTTTTTTTTTATACCAACATGATGTTTTAAATGTAATTTAGTGCAGTATTGAAATCCACATAAGATAGAAGTGCTGTTCTTGTTACCTTTCATTTTCCTTTAGGTGTAAAGTTTTGGCTACTGCTTTATTACAACAACAACACAGAAACATTTGTAGTTCTATTAAATGGAAGAAAAGAGTTAAATTATATTAAAATGAAATTATTCTCACCAGCTAGCACATACAGTAAGTAGCTAGAGTTAGCTAGAGTGTAGGTTTACCCCGACCCCACCACCCTTAAACCTAAACTATATTTGTAGTGTTTTGGGTTTTTTTTTTTTATGGTCAGAAGTGATGCTGAAGTCTTAAATAAGTTTTGCCCAAATCTGTGAGCTGGCTGTAGGAAAAAAAACATCTGAATTAAGAGATGAAGAGACACAGCCTGGTACTTTTAATCTGTGGTGTATTTGTACAAAGCAGTGGAATGCTGAAGAAATCAGTTTAGTATAGTCATTTCATTCTCCTAATTAATTCAAGTCTGTCTCTCTGAAATCTGAAATCATACATTTTATGTAAAGCTAAGTTTTTAATCCAAACAGACACAGAGTCAGAAACACAAAGGGCTTCATATCTGGATCTTGGATGAACTGTGAATGTGTCTGTTCATGACTTCTGTTCTGGGTTTGACCTGCTTGAACTGTAGCAGGTAGAAAAATCACTTTTTTTATTGGTCAGAAAACCAAAACTTGTGTATGCAAGGCTGAAGGATTTAGGCTGGTTGTTGTTTTTTGTGTTATTTTTCTGGTACAGATGAAATGGTCCAAACCTTTTTCTCCCACATTCCTGATCTGGGTTCAGCGTCATGCACGCGTTGTTGTGTTGCCTTTAAACAGTTTTTCTACAGTTTTGTAAACTTTGGGATTTAATTCAAGTTCAAAAACAAATCCATTCAGTTTAATACAGTTCATTTTTTTAATTATGACTTTTAGTGAGTCAGTCTGTCAGTTTGATAAGAATGGAGAGAGTGGTTTTGTTGTGAAGGCTGGCCCTGGTTGTGTTTGTGGATGAGAGGTGATGGTCGTGTTTTCAAATTTTGATTTAAAAAAGTATCTATAGAGTTATTGGGAGCATTTGTCCAAAAACAATTCATGATGAGCTTCACTTTGCTCAGTTTGTGACTCCTCCATGGCTGATGTCCACCAGCGACGTCCCAGCATGCCCCTGGCTTCAGGATGGCCTAAGTCGGGGGTGCTGGACTCAGGCAGGGCCATGTGAATGCAGGATCAGGCAGGGGGGGTTGTTTAGGGTGTGGGGGTGAGGTGCTTTAGCCACGGGAGGTGCCGGCAGGGTCTTTTGTCGGCGTGCTTGGCCTCTTCGTATTCAGATCAGCTGTTGTTGGGATACCAGTGTGAGAAGAAGCATTAACTCTGCTCCCTCAGATGGATTAGTGTTTCTCTGCAGGATGAGCTGCTGGTTCCCCTGACTCCTCTAAGGTAAGGCCCTAAACCTGAGCGCACGTCTGAGCTGCATAGATTTTTCTTTTGTTTTGATTTCTTAGAAATTGATTTTGCTTTCAGCTTATATGCGATGTGACTGCTTCCAATTTCAGGCAAGCAGAAGCAGGAGGGGATTGCATTGAACTATATTTTTATTTTGAATTTTTAAGAGCTCCACTGAGCACAAAAGACTTTCATAGTAGGAAAAAAAGTTCTTTCTGACCTGATCTTGTAGAGAGCTCAGATTTGCTTTGTAACCATAATGTTTTCTGACTGCTTCTCTTGGAAGACCTCGATCAGGTTTCAATAAGCAATAAAGAGGAAAATCTAATGGTTTGTTTCAGAAAGTGACAGAAAAGGTCTGCACAGGGCTAACCCCCAACCCCCATCAGCTTAATGTTAATAAGGTGCACGGGGGGAGGGGGGCTGTCTGATTGCACCAATGTGAGAATAACAGTAATGCTGTGGTGGAGTTACTGTGTCTGTTTGTGTGCTACACATGTGACACATGGCCTCTTAAGTATCATGGGAATGGTTTACTATCGGCTGAGCTGGACTCCAGTGTAGACACTGCAGTTAACACTGTTCTTTGATCACTGATCAGCCCAACAGTTCATGTTTTTAATGTGGTCAAATTTGTTATTTTGTTTCAGAATTGTTGTCAAATTTGAACCTGAAATGTCTGAGACTTGTCCTTATTTGGAAGTTGCAAAGGTGCTCTGGATTAGAGCAGGGCGATATGACCAAAAATATTTATCACGATATAATTTGAAAATTTGCGATAACGATATAACTGACGATATAATTGACACTAGACAAAATACTTTACGACTCCACAACTTTATTAGTGCAAAAAAAAAACATCAATGTATTTTCACTTAAACAAGCAGCTGTTTTTTATGTGCATTAAAGTTATATAAAATTTAACAGTGCAAATGCAAATTCCTCGCTGACAGTTTAACCAAAAGGCATTTCCAGTGGAAACTGGCCGACATATCCTCAGCATAACCATGTATAATATCCACAAAACTTAAAAAGAGGTTAAACACACACAATACGGTAATATTATGTTGAAGCGCAGTACGTATCACTCCGCGAGGCTCCTGAGGCTCCGCGAGGCTCCACCGCGAGGTTCGTAGCTTAGCAAAGTCGCACTAAAACATTTGACAGATTTTCAAGCGCCGTGTACTAGGGCTGAACGATTATGGAAAATAATCTAATTGCGATTTTTTGCCCCAATATTGCGATTGCGATGCGATATGCGATTATTTTTTAAGGTCTTTGTCTTCTGTATTATTAAACAAAGACAAGCAATACATCATATAGTATGGCCAATACTATATTACATTAATTTTAAACTGTTCTTTCCTGGAAGACAGACCTCTGTTATGATGACATGAGGTGATGCATGAATTGATGACTGACATTTTTATTTAACTTCTTCAATCACAACAGTATATTTGAACATACACAATAGTTTATTTTTAGCTTACAAACATCTGAGCATAAAGTGCTGACAAGGAACCCTGGTGTAAACATTAAAATGAAAGTCAGTACAATGTGCAGATTGCAGAAATATACATAAACAAAATCAGTGGCTTTACCACACTCAGTTTTTCGACATCTGTGAACTACTAGACAGTCATTCAATTAAAAAATAATATTAAATAAATAAAACTAATAAATAAAAAATACACACATCTTACTGATCTCTGCAGTCAGTAACATTACACATAAAGTGCAAACATAATAGCAATTGTATAAACACACACACAAACACGCCTTTAAAATTTAAAGGCGTGAAATTGGACGGTCTAGTTCTGATTAGCGTCACCGCTGTCTCGGTGGAGTTTAATAAACTCGGCCGTCTGCTTCTTGCTATCTAAAATATAACCAGACACTGGTGTAAATTCTCGACTGTCTCATACTTCTGTTTAATAAGTTTTCTGTTTGACGTTTAGTCAGCTGTGTGAAAACCAAGGAGGAACCCACCCGGGGGATTAATAAAGTTTTATTTTATCTAATCTAATAACTTTAATCTCAGCCAAACCGATTTACTCACGAACAAACAAAACACTGAAAAAAACCCAACAATAACATTTTTAGGTTGTCTAAGTGACTTATATATTACGTTTAACCCGAGCAGCGAAACTCCGCGGTGATCTGAAAATGATGTGCCGGGAGTTGTGCCGTTCTCGGCCGCATCAGTAACCCTCGAGCTCCCGGCTAGCTGTCGAGCTGGTGGGTAGCAGACGCCTCTGAAAACGTCGAAGCACTTTTGCAAATATGGGATATCTTGATAAACCGAGCAGATATTTGATGTTTACACAACTACTTTCTCGCCTGAAAATATGTTAAAAGTTTATTTTGTGACCCAGAAAGATTAGTATGAGTAATTTTAAAACTTAGTAGCGGCCGCCATTGCTGGAAACTGGAGTTTGGCTGGGCCGCGCTATGAATTCTGGGATATGGTAGTAATTTGGACAGCCTTCGGCGCGTCGCTGTGACGTAATCGGTCTACAAATGCGGCCTCAGGAGGATGCAGCCCATGAATTTGGACATGTCCAGAGTATAATCGCAGCCTTTGCGGTTAGAAAATTGCACTTGATCATGTCGCGATATTATCGCAAATGCGATATATCGTTCAGCCCTACCGTGTACCACATAAAATCGTTTCGAGGTCAGTAAACACAACCAGAATTCATACATAAGGCACACGGGATTATAAGGGGCACTGTCGACTTTCAGAAAAATCAAGGATTGATTTTAAGTGTGCCGTATTTTCCAAACAACACGGTAACAACGACGGCCCGCTAGCATGCGCTACCATAAATAGTGCTTTGTTGTGTATCTGACGGACGAAAGCTAAACCAGTTCCACACCACTGAAGCTGCAGAATTTTACAAACCAGTTCTGGTTCATCCATTTCATTCAACGATCCACTTTTGCTCTTCTCTTTCTGCGTCACCGCCATGTGCGTATGTAAACAAAGGCACTGCACATGCGCGTTTTACCCATATTCTATCGCGATATTTCATTTTCCTATCGTTGCCCAAAATTACACCGGTATTATCGTGAACGGTATGATATAGCCCAGCCCTACTCTGGATGCCTTTTTAGTTTTTCAGATGTTTGCAAAACCAAATCTGTGGTAGAAATCCTCAAATATCATCAGGGACTCTGTGGTATGTGGAAGTGTCTGCTTTTAAAGAACAAACAGTACAGCAAACAAATTGGATCAGAACAAAAAACAGTTACATACGTTCGAAAAAAAGATGAATTATTGTGATTATTGCTGCTTAAATCCGTTCTGCATGCGCTCTGTACTTTTCTTTTTGAAGGGTAATCATGGTTTGTGTCCATGGGCAGGACTTACTGAGAGTCTGTATAGAAAAAGTGGTGTTTCCTTCTGCAATGGGAAGGAAACGAAGAAAAGCATAACCTGGAGCAGATGTTTGGTAGTCAAATGATTGAGTTGTGTGTGCACGAGCTGTTTTGGAGTTCTCTTTGCAGATTAATATTTCACTGTGTTGACACAGGTGCTAACTGAGCCTTTGTACACTGCAGGAAGAGAGAAAGCAAACTGCTGTAAGCATCAACTCATGCTTCAAGCTAAAGGTTTAGCAGAATAATATTTACTAAGGGGTTTGGAACTGCACAATAAGAGCCTCATCCAGAGATTAGCAACCCTTTCAGCAACAGAGATATTCTACCTGTATGTAAACTGTGATGAATTGGGCTGCTTAACTGTGCAGCACCTCACATTATGAACATTACACGTTATATTCCAGACAACGAAGAAGAAAACCACTTAAACAGATGTTTAATGTATAAAATCATGTTACAAAAAAGATGTTCACATATTATTAAAATATGTCAAATTAATATCCAAGAACTAATAATCTGCCACTGAAAAGAGTGGCGCAGACAACCACTTCAATAAAAGGGAAAATGTAAAATAACAAATCGGTAAATCAGCCATCGATTTTCTTCCACTTCTCTGAATCGGCTCAGGGGGGCAGCAGACTAAGAAGGGAAGCCCAGACCTCCCTCTCACCAGCCACTTCATCCAGCTTCTAAGGGAAAATATTTAGAGGTTCCCAGGCCAACTGATAGATGCAATCTCTCCAGCGTGTCCTGGCCTCTTCCCAGTAGGACGCGCCTGGCTGGAACACCTTACCCAGGAGGCACACACCTCAGCTGGCTCCTTTTATGCAGCGATTCTACTCTGAGCTCCTCTCAGATGACTGAACTCAGAGGATTTCTGTCTCTTGTATCTTTGCCTTTAAAAGAACTAACAATAAAACAATCAGGATTAACAGATTCATGGCGTTTTTCAGCGATGATCCTCCCTCTGGTGGCAGATGGTTGCATAACATTTAGGACACAACGATTGACGGGCAGGTTACAGTGTATCATGTACCGACGAGTGACAATGACGACGATCAGTTGTGTAGTCGAGCCCTCATTGCCCGGCTGTATGAATGTGCAGTGAATTTTAAGTCCAACTAAATCTCATACGCAGTGTAATCAGAACAGCTGATCTCATCCTGTCTGGAGGCCCGCACGTGAGGGAGCTGTCAGATGTTTGAACATTGAACCGTGGAAAGGTGTAGAAGGTTTTGTTGCTTAGAAGTCTTTCCCAGACTGTTCCACTTTAAAATACAACTGTTTAAGTACAGTTCATTTTGACTTAGATTAGAGGGCTGAGACGTCGCTGCGGCTGCTCGAGATACTCGTCTGAGTCCCAGGAGAGGACCTGTCATTTTCCCTGTCTGTATCTATCTCATCCTTTCCTGACAGTCCGACTGGAGCTGAACTTTGCTCCCGCCCTGTCGTCGTTGTGCCAGTTACTGAGAGCTCTGCTACTGACCTGGGTCGGCAGTGACAGTTGAAGATGGATAAGCTGGAGATGATATGGTTTTGTTTGAGATGGGTCCTGCTGAGCCTGACTTTGGTTGCTCTGTTTTCCTTTGTCTGTGTGATGTTTAATGCTGTCATTGTTGCCTGTTTAGGACTTCATGGAACGCAGTGTTCACTGTTAGCTCTCCGCTGTTGAAGAAACCTGGAATCCGCGATGGATTTTAAGACTTAGTCAATTTCAAACGATGCCTGTACACTGTGTATTCATGATGATAATATAATAATCAGATTGTATTAATAGAAAGTTTGACCTTAGACATAAATTACTGTTTCGAAAAAGCTTAAAACCTTCCAAAGTGTGGACAACTGCCTCATTATTCTTATACGAAACATCTACGTGGGGCACTAAAGAGATCAGCTGAAGCAAACTAGGAATTAATTTGGCAACTTATTACCAACATATTTTTTATGGAGCCAGTGCAGCTGAATCAGCCTCTGTCGTGGCTATATCAATTTCTCTCTTTCTCTTATATTTAAAATAACCACACTATGGACGGACAAGCGACTGTTTTTACATGTTGTCTTAGCAACAACGACGGTAAACCCAGCATGCGGCTCCGCCATCCATTTGTTTATTTTCCACATTAACCTTTCACAATAAAGCTGAATATCCTGTTGAGATGCTTCAAAATAAACTGAATCATGTGAAATAATATGCAGAGTGTTTACGGATGAGATGCTAAAAATGTTAGAACAGGCTGTTCCCCGCAGCACGCCGTGCAATAAATACTCACAAAGAAAATGGCGGCCGTTACAACTTATGTGTCGTTTCATGCATCGGTCAAAACACTCGACTCCAGGTACACAATGCCCAGCTGAAAACACTTCATGCAAGTAGAGTTGGCCAAGATTCACAGAATTTACAGAAAATGTGACATTTTTGTGATTTATATCGTTGTTGTCTTATGACCAAAATCTCATATCCCAATATATCGCACAGCCCTGATGGCAACTTGGCAAAAGGCAAAGAACTTTGAGGAAAGGACTAGATAAAGACTAGCACACATCCAAAAAAAAAACATGTCGACACACCCCCTGGGAAAATACTGCCCCCTAATGGTGAAACCTTTAGTTAATGTGTTGCAAGTATTCTTTATACAGTCGATTGAAGTCCTGTCACCCTCGTAGCTGCTTCCCTTCTTCGTCTGTCCTTGTGTTTTTGTGGGCCCGAGGCTCCATTCTTACACACTCAGTCAAACTTTGAAGGTCATTCCAAAATCCAGCGATTTGATCCTTTAAACTTCTGCCAAAGGGATGCAAGTAACTTCACTTGCAGGTCTGTATGTGTGACCAGCTCTCAGAAGCCATTCGATCACAGCAGTGTTCACCAAAGCCCAGAGTCCTCGGGGCGGTTTAGGGCTTTCAAGTCTTACAACCATTTCAAGACTGCACTGCAGCCTGATGTAAAAATAAAGTAGTTCATATTTCCTACAAATGTGTTATCCGTTCCAATAAACACAAACAGCCACATTCACCTTATCTTAAGAATATGAGCATTTAGGAGTATTTACTAATCTAATCGGACTCTGCAAAAATGTGCCATCAAGCAGAGATGTTCAAAATCACCTCAAGGCCCATCTGCAGCATCACATTATGAGACTTTAGCAAATTAGATTAAAGGCAGCAAGATGCTATTTGCGAGAGATGATCTTTCTGCAGCTAAATTTATATTTCAGAAAGTTGTGTGCCCATAAACTGAACCCATCTCCTTTAACAGGCAGGAGAAAATCACAGAAATGACTTTAGAAAATGGCCAACAGCCACAGGAAGTTTAGCTACAGGGCTGTTTTTGTGCTTCAGGAAATCAGCAAAGCCCCACCCAGTGATGACGACTCACAATGACTTGTGTCTGGTTTTGTAACTGCTGCAAAATCACAATAGGCTTGACTTAAAGACTGTAGCTGTGCTGTGACTCCAGCTGTGATCACTCAGAGAAAGCTGGAAGCAGCACAAAGTCTATTACTCGCGGTACTGTGCCTCCTCCCTCTGTGTCACTCCTCTCACTCACCCATTATACTAAACAGAGAGATGGGGAGAGAGACCACTGTTACTGAACCAGGTGAAGAGTAGAAAACAGGCCTAGAAAAAAGAAAGTATCTGCTGAATGGAGCTGAAAAGCAGGTAAATCGCTCAACAGAGTTGCTGAATTAGCAACAGTCAGGTGAGCTGAAGTGTGACGATCACTGCTGTGAGTTAGAGGGGGAGTCAGGGTGGCGTATTTCCCACAGTTGCTGTTTTCCACAGAAGGAAATGGAATGTTTGAGACACGTTATCACTGGAAATAGTCTGAGGTCTACCTGAGAGTGCTCCTGAGAGCAGTGAGGCAGCACACATGACACCCAGTTATTAGCAGCTAATATATTAGACTGTTAAGGTCCTTTTATGTGGTAACCCACATGTACATGTTGTAGCTGTTTACTCTCACCAAAGGGCAGAAAAACTTGCAGTGAAGTGAAACAATGTGTAAAACAATGAAAACTGTCCAGCAGCCACTTTCTGTGCTTCTGTCAGCCCATCTTTTCTCTGACAGGTTGCCTGAAAAACAGCCACATCACTACCTTTCTGAAATATACTCTTCCAACTGCTCCCCAAGCCATGTGCTGCTGGCTGTGCGACCTCAGCTCTTTGTTGTTGCCTCCAGTCTGGAAAGCACAAAGCCCCACTCAATTCTGCTCGTATGTGTGGTTATCCCATTTTCCAACATGGCCTCCCGTCATCCCATTGTGAGTTTCCAATATCTGTAGTAGAGATGGCACGATACCACTTTTTTTTTATGTCCGATACCGATATCATAAATTTGGATATCTGCCGATACCAATATGAATCCGATATAGTGTGTTTTTTAATCAATAAAACAGTTTTTTTAATATCTTTCTGCATTTTGTATAAGTTCATACTCAAGTTTAAATAAACAACAACACTAAAGCTATTCTGTTATACCTGTATGTAAAAAAAAAAAAAAAAAAAAAAAAAAAAAAAAAAAATACACTGCACCCACAATATTTCATAGTTCAGCAATACTGATCAATCTAATAAACTTAAACCTGCACCATCCTCCCTATTCTGGTATTTTAAAGAGTACTTAGCAGAAATATTAAGCAACCTAACTAATAGGGTTGCAAACTCCCAGCCAAAAAAAAAATAGGGAACCCCCCACCCTCCACCTCATGATGCTTAATCGACATAATCAACTTTAATTTGATGCAGTGTGAAAAAAAAAATGCACAGAAATAAATTATTTTTCAAGAATAATTAAATAGATTCAACATCTTTCTTCAACAGAATTGCAGACTGCACAGATGGTACTTTCCCAAAGGAAAAAGTACTATAGCTTACTAGGGTATATTAGACTTAACAGTTACTATATACAGTAATGGACTTATATATTTTACATAAGATTAAAACTTTGGGTGTAAGATTCAGACAACTATTTATTAAAAGCTAGATATTTTAAATGAGAATAAGAAAGAAAAGTATGTCTTTGTGCCCCCTTTTCCCTGTTCATGCCCTATCGGCCCCCCTGGCTAAACTTTGCTAGATCCGCCCCTGCAGTTACCAGCAGCCAGCTACGTAGAAAAAGATCCTGGTGTAGAAAGTAATATTAAATAAATTCTAACAACAGATTATCAAGCTTAAATGTGCTGCTGTTGTTCAGCCGCTGGTTTCCTCTTTCTGGCGCAAAGTGGGCGATAAACAAACAAGAGAGACGGACTAGCGACAGAAAAGCCGATCAGCTGATCATTGATCAGTTTCATGATTGAAGTAGCAGCAAGAAGAGGCAGTCGCTCCATATATCGGTCGTTAAGCTTAACGTGGGAATGCTTTACAAACATTCAGAGATGCTTTACTCCTCTCTGGGATAGCTTTCTTGGAGATGAAATGCTGGTTTGGTAGCGAGGCTACAAATACCCACAGCTGCTCTATCACATGAGCGCACTGCTGCGACGTGCTGCGGTTATGAGCCGAGTTACGCCGTGTCGCAAGTTTTGTGAGGTGCTTTTTTGATATTTAATGGATTGGATTACATTTTTTATTTCTCTCCGATATCCGATCCAGTAATTTACGTCAGTATCGGACCGATACCGATAGGTAATATCGGATCGGTCCATCTCTAGTCTGTAGTTTAAATTTCAAATCCAAAAGCACCGATTCTTTCCATTTATTTCATTTTCATGGTGTTAGACTCTGAGCTCTGTAGTCAAAAAGTAGCCCATTTTAACCCCGGTGCACTTGTAACTAGGGCTGCCAGGATTAGTCGACTAGTCACGATTACGTCGACTATCAAAATCGTCGATGACTGATTTAATAGTCGACGCGTCGTTTGAAGCTTTGTAAGATCACAAAAGACGCAGGAATGAGTAGTAGGATTTAAGAGTGTAATAACGGACTGAAACAGAAGATGGCAGCACTGCATGTAAAAGGATGCCAGCTGCCGTTAAACCCCAAAGAAGAAGAAGCTGTGTCCCAGAATTCATAGCACAGCCCAGCTCAGTTTCCAACAATGGTGGCAGCTAGTTAGTTTTAATGTTACTCTTATTATTCTTTCTGGGTCACAAAATAAACGTTTAACATATTTTCAGGCGAGAATGTAGCTGTGTAAACCTCAAATATCGGCTCAGTTTATCAAGACACCGCATATTTTCAAAAGCGCTCCGACGTTTTCGGAGACGTCTGTTACCCACTAGCTCGATAGCTAGCCGGGGGCAAGGTCACTAGCGCCGTGAGAGCACCGGACTTCTGGCAAATCATTTTCAAACCCACCGCCGTCTTTCACTACTCAGGTTAAACATGATATATAAGTCACTTAGATAACTTAAACATGTTATTGTTTGGCTTTTTTCAGTATTTTATTTGTTCCTGAGTGAATCGGTTTGGCTGAGATCAAAGTTATAGTTTTTACACAGCTGAATAAACGTCAAGCAGACAGCTGATTATCAGAAGTGTGAGATGCTCGAGAATTTACTCCGGTGTCCTGTTATATTTTAGATAGCAAGGAGTTTATTAAATTTTAATGAAATTTGCAGATTGTTTCGGTGAAGTTTAATAAACTATCATCTTGTCTTTATTTTTAGTTAGCACAGATCTTAAACACTTAAAGCTGTAAGCTAATGATAGTTATATAAGAGCAGATGCTGCTGGTGCAATAAGCTGTACGCTGTACGTCCAATGGATGATGATCTGATTAGTCGACTAATCGCAAAAATAATCGGTGACTAGTCGACTATCAAAATAATCGTTTGTGGCAGCCCTACTTGTAACTATGTGTCAGATTTACTTGCCTCAACTTCAACAAGCGGCCCAGCAGGTGCCTCATGTTGGTCTTAGTCATCATGTGGACTGTGACTCTCACTAAAGTTCCCCTAAAGGCCATGTGAGTAGTGTTGCCCTTCTTGCCCTTCTAAAGTCTCCCTTTACCCTCTGCTCTTACCTTTGGGAGTCATTATTCTCAACTTTGGCTCCAATAAAGTAAAGAACTAATTTTTCATGTAGTAAACATCATCCACTGCTCCACAAAAGCTGTGTGGGGAGAGTCAGACTCAACTGTGAGTCACAGAAAAATGTGCCACAGCCTGAAGCAATGATCATGTTTTCTGTAACACTGCAACTCCTGTCATGATTGGTTCAGAACCTTTTGCCAGTGAGTTGAATAAGAATAAGTTACTCCATTATTTTAAATTTGAAGCACGTAATGAAAGTAAACTAACAGCTTTGGATTTTGTGGTTCATAAAACTTTAAATACTGAAAGTCCATAAGTGATGTTGCCACTCCATCTGAAATGTGAGAACCTTGAGTTTGAGTCATTTGAACCTCGTCTTTACATGAACACACTTTAATATACTTTGTTAATCACAGAGGAGCTGTTTTCTAAACTAAACCACATCTAAAGTAATTCAAATGAGCACAACCTTGAAAATGTGCTGTAGTAAAAAAAAGCAGCGTTCATAGTAAAGCGGTTACATTATTCCCTACGTTGTACCCAAAGCTTTTGGAGGTGGTGGGCACACAGAGTCCACTAGCATCTTCAGATGACTTTAAGAAACCTGGATGAGATAATTTAGAAAAATCAGATCATGCAGGAAATCAGACATCATCATTTACTACACGTACTGCATAATCCCATTTTCCAAGACACAAGCTGCTACTTCTGGCTACAGTTTTCATATGTACTTCAGTGTAACCAACAACAGTGACTGAGCAGAGTGTGTAGTAACAGCAGGGATATAGACAATGGACCAGTTATTTAACAAATCTAACATTCATGAAACAATTATATTCACTGAACGATATACAGACATGCACAGGGAAAGCTATATACATATTTAAGAATCCGTCTTATCCTTTGAGAACCAATAATGTCGATTCCCTCATGTTAAAATTAGAAATCCCCCAAAATGTTACAGTTAGTGCTCTTTGTAAATAATGTTTTTAGACAGAGCTGATGTGCTTCTGCTCCTCCCTAAACATCTGCTGTCATTGAAGATTAATGCAAATATTTTCTATATATGAATCAGTCCCAGACAAACGACACACACAAGGACATAAGAATTATAAACAATTAGACTCCATTTTATTTTCTTCTTTGTTAATTGATACTATTTATCTATTTTTACACCACATAAGTAAATTATACATGTAGTTGGATAATCTGTGTTTAAAATGGTCAAAATTCATCGTTAAAAATTGGTTTCAAGACCTAAAATACACCTGAGGGCTTCTAATAAGTTCTTCTTTTGTTAGTTTCAAATATCAGTGATATTAAAATATGTTGGCCAACACTGCTGCTGTCAGTATTCATGCTGCATGAATTCATCCTTACATGTGCATTTGAGCTTTACTGCAGTAACAGGAGTATGGCAGCCTGTGTCAAGCGTCCCTTTGAAGTTGCTCTCTAAAAGTGAGATCTTGCCTCAAGTTTCATGTAAGCAGGATAACATTAGGGAAGTTTACAAAGCCGTACAAATACAGCGTTATTTAAATAAGCAGTGCAGGGTGTTGGTTGCTGCCGTGGATTCAGTGCAGCCCTCCAGCTCAAGTGCAGATGGGATTTGCCAAAAATGCAGCCTCCAGTCAAACACTGTCCCTGCTGTTATTCCAATGAATCCGTAACTCTGACTGTAACCATCTGCATGGTTAGCATGGCTTACAGCACTTACGTGTATAAAACTTGATATCAAAAGAAAGTCATTTTCTTTGTTACTCACAATTGATAATCATTTGTAAAGAGGAGGCTGAGTGAAGTCCAGGTGTGTCTGATGGGTGTCAGAGTGCTAGCAGAGTGGATATGATGCATTTTAATGACATGGCCAATAGGGGTGGGCGATATAAACGATATACGATATACAGTAAACGATAGAGATTTTGACTATACCGCTCTATAGAGATTGACAGACCACGTGACTTTCGTGCATTGCATGCCGGGAACTCGTGGCAAAACAATCCAAGTACCGCATCAAATGCAAGCATTTGCAGCACCGCAAAACGTTCATTCTCCGGTTCCAATAAATTCTTGGTTTTTCTTTGCCTCCCAAAAAGGATATGTACAAAACGAAGGAGAACAATGCCGGTCCGTACAAAGACAGACTTGATGAAAAGTCAATAATATTGTATGCTGTAATCGTACTAGGCAATTAGTGATACAAAAAATCACGTTTTACCCTGTGAATAAAAATATATGTTTTTGTCAATGTACCATGGTAATAAATTAAGCAAAACGCAATATTGTGTCAGGACAATTCACTATTTATGCACAATAAACAAAGGAGCATAACGCGACAATTTCTGTTCAGCGCCAGACTTGCTTGTAACCTATATCACCAATTATGTTATGAAAAATGACGTATTAACTACTACAAAACACTGACCTTTGTGGAAATGCTTGGAGCAGACTAACATGTGAGCTTGAGTGTTCTGGGACGTTATATTTGGTCTTTGAATGGCTGCAATCCAGGCCATCTGTCGGCTCTTTGTTACTTCGTAAACATGGCTTGAACAATTTCTCTTCAACGACGTAATCCGATAACAACCGATCTCTTTACCTGTCGGCTTCCCGTGGCTGTCATGCGACCGACTATTGCAGTTAATAATACAACAGCTTCTTGCCAATTTTTGTGTTTCTATTTATCGCTGTGTAACTGATTTCAATTGAAAGTCTGCGTGCGCTAGTACCTCTTGCCACGAGTTCCCAGAATTCTTTGCGGTTTTACCCCTGAATGATGTCACATTTTCAATCTCTATCCGGTTGTTCAGTCTGACGTCACTAGCCGTGTCTGGACCTAAACTCCGCTGCAGGTCCATATATCAAACGATCACTATGGCATTACTGAGAGTTGAAAAACTGTCTAAAGTCTTTCATCTTTAATGAAGTGATCAGCGTTCTGCCCTACCAGGTGTAACAATTGAGTTTAACATCCAGGCATCCATGAAAACAGAATTTATGACATTTAACGGAGTTAGAAGTTAGCAGGAAGTTAGCTCGCTAGCTTCTATCTAAATACAATATAGCATGTCCTGACTGCGGAGTTTTGGAAACAAATTAAAACGTACAGCTCTGTTATCACTTCCAGCATAAATGAAGACAGAAAACTAAACAGCAGGGACGTTTGTAGGGTTACTGAAGTTGGGCTAGCTGGTATATAATGATGTGCTACGTGACCGCTAGCGACACAGCTATGTTAGCATAATATAAACAAGCTAACTTTTTTTTCCACTCGATAAAAGTTAACGTGAGTGTTCTCGGTGGTCAGGAACAAATGTAATCGCATGGCAGGATGCTGTAAAAGGACCAAACTTCAGCCAGGAGAACAACTGAGATAATCCATCCACAATACGAGGTTAGTCATTCATATACTGCTGCATGGGCTGGGCTGTAGTTACATCCTAAGGTTTTAAAAACTGATCAATAAATGATTAGCGGTAATAAAAGCCGAGGGAGGTCAACAGTGATCACTGACTGTTTTAGGAGCTTTTTGAGATTAAATAGAAGAAAATACAAATACATAACATTAAACATGTTAACAACACAAAAGCCATATTAAACGCAGACTACTTTAGGCCTGGAAGTAGGATTCGTCACGTCATCACTGAACAATCGGATAGCGATAGTGCATGTTGATGATGTCATAAAGCTGCGCCTGTTTTGGTCGAAAGCATTGCAGTGGCTACAACCATTATCATCTGCAAATTATGGCGGGCGACAGTCATAGCAAAGAGATGAAGCACTTTTGAAATATGGGGAAAGCCAAAAACTGCGCTTCCTCCACTTCCGTAACATTGATTCATTAATGTTGAATTCTCTCGCAGCTGCTCTATTCCCATGTTGTTGCAGTATCTTAATAACTAACCTCGTATTGTGGATTAATAATCTCAGTTGTTCTCCTGACCGAAGTTTGATCCGTGTATAGCATCCTGCTATGCGACTGCATTTGTCCCTGACCACCAGAATCCCTCACGTTAACTTTTATCGAGTGGAAAAAAAGTTGGCGTTCATCCTCCAGCTTCACTGTGCTAATGTTATGCTAACATAGCTGTGTCGCTAGCAATCACGTAGCACATCATTATATACCAGCTAGCCCAACTTCAGTAACCCTGCAAACGCCACTGCTGTTTAGTTTTCTGTCTTCATTTATGTTGGAAGTGGTAGCAGAGCTGTACGTTTTAATTCGTTTCAAAAATCTCTCAGTCAGAACATGGTATGAAATGTTTAGGTTTAAACTAGCGAGCTAACTTCCTGTTAACTTCTAACTCTGTTAAATTGAATAAATTCTGTTTTCATGGATGTTAAACTTAATTGTTACACCTGGTAACGCAGCAACACTGATCATTTTATTAAAGATGAAAAAATTCAGACCGTTTTTAACTCTTAGTGTTCGTTTGACTTTGGGACCTAAAGTGGACGGAGTTTTGGACCCACATTACTCCGCGAAGCTCCTCACTACCGCAGCCGTAATGCTCTGACAATCCATCAAACAGTGCGACTTACCAAAGTTGTACTAAAACATTTTTTAACAGATTTCTGCACGCCAAAATTGGTTCGACGCCAGTAAGCACAACCAGAATTCATACATAAGGCACAGTCTCGATTTTTGAGAAAATTAAAGGATTTTAAGTGTGCCTTATAGTGTGGAAAATACATTTATCAGAAGAAAAGAATATATCGCGATATATATCGTTACCAAAGCACATGCTTCAAATTATATCGCGATATGAATTTTAAGCCATATCGCCCAGCTCTAATGGCCAACCTTATCCACCTTAGCGGCTGCAGTCGCCAGCGGCAAGTCAATAGTCATCTTTATTATCAGTTGATAATGACATGTCCATTATTACAAAGTGGGGAGTAAACATGTATCTTATTGAGATTGCTTCTAGATAACTGCATCGACATGACCAATTATTTTTCTGTCAGTTGGCTAATCGATTAATCGATTACACGTGTAGCCAAAGACCCCTGTGAGATTCCTGGGTTGTTGGAACGGAGGTCAGGTGGGCGTATTTTTATTCCCAGGGAATAGATAGTCTTTGTTCCAGTTCATACGTGGCAAAAAACATCTTTCTGAGAGAAATCTGGCAAAAGCAGGTTTGTGTACTCTCCAACAGGAAGTAGCTCTCTTCTACGTGTGACATAATTTTAGAAAACCAGGAGTTACTAAACCTAATGGCTGCTGTTTTGAGCACGCATAGTGTGTGTAGATCTTCTGCATATAACTGTGAACTAAAGTTTCTCTTTAAAAAGCGTTTTCCAAGTACCAGGAAGCATCCTCCTCTTTATATTTTTACAGCTCTTGTGTGGGATGTGACTTCAGTGTTCGAGCAAACCTCTCTACCTTAGCTCCCACACACACTGCTGCTGTGTCACAATGTGAGTTTGTGTAGCCGGGGAAAGTTGTGCGAGTCTGTTGTGCGCTGTAATTTGTGACTGTTATCTTTCCTCTGCCCGTTTGTCTCGTCGTGCAGCCACCGAGGCTTCCTCGTTATTTTTGCTGTGCTAGTGGAAAGCAGCGCCGCTTGGATGGGAAGGCGATGTGCGACTAATGAACCCGGTGAGAGGAGGTGCGGCGTGGCGCCAGGATGAAGCAGCTATGAGAAAGGCAGCATAGAACAGCAGGATGGAGGAGAGATAAAAAGCATGATAATGCTTTAGACTTTGGTGTAAAGGCAGAAACATGAGCTGTTAATCTTCTTCATAAATAATCCAGCGTCCATTTAGCTGGAGCTTCTGACCCGACTGAACTGGGTGTGGGCTGCTGGAGAAGCAGTTACTGATGTTATCTCTTTGTGTCGGAGTGTAAAATCAGACTGAACGTGGGCTATGTCACCCTGAGAGATCGCTCTGTATCATTCTCAACAAACATGGACCTTACAGCTTTATACAGTAAATCCAAAGCATGCGATATCCATCAATGCTGAGTATTGGTGATAATTAATTAATGCTTGTAATTTAGAATGTGTTTCTTAGGGTAAGAGCTACTTAGATCTCAGACAGTTAAACAGCAGTGATCCCATAAGGCTAGACTGTACTAGAAGTTATGTATAATGTATTAGAGGATCTCATCCTTCAGCTGATGGGAGAACATCCTTAAGACTGTTTTTCATCAGTAGTTGCTCTGTTCTATGATGTCCGCCACCTTAACATTGGCATTAAAGACCTTTGGTCCTCTGGTTTGTGGGCTGGGACACATTTAAGTGGATCCCATGGATTATCGATCAAATTAGGATCTGGACAAGTTAGGGAACACACCGTGTCTTTGCTGTTTTTCTCATTCGCTGTTCATCTAATGTTTGGATGTTTTGGTAAGTGTAATAGCCACATGATTGTGGATATTATGGAGGTGTCCAAATTCAGAGGCTGCATCCTCCTGAGGACCTGGTTTTTGTGGTCTACGTGGGCCGGGTCCTCTAAAGACCGAGCAGGCCAGAAGGCCGGTCTAGCCTTCAGATTTGCGTCACCAGTTTTTTCGGTGGAGTTTAATAAACTCGGCCGTCTGCTCCTTGCTATGTAAAAAATAACAGGACACTGGAGTAAACTCTCGACCATCTCACCTTCTGTTTAATCAGTTTTCTGTGTGACATTAATTCAGCTGTGTGAAAACTAGAACTTTAATCTCAGCCAAACCGATTTACTCAGGAACAAATAAAACACTGAAAAAACCCCAAACAGTAACACTTTTAGTTATCTAAGTGTTCTCGTCGGCTCTAGTGACCTTCGACCTCCAGGTCACCTATCGAGCTGGTGGGTAACAGACGTCTCCGAAAAACTTGGAGCACTTTTGCAAATATGTGATGTCTTGATAAACCGAGCATATATTTGAAGTTTGTACAGCTACTTTCTCACCTGAAAATATGTTAAAAGTTTATTTTGTCACCCAGAAAGAGGAATAAGAGTAATATTAAAACTAAGTAGCTGCCGCCATTGTTGAAAACTGGAATTGTTTGGGCCTCGCTATGAATTCTGGGATAGATTGGGCCACAAAGGACACACCTGACCCATCCTTCAAATCTGGTGAGAAAGAGGACGGATTTGTCGGCCGCATTTGGAGGAGTCTACGAATTTGGACAGCCTTCGTTGCGTCGCTGTGACGTAATCTGCCTACAAATGTGGCCTCCAAAGGATGCGGCCTATGAATTTGGACACCCCCAATGAATTTTAATTACATTGTAAACCTTATTCACCTCGCCTACCTAGTTGTTTACTGAGGCTGCAGTCATCAGCTGCAAGTCAAGAGTTTGAGTTAGTCCCTGGGGTGATAGACTGACTAGAGAGATGCCTGGTTATGTTAATCAATTATTTATTTGACAGAAGGTACTTGGTTATTAAAGTATTCACAGAGAGTAGCTCCTTTTACTCATGTGCACATAAGCGCCAGTGAAATCTAAATATTTGGGGAAGAATTCTGAGTTTTAACAACTTATCAAAGTGCAAACATGAGTAACTGCCTGATTCCACCAAGCAGTGCTCTGACGGACACTTAAAGCCTCCTCTGTAGCTCAGACACGAAAGAAATAAAGACAGAGGTCAGATAAAATCAGGTGTGTTTTAAGAAGAGATTTAAGAGATGATTCTGTCTCAGACGGACTTATTTCTGCTGGCAGATTGGTCTCTGCAGCCTTTGCGCTCTGACTCTATCCACTTTGATTAAAAAAAAAAAAAGAGGGTCTCATACAAAATACTGACCAATATTATTTGGTTTTTAAAGGGTCACTCCTTTATGACTACAAGTCTAGCTAACTGGTGTTGAGTTTTCAGTCGGTCAGACATTAGAAATCCACCTAGCGTTGTGCCACCAGGAAAACCCACTAATGCTCTTTTTAAATGAGATTCCTTATTTTGCACAAAGAAAAGTTTAATGTTTTTATTAAAGGGAACAGTGCAACTACAAACATCATGAACTGTAAAGCTTCTAAAGCGGGAAGGTTTTAGCATGGCTGGTAAGATTTTGAACTGACATAATGTGATATATACACACTGAACTATGCTTGATGCCATCAGAATTGCATTTACAGCGTTAGCTTCAGGCTCAAGGGGAACTATTAAGTTTTGTGTGTGTACATTGATTAGTGCACATTAACCTAATAAATGGCTTTAAATGTTAAAATGAAGAAATGGTTTGATAGTCAAATCCAGGCTTTATTAAACCTGATGGAGGAAATGTAACAGTTTGGACTATAAAGTATTCAAATCTTTGCCTGAAATATCTGCAGGTCAGTCATAAATGGTTTGGTTTACTGGGCATTATCTAAAGTTGAGCCCAAGTTTAATTAGATTGAGCATTAGATTTATATTTCTGTCCATGTTGTTGTGAATTTAGCGACACCTTTGTTGCAGACTTGTCATCGACTGTGTTGAAAGGAAACAAGATCACAACAGTTAGGTAAAAAATATTTTTTGGTTGAACTTGTTTAAATTTATTTTGATCCCCTTTAACTTCTTGGTTGGCGTGGGGATGTGTAGGTTGAGGAACTTTCCACTTCCTTTATCCTCTATTAGCATGACTGTAGGAGAAGCAAATGGAAATGGAGGACAAAGGCACTAGCATGCAGTCCTCAGGCGGAAAGTTACCCTCAGAGAGGGTTACGCCTGTAAACCGTTCGGTCTAAAGGCAGCTTGAAAGTAAAGATGGTGAACTGGAAGTTAACCTGAGGACTGAATCTAAACCTCTTTCTGCGTATATGCACTTGCTTTATATCTATATTTAAAAAACAAAAAAATGTGAATAATGGATTTTCCTTTCTGCATAATTGTTTTAGAAGGAGATGCTGCATATGTAATTAAGAGTTGCTGTGTCATGCAAAGCAGTGTGCTGAAGACTTTGAGGCTTCTGGTCTATCCTCATTTGAACCTGGATGGATTAGTAGGTGCCAGTAGGATTCTCTGGTGCTGTACCCAAATGGTGATTACATTTCCTGACTGATTGGCTCCTGCCCACTTCACCTGTGATTGCATGTATGAGGTTCAGCAAATGAGGATAATCTAGATTTCTTTTCTCTGTCTGACAAAGCTTTAAAAGGCCAAATGTGCAAAATAACCAAAGCTGCAATTCTTTAAGCTTGACAAGCTAAAATTGATTAATGATGCACACAATAGATCTTTGTTGTTGACCAACTCTTTAACTGACTGACCACCTCAGCAGTATCCTGAACACTACACATTCATGTGTTTGTTCTTCTGCTTGTGTACATACAGCTGTCAGGCTGGACAGCTGTGACTTCCTGTCCTGTGGGTCTTCAGGTTTTATCGGAGTGAAAAAGCAAAGTGTTGATGTGCCGAGGTTAATCTGTGAGTAAATGTCAGAGCGGGCTGTTAATGTGCTGTTTGTGTGCTCAGCCTTCAGACCGTGTGTCAGATTTCGGCTCTACACTGATGTGTGAATGTGACACCTCTGTGTGGCAGAGTGCTTGGGTTTGTTTGGGATCTCCAGCACGTTTCACTCTTGGAAACTGATGTATGCTCACAAAAGAGCAACGAAATCTGAAGCTACTCAAACATTTACTTTTGGAACCAGGGGTTTGGTGATATTGTCCCCAAATTATATCACAATATAATTTAAGAATTCTTTTTGAATATATTTGTTGAAGTGTGTGTGTGTGTGTGTGTGTGTGTGTGTGTGTGGGAGGTCTCTTATTTTATTGTGTCACCCTTCGTTACATGTGCAGCATTTTGTTGTTTTTAAATGTGCTTTATAAATACATTTGGAATTGGAAATTAGCAATAATCATATTTATGAATAACATTTGCGTGAGTCAAATGTAAGCACAAAGTAACCTGGAAATTTATAGTATAAGTGGAAGATGACAGTTTAGCTCTGGAGCTTGCACAATATTTGTTCTGTCAGATAATGTGCGAATATTGTGCACTCATATGGAGTGAAGCTAGTTATGGTCAGTGGAGTCATTTGGGGTATTTGTGACTTCGTAGCCTGATCGTACTCAACAGTGTGGCAAAGGATTAGCTGTAGTTTTTAATCAGCTGTAAGGTCATATTTCAGAGTTAATCTGATTGATTGAATCTTGATTATTACAAGCTAAAGATGTTGGAGTTCCTGTTAAATGCTAGGTGTAATGGCAAAACCATTAAGCCAACATGGAACTGCAATTCCTCTAACTGCCACTTGAAGTCGTCCTGAAACGCGAATCACTCTCCAGAGACCCTCGCGTTGAAATGCCCAATGTTTATATCTGCTAAAAATGTACTGGATAGTTTTCAGCGTTATAACATTAAATTGAACTAAACAAGTTGGGTCTTCAGTTAGGTGTAGCTAATTTATGCTCGCCTTACAGAAAGTTTGTGCTAGAGTTGAGGGAATTCTAGTATTATTATAGTATTATTATTAGTCCATGAGGAGGTATCCGTGTCTGTACTGTTTTAGAATTCAGCTTCTCAATCAAGCTAAGTAGCATTGGCTCAAACCTCGGCTCTAAATTGGTCTAGTTTTGACTCCAAACACCCAACATGGTCGCAGCTGTTACACAAACATAGAAGCCTTAAAATGACAGCGACGACTGGGTGATATCACACTGAGTATGTCACAGTGATTACATCCTTCTTATATTTACAGCCTGTGGTTTAATATTTCTGGTCACAGGATTCGGGTGGCAGCAAACAAACTAACCGTGAATTTCTGAATTTATGCTGCACACATTATGTGTTTGAATAGCCCAGCATACTAAAAGGTGTTTGTTACCTGGCTGAAAATTTGTGCAGTCTGTTGCCTGAAGCACTTCGTCTAACAGTTTACTGTCCTGTGCTATTTCTCCTGTTTTCATTACACATTGCTATATTCTACGCTGTCAAAAGAGCCAGAAAACACATATTTTAGAAATATTATCGTTCGCAAGCTGCTCACTGTGAACACATTGCATAGTGGATAATGTCATTCAGCTCATTTTCACCTGTTAAATACAGCACTAGGAAATGTTTGCTTTACATTAAAATTAGAAATGTAATTGTTATTATTATGATTCTTTTTAAATCCTGTCGTGTCTGGAAGCTTTTCCAATCAGAGTTATGATCTGAGTGTACTCTTGTGCCAAACACATTTTGCTTTTCCAAGATCAGCTCCATAAATTGTATGTATTGTATGTATGTGTGATGTAATTACTTCCTTATCTGGTTTACTTATGTCAGTTTTGTTTACAAAGTTCACAGCTTGGGTGAGGTTGAGATACAGCAAATAAACCGTCTGGTCCTCACATATCCTCTGCCAGAATAGCATGCATATAGTTCTCAGCAGAGTTGTCTTTGCAATAGTTGCATATGTGTGAGTCTGAGGCCCATTTGGAACAACATTTGTTCTGTATAGTTTGTATTTGCTGTATGTTGCAGATTTTTTGACAGTGTTTAAGCATACTTGTGTCCAGAAGTTTTGATTGGTCGATCCATCTCCCTCCCACTTTATGGTTGGGATAGAAATTGATTCATCAATTTTAATTTTTAATAGCTTATACATTTTTGATAGTCATTTGAGGGTGCAGATATTAAAAAACAACTTTTTTGTATTCTGTATTCTGCAACCAGTTGGCAAGTGTTTGCCAACTGGTTACTTCAATTGCTAGCATGAAGTTTGTAGCAAAGAATGGTGTTGTACTAAAACATCCTTCCGTTTGCTTTGGTTGCTAACACGTTGCCCTGGTCATGAAATGTGCCGCATTCCCAAACACATGCAGACTCTTTGCCAAGTAGCAGTGAAACTGAAAAGTGTGATGCATATGTAACCTTTCACTTTCAAAGGAAAAGTTCCATCTTTGGAAATGTAATGGTTGCAAAGGGAAGCACACCAGGAAGGCATGACTTTACTTTTACAGTGGGGCAAAAAAGTATTTAGTCAGCCACCGATTGTGCAAGTTCCCCCACTTAAAATGATGACAGAGGTCAGTAATTTGCACCAGAGGTACACTTCAACTGTGAGAGACAGAATGTCAAAAAAAAATCCATGAATCCACATGGTAGGATTTGTAAAGAATTTATTCGTAAATCAGGGTGGAAAATAAGTATTTGGTCAATAACAAAAATACAACTCAATACTTTGTAACATAACCTTTGTTGGCAATAACAGAGGTCAAACGTTTACTATAGGTCTTTACCAGGTTTGCACACACAGTAGCTGGTATTTTGGCCCATTCCTCCATGCAGATCTTCTCGAGAGCAGTGATGTTTTGGGGCTGTCGCCGAGCAACACGGACTTTCAACTCCCGCCACAGATTTTCTATGGGGTTGAGGTCTGGAGACTGGCTAGGCCACTCCAGGACTTTCAAATGCTTCTTACGGAGCCACTCCTTTGTTGCCCGGGCGGTGTGTTTTGGATCATTGTCATGTTGGAAGACCCAGCCTCGTTTCATCTTCAAAGTTCTCACTGATGGAAGGAGGTTTTGGCTCAAAATCTCACGATACATGGCCCCATTCATTCTGTCCTTAACACGGATCAGTCGTCCTGTCCCCTTGGCAGAAAAACAGCCCCATAGCATGATGTTTCCACCCCCATGCTTCACAGTAGGTATGGTGTTCTTGGGATGCAACTCAGTATTCTTCTTCCTCCAACACGACGAGTTGAGTTTATACCAAAAAGTTCTACTTTGGTTTCATCTGACCACATGACATTCTCCCAATCCTCTGCTGTATCATCCATGTGCTCTCTGGCAAACTTCAGACGGGCCTGGACATGCACTGGCTTCAGCAGCGGAACACGTCTGGCACTGCGGGATTTGATTCCCTGCCGTTGTAGTGTGTTACTGATGGTGACCTTTGTTACTTTGGTCCCAGCTCTCTGCAGGTCATTCACCAGGTCCCCCCGTGTGGTTCTGGGATCTTTGCTCACCGTTCTCATGATCATTTTGACCCCACGGGATGAGATCTTGCGTGGAGCCCCAGATCGAGGGAGATTATCAGTGGTCTTGTATGTCTTCCATTTTCTGATGATTGCTCCCACAGTTGATTTTTTCACACCAAGCTGCTTGCCTATTGTAGATTCACTCTTCCCAGTCTGGTGCAGGTCTACAATACTTTTCCTGGTGTCCTTCGAAAGCTCTTTGGTCTTGGCCATGGCGGAGTTTGGAGTCTGACTGTTTGAGGCTGTGGACAGGTGTCTTTTATACAGATGATGAGTTCAAACAGGTGCCATTCATACAGGTAACGAGTGGGGGACAGAAAAGCTTCTTACAGAAGACGTTACAGGTCTGTGAGAGCCAGAGATTTTCCTTGTTTGAGGTGACCAAATACTTATTTTCCACCCTAATTTACGAATAAATTCTTTACAAATCCTACCATGTGAATTCATGGATTTTTTTTTCCACATTCTGTCTCTCACAGTTGAAGTGTACCTCTGGTGCAAATTACTGACCTCTGTCATCATTTTAAGTGGGGGAACTTGCACAATCGGTGGCTGACTAAATACTTTTTTGCCCCACTGTAAGGTAAATGTTCTACCTTTCCAATTAGATTTTCACTTTTTTCCAATTTTCACTACTGTTTGGAAAGAAAATGGCAAATGTTTTTTGCAAACTACAGACAACAGCAGCAATCTGCTGGTGAGCAAAGCAACCAAAGTTAGTTGGGCAACATACACCCTTCCCTAGCAACCTTAATGGCCTTAGGCCTCAAAGAACCATTAATTGAGGTGCCTCTTCAGGGTTTGTAGAAAAATCTCTCGAAAAAGGTTTTTTTTTTTTTGTGGAACTAAAACTCTTGGTATCAATCTGGAGAATTATTGATGGTTCTAGCATTAAAATGATCCCTTTCTTTTTCTCCCCCCCCCAGAGAAACCCCCAAAATACGAGGACAGGACACAGCAGTAAATCTGAGTTCTTGTGACTTCAGACTTCTCTCATCACACAGTATGAATGGTGAAGGAAGTGTCTAACATAGGAGACTAATAACATGCACACTTAAATCCGAGCAAGGCCTCTCTGGGCCTGGGAGATCTGGGAGCCAATGGGGGTGTAATGAAGCATGGAGCAATGGCATGATCACCTCATTATTCTTTGCTGCTCGCTCCAGAATCCTGTGCCAAGTCCACAAGCGACTGAGGCAGCAGCAGGGACAGCAAGAGACTGAGCTGATGGGTTGATTGTGCATGCAGAGTGGATGTCACAGGGTGTGTGTGAACCAGATCTCAGCTGCTGATTGCTAAGAATGGTTCTTTATTTTATTCAAAATAACAGCAACTTCCTAAGGATTATTTTGGATACATAAAGAGATCAGTCAGGTTAATGGATGGCACATCTGTTTTGTTTAATCGGATGAACTCTGGTCATGTACGGCACCTTTAGCTTTTTATGTTTTCATAGTTGTGGATCGAATTAAAACAGTGAAAGTGAAAAACATTAGTTTCCTTAAAAAGTGAAGGGATAGCCACATGTCCGATGCCCTCCCTCTATTTTGGTCCTCTATGCCAAGCAGAAGAATAACAAAGTCGAAGCTTTTAACCCCCCTCGACTTCCCTCCTCACTCTCCCATCTCTAACCAAAGCCAGAATCCCTCCCAAAGTCCCCAAACTCATCTGGAAATCTTTCTTATCTCAGCTCATCCCAGTTTTTCACCCAGCAGCAATGTTCTCGGCAGTTTGAGCAGCACTGAAAATTTAAGGATTCCAAACCCAAATTCATCCCAAAATCTAACCTGACTATGAATGTGCGTGCTCTCAGAAAAACATGCTGTGAATATTTGAAAAGCCCTGCAGCATTTCATTGCTTTAGTCTGTGTGTCCAGGTGAGAGAGAGCAGTGCCATTTGATCTTGAGTTAACAAGGAAGAGATGAATTAAAGAGACGTTTTTGTCCCCACAGAACAAGAGTCTTGATGCATTTGGATGCACCACGTGCTCTTAAAATGCAGAATTTCTCCTGAGAGGCGGAGCAGCATTTGTGATGTTTGTTTGTTGTTGCAAAGCATATGGATAGTGATCAAAGTTAGACATACTTTAACTTTAAAAGAAACGTGGTGCGAAGCACGTTTCAGACCAAAAATTGCAATCTTGAAAGAACAGAGAAAACGTGATGCATACATTTCCATCAGCTTGTTTATTATGACCAGACCCAGTGACTCAGACTCTGTATATCTCGTAACATTCCTTGAAACTGCTTAACATCTCTGAGTCTTGGGTCTGAATTTCTAACATGTCGTCTTGGTTTTGACAGAGATCTGCAGCGTTCACAGCTGACAAAGACATCGTCTGATTAAATGGCAGCACATGAAACTATGGGAGCTGATAACTATGGATAGCTGAAACTCACTGAAACGATGCAAAATAAACATGAAAATGTTTATTACTTTGAGTACTTTGAATGCTCAGAGTAGAAAAGTGCTATATAGGATCTAGCCCATTTAACATTGTTATACAATGTGGTTGTAAACTGAGACAAAATGTCCATTGCCAAGTTTAGAGTTAAAAAATGAACAGAATGGGATTCAAACTGACGACTACAGGTGAGGACAAACCTATTAACTTTGTAAAGCTCAAAGCGTGTAAAACCAAGTCAGATCTGAGGAACTGGAACTGGGAATCCCATCAAGGTGGAAGGAATCACGAAGACCTACACCTGAGCTACAGGTGTTCACCTACTAACCCGAAGGTTGGTGGTTCCATCCCAGTCTGCATGCCAAATGTTCTTGGGCAACATACTAACCCCATGTTGCCCTCCAATACATACATATGAATGTCTGTGGGAATGTTGGATAGAAAGCAGCTTAGAAAAAGTGTTTTGTGTGATTGGGTGAATGAACAAGTTGTGCAAAGCACTCTGAGTGCTCAGAGAGTAGAAAAGCGCTATATAAGAACCAGCCCATTTACCATTTACCAAGAACTGATATGTGAAAATTTTGAAAGAAAACCTCAAGCAGTCGGTTGTGAAACTGGGTCTGGGTCGTTTCTTTGTCTTCCAACAACACCAACCCAAAACATGCATCGCTCTTTGTAAGAATCATTTCCAACTGAATGGCCTGCACAAAGCCCCGACTTGAACATATGTTGGGTGAACTGAAGACCAAGGTCTGTGCCTGAAGATCATCAAATTTGGAGGATCTTAAGAGATTTGTCAAAGAAGAATGGCCTAAAAACATGTGAGACTTAAAAACTGCATGACTACAGGCTCTTATACAGCAAAAAAGATACACAACTGACTTTCAGCATCAGGGGTCAAATAATTCGATTTTTGTGAAATAATATTGTTTCTGTGTGCGATTAAAATATAAAGATCAGAAATAAAACTATAATATTTGGAAAGGCTGCGTTAAAGTTTTCTTTAGTTTTGGTGCCTCAAAATACTTTTAAAGAATGACATTTTTTTTTATGGCGGGCTAATAATTCTGACCCTATCTGGATTAGACGCAAACACACAAAATTTATCTTTATGTCCAAAATGTTTCTCCCATCTTTTAGCTTGTGAGCCACACCTCCTTTTTCATCTCCAGTAGAGGCCATAATAGAGTGATTTTTAAAAACACATTTATTTACTTAATAATGATCCATATAAACATTCAGCTCTGCTACCACTTCCAACATAAATGAAGACAGAAAACTAAACAGCAGTGATGTTTGCAGGGTTACTGAAGTTGGACTACCTGGTATATAATGTTGTGCTACGTGATTGCTAGCGACACAGCTATGTTAGCATAACATTAGCACAGTGAAGCTGGAGGATGAACGCCAACTTTTTTTCCACTCGATAAAAGTTAACGTGAGGGATTCTGGTGGTCAGGGACAAATGCAGTCGCATAGCAGGATGCTATACACGGGCCAAACTTCAGTCAGGAGAACAACTGAGATTATGCATCCACAATACGAGGTTAGTTAATATACTGCAACAACATGGGAATAGAACAGCTGCGAGAGAATTCAACATTAATGAATCAATGTTACGGAAGTGGAGGAAGCGCAGTTTTTGGCTTTCCCCATATTTCAAAAGTGCTTCATCTCTTTGCTATGACTGTCGGCATATTGTGCAGATGATAATAGTTGTAGCCACTGCGATGCTTTCGACCAAAACAGGCGCAGCTTGATGACATCATCAACATGCGCTATCGCGATAGAGTGATACAGTCAAAATCTCTATCGTTGGCCAAATTTATATCGTTTCTATCGTATATCGTTTATATCGCCCACCCCTACTCAACAGTGCCTCCTGCAGTTCTTCTAGAGTTGAGGGATGATTCAAGACAATGTTGTCTTGAATCATCCCTTGTTAATAATTTGCCAAAGGTTTGTTCTGAAACCTTTGGCAAATTATTAACAAACTCCTCCGTCTTCTATGCATTTCACAGATAATTTGAAAACGTTAACAGACAAGAGCTCCCTCTGCTCTTAGCCCTGGCAGAACAGTCGAAGCAGTTTTGTGCCTCAACTTTGCTGATTTGCATTGTCTTTGCTGATCATTATGTGACAACTGCTGCAGCAATACATCATTACCAATAGTTGGCAAATTGGACAGGATGATCTTTCACAAAACAACTCCCCTCTCAACTAGGCTATTCACCTTGTCTATAGAATCCAGAAACATGACAACCGCATTATTTCTCCTAGACCCTGCCTTCATGCTGTCACATTCGACAAGTTCCCCTACAGCCAAACAACACTTCTCAACCGAGTAATTCAATGGGTATTTTAATACCATACTGACAGGAAAGGCTCCAAAAGCCTTCAGAACCACATATCATTTCCGCTATCGTACCCAGCTAAGTGCTATATGCTGCTGAAAAAAACACCAAAAACACGCCAGTGAAAGAAAGTTGTGTGAACAGAGCTAAAATGTGAATCACCACTGTAAAAAGTAAAGTTCAAACCTTTAGAAAACCTCACACTCATTCTCCTCTCCACACATGCAGCAGACGCTCATGCATGCACACCCAAAAGAAAGACGGACAGACAGAACATGTTCTGTTCAGTATGCCTTGAATCTGCTTTAACTCATCAGGAAAGTGTTCACTGACATCACTGATCAAAGGGAAGTTATTCTCCCAAACTCTGCTATACAGCTGGATTCTGCAACCACAGGAGTCACCCCCTGCTGGCCATTAAAAAGAACTAAGGCGCTTCAGTATTGTCTACTCTTTTTAGAGCCAGAAGCTACATCCATCTTTTATTTCGTCTATGATAACGGCAATCCACAGATTCAATGTGGTCATCTCTCTTATGTAAGCAAAGCATGTCTGGTCGAAGGTTTCAATAAAATATGGAAGCATAACAGAACCCAGCATATTCACATCACTAAGTGAGCCCCCAGTAGCAGAGGACATTGATTGCAACTTAATCCATCCCATTGTGAGTTGCTTTTAAAACTGGTTTATTGTTTTTTACAACACAAAGACAAAACCATCAAGATTACGAAGCAAGCATGGAAAAGGAAGAAACCCTTAAGCTCTCTATAAATTACCCCTTTAGTTCCCTTAATTTATTTTCATCAACACCAAAGCTTCATATGCCCTAATACATGATACATGTGCAGCAGCTAGTCAGTAGCAATATTTAAAATGCATGCTCATCAAATGCACTCCAAATCGTGACACGGGAGATTAGTTTGTGGCCATAAAGGTTGTATAATATAAATGTAGCACAGTATTCCGTCACAGGAGGATCAAATATTCTCGTAAGGTCATCCAGTGAGAGAATCTGCCAAATCGAACATGTGGCGCTACCTGCCTCAAACCCTTGTGAATAAGGGAGTAGCTGAACGTAACCTCAGTGCAATGTAAGACTGAAAGCAGTGTGTGTTTATTTCATCGTGTTAGGGTTTGGTACAGCTTTACGAAATGATGATGATTTCTACAAATTAGAAAGCGCTGTTCTGTTTTCACAACAACGCAATAAATGTTTTAATTTTTTTTAAACACCAAAATCGATAAATAATCATCACAAAAGATTACGCTGTCAATATTGAACAAAATGAGTGTGATTATAGTTTTGCCAAGGACTGTGCAGCCCTAGCTTGTTGCACAAAAACGGAAGTGATTTGTGTCACTTGAAAGGTTGCCTTCAGTTGACACCTACGGTTTCCCACAGTTACTTTTTTTTCTAACCATTACCTCGGTCACTCTTCTTTGATTGTGTCCTGACAAAGACGTGCCAGGAAGTGGATGTTGGGGACATTTCGGTCAGCGATATTCTTCCAAGTTGATTTTCCTTCTCCCAAGATTTTCCTCTTCCATCAGTTTTTTTTCCTGGTCTCCCGTTGTACTCTCAGCCTGCTGCGATCCCCCTCTTTTCTTTTTTTCTTTTCTTTTTTTTTTGCGTTGTTGTCTCCTTAACTGGACTCCCCCAGGCCTGATTCTTTGGCTCAGTGGGGCTGTTGCTTGGCCGCTTTCTTTCTGTGGGCACACAAGGACTCCTGGATTCAGAGCTGACATTGATTTTCCTTTTCTTTGGCAATTTGAACCATGAAGAAAATGCAGACGCTTAGTAGTAGTATGTTTTTTTTTTTTTTTTGTTTTTTTAAATGAGATCATTTAGATAAATGGCAGTAAGTCTGGGACAGATGAAGACTATTCTTATCTTGAATTCTTTAACTCATTTAACTCGATGCTTTCAGGAAGCACAAGCAAGTCAATATTGTTTTTTTGCTCATACTGCTGCAGTTTTTCCTTCTGTTAACTTGCATTTCCTTCTTGAGCTTTCCAGAAACAGCAAAACAACCAGGGTTTCGTTAGCCGCTGTTTCTGCAAAGAGCAGAGCAAAAAGTGTGGACTACAGCAGATGTTCAGGCAGGACCAGCACTACGGGGAAGTGGCTGAGGGGGCAGTTAAAAATGGTGATGGGGCAAATTTTATCCTGCTGTGCCTATTTTTACCTTTTCTTTATTAATCACCTAGAAATATAATGGCATGTTTGACTCAATTTACCCTGGTTTATCTTCCATTATTACTTAAATTCCCATACAGAAAAGAAATAGTAAAAACTTATATGTGATTACTCATGAAAGTGGCCACTTTCGCATTACTTTCATACATTGTTTTAGTAAGTATCCAAAACATACAAGTTTCATTATATAATTTTTCAAGGGCTCTTATATCTGTTTTCACACTTATATGCTTTTCATACAAGTTTCACACAAGACAGATACAAACTTTATAAGATTTATATATATCTTTTCCATATGGGTTAGTACCATTTATAAAATGATTTCCATGTTTTATGCAGTATGACTTGAAACTAGAGATTCTAGCCCAGAAAAATCATCAGAGATATGTTCATGCAGGTCATAAAATAGAGAGCTAAAAGTCGTTCTATACAGCTGGATTTGGTTTTTTTTGCGACCCGGGGAATTGCATCCAGCTGGGTATTAAATACAATACTGTTAATATTGTGAATTGAATGAAATTAGCGAATTCATTTATTTTGCATTAGCTCAAAAAGAATCTGTACAGCCATGAAGAGCAGCCAAAGCAGAAACATAGATGCGTTCTGTCTTCTGACACTCCCTTCAAGCACAGCGTTATGTCCAAATTCCTCGACGACATTGATCCGTATCAGGATAGCGTCACACAGTTGCTGCAGACTTGTCGGGTGCATCCGTACGTGAATCATAGAATCATACATGTGGTGACTATGGTCACCAAATTTTTGTCATTTAATTTTTTTGTAATTGTTCGTTTAGTTTAGCATGAATCCTCTTGAAAAAGAATAGTTTTTCCGTTTTTGTTTTTCTTGTTTTTTGAAAAAAAAAAAAAGCTTGCCAAAAAATACTTAAACTTTAAAAATGTATGTTGTCCTTTGTCCTTCTAGTGGGCCAGATTAGTCTTTGCTGGGCTGATTATGCCATATTTGACACCCCTGCTGTATACCATAGAGATGGCTGTGTGGGGAAAATCTTAGTAGATCAGCAGTTTCTGAAATACTCCGACACCAACACATCTGGCACCAACAACCATCCCAAATTCAGAGTTACGTGAATTGCTACCATGTTACTGATTGATTAGATATTTGTGTTAACAAGCAGTCAAACAGGTGTACCTAACAAAGTGACAGTGACTGTATAAGGGCTTTGACTTGACCACTGTTCAGGCAAATTAGCTCGGCTGACTCCAGTCAGTTCACTGTTGAGATTTTGCAGATCATTGTCATTTTGTAGAATTTGAAACCGCTGCAGCTGTGCTGTGATCACAGTTTCACACATCAAAGACTGTGTAGCAAGGGAAAAAATTAAAAGGCTGTAAATTGGCTTCAGTGTGGTGTGACTCGTGTCTGTTTGTGTCAGCAATTAAGTCACTTCAGTTTACATTTTTAATGTTGCCTCCACGTGTTCTGGCCTGAAAAATACAGAATTGGGAAAAAGAAGTGGTTTCAGTGGAAGTAGAGAGTTAGATTTGTGTGATTCATACCCAGATAAGGTTGGGAAACGTGCAGTCTGCTGAGACTGACTGCACATCCAGATGAACAGAATCAACCTTTTGGGTCATTACTGTTTATTGTACCTTTCTAGCTACTCTTAAATCTGCTACATTGGATTGGTTGCGCTGAACAAGTCCCTGATGTGAAATGTGCCCTAGCCATTATCCTTACTTGACCTTGTTATTTAGCACCAGACCTCGCTGAAAATGGAAAGAAAGTCTGAATACTGGGTCTTAATTTCTCAGTTAAAGAAAAAAAGGAGGGGTGGCACCATATATAAAGGATGGATTTAACCTCCGGATACACAATATGAACCCAATGAATGCCGTAAATGGGGAAAATGACCCTATTTGTCGCATGATTTATGGCCTCTGTAAACATTTCTTCTAATGACTTTATAGCCTGAGTCAGAAGTTTCAAGTTCTCTTTAATACTTCAGTAAGATGATGTTCATTTGGTAAATGATGCTCCCATTATAGTCTAATGGACAATAGAACAGGGAGTGCTTTAGGATGAGGTTATTTTGTGATTGACAAAGTACTGCTATTATAGTCATACAATGTTCCTGGAGTTATAATTCAGGTCCACCCCTCACCCAGCATGTCCAGTCTTGTGAAAAAAAACAATGCCAAACCTGAGGCTTTAAAATAGCCGCCCACTAGCCAGTGTGTCACGCCACAGTGACGGACATCCATCTCTTAAATAGTCTATGGTTGTTAGTTAGAGAGAGACATAACACAGAAGACACCGTCAGCAGCTTGGGGTTTTTCCATGTCTGGTATTGCATCAGTGTTTCCTTGTGTGTTTTTAGTAGTTTGTGACTTGACTGTAAACTTAGGACAGGTGAGTTAAAATGACCGAAATCTGCTCTGATATTTAGTAGTTTCAGTACAAGAGAATGGAGACTATAGCGGGGGACTGTTGTGACATGAGTGCAAATGAACTGGGCGAATAATATAAATCCATATCCTTCACTTCCACTGTATTTATTTTAGTTTTGTTGTTACAGCCATTTTATTTGATCTTGAATGCATTTGTTGTTTTTTTATTTTAAAAAGTTGTGAAACTCTTGTTTAAATGATCAATTGTGCTGCCTCCATAGAAATTCCGTCTGTTTTTATTTAAAGGCCTCACTTAACTTGTGCATTTTTTATAGATGTACTCGAGGCTGGTACAACACACATCTGACTTACTTGTTAATAATTTGTTTTAAGAAACTGCCATGGTTTGTTTCTTTTCCCCTAAAGCCTAAATGAGCATTTAAGTTTTTGTCAAGTCAAAAATTACATTGAGTTTACTTGAAAAATGACAAACTGTCCATGTTAAAAAGCTGAAGATGTGTATTTCTGGCATTCTGTGTGTTCTCGCATGCAGGGGTCAGAAATCACCCAACAGCTATTTTTATACAGCAGGTGGGGGGACCCCTGAGGCATGCCTACAGTGGAAATTTACCTGCCCCCCAATGTCTGTGTCTGTGTCTGGGGATTTAAGATTGGCACGTGACAGATAAGAGCAGTGATCCTCCCCCCGTGTCTGTGCACTCACACAGAGAGTATGCACCACGGTGCGTTTGCATGTGCTAAACTCTGCTAAGCCTCGGCCGTGGGGAAGAAGAGCACATTTTCTCTTTCCAGAAATATCTTCATTGCTGTAAGAAGAATCAAATAATCAGATTAGCTAAGGCCATGCAAACTAAGCTGAATCCCTTGATTGTGTTTACTACCAACTAAAACAAAAAGACAAGCTCCTTCTCACACTGGGCTGGACTCAGTCTGGGGTAGATGGCCCCCTCCTCCTGCTCCTCTCGCCCCAGGCCATATGGAGGAGCTTTAATGGCTGCTGTTGTTTCACACTAAGAGCCAATCTGGCTGTGCTCCTGGAGCCATCAGACGGGCTGTTAGCACACAAACAACAGCATCACTCCAGCTATCAGCTGCAGTAAAAACAGTGTGGGACCTCCTGTGGTTCAGGATGATCCTAGCCCCCCCACATCCTCGTTGATGCTGGTGCAGATTAGACTGTCGGCATGCGAGGAGACTGTTTGTCACAGGCTCTGGCTAAGATCGGGCTCCGGGGCAGAATTTCTCGGATTTTTGACAGGCGTCGTGTCGCCTCCCTCTGTTCTATACAACAGAAGAGAGGAGCTGCCGTCTGGATGGAGCCCAGGCAATGCCAGGGAGGACAAAAGAAAGACAAGATTTTTTTGTGTATGTTAATTCTTTTCCCTCTTCTTTTTTCACTCCTGCCGTCTGCTTCTCTGTCCCCCTGTTTCCCTCCAGAGCTTCACCCCACAGTGTTCCCTTCCCGAAAGTCAACCGTTGTAAGCCCTGCCCACAGACTTGGAGTCACGTTTTACACAACACCCCTCACAACAATAACCCATGATGTTTTTATCTCAGTACATCAGTCTGATTGGAAGGCACCATTGATCCATTCCAGTGCTCCTGAGCTTTTTCATCAGGCATTCTTTATGGAAAAGGCAACGATGGATACAGTTCAAAAAGATCAAAAAGTCTGAAATAAAAATTTAAGGAAAATGATATCCTAAAATGCATTTACATTCATTTTTTACATTTTTTTTAAGTCGTTGTGGTTTTATTGTTGCTTGCTTATTTTTGTTTTGGCCCATTATTAAGTGCTTAATTTATTTGAGAATGTAGTTATTTGGGCCAAGGCCAAGAATAATGCTGGTCATCTTCTACTCTTGCATTAGCAACTTCAAAGTAGCTTCAGAGCTAGTCTAAGACAGCCATCCCACTTCCACAGTATAAAAGGTCCGGTGGCTACTGTGACATCACTCATGTCACCTTTGTGATTGGATCAGACTGAAAACACAAGCTCATTGGCTAAAGGAATTCGAAGTCATTAGCCAATTGTTTATTTCCGAATCTTATTCTATGACACTGAGGGGGGAAAAAATCTGTTTGCATTTTAATCAGTATCACTCCCTCCAGTTAATACACGACACCACGGTTCTTCATTCACTGATGGATTTATTCTTCCGTCAAACTTCTCCTCAGAAACACCATAAAATCCACCGTCAAACTGTTATTACATAAAAGTACAGAATGACCAACATAAATATTACAAATGAACATTTAAACCCAAGTTAACAAATACGCGATAAACAAACACAGTTAACGTACCTCGCTGGCTGCACGTAACCGTGAGGGAATGAGTCCGCTTCAGGAACAAAACTTAACAAAAATAATTCCCAATTTCTTCTTCTTTGCAGCTTTCTTTTACTTTAAACTGCTTATTTATTCCTTCTTCTGCCTTAGTTAACTTATTAACTTAGCTTCTTTGCACATGCTTTTTACTTCCCTTTACGTCACTTAAAAAGGCCTGTGTGCAACACAGAATGAACCTTAGTTCCTACCCCAAAAGGAACAACAATAAATAAAGAAAATAAATAACATAAATGAACACAATAAATTAAACAAACTGACATAATTTACATTTATGGCAGTTAAAATCAGTGTAATCCAAAACAAGTAACTGAAACCATAAATGTTTAGAGAGGTCTGGGCACTTTTGCAGCTACAGCTATTGCTCCCTGGTGGCCATTTAAGAGAATGCAGGTCTAATGGTGCAGACGACAGTCAGGACATGTTCCCCGACCCAAAGGCGCAGGGAACAAACGCTCTTGTCCACTGGAAAAACTCCAACGTACAGGCAGCAAGGCGAGGGGATACTAAGATTCCTACCTCAGCCTGCCGCCTCTCGCCAAGGGCAACTCTAGACTAAGGGAGTCCAGCTCCTCTCCAGGGTTCTGGAGCCCTTTGCGTTGAGCTGGTACCTCTCAACCTCACGCGGTGGATCGGGTCCTTCCCCACCAGAGAGGTGACATTCCATTTTCCAATCGTTAGTCTCGGTAGCTGGTGATTGGCCCAACAGGGTCTCTGACCCCGGCCGCCGCATGGGCCCACCCTACAGGTAGTAGCCCCATGTCCCATGGTCTCCAGGCGCTCGCCCTCGGGCACCCTCCCTGGGCCTGGTTCCAGGGTGGGGCCCTGGTAACCCTATCCTGGGCAGGGTGAATTGTTCCCTAGATCTTATACTCACAGGGGTTTTTGAATCCTCTCTTTGTCTGGTCCATCACCTGAAACCAGTTTGCCATGGGAGGCTGTACGAGGGAGCAAAAGCCCCCTGGCAACATGAGATCCCTGGGAGACACAAGCCCCTCCACCATGTGAAGGTAGCGGATGTATGGATGGAAGGAACGTTTAGTATTTCCAAACAAAAATTGCTGCACTACATGTATTACAAATAAAGAAAACGTATCATGACAGTACCCGTAGATCTCCATCAAATACCATATCCCATCAGTATGACTACATATAAATTATTACCTATAAAGAATATTCAACTGAAAATAATTTGTTCTGTGGTAAACAGGCAAATGAGATACAATCGCTAAGACTGTTTGAAAAATCCATGCAGCTGAGGGTCTTCTTTGTTCTGGAGAGCTTTCAGTAGACCGGAAGAAACACTGCAAAGGAGAGGTAGAAATGACTGAAAAGTCTTAAAAATGATCCAAAAAGATTCAGTTTAATGTCATTTGGGCAAAGAAAGAGGGTATGTAACTAGTACTAATGGCTTATTTATTGACTTTTTTGAAAAGGTTTTGCATTTGATGTTTAAAATGGCACAGGAGTCCTTGTTGCTTAAAAAGACGAGCTGCTGCACTGCTGAACCCACGCATGCACAGGAAGTGATGTAGTATTTAGCCTCAAATTAAAGAAATAGACAACCTCACACTCCTGTGCAGGTTGATCGACAGAGGAGACATGGTTTCAGAGCGCTGGCAACCGAAAAACCTTGTGAATTTCAACTTGAGCAATGACAGTAATGAGAAGCTCTGTCTGCTGCGTGATTGACAGCTCAGTCTGTAGCTTTTGCTGTTTGATATTCAGATGCTTTTGGTTGAGCAGCTCAGAGGAAATCTTCACTCTTTCTGTTCATTTCTGTTAAAAAAATATTATTCTTTAGTATCTTATAAGATTGTCTGAATATTAGTAATTGTTCCAGTCCTGCCATACAGCTGCTGTCATCTCATAGCTATTTTTATTTCTGCAGACTGGATCTTCCCCGGATGGTTCCTGTTGACTTCGACTGAAGAGCCTCTCCGTCACTTCTCATCACTTTACCCCACACGGGGATTTACATTAGCCAATCTGGTGAGGAATCTTTTTAATTGATTATATTTTTTTGCCTGTAAAACACCCCCTCAGTGAGTGCGTGTGGACCTGCATAGAGTCTCTGAAGAAAACGACTGAAGAGTTGGTGTAAAATCAGCTGTGTGGGGACATAATAGGATTCAGTTTATATCTGATGAGATGCAGAGAAATCTTCAGAGACCAGATTCACAAATTCTTGGATGTAATCCAGAGATGAGCTGCTTGGAACTGGTGAATGTATTGTTTTGGCTCTTTGTTGATTCCTGTGCATGTGCGTTTACGTGACTGGTTTTGTGATATTTTTTTTCTGTTGTCTTGTTTGTGTGACATGACAGGAAATCTAAAATGTTCAGCAGCAGCAGCAGCTGTGGTGCTTTACCCAGCAAACACCTCTAGAACATGTTGTCCCACATCACAAAGGTCATTGCATAATTATGTTGTGTAAATTAGCATCCAAGGTATTTATCCCCTGTGGCTGTCACATGGTGTTATTTTTCTTCTTCTTCCTCTTAATAGAGCTGCAGTGGAAATTATTTATGTGTGCTTGAAGCAGTTTGGGTACAAATTTAGCTCAGAGGAGCAGCTCTCTGAGGAAGCTTCCCATACGATCGATGCTGCACTGTTATATGATTTTCTGTAGCATCGGACTTGCTAAATGGAAGCATCACAGCACTTTGTTTTTCTTCGGCTGTTGCTTTTGAATTGATGTCTGCATATTTTTAGTCATTTATGTAAAATTTTAATGTGCCAGACTTATAACAAGTAATGTCTTTGTAGATGTTACTCAGATGTTTGCAGTTTTACAGGTGGCCGACTAGTGTGTTTAATTAAAAACGGCAGCTTTTGAATCAGGGGCCGTTTGGACTGGGTGATGAATCAGATTTGAATTAAAATTAAAATAAATTACAATTTTGGCTTGGAGCAGTTTTGGGTTAAATGCTGTTAGGTCTGTGGATAACACAAACTGTAGACATCTTGAATCTTTACATTTAAAACTTGCATTTAAAGCTGCATTTCCTCCAAAAAGTAACAGAGGCAGCATCTGCCTACAAGGGTTCGAGTCTAGCTTTACAAAAGAAACAGTCACCAGCATAGAAAAAACTACAAATGGAAGATTTCAACTAGTGCAACTGCTGTAATAGCTCTGTCCTGTTTGGAAAGAAAAGCAAAGTAAGTTGTACAAGTACTTTGCATTCAAAAACTCCACAGCTGAGGTTTTGCTTCAACATCTGCCAGAGCAACACTCTGCGTGGCCTCTTAGCACAGGTCAGTTGCATCCAGTGTCCCACAGGCTAATTAAGCCCAACCAGGAGTCCTTCTAGTGCTTGATGGCTCCCTTCACTTCCAGTGTCCACCAACCCATTCAGGGATTACCACCATGACAGCTACCTTGAGGTTTGGAAACAGGGTCCATGTCCAGAGGCTGATGTCACCAGCTTTCCTCAGAATACTGTTGAAGTTGGGATTAACAATCCTATGGATCCCAGCCTCTGCCAGATTTTTCTACCTTCTCTGTATGTTTTGGGTGTCCCCGCCCAACTGCTCACCAGCTGGTCATCAGGAGCTCAGCTCCTCTCTTCACCTAAATGTCCAGAACACACAGCCACAGGTCTAATACAGAATCAATCATCGACCTGCAACTGAGTGTCCTGATGCCACTCTGCTGTGCGCTAAAGAATGCATTTGTGTTCAGACATGGTGTTAATCAAGGACAAACTTTGACTTGCAGAGAAGTCCAATGATACAACACTGCTCAGGTTCAGATCAGGCAAGCCGTTCCTCTAGAACAGGGGTGGGGAACTCCAGGCCTCGAGGGCCGATGTCCTGCAGATTTTAGATCTCACCCTGGGTCAACACACCTGAAATGATTAGGTCATTCCAGACCTCTGGAGAACTTCAAGACATGTTGAGGAGGTCATTTAGCCATTTAAATCAGTTGTGTTAGATCAAGGACACATCTAAAACCTGCAGGACACCGGCCCTCGAGGCCTGGAGCTCGACACCCCTGCTCTAGATGACTCACCTCCAGCCCTCACTGTCGTTTCACACATGAGCATTGAAATATCCCAGTAGGACAATGGAGCTGCCAGGTAGGGCACCCTCCAGCACTGCAGCCAGCAACTTCAACAAGGCTGAGTACTTTGTATTATTAAACTGCAATCTGGATGCCTTCCATGAGCCACAGTTGCATTAAAGCAATGCTCTTGTCCACTTGAAAAAAAAAAAAACAATTTTCAGGCACAAGAATACCTTCCTCTGCCAGCCACGTCTCGCCAAAGACAACACAGCCCAAGCTGAGTATGACATCAGGACTCGCTAAGGCTCCTCCCACAACAAAGACAAAAGAGAGATCATCAGTTACACAAAAGTGTCATAATCCTATTTCCCACCAAACTGTTAATGGCAGCAGCAAAATAATAAGATGTTGGCTATCCCAGTGGTCTGAAACTATACAACCATACCTCATGCTCGTAGCCTGACAGTCCCGATTGGACAGAGTAGTTAAATGTGGTGTGTTTCAGTGGGGTTTTTTTTCACATTAATTAGATAGCAATAATTAAATATTAAAATGCTATTAAAAGTTCTTAAATGAAACTGCTGGACACCAGTTTAGAAGCTGTAACTCTAAATGTTAAGAAAAAATCATTAGCACCACTAATCAGTTACTTGAGTAGTCTTCAGTGCCCTGACTTAATAATGCTAGACTGCACCACAGGACAACCACCTGGTGTCTGACACCAGATTACCTTTCAGGTGGTAAATATCTCAAATCTCTCTCGCCTGTTAATGAAACAGGCAGCAGCTGCAGTAGCCTGTTGGCTATCGTGAATGATAGCCAACACACACACACAGTTAACTGTCTGGTTAGGCAGATTTACATCACCAAGTTAGACCTGAGCACTGATGCACTGTTATCATATCTAAAAGACCTCATAGTACAATACAGGGAGTGCAGAATTATTAGGCAAGTTGTATTTTTGAGGAATAATTTTATTATTGAACAACAACCATGTTCTCAATGAACCCAAAAAACTCATTAATATCAAAGCTGAATGTTTTTGGAAGTAGTTTTTAGTTTGTTTTTAGTTTTAGCTGTTTTAGGGGGATATCTGTGTGTGCAGGTGACTATTACTGTGCATAATTATTAGGCAACTTAACAAAAAACAAATATATACCCATTTCAATGATTTATTTTTACCAGTGAAACCAATATAACATCTCCACATTCACAAATATACATTTCTGACATTCAAAAACAAAACAAAAACAAATCAGCGACCAATATAGCCACCTTTCTTTGCAAGGACACTCAAAAGCCTGCCATCCATGGATTCTGTCAGTGTTTTGATCTGTTCACCATCAACATTGCGTGCAGCAGCAACCACAGCCTCCCAGACACTGTTCAGAGAGGTGTACTGTTTTCCCTCCTTGTAAATCTCACATTTGATGATGGACCACAGGTTCTCAATGGGGTTCAGATCAGGTGAACAAGGAGGCCATGTCATTAGTTTTTCTTGTTTTATACCCTTTCTTGCCAGCCACGCTGTGGAGTACTTGGACGCGTGTGATGGAGCATTGTCCTGCATGAAAATCATGTTTTTCTTGAAGGATGCAGACTTCTTCCTGTACCACTGCTTGAAGAAGGTGTCTTCCAGAAACTGGCAGTAGGACTGGGAGTTGAACTTGACTCCATCCTCAACCCGAAAAGGCCCCACAAGCTCATCTTTGATGATACCAGCCCAAACCAGTACTCCACCTTGCTGGCGTCTGAGTCGGACTGGAGCTCTCTGCCCTTTACCAATCCAGCCACGGGCCCATCCATCTGGCCCATCAAGACTCACTCTCATTTCATCAGTCCATAAAACCTTAGAAAAACCAGTCTTGAGATATTTCTTGGCCCAGTCTTGATGTTTCAGCTTGTGTGTCTTGTTCAGTGGTGATCGTCTTTCAGCCTTTCTTACCTTGGCCATGTCTCTGAGTATTGCACAACTTGTGCTCTTGGGCACTCCAGTGATGTTGCAGCTCTGAAATATGGCCAAACTAGTGGCAAGTGGCATCTTGGCAGCTGCACACTTGACTTTTCTCAGTTCATGGGCAGTTATTTTGCGCCTTGGTTTTTCCACACGCTTCTTGCGACCCTGTTGACTATTTTGAATGAAACGCTTGATTGTTCGATGATCACGCTTCAGAACCTTTGCAATTTTGAGACTGCTGCATCCCTCTGCAAGATATCTCACTATTTTTGACTTTTCTGAGCCTGTCAAGTCCTTCTTTTGACCCATTTTACCAAAGGAAAGGACGTTGCCTAATAATTATGCACACCTGATATAGGGTGTTGATGTCATTAGACCACACCCCTTCTCATTACAGAGATGCACATCACCTAATATGCTTAATTGGTAGTAGGCTTTCGAGCCTATACAGCTTGGAGTAAGACAACATGCATGAAGAGGATGATGTGGACAAAATACTCATTTGCCTAATAATTCTGCACTCCCTGTAGAGCATTTTAGCTCCTGTTTCAACAACATTAAAGTATTGAACAGTTGTCATGAATGTTAATCTGCAATTACCCATATTGGTCATCTCTCAGGTAGCGGCTATGGCTAATAAAAGAGCTGCAACATTAATGTGGGAGCTAGCTAACAAACAACATCAGTCCTGCTCCCTGACCTCTAACTATAGTTAATATAGTGCTCATTTAACAGAATTAAGTTTAAGTCTCTGAAAATTTGAATTTAATTAGCAGTTAGGGAGTCACGTGTCATGTGTAAACCATACAGTTATTTTTCACTTGGTCAGATAACTGACATGTTTCTATTGTCAGATTTTTCTTTAAAAAACAGAGCTGGAGATGTTCACCCCTACACGTCCATGTGTGTGTGTGTGTAACTCCGCCAGAGTGCCTGTTTCACTTTTCCTGGTCCCAAGTCCAGATAGAGGAGCAGGGTTGGAATTGAGATGTTAAAAAAATGATAATTGCAAAAAGAAATTTAATGTGTAGTTCTAAATATATTCTAAGTGCTTTTAGCATGTTTTTTACTCTGTCTCTCTCATTGTATTATTTCTTTCTCCTACAACGTAGGTTACAATAATGTAAGCATGACCAATTATGGAAATTAGGCGATGGCGTCATTTTGTGACTTCTTGCGACTTTTAGGACAACCAATAGCGATTTTCCTGACTGACGAGTTGGCAACACTGGGACTCTCTCCTGTGCGTGTTTTGTCCTGTCTGCTTTCTGCTCTTCCCTGATTGTCTATTGGAGGTTTTTTCTTCCAACCATTTATTTCCATGTACTTACTCATAAGAGGTAAACTAAAACAGAAATGAATTGAAATGAAAAGGAGGCGTTCACGACTTTTTGGCCAGCTGATTGAGCTTTTCTCCCGGTATCAGCTCGGGCATCTTCGCAGCCACTTGCCCAAATCCCCGTCCACACTTGCAAAATGGCTTTGCTTTCGATTAGCCTTTTTTCCCTTCTTCTGTTTTTCCCCCCTTTTAGAAACATAATTACCATCATGTCAACATGAAGCCCTCTGTGTTTTGTGTTCCATGTGTAGGTTTAATTTCTCAGGCTGGTTGCAGTGAGAGGAAACAGAAGGAGAACGACTCGCTGAATTCTTATTTTTTTATTTTTCCTCTCATCCTGATTACTGTGCCGTCCTCCTCCCTCTGCTTTACCCCTCGGGTTATTTAGACTTTGGGAATAAACTGCCTCTGAAGTCTGTGCGAAACGAGAGGATGTGCCAGTGCGCCGTCAGCTCCGTCACAACGCATAAAGCGGTTGGATGAGTTAGCGAGGGGGTGCTGTCTCCACCTGCGTGTGTGTTCAGGATATTTCATTGAGGGGCGTAGGCGGCATCTGGAGGCGTTTCCATTCCAATTTAAAACGAACCAACAATAATTTTCCACTTGATAAACCAAATGACATGTGGTACCTTTATAAACTGCAGCTCTTCACCCAGAGCATGTAAGTGGCACCTCCATAACGTTAATATTAAAAATCCAAAAGATGTAATTTATGGTAAATTTATGGCCTTATCTGCTGATAGATAAAGATACTTTAAAGCCATGATTCGAGCACTTCCTCCAGCCCTCACCAGATCACCATTAAATCAGTCTCACTTTCTCCTTTAGCGTACTCTTTACCCCAGAACTCGGATATTTTCCTTCCTTTTTATTGGTGCAGTTGTTGACAAATTTTAAAAAGTGCCTTGTTGCACTGGCTTTGAAGATTGCTGCTTAGGGAACGACCTGGGACGTTCCTTGAGGTTGTCCTTTTGACCGTTCTCTCTTTGGTCCCTTTTTCAGAAGTTGTTAATGATGCCTGGAAGGATTCACTGCCTCAAAGGCTAAAGTCAGAGATCAAAAGTGTCTTATCCAAAAAAAAGAAACTTTACAGATTATAAGACTAATGAACGTAACCTGCTCCTGCTTTTTAAAGCAATTAAAATAGGTCTATAATCCTGTTGCTTTAAGGTACGAGTTTACTGATTGATTATAACACTATGTTTGCCACATCATTAGGTGCCAGATCGTTACGTGCAATGGCAATGTAGCTTACCATTGCCAGTGTGTGAATGTGTGCGTGAATGGGTGAATGACTGAATGTAGTGTAAAGCGCTTTGGGGTCCTTAGGGACTGAGGAAAGCGCTATACAAATGCAGGCCATTTACCATTTACCGTCTGGGATGGAGGAGGAGATGATGTTCTTCAGCAGCCTCTCGAACACCTTCATTACTACCGAGGTCAGTGCAACTGGCCGGTAATCGTTCAGGGATGAGGGTTTGCTGTTCTTGGGCACCGGGATGATGGCGGATCCTTTGAAGCATGTGGGGACCACATAGGGCTGTTCGATATAACGATATATATCGGATGACGATATAAAAACGTCTATCGTTTCATTTTACGCTATCGTTTGTTTCGTGGTGTCACAAAATAAACTGTTTACGGTAATATTTTTTCATGGTTTTGATGGTCACTGTAGTGGCTATGTTAATTTCTTAAACTTCTCTCTTTCTCTTATATTTAATATAACCACACTACGGACAGACAAGCGCCTGTTTTTATGCGTTGTGGTTAGCAACAATGACGGTAACAGCATCGCGTGTCCGCTTGTTTATGTTCCACATAAATCTTTCACAATAAAGCTCAAGATCCTGTTGAGACTTAAACTGAGTCACGTGAAAGAGCAGATTATTTACGGATGAGAAGTAAAAAAGAGCCGCCAGGTGCTAAAAAATAAACCTTAGACTCAAATGTTAGAACAGGCTTTTCCCCGCAGCACGCCGTGTAATAAATACAAAGAAAATGGCGGCCGTTACAACTTGTGTCTAAAAATGTATCGTTTCATGCATCGGTTAAAACACTGGACTCCAGATACATGACGCGCAGCTGGAAACACTTCCCGCAAGTCAAGCTGCCCGAGATTCACAGAATTTACAGAAAATGTTAAATTTTTGTGATTTATATCGTTACCGGGATGATAGAATTCTTATATCGGGACATGAGATTTTGGTCATATCGCACAGCCCTAGGACCACAGGCATGGCCAGGGACTCTTTGAAGATGGAAGTGAACACACCTGCTAGCTGGTCAGCCCAGCAGCGCAGCAGACGGCCGGTGATGCCGTCTGACCCCGCCGCTTTCCTTGTGGTCACTCTACTCAATGCCACTCGGACGTCATGCTCCGCGATGCTGATCACCGGTCTCTCGCTGATGACGTCACTGTCTTCGGTAGTCAGGCGGTAGTTAGCATTAGCCGCCTGGCTCATTGTTGAATGCAGAGTCTGCGTTGATCGGCGCAGTGTCCCTGGCTTTGTAGTCCGTAATGGTGCGTGGTCCGTACCATATACTCCGTGTGTCACCCTGGTGGAAGCGAGACTCCATGCGCTCCCCGTACCGGCATTTGGCATCTCTCACCGCGCGCCACACGCCGTATGAGACCGCTTTGTAGGCACTCATATCGCCAGTGGGGAGACCCGCATTGTAGGTGGCGGTCCTGGTGTTCACTGCAGCACAATTTGTCCACCTACGGTTTCTGGTTCGGGAATGTGGCGACTCTCGCAGTGGGGATAATCTCCTCCACTAGCATATTAACGAAGATTACTGCTACGTCCATAAACTCATTGCTGTCAACTGCGCATGCTCTGAACATGTCCCAGTCTACGTCGTTGAGTGCATCCTGTAGCGTAGCTTCTGATTGGGCAGACCAACGTTTCGCCTCCCTCGTGGTTACTTCTTCCCTCTGTATGTTTTGTTTATACTGGGGAGTGAGGAAGATGGCGTTGTGGTCAGACTTCCCAAAAGCCGGGTGTGAGACAGCTTTGTAGCCCTGCTTGTATGGTGTGTAGCAGTGGTCCAAAATTCGATCCCCCCTCGTCAAACACGAGACACGCTGGTAGAAGTTTGGCATGACTTGTCCGAGGTTCACTTTATTAAAGTCTCCTGCTACAATGAGGGCTGCGCTCGGGTCTTTGTTTTGAAATGAACTCAGCACATCATGTAGTTCGGACAAAGCCATACCTGTGTCCGCTTGGGGTGGGATGTAGACCATGGCGATGACCAAGATGAACTCACGGGGCAGATAGAAAGGGTGGCACTTAATGCTCAGGAATTCCAGATGTGGCAAGCAGCCTCTGGAAAGAGTAGAAATGGTCCTGGCATCACACCACTTTCTGTTTACCCTGAAACACTCCTCCACCTTTGGTTTTGTTCGACTCTGCCGTTCTGTCCGCGTGGAGCACACAGAATGAATACGACGGAGTTACGGCCTGGTCCGGCATGTTTGGGGGTCAGCCATGTCTCCGTGAAGCACAGAATGTTGCAGTCCCTCATGTCACGTTGGAAGGTGACTCTTGCTCTTAGGTCATCAAGCTTGTTCTCCTAGCATCCTACTAGTATGTTGGCCAGTAGGATGCTGGGCAGTGGTGTGCGATGTCTCAGTCTGTTCCGCGTTTCCCCCGGCGCTTCTTTGTTCTACGCCTTGGATGAGCGGCCCATCCTTTGTTGTTGTCCGCGCTGTGTGTAGTATCTCTGGCAGCCAGGATGGGTCAAGTTTAAAAGTGTCCAAGATTAAATGTGCAACCTTGTCACCGATGTTTACAAGTGATCTGCTGTCGTAGACTATAAAACTAGAGGATTTTGGACTGTAAACCAGAGCAGAAAATAAGCAATAAACTAAAAAGGTGCATAGTCGGAGCCAAGCGGTCAGGAAGAATGTGGCCGCACCATATTCTGTATCATTACAGTCATTTTAGAAGCAAGTCTCCCAATTGCTACCACTAAGGATTCCTAAATGAATGAGGAGATAATGTGGTCAATGAAACAGAAACTGTATGGAATCACAGTTAAAATCCAAAGTAAAGGAAAAGAAAGAAAGAAAGCACATTTTTTTGTCATTGTAACGACACAATTGGCTGCTTTCTCACTGCATGTGGCATCACAAGCATGTCATACATTATGATCATTGTTACTGTGACAATGTGCACGACTGTCAGGTCAGTGTGTGCACCTGCTGTGGGCAGAAATGTGACACCAAAGCTGACCGATGAACGATTGATGTGCTCTGCTGCAACCACAGATGAGAGCTGAGACACACACACACTCACACATGCACGCACGAGCTGTCCAAAGACTGGTGATATGGTGTGCTGAAGGTGGACAGACAGAGGTGAACAGGGGTGAAATAATGTGACCACAGGTCAGTCCCCCCGACCTCTGTCCATTAAAACTTGGCTTTGATTGGACAGATAACAGACATCAGAGCAGACATTAGAAGTGATGTGGTGTGCTGATGGGGTCATCTGGGCTATGGTGGGGTCTTTTGTGTTTGGGTTCCCAGGACACATTCCATTGTTCTGCCGCAGGGGTATTGGACAGGGTGCAAAGGTCAACCAAGGCTTCAAATTAGGGACTGACCTCATGTGTGTGTATATATATGAGGTTATAGGTTGCTTTGATTTTATGAATAAACTTGGATTTTTTTATTGCCCAGTGCATTATAAGGTTTATAAATCATCTGTTTCTGGTAGAGGAACACTCCCATTGTTTGCATTTGGATCACAGATGGTGCTTGACATTACTTGGACTGTGGAACCCTGTGGGTTCTGTTTTTTTTTTTTTTTTCAATAAAGCCAGAGTGTTGGTAGTCTAAATGCCTGGACAGATGCTATTCCTGCAGTGACACAGCTTCTACTACACTTGGATCTGTGCCATCCAGCAGAGTCTAGACATTACCTGCACTGATCTGTAATCACATGTTTTTTTATGTTCTTTAACTGGATGCTTTTATCGGTACAGTGTGTTATGGAGCATAAAGGTTGCAAATTTGCTAGCACAAATTCAAATCATATCTCCTATTTTCCTTAAAGGTCTTTTGGTAGGGTCGGCGTTTTCTTCTGGTAACCATGTCACCAACACCTAATGCCACTCCATTGTCTAGTTTGTGTTGGCCATTTTTATGTACTGACAGGAGCTAGGGCTGGGCCATATCATACCGTTCACGGTAATACCGGTATAATGTTGGGCAACGATAAGAAAATGAAATATCGCGATAGAATATGGGTAAAACGCGCATGCGCAGTGCCTTTGTTTTCATACGCACATGGCGGAAAAAGCATGTCGGAGAATGAGAAGGGGGAAAGTGGATCGTTGAATGAAACGGATGAACCAGAACTGGTTTGTAAAATGCTGCAGCTTCAGTGGTGTGGAACTGGTTTGGCTTTCGTCCGCCAGATACACAACAAAGCACTATTTCTGGTAGAGCATGCTAGCGGGCCGTCGTTATTACCATGTTTTTTGGAAAATACGGCACACTTAAAATCAATCCTTCGATTTTTCTGAAAATCGACAGAGCCCCTTATAATCCCGTGGGCCTTATGTATGAACTCTGGTTGTGTTTACTGACCTCGAAACGATTTGATGTACACGGCGCTCGAAAATCTGTCAAATGTTTTAGTGCGACTTTGCTAAGCTACGAAGCCGCACTGCTTGATGGATTGTCGGAGCATTACGGCTATCGTAGGCAGGAGCCTCGCGGAGTGATACGTACTGCGCTTCAACATAATATTACCGTATTGTGTGTGTATAACCTCTTTTTAAGTTTTGTGGATATTATACATGGTTATGCTGAGGATATGTCGGCCAGTTTCCACTGGAAATGCCTTTTGGTTAAACTGTCAGCGAGGAATTTGCATTTGCACTGTTAAATTTTTATATAACTTTAATGGATAGGATATGAGGAGCTGAGGCCCCAGTGGACTGCTTACAGTTTTGAGAGCACTGTCCTGCTAAGACGTTGCATTGCTTCCACCTTACCCATGCAGCTTGCTAACATTACAGTTAGCACTGAAGTTATTTTGCTGCTGAAAGACAAAAAAAGAAATTGTGAGACTGTAGCGTGACCAACCATTATGGTGACCTTGTGTGAATAACTTCATTAATCTCAAATATCCACAAGGTTATTGCAAACCCATCGAGGTTTAGGTTTTAGCCCAATGCTTCTTACAGTTTTGCCTGTTTGGAAGCTTGTGACAGGAAAACTATAGTTAAAGCACGTAAACATCTGTTTGAGGGCAAAATATGTGATCCTGAAAAAGGCAAATATTAATGATCAGATGAACTTCTCTTTGGTTACCTAACCAGCTCCACGTTGATTCTTTGAAAAGTAAAAGACACGCGAGTCAGTTTGAAAAGAAAACTGGTCCCTTTGTGAACGCCACTCCTGCCCGCCTCTCCATTGTGCCTTGCTGTCCTCTTCTTCATTGAGAGTAAATGATGACGCCCTCCCATGAAGCCATCTACTACATTTGTTGTGACTGCTGGAGAAATGAAGGGAGAAGATTGAAGGAGGGTAAAAGTGACAAACGAAGATTGAGAGCGACAACATTTGATTCTTACAGTGAAAAGTTGTTATTAATGGATGTGAGCCACTCGTTCTCTTCACAGCGCCTACTTTCACTGTCCACACACACACACACACACACACACACACACACACACACACACACACACACACACACACACACACACTCCCCTTGCTGTCAGAGAGATAAATCTCTGTTGGCTGATGGAAAGAAATGGAGCCCGGGCTCTGCTGGGAAAATGAACTCACAACTATACTTAATCATTTACCTCCACTTCTCCTCTCTAAATAGTCTCTTCCCCTCCCTTTCTCTCTCTTCTTTTCTCATTTGAACTGAGGAATTGCTGCAATCTCAAAATCACATCCTGACGTTTCCTGAAAGGAATGCCTCTCAGCACTTTGTGATTCATCGGGACGCGACAGGACTCCCGTAGATCAGCGGCCGAAGGGGGGCGGGGTGAAATTACATTTCATGGTTTTTCGGCATTGGACTGCTGTTACATAATTTGTGCTAATGTGAGTGAAAATAAGTGCAAAGGAAGATTGTACTCTTCACTGATGAGGTAACACATGATGCAGCTTTCAAACAGAGTAATAATGCGTTAACCTTGAGCGTTTTTATTATATTGGGCCTGGTAGAGAAAAAGATTAGATTAAATCTTCACAGCTCATGTGACTGCTTTCAGAGCTTTGTCTTCTATGGTGAAAGTGAACCTATTGTGCTAGTCTTTATTTTCTGCTATGATATATATACTGTCACAGCGGTGGATGCTTATCTTCAGCAGGGCCAAAGAGGGAGATCTTGAGATCTTGGATCTGCACAATATCAGAGCAGAAACCTCAGACCTGGATTATACTCTGTAGGCTGGACATGGACAGCTGGAGATCCACTGCCTGGGAGCGTGTGTGGTTGTAACATCTGCGCAGTCATAGCCACAAATGGCAGACTGTCTCGCTCACTGTCCAATGGCAAGCTTTCCGTCAGTAGAATAAGGTTGGCCGATTGGACGAATATATCGACTATTGACGAGGCGGAGGCTATCGTCGATCATTTTTACAAAGGCGATTTATTTATTTGCCCATGAGCAAGTTTGCTAATAATGTTCGTTGAAGCTAACAGAAATGTCTCTTCCAGCGAACATAAGAAAAAAATCTCAGACATAAAGTCTTTTGTGCGATTTGGCGCATCACAATGCAATAAATAAATAAATGAATAATCCAAAAAGTAGATACATTAATACTGAAACAAACAAGAAAAGGTCAAATATTTCCTCCAAACAAAACGTATAAATTTAAATTTATCAGGTTTTAGCAGCATGCACAGGTGGTTAACGATATTAGCCGTTCTGAAGGCGTGCTCGTGGCCGGTATACACAGATGTTTCCATGCCATGTGTGACATCAATGGGAAACGTTTTTCATGCATTTTCCATCAAACCTATGGATTGTCTCCGTCTACGACCTCCTCGCTGAGCTAACAGTCCACTTCTATCTGCGCCCTCTCCTCCAGGGTGCAATTTGGCAATTAATTCGTCCATGTTTGGACTTCTTCTGTGTTGTAAACGCGCATGTGCATGATTACATTGCTCCGCCAATCAAAAAGTCTGCTCATGCGTGAATATATCGCCTGTCATCGGTTATTGGACTGACGATTTTTACATATCGCCCAACCTTACAGTGGAACCCAAGTGGACTCACTAAATCATGTGTCTACAAGGCTCAGCCAATCAGAAGAAAGTTGGCACAATTTAATGTTTCTGGGTGCTGATGCTTAATACAGTGTGCCATTTTCAGGTACCCGATATAACTGAATGTAAATGCATGTAAGACTCTTGGTTTGAAAAATCAGTTTCACACAACTAAACTTTATTATGTATGTAAGATGCATCCTAACCCTAAAGCTGTGTCCACACTGGAATCGGTCACAGCTGGTCGCTTGCAGATATTCCAGGCTCTTGTTGCCTGGGTAACCCTCTTGTATATATTTACAACAAGGTCATGTGTCAACCATGTGTCGGTATCATGTATTTCTCTGATAGCTGCTTAATTACCTCACCTGGAAACTGGGCCTGGTGTCACCAGCAGTTATTTTGTCTGTAGTTGCATGAAATTGCTGAATATTAAATTTCTGTGATCTCTGGTCCCGCCCATCGAGGATGGAGCCTAACGCTACCACAGAGTGGTTCACTGAAGATGTGGAAGATGAAAGAAAAGACCAAGTTGGGCCAAAATGTGAGTGAAAAGATTTGATTTAAAAGGGAGCATCTTCAAATTTCTTGAACTGTTTGTGACCAAGCTCTAACCTAACCGTAGCCCTAAGGGTGGCCTTAAAGAGAGAGGAGCTAAAATAGGTTATTTCAGGTAGGAGATGAATTGAGGGACTGCACAAAGGCCTATTGTACGATAAGTAAGCAATATTTTAAACTGTGGAGCTTGCACAGCTAGTAAAGTCAAAGAATACAACTGATCTAGAAATAAGCAAACTAGTTTAGGTTAGCCAGATAAAAATATGTGTGCAAAGTTCACTGTAAGTCACATCCAGTATAAGTCAAATGAGCAGTCACATTAATTCAAGGTTAATGCTTACAGGAAGATCACATTAACATTTCAGAACTGCTACTTCGGCTTTGGAAAGATCAGTGAGGCACAGAAGCAGTAATCAGTAACTGCAGTTTATCAGATATAGAAGAAAGCAGCTTTCTCTGTTTGCATGTAAACAGCAGTTTCTAAAAAGAAAAGCATGTGCTGTGTAGGACCCACAGGTCCTGACAACTCTGGCTCAGTTTTTTTCTGTAATACGTTAATAAATAAAAGTAAAATATTTGTGGTTTTTTGCACTTTTTATTCACATTTCATTCAACCTTCAATTTGAAGATGTGAAAATTGTATTTGGAAAATGATACATTCGATCATTATGCAAATAATTCTTTGCACCTACAGTGCAAAGAATTATTTGCATAATCACACTAATAATTGATACAAATTCTTCATACAAGACTTAAAAGAATTCAGCCTTCTAGATTAGATTAGATTAGATTAGATTAGATAGAACTTTATTAATCCCTCGGGTGGGTTCCTCTGGGAAATTCGATTTCCAAAAAAGCACAGCACCGACAGAAGTTACAGAGTTATACACACACACATATATATAAATACAGAGACAATATAAATAAAATATACGAAGGGGATAAATAGAATAAATAGGAATAAAAATAAAAATACAAGTGAATTGCACATTTCAAGTATTGAGTCTATTGCACCGTTGACTATTTACAAAAGTATTGCACAAAAGGTATTGCACAGTGAGGTGAAGAGGCACTACAGCTTAGTTGTTCCCTCCTTTGTCCTCCTGTTTCCCCTCCCTCTCCCCTCCAGAGAGGAGTTAAACAGTCTGATGGCGTGTGGGACAAAGGAGTTTTTAAGTCTGTTAGTTCTTGTCTTTGGGAGAAGCAACCTGTCACTGAACAGACTCTTCTGGTTGTTAATGGCCGTGTGCAGAGGATGCCTGGCATTGTCCATAATGTCCATCAGTTTCTTTAATGTCCTTTTCTCTGCCACTGTCACCAGAGTGTCCAGCTTCATGCCGACCACAGAGCTAGCCCTCCTGATCAGTTTCTCCAGCCTGGATGAGTCCTTCTTTGCTGTGCTGCTCCCCCAGCACACCACAGCATAGAAAAGTACTCCAGCAACCACCGACTGGTAAAACATCCTCAGGAGCTTCCTGCAGATGTTAAAAGACCTCAGCCTCCTGAGGAAGTACAGTCGGCTTTGGGCTTTTTTATACAGGTGCTCTGTGTTGCATGACCAGTCCAGTTTATTGTCCACCCACAGCCCGAGGTACTTGTACTTGTTGACCACCTCCACCTCCTCCCCCTCTATCTGAACTGGCAGTGGACCTGCTCTAGACCTCCCGAAGTCCACAACCAGTTCCTTAGTCTTTGAGGTGTTGAGTTGCAGGTGGTTTGTGTGACTCCATGCGACAAAGTTCCTCACCAGACTTCTGTACTCCTCTTCCTGATCATCCCAGATACACCCCATGATGGCTGTGTCGTCTGCAAACTTCTGAATGTGGCATAATTCAGAGTTGTAGCAGAAGTCAGAGGTGTACAGGGTGAAGAGAAGAGGGGACAGCACAGTTCCCTGTGGTGCTCCTGTGCTGCTGACCACTGTGTCAGACGTGATGTCCTTCAGCCTGACGTACTGTGGTCTGTCGGTGAGGTAGTCGGAGATCCAAGCCACCAGGCAGGGGTCCACCTCCATCCTGTTCAGTTTTTCCTGAAGCATACAGGGCCGGATGGTATTAAAGGCACTGGAAAAGTCAAGAAACAGGATCCTGACCGTGCCTTTTCCCCCATCCAGGTGTGAGTGGGCTCTGTGTAGGAGGTACAGGATGGCATCCTCCACTCCGACACCCACCTTGTATGCAAACTGTAGTGGGTCCTGGGCATGTTGTACCTGTGGTCGGAGGAGGTTGAGGAAGAGCCGCTCTAGAGTCTTCATAAGATGTGACGTCAGTGCCACCGGTCGGAAGTCATTCAGCTCATTGGGCCGGTTCTTTTTGGGGACCGGGACGATGCAGGATGTCTTCCATAGGGCGGGCACTCTCCCCAGTCGCAGACTGAGGTTGAAGACTCGTTGTAGCGGCTCCCCAAGTTCAGCAGCACACGCCTTTAGCATCCTCGGACACACCTTGTCTGGGCCTGCTGCCTTTCTGGGGCTTCCTCAGTTGTCTCCTGACCTGATCCACTGTGACACTGGGAGATGTTTGGGAAGAGGGGAGGGGGGGAGATGTCTTGCTGCTGAGAGAGGGATTGGAGGAGGGGGGTGTCATGGTGTCAGGAAGGGGGGGAAGCGAGGGAGGTAGGAGAGTGGGGGGAGGACTCTGTAGTGAAGGTGAGGGTGGGGGGGTTGTGGGCTGGTCAAACCTGTTGAAGAAGTTGTTAAGTTCGTTTGCCTTCTCCACAGTCCCCCCCCCCCCACTGTGCTTTTCTTGGTGTTGTGGCCTGTTTCTATACAAACAAAGAGTTCTATAATCCAGTTTATAATTATCCCAGTAAGAAAAAAAAGTACAGTTCATTGGAAATGTAAGACCACGATTGGAGAACAATTACAAAAAATTAATTGCTAAATGTTCAAGAATAATATTGACCAGGATGTTCAGAGTTAAAGGACAGTTAATCACAGAATAACCACAGGAAGCAGACTTCTGACGAAACATTGATTTTGTCGATTGAGTTTGTCCTGAGCAGACCTCAAACTGATCAATGATTGAAGGCTGAAAACAGGAGGGAGCTTCTGTCACTGCAGCATTAACGTGTCCTGGACACAAACAGCATCATGTGACTCACCATATTATCTGAAGCCAGCAGAGGTCTCATGACATCACAGTGCAATGAGCACACATTCAGAAAAGCCTGATGTGCAGTAAATAATAACACACCAGGAAAGGTCTGGTCTGTAGGTTAATGTTTTATCTTTGCTCTCATTAGTCTTCTAGCAAACAGTGGATTCAATTTGGTGCCTCAACGACGCAATTTCCCAGTGGGATGAGCGTTTTGAACAAAATACCATACAACAATATTTCGAATTAGAATTATGAATGATGTAACTGAAAAGCTAGTACAAAGAATGGTATTTCCTCTACTGCCCACTGGAGGCTGGCTCCAACAGTGTTTAGTGTGTTTAGCTCAATAGCAATGCTAAAATGCTGTGGCCTCTATAACTAATAACTGTGCAGTGGGTGTTTGTTTTAATTGTTTTTTATAATAATACTAAAGCCCAACCAATTGATTATTGGCTAATAGTAACTGCTTCCTGAACTACATCAGAGTTTAATGGGCTTTTCTCCAGGTCATGAGTGTTGATGTGTAGTTTTCCCACCAGAGGGCACTCTGTAACTTCCCTGTTAGCATCACGTGTTGGGAATGCCACAAACAGAACAACCATCTGTACCAAGCAGAGCTGGTAGATAACCCTTTACTTGAGTACTCAAATCACCTTCTACAACATTGACCCATACATATGCTGAAGTGCTTTCTGTTTATAATTCACACTCCAGTGAATGCCCGAGGTTTTTTTTGGCACACAGACTGAACTACCAGCCTTCCAGTTACCCTTGGCTCTTTCTGTGGTGGCTAATCTTCCTGTGTAAATTAACCAGGCATGGATTTTGAGCCGTCTTGAAATAGGTATGATGGGCTTAGGCAGCCACGGTGTGACATACTAAATCCATCATGCTGAATCCCATCAAAGGGGAAAAACCAAAACAAAAAGGACTTGCTCACACCGAGAGGACAGCAGAGGCTGTCTGACTGTTTGCATGTTTTTGTTGCGCCTTGGAAGGGCGCTCTGTGCTCCTATTAGTCAGCACCGTGAACATCTTGTTGAAATTGTCATGAGTGAGAGAATTATCTGGATTGGCTGTTAGAAGCTGTTGTCAATCATGAAAGAAAATGCATAATAAAATGAGTTTTGACAGTGCAAAGTCTGACTTTCTAAGATACTGAGTGTGTAACGAACACTGACCGTATAACCCAACTAACCTTTGCCCTTCAGGCTGAATTAGAGCACAGCCTCTGAAGGTCTAGATCCGATGCACTCCTGAAGTTCATGAAGATTCAAAAGCTCTCTGATGTTGAAGGTGAGTTGCAACGTGTGAGTCTTGAAATGTAACCGTTAGGACCTTAATCCATCCTGATTTCAGAGGGACGCCTAGAATGCAACTCCGGATTCAATTCAGATTCCTTCAATTCCTCTGGCAGAACGAGGCTCAGCGCGGGGGAGCTGCAGTGACCAGTTAGGGGCGACGGTTAAGAGAAGAGACGGGACAAGCTTCCAGAATCTGGTATTCCCAGGCAGTCTCCCAACCAAGAACTAACCACACCTGACCTGCTGAGCTTCCAAGGTTGGATGAGGGCAGTTTGGCTGACCATGAGTTTGGTGAAATTCTGACTTGTGTTCGTGCAGTACATTAGTTTTGAACGATGGTGTGTCCATCATCTGTGTACCTTAGACATCACCTGGCTCATTCAAAGGCTGTAATGCTGCTGTCCTCTCATATCATCACTGAGTAATGAGCTCAGGCCCTGTTAAGGTGAAGGACAGGACTGCACAGAGGGTTAACACTGGCAGCATGTATGTTTGTGTTCTGCACCCTGGAAAGTTGTGATTTGTGAAAATAAACCGTTTAAGTGTAACACCATTCCCATTGATTTAACTCATTGGCAAGATTGAACTTTAAATGAAGCTAAACTGGCAAATCATTCCCAGCTCACACAAACACAACAGTGCTGCTACATTTAAAATGAATTTCTTTGGGATCCAAAGCATCTGGGAGCTCTGGGACTATTTTATTTGAAGTCAAAGCTCAGTTTAGCAGACCACAAAGGCAGGAAAAAGCAGCCAAAATGTAAAATAAAGCTGCTGCAAATAGACAATAAACAACCAATGGGAATCCCACACTGACCATGAGGAGGTCGTGTTTTCTCTCTTGCTGGTGAAAGACTCTAACTGATCACAGAATGCCATAAAGCGAAACCATCGGTATGTAAATTGACCACAAAGACAAAACGGCCAAAAACAGAGATGAAGCAGTTGCAAAGGGACAATAAATGACCAGAAGGGAACACACAGTGGTTACAAAGAGGTGCAACTATAAATGGAACAGGACCACATAGGGCTAAAACACCTGCACAGAGCCACAGACGACATTACGGAGCCAAACGCAGCCCAAAGGAGATGCACCAAGAGATCAACAATGAATCTGATCATCAGGTTGTTTAAATACTGGAATTCAACTCTGGTCTCATGTTATTGTGGCGTGCTGCTTTTGCTTACTCATTGCATTGGCACTGCACCATCAGCGTTGAGTTTTATTCGGTCCGCACATGAAACTTCTCCCCGCACTGTTCCAGATATATTCAGTATGTGACATGGAACGTGGAATACATCAAACTGTCTACGGTGCACGAAAACCCTGTGGTGTTTCTCCACTTTGGAGCTTATATTAAAGTGAGCGGGTTCTTTAGAAGTGCCACTTAAAAGAAAAAACAACCTTTTCCACATGCAACGAAAAGATTAAAAGTGGAAAATCCTCGATTTTCGATTCAGAGCTAGATGGTATGATGTGTGGAAGCTTTTCTGTCAACAATAAAATATCTTTAAAGGAGGAAGTGTGGACTATCTAAGCGATGGAGCTACATTAACAGTGCCAGCTGTATCTGTTTTTGGTCCCCTGTGAAAAACCCTGAATAGTCTCTACTGTGCCAACTGAGTTTGAATGTTAGTGGAAAACTTTGCAGACTATAATGTTGAAGCCTGAAGAACTGTGAACGGACTGGATCTGAGATCTGACTAATTAATCGCAGACTAGCCGTTCTGTGTGCATACTTTGTGTTATCAGCCATTTTATTCTAAATGGGGCAATAAATTAAAGAGAAATATAAAGAATCTAGTGACTGAGACTCGTTAGGAAAATGTTTGCTGTGGTCATAAATCATTTTCTTAGAGATCTCTGCACAATCTGCCTTTCTCTTTTCAGCTGTAGAAGTCTCCCCCTGCTGGCCATTAGAAAGAACGTAGTTTTAGCTCACTTCCACCTTCCATCCTTTGTTTATATTTAGTCTATAGCTGCAGCACTTGGGATAGAAGTTTGTTATGTTTCCAGAGGGTGTAGAAGTATTTGGAAGTAGTATGAAAGTAATTACATTTTGATAGATGTATAGGTAGGCCTGCTCCAGAGGACATCGGAAAGTTGCTCAGAAATAGCAGGCGAGTGTACAACAGCGGAGGGGCTCTAAAAGAGTCTTAATAAAACCTCTGACCTGCTGTACTGTCCAGAAGCGGACTTTGTGGATATGACTATGCAGTGTGGAGGCGGCTGGAGCACGGCAAAACAAACACGAGCGCTCTTGTGTGTGAATGTGTGCATGATTCTGTACTCTGCGAGTCAATTGTCATATTATTTATGCAGTCCATGTGGGTGGGCAGTGCAGAGCCAGAGGGCACAGCATGTTTACACTGAAAGAGATGGAAAGAGATTCTCTGCTGTGCTATCAAACACGGATCATCTGCTTCTGAATTTCAAGTAGCCGAGCAGCTGTTGTCCTTTAACTATTTCTCTTATTGTTACTCTTTATTTTTAACATTGGTTTCCCTCCAAACAGAGTACAGAATTTAACTGAATTGTGAGCGAATCCAGTGCCGAGTATTGGAAACTTTTCTGACCCCAGTGATACCAGTGAATAAATCATTCCCACTGATAGCAGACTGATAGAGTGACTCAGTCTTTTTGCATTTTTTTTTTTTGCCGTGTGGACGCAGCAGATGGATGCTTGCTCTGAAGACCGCAGCAGACCTCCAGTAGACCCTGAATTTGAAGCAACCACTTCAAAGGCGGCAACATTTCCAGTTTACAGCACACTTTTGTGCCGCGTTCTCCACCCACACTCACGACCCACGATGAGTGCATGGAAAATTTTGATGGTGACGGTAAACATTTACAGTTTCTGTGCTTTCTGGAGCTATACCAGCTATCTATTAAAAAGTACATAAAAATTCTACAGAGTTCATCCTCTTCTGCAAGTGAGAAGGAGGAGGGGGGAGGTGCAAGTAGGAGACGCAACTCCTCAGCCACTCCAAAGACACCCACAATCCACCAGATTCTTTCTCTGCTTCTCTGAGGAAGCGCAGACCTATTTCTCCTCACCTTTCTGTCCCTCCTGTTGTTTATCTGCTAGCAGCCTTCAATAAGACCCCCCCTCCCTGGGCCAGTAAACCTGACCTGTGGCCCCATAACAAGGAGAGAAGTGTTGGTGTTAAGTTGTCAAATCATCCGAAGGACAGTTACCCACCATACACGATCCACAGCCAGAGGGCAGGAGGCATTAACAAAAAGTGTATTTTTTTTGGAGTAAACTGTGAAAAAAGATGTTGCTGACCTGCAGACCTCGCTTTGTAAAAACCAGATTTTATCTCAGAGGAGCAATAATGTTTCACATTGCACTGCTTCATTTTCTCTCTTTTTCTTTCTCTAATATAAAAAAGAAAGACACAGACTGCAGTGGTTTAAGGCTAAGACTGATAGCTGTGCTACTGTTGGCTGGTGAGTACTGTGCAAAAGTTTTGAGTCACCCCTCATTTCTTTATATTTTGGTAGAAAAATGGAAAAGAAGTACAGTAACTTATTGAACGGAAATGCAGCATAATGAGCCTGACAGTCAGTGTTTCGTATGTCTCAGCCAAGCTTTCTTATCCTTTCTTTAAGTCATCTTCAGGAATAGTCCAAGTCCAAACCGCTTCTTTAAATGTTGGGCGGCTTTAATCTCGTCCTCAGTCGAGATGATCCCGACTGCTGAGGTCCCGGCTCTATAGGGACGCCAATCCGTGATTAATAGTTTTCCATTGTATGTTTTTCTACCCAGGTGTGTTTGCAATCACTGAGACAAATGAAGCTGTTTCCAGTTAGACGTTATCCTGATGTTTATTCTCTGCATCCATAATTCCAACAGTTTCGATAAGTTCCAAACACCACTGGCTGAAGTGCAACCACGACCCACGGCAGAACCTCCACCATGTTTTAGACTCTCACTATTATCCGGGGGAACACCAAGGCGTTCCCAGGCCAGCCGAGAGATATAATCTCTCCAGCGTGTCCTGGGTCTGCCCTGGGGCCTCCTCCCGGTGGGACATGCCTTGTCAGATGCCCGAACCACCTCAGCTGGCTCCTTTCGATGTGGAGGAGCAGTGGCTCTACTCTGAGCTCCTCCCGGATGGCTGAACTTCTCATCCTATCTCTAAGGGAGAGGCCAGCCACCCTTCGGAGGAAGCACATTTCCGCCGCTTGTATTTGCGATCTCGTTCTTTCGGTCACTACCCACAGCTTGTGACCATAGGTGAGGGTAGGGGCGTAGACCGACCAGTAAATTGAGAGCTTCGCTTTTACACTCAGCTCTCTCTTCACCACAACAGACTGCTACAGCATCCGTATCACTGCAGCCGCTGCACCAATCCGTCTGTCAATCTCCCACTCCCTTCTCCCATCACTTGTGAACAAGACCCCGAGATACTTAAACTCCTCCACTTGGGTGCCTGTCGTGGTGGTAACCCCCGAACCAACTGGTGGACACCTGAGGTGAGGGGAGCCATCACGCTGAAGGAGTCCTAACGGGCTTGGTTAGCCTGTGGGACTCCGGAGGCAGCTGATAGGTACCGACAGGCCAAGCGGAGTGCGACGCGGGCGGTGGCGGAGGCAAAAACTCGGGTGTGGGAGGAGTTCGGGGAGGCCATGGAAAAAGACTTTCAGACTGCCTCGAAGAGATTCTGGCAAACCGTCAGACGACTCAGGAGGGGAAAGCGGTGTTCTACCTGCAATGTGTATAGTGCGGGAGGAGTGCTGCTGACTTCGACTGAGAGAATTGTCAGGCGCTGGAAGGAATACTTCGAGGACCTCCTCAATCCCACTGGCACATCTTCCGTGGCAGAAGCAGAGTCTGGGGACGAAGGGGATGACCCGCCAATCTCTGGGGGCGAGGTCACTGAGGCAGTTAAAAAACTCCTTGGTGGCAGAGCTCCTGGGGTGGACGAGGTCCGAGTTCCTGAAGGCTCTGGATGTTGTAGATCTGTCTTGGTTGACACGTCTCTGCAATGTTGCGTGGAGATCAGGGACAGTACCCCTGGACTGGCGGACTAGGGTGGTGGTCCCCATCTATAAGAAAGGGGACCAGAGGGTGTGTTCCAAGTACAGGGGAAACACACTCCTCAGCCCCCTGGGAAAGTCTATGCCAGGGTGCTGGAGAGGAGCGTTCGTCCGCTAGTCGAACCTTGGATACAGGAGGAACAATGCGGTTTTCGTCCTGGTCGTGGAACACTGGACCAGCTCTTTATCCTCTCGAGGATACTCGAGGGCGCATGAGAGTTTGCCCAACCAGTCTACATGTGTTTTGTGGACTTGGAGACGGGATTCAACTGTGTCCCTCGGGGGGTCCTGTGGGGGGTGCTCCGGGAGTATGGGGTGTCTAGCCCATTGCTAATGGCCATTCAGTCCTTATACGACCGTTGCAAGAGCTTGGTCTGCATAGCCGGCAATAAGTCGGACTCGTTCCTGGTGGGTCAGCCAGGGCTGCCCTTTGTCACCAATTCGGTTCATAATTTTTATGGACAGAATTTCTAGGCGTAGCCAAGTGGCGGAGGGCTTTCACTTCGGTGGTCTCAGGATCTCATCTCTGGTTTTTGCAGATGATGTGGTCCTATTGGCTTCATCAGGTGATGGCCTCCACCTCGCCTTGGAACGGTTCGCAGCCGAGTGTGAAGCGGTGGGAATGAGAAATCAGCACCTCCAAATCTGAGGCCATAGTCCTAAGCCGGAAAAGGGTGGATTGCCCACTCCAGATTGGGCGAGACCCTGCCCCAAGTGGAGGAGTTTAAATATTTTGGTCTGCACAACCCAAAATGTGATGTCCATATATGTGGACGGCAGGTCCTAGGAGGTTAAGAATGGCTTCTTGACAACCAAGACCGTTTCTCACAAGCCACCAGTGAACGGTATGTGGATCAACTGCAGGGCGATACGCATTTGTCAGTTCCTGCATGAGAACTTGGCTGGATTTTTTTCTCCGCTGTCTGCCAAATCAAATATGTACAGCTACCGGCTGTGGCAATCCTTTGTGACAAGGGAGCAACCGAGAGTAGCTTATTCTTCTTAAGGTCGTTACTGTTCATCTGCTCTAGCTTTTTTTTGAGGCCTGTCTCTTCTTTCTTCTTCCTTTGTCCTTCACTTGCCTGGTTCCTAAAATGCTCAAGGGCACACTGTACACCATACTGAGATGTGGTGTGTTAATAGCTCTCTGCTAATCACCTTGTTGGTGCAAAAATACTTTTATTTATTTTCAGTAATTAGTTACTGATTACTTTTTTCAAGTAACTTGACCAACACTGGTGGACAATATATGTCTGTTACTTTATTTGGAATTTTTTTAAATGGGTTTGTTTTTAGAGGTAACAGTTTTTAAATTTGTTTTTCATATAGAAGCTAGAAAAGTTACTCTAATGTAACTATGCTAAAGAATGAACATGTGAACTGAAATAAAAATGTATACCGTGCACTATCAAAAGCAAAACAAAAGTACCAAATATATAGGAAGTGTATTTAGAGTTGGAGTGTGCAGCCATAGAAATGGCTTTAATTCCAAAACAGATGATGCAAATTTTTGATTCGTTGACTTAAAATTCACTGTGGTGGTCCACAGAGGCAAAATCACTATATTTGTGTTAGTGTCCAAAAACATGTGGATAGAAGAAGAATAAAAACACAATAATTCTCCTTGAAGCTACATTCCCAATCCAACAGTATTACTCATTTTGTTCTTTTTTATTAGTTTTTGAACAACATCGGAGTTCCACTGCACAGAGGAGGAAGCTACTGTGTGTCAGGCTTTAATGCATCACAGCTACATATTAGTAGACTTACTTACTTAGACTTAGATCCTCCCGCGCTGATTGGCACATCGGGTGAGAATGGAACGCCATCGAACTCGGTATATCGCTGCAGTTGTTGCTTCATCCCATGACAGTTCGACAGAACGTAAATCTTCAAGGAAAGTCCTCCTCCATGTTATTTTGGGTCTTCCTCGCCGTCTCTTTCCATTCTTTGGGTTCCACAGAACCGCGACACGGGCAGGTCTCTGGTCCGGTAGCCGAAGGATGTGACCGGCAAATCTGAACCGATGCTTGGTGACTTGGACATGGAGCGGCTCTACTCCTGCACGGCGATATACTTCTTCATTGGTAACGCGATCCCGATATGTGATCTTAAGCAGCTGTCGAAGACGTTGTTGGAAGATGTCAAGATGGCGGTTGATCTTTGCAGTTGATTTCCAAGTCTCCGCTGCATACAGTGCCGTCGGTATAACAATGTTCTTCAGGAGCCGCACCTTGGTTGATAAAGGCAGTGCGGTGGTCATTCATATAGGTCGTAGTCGTTGAAAGGCTGCCCATGCTTTCCCAATTCTGCACTTAACGTCATGCTCCACGTCCCCGTCACTGCTAAAAGTGCAACCCAGGTACATGAACCTGTCCACCTCTTCTAGCTGCTGCTGCTGCTTCACAGTCACCACTGTGTTTGATGGTGTAGCGTAACCAACTCGCATAATCTTCAACTTCTCACCACTGATCCTGAGTCCTATCGGTGCTGCTTTGCTTTCCAGAGATGAGGTTGTTTTCTGAAGAGCCTGGAGTGTTGGTGCAAGTAAGGCTATATCGTCCGCAAAGTCCAAATCTGTGAACTGCTGCAGGGGATCACGTCCGGCGATGCCCATCGTGTTTGGTCCAATTGCTCGGCGCATGACATGGTCAATGGCAATGTTGAAGAGGAATGGCGATAGGACGCAGCCTTGTCGCACACCAGTATCGATGTTAAAATATTCCGTGATGCTGTTGTCTGTTCGGACGCAACAACTAGAGTTGCAGTACAATGCTTGGAATGCAGTAACGAAGCGGTCGGGTACTCCGTAAGACTTGATGATTTTCCAGAGCGTGTCTCGATTAAGGCTATCAAAAGCCTTTTTAACCCTCTGGGGTCGCCGGACACGCTGGCGCGTCAAAATCACATGACCAATTTAAGACGGCACAGCTACAAGATGCAGCGCGTCAGAGTCTCCATTTCAACTTGGCTCAAAAGTGCGGACTTCAAACTATATACCAGTTTTTGAATTGTGTCGATGGGCCACGTAAAACCAGACTTATGATAAAAAATACACGCGATGTTTTTTTCTGAACAAAACAGTGGTGTTCACAGCGGGAAGAACGGTAAAAACTGCGTTTTCTACAGAGAGCGCTAGCAAACACTCTCCGCTTGCCAGTGAAAAAAGAAAAAGAAAAAACACCCCTTCCCTATTGGTGTTAGAGTTTACCATGTCAGCCAATCAAAAAAATTATATGGCAACATGCGGCATTTGGTTGTTTAGGGAGAAGGGGAAGTTTTTAGGAGTGACACCCGCAACGGAAAGCGGGCGAGCGAAAGACAGAGAGAGAGAGAGAGAGAGTTTTCATATGTGAGACATTAGTGACGTTTAGCGTGTTTGGAGGCTATAGTTAGTGTGTTGTGTAGTTATTGTCTTGCATTGTGTGTCAGTTAGACTGCTGAATTTCATATTTGCTCTAAAAAAGCCGTCAAAGGCAGATTCCAGTGTAAACGCTGTTCCCACATGGAAAACTGGACTGATGCACCCCCTGCTGTCAGACCTGTAGGGTTTAGGCCTTTGGTGTTCTCCTCTGTCTTATACTGAACACAAACTACATTTTTTGGACTGGCACAAATAATTTGTGTGCCTTCTTATTTGATGCAGCACACCTGATTGTTCTGTAAATAGATTTAAATGGTTATGTAAAAAACACCTGAGGCCTTGGCTGCATTTTTAGGTAAATAGTACCATATAACTTTGTTGTTTGCAAAACTTGTGCATAATTTTTAGAAATGTACAATTTCTATTTGCATTTCAAGTTATGAAAATGATTCGTTAAACATGTTTGTGGGTTTTACAGTAAAAAATATAACCTTTTTCTACTCGGATTTTGAATTTTTTGTCTGAATTTAGATCAATTGCGCTAATATAGTATACCAAAATGAAAAAATAACTCAAATCTCAGATATTTAAGGTTGTGCTGAAAATAATGATACCAAACAAGGCAAAAAAAAACATATTTTAAAGGTGAAATATAGAGGTAAAATCAAAAGTAGTCAAAAATGGCCAATTATACCCCGGACCCCAGAGGGTTAAAGTCAACGAAGTTCACGCATAGCCTTTGCTGGAATTCGAGGCTCTGCTCAATAATTGATCTCAGCGTGAATATTTGTCCAATGCAGGACCTTCCACTTCTAAAACCCGCCTGCTCCTCGCGTAGCTGTTCGTCCACCGTATTAGTAGACTAAGATTTATTTTTAAGTTATATTAACTGATAATTAAAGATGATATCTGTGTGTGTAGCAGTGAAAAAAATGTCCCCTCGTAAGCTCCTGAAATGCTAAAGGAAGCAGGTAGATTGCTCAGAGCTGTGTTCACAGTTTACATAGCAGGCAGTTGTTCCAGACGTTCCAGACACTCCTGTACAAAGTTGAGTTTCCCCGTGTGTGAGCTGTTTCCGGAGAAGAAATAAGAGCCGTAGTCGGTTCCCAGCCTCCCCGCCGATCCACTCTGTTGATCTGCATCCTTAATGAAGCATAAATAATAATAAATAAATAAATCTTTATTTATATAGCACCTTTCAAGACAGAATCACAAAGTGCTGCACATAAGATTACAAGTCATAAAAAGATTTAAAAAGAGAAAATAAAACAGGCATAACATTAACCAAAAGCAGTTTTAAAAAGGTAAGAGTTGTTTTTTAAAAACAGCTACTGAGTCCACAGTTCTTAATGCGTGGGGGAGAGAGTTCCACAGTCTTGGGGCCACAGTGACAAAAGCTCTATCACCCTTAGTCCTCCTTTTAGTATTTTTTATAGCAAGTAAGCCCTGATCAGATGACCTCAGAGACATGCTAGGGACATAGGGCTGTAGCAGATCAAAGATGTAGGCTGGTGCCAGTCCGTGCACAGCTCTGTAGGTCAAGCAAACCTATCAGCAGAGCTTGGTTAGCTCAGGTATGCAGCGTGCTCAGACTGGTTCTTGGCATGCTCCTCCTCAACACTGTAGGTCTGTATACACTGTAATTATAGAGCACTCCCTCCTTTATGGTGCTTTTGTTATCATAGCGCTTACCTTCATGCCTGCAGGCACAGAAAAACAAAAGATGACCCAGGATGAATTTACTCGAATAACATTTGGCAAACTATAAAACAAAAAGTAAATCGCTGTCTGTTGATTGCAGGTCTAGTTCTTTAAGGGAATGTGTGCCTGGATTATGCAAGTCACGGCCGGAGTAAATGAAAAGAAAAGCCAAGTTTCCTGCTTGGTTATACATTAAACTAGTTGAAGGTCTGAACCTAATCTTCAGTGTCGAGCGGTATCACAGAGTTGTGTGTGAATAAAATACTAAATCATTTTCCTCAGTGAGCAACAGCGCAGTGTTGGTGTAACCTTCACTGTCATTTACCGCAGTAATACTGCAGGGCAAAAGTGATAGTACTGACTGATCCAAGTGTTACCCACACCAAAGTTTTGCGTGACCATGTCGACTTACAGCCTCGACTCAAAGCTGAGTTAGCCAGAGTTCTGCCTAAGATGGGCCAGATATAATGTGCGTTAAGACATTTGAGCCACTGTGCAGATGTGGCCCAGGATATAATCCTTGCAACACAAGTCAAGCACTTCACTTCATTGGCAGGTAAATAAACCTTTAGGTACATTGTAATCTGCACGCATGACCTTCAGCTATAAGGACATAATGAAGGTTAGTTGCTTTATGTAGACTTCTTGCAGGCTTTCAGTCAGGTTACTGAGTGATATTTGTAAAGCTTTACACTTTGATTCTGTACCTTTACGGTTATCACTTGAGGTCGGTGTGATTGTTATCAGCACATCCTTTACATCCTAGAAATAGTGAGTTGGACCTGTAGTGGATTAGACTGGTTTGCCCTTTATTTGGCCCAATCATCTGGACATAGCTAATAGACACTTGCTCGTGTCATTTAACATGCTAATTTCTCTTGCTTTATAAGGACACATAGACTAGAAATCTAAGTCTCTTAACTCAATCCAAAGCCATGAGATACTCTATGGCAGGGGTGTCCAACTCGAGTCCTCGAGAGCTACCGTCCTGCAGCTTTTAGATGCATCCCTACTGCAACACAGCTGAATGAAATGGTTGGATGCCATCACATTTGGCAAAGCTGTTGTGTGTCACAACAAGGATGCATCTAAAAGCTGCAGGGTGGTAGCTCTTGAGGACTGGAGTTAGGGTATGTGACTTTTGGCTTTTGCACATTCTAATCCCAGGTCGTGGCAGTTGGCTAAAAAAAAGGTCTACCAAAAAACAAAAAAACCTCCAAAAACAATTAACTTATCTTACAACTGTTAGTTTAGCTTCTGGTACAGTTATCTAGTACATGTATGAAATGTCATGTGTTTCCTGGACTGGATAAGAGATGCAGTCTTATTCTGTTCTAGCTGGGTTTTTAGTCTGATTATGGTCCAACAGCAGGTGTGGCAGGTGTATTCAGGCTATGCAAAAAGCCCACCCTGTGAAAAACTGAGCCTCACGTCTTTTGAATTCCACAGGTTTTTTTTAAAGCTTCTTCTCCGACAAAGCTTCTCTCTTGTGTTCTTGACAGCAAGTAAGGCGACACCGCTTCTTTCCCTCTGTCATTTCTCCTCTTTCTACCTTTCTCTCTCTCTGAAGGAGCTCAACTCTTTTCTTGCAAAAGCCAGAGGAGGACAGCAGGGAGAGGTGGGGGCTGAAATCAGAGCCATTGCCTTGGAGGTGGAGGCGATTTATAGCGTGTTTGTGCAGGAAGAGGAGGAGGAGCAGTGGGAGGAGAGCAGGCAGAGTGAAGGAAAGGAGGGCACGAAGCAGTGACAGAGGGCGAAGAACTGGGACAAAAGTCTGTCGAGAGAGAAAAGAACTCTGGAGTTTATTGTTGGAGCTTTGAAAGAGGAGGATTAGAAGGAGGGAATGAGGAGGGCTTGACTCACTCTATGCAGCTGAATTTGGATTTGCAGCCACATGTGCAGGAGAGGAAAAACGCAGGTACGGCGACAGGGTAAAGGTCGCTTCTGCTCTTTCTGCGTGTGTGTTTTAAAGGTTTTATACTGGCTTGTTTCTGCATCGTCCGTCTGCTTTGTTTATGTATTCAATTCAAGAAATTATATGACGTACAGGACACTGTGAAGCGTTACAGGAGTGAAATAACCAACATGCAGTGCTGTTAGCAAAGATTTAAACCCATCTGTGTCCGGTCCCATTGTCGTTCAGCTTCTTCTCCTCAGGTTTCTGCCTTTGTGTCCAGAGCTGTGTTTTCACAGACAAAATGCATTTACTCGTTTGTCTTTGGGATGTTATTATAAGGCACCTTATAATACACCTGCTCAGAGTACTGTAGGTGGAGGAGGATTTCATTACATTCAGACATGCTGTGTGATCTTGCCTCTGCTGGTTTCACCCGTCCTTGTGGACGTTTTTGATTTACTTTGTCCTGGGTATTCACATTTGTCACTTACAGTTCTGCCCTGCAGTACAATGAAGCTGAACGTAATATAGTTGGAGAGTGTGCAACGCTCAAAAGTGACATTCAGAAACTCTGCAGTGACATTTATTTCTTAAAAGGGTAGCCCTGTTTCTAAGGATAGGTTTCATTTCTCTGTAGTATTTGTCTGTCCACCGTAAACAGATTTGCTTTGATCTCTCTTAACTCTGAGCAACACGTGCAGCTTTCTGTGGCCTTTGTCTCAAATGCTGTGTTATAGAAACTATTCCTACACCCATTCTTTTTCTCTATATATGGTTAACCATGCACCCTCGCAAAGATTTATGTGTGAATAGTTATTAAGTTATTCAACTTCTTTACATCCACCATCACGACAGTGATTAGCTGAGCTGAGGGTTAGGGGTAGCTTTACCTTACTCTGTAGAATTTTCCAGTATACGTCGATCCCAAATTGTAAACTCAAGAACAATAAGGCCACAGATGCATATTGGAGACTTGGTCTGAGTTATGTTATAGTCTCTGTTTGTTTTGGACTGTTTGTTTAGCACGTGGTGCATTTGTTAAACATGTCTCCCAGTAAGTTTATTCAAGCACTATGCAGGTTGGTTGTATTTACTGGAGTATTTAAATTGGAAATGTATTTTCATTATGAAATAAGCGTGGATTGCAGAGTTTAATGGATGTAGAATAATGGCACCATTGATCTACAGCTTTGAAGCTTCAGATGTCACTGGGTGTGAAATCTCATGGAAGAATAAAGGCTTCATAATGCAAAGAAAACAGAAAGAAGATGGGTTGAAGAGTGGGGCGTGACTTGTTGCTCGACTTTTTGACTCTTTGCTAATTTATTTGGCAGTTTGTTACTTTAAAATTAACATTTTTTAAAAGGAAATCTAATCTTACTTAGCATGTAACATGCTCTGCAGGACTACATGACAAATTTAAGAACCCAACAGTATGTAAAATATGTTCAGTTAAGTGTACTGCAGATTGCCACAATTCTAAAATTCTGCATCAATGAGAGGAGCTAAGTAATAATCAACAGTATGAAAAATGTAAATTAAAGTTCATTTATGTTTTAAACTTACAGGTCAGGAAGAAAAATTAGAGATATATTAGAAAAATAAAAGGCTGAATAATTCTTCCACCACAGCAATAAATCACGCTAAAGAGTTTTCTGGTATGAAGGATTGGAGTAAAACTCTTCAGTACTTTGAGTAATTTCTGACATGAACCTCCCAGGGATAATGTCGAGGCTCCAAAACTACTTGCACTGATTGGCAAAGGTTCACAGTTTGATTGAGGATTGGGGTCATTACCAATGATGGTGAGAACTCTTTATATTAGCAATAATTAAGACACATAGTTGTATTTGAAAAAATAATGTCTATAGCCGTTTTTTAAAGTGTAAAATGAAAATTGTGACTCAGCTCATCTGAAAGAGCGAGACAAAGACACAGAAAGAGAGACAATGTATCATTGTCAGTTCCAGCTCTTGTCTGTGGGAGTACAGGGAAATGAAATGAAAAAGGTCGTTCCTGGTCACAAACTCACTAATCCCATCTCAGCTTACTCTGATACATCACAAAGAAACACTCTTGACCTGACAGAGCAGTCAGCACACTGACAGTACAGCTGATTAAATCCTGACCAAATGGAATCAAAGGAAAATCAATGGGGAATGAGCAGTACCTTACTCAGGCATGATTACGGGATCTCTGTAAATTATTAATAACAATAACAAAAGTAAGGAGAAGAAATGTTCACAAAGGACAAAGTGTCTGCTCTGAACTGACATTAAATTTGCTGTGCTAATTTGTTAAATGACATGAAACGGAAAATAGAACTGAGGCTGATGGGAATGCTGGATGGAGTGGAGCATGAGGAGGGCTCTGAGAAAAGCTCGGGGAGCGAGAGTTTCTTCATTTCATCTTCTGGCTTCAGGATAGCACCAACTTTTCATGGCATCAGCATGTCGAGATTTTTCTCTAGAACCAACAACGACAACCTTATTTGCTAAAAGAAGAACGGGCATGTGTTCACTGAAGTTTATTTTGACAGTCAATAAATACTAAATAATGAAAGTATTACAAGTGGAATCGATATTGAAACTTCATGAACGTAATGTTGTTTATCCTTTGCAGCAGCTGGCTGAGTGGACAAACATGGGCTAATGGTCTCCTCCTTCCTGGTTTTTGTTGAGCTAGAGCAAAAAGAAAAGACATTGATGTGTGTCATCATGTGTATCAACACAAAATTATAGAATGAAAGTTTTCAGAAAATGCAGCCATGGGGACTTGACATTGTGGTTGATGTTAATCATGGTAGAAACAAAATATCACCATAGCAGTCTCCCTGTCGATGTCCAATGAGCTATCGTTTCACCGATCAAGCTGTGCTCTCTAACTATTCGATATGTTACTTCAATCTGTTTGACTAAACGCTGCAAAGGCACCTTAAATATGATCTTTTTCATTTGGGTCATTGACCTTGCCGGCTTAACGGAACTGCCACAAACAGACTTTTTGTATTCGTCTTTTTAAATGTTTTAAATTTGAGTTTTATTTCCTCATAGCATGTCTCCTCTTCTGCACTGAGTTGAATCTGCACTAAAGAAAAATGTTTGTCTCTCTAGAGAAGCTGCAGTGAAAAGAGTGCACGTGTCAAGGCTCTGAGTGCAACTCATGGAGCAAAGGGTGAAAACTGGGTGGAAAGACTCTGAAACACGATGAACATTGATGCCGGAGGGAAAGGATGGAGAAAGTTTTCCTTTTCTTCACACTGACACTTGTCTCTCCCTCTATACAGAAATTCTGAAAAATGATGCTGGTGAACAAACCTGAGCAGCAGATTGGTGATACTGGACAAAGCTCTTAGAAAGGAGGTGGTTTTAGATTTCACTCAGTCTGTTGTTGCTGTCTGATTTAGTGAGTGAATCTTGACCATAGTCAAGAAAGACATCATGTCCCAGAACGCCGGTCCAATTCTGATCCAACTTTAAATAGGACATATTATTTCACTTCCCCATCAGGGAAAACCTTTATATAGCTTTTTATGCATGTAAACGTCCACAGACAACAGATGCTGTGTTCTCATACAGAAAACCCTGTTGTCGAACTACCTCAGTGCCTTGTTGGTTGCCATGGCTTTCCCCCACTACTTATCTGGTAGTGGGGGAAACGTTTTGGTATGCCATCACATAAAGTATGGCAACTGCCTCACTTTTATATACTTATACTCGAAGCCAGTCCTGCTAAATGTCTCAAATATCTGAGACATTTCCAAATATCTATTTCCAGCTGATGGCTGCAAAAATTAACACGGGGGCTTAAAAGGTCAAAGGTCAGGTTTTCCAAAAATCTTGTGAATGCAATAAGTCAAGAAGACCTTTCTCTGCACTCACTGTTTATACATGACTGTGCATTTAATCATGAATTATTATTCATCTCTGGCTCTTTTTTCCCATCTTCCTCCCCTCACCCTGGCTGCCCCTCCCTGAGCCTGGTTCTGCCAAAGGTTTCTTCCTGTCAAGAGGGAGGTTTTCCTTTCCACTGTTGCCAAAGCGCTTGTTCATAGGTGTCCATGTGAGGTTTCCTCTCTTTTCCTCTGCATTATTTTAGGGTCTTTACTAGGGTTGTTCAATATAACGAAATATATCGAATGACGATATAAAAACGTTTATCGTTTCCTATCACTCTATCGTTTGTTTCGTGGTGTCGTGAAATATAAAGTTTACAGCAATATTTGTTCATCGTTTTGATGGTCACTGTAGTGGCTATATTAGTTTCTTAAAGTTCTCTCTTTCTCTTATATTTAATATAACCACACTACAGACAGACAAGCGCCTGTTTTTACGTGTTGTCGTTAGCAACAATGATGGTAAAACGGTCGCGTGGCTCTGCTGTCCGCTTGTTTGTTTTCCACGTAAACCTTTCACAATAAAGCTCAAGATCCTGTTGAGACTTAAACTGAGTCACGTGAAAGAGCAGATTATTTACGGATGAGAAGCAAAAAGAGCCGTCAGTTGCTAAAAAATAAACCGTAGACTCAAACGTTAGAACAGGCTTTTCCCCGCAGCACGCCGTGTAATAAATACAAAGAAAATGGCGGCCGTTACAACTTATGTCTAAAAATGTATCGTTTCATGCATCGGTTAAAACACTCGACTCCAGGTACACGACGCCCAGCTGGAAACACTTCACTTGAGTCGAGCTGCCCGAGATTCACAGAATTTACAAAACATGTTACATTTTTGTGATTTATATCGTTATCGGGATATGAGATTTTGGTCATATCGCACAGCCCTAGTCTTTACTTTATAATTTAAAGCACTTAAAGGCAACTGTTGTTGTGGTTTGTCACAATATAAATAAAGCTGAGTTGAAGTGACCTGGGATTTTCAAATTTTCAGCATTGGTGCATTTCCTAGAAATTAGTGACCTCGACCTAAACATTAGAGGTCAAGTTTTCTCAGAATCTTGTGAATCCAATAACTTGAGAAGAAGACAACATAGAAATTGATACCAGAGAGGTGTGTCTACTAGTAACCTGGGGTGTAGCAGTGATGGTTGCCAGTACTTTTTAATAATAATATCATTTAGTAAGAAAAAAAAGTAACTATCCCAGAGAGAAAGCAAATATTCTTCACAACACTGTTCGTGCCCTCCATACTCTTGGATGGTTTGAGATCCTTATAGATAGTTATAAAAAGCAATGTTGCCTCGAAAGTTGAGATGGTTGTGTGTTCATGAAGCATGCTGAAGCCGGCAGAAGAAAAGAAAGACACTGTTAATGAAAAGGAAAAACTAATACGGGGCCCTCCTGCCTGCTATGAAATCAACATTTTCAATGATCAGAAGCTGGGAGGGATAATTGGGTTACTGTATATATAATAACACAGTGTGTGGTGATTGCTGCTCTCAGTTTACAGATAGTAATTCCTTGTTTTTCCTCATTACCTATTTATGGGTTAAAGAGGATCAGCTTTTATTGTTAGCATAATGTAAAGCAGTGCCTCTTCTGCCAAGGTTGTTGACAGCCATCGAGTAGTCGTGTGAGGGGAGCTTTGAGCGCTCTTCGCTCTTGAGGTCTTCTTCCTGCTGAATAGAGGATGAGTGGAGTTGATTATTGGTCTCCACTCTTATCTCTCTCCTCTAATGCAGAAGCATCTGCTGATTATTCCCTTAATCAGGACTATCCTCTTTGTGATTAGCTTAGGGCTAAAAGAGCTCCTCACTCACAACGAGGACACGCCCACTGGACTAAAGCTTTGCTCTGGGTTCCTAATTGCATTATCATATGTTGTGTGTGAAGACTGATGGGCAGAGGTGGGTAGTAACGAGTTACATTTACTCCGTTACATTTACTTGAGTAAGTTTTTGAAAAAAATGTACTTTTCAAGTTTTTTGCACGATACTTTTTACTTTTACTTGAGTACATTTGTGAAGAAGAAACTGTGCTTTTACTCCGCTACATTTGGCAATATTCGACTCGTTACTTTTAAAAAAAAAAGATTAATTTCACACATTACATAATACTGCTAATAATGGATCATGCCGCCAGTGGAGTTTTCTGTAACTCTTTTACCAATCAGATGTGGCCATGCAGTCACATGACCAGTTTGAAACTGTGGCGGGCAGAGCGGCCCAAGCGTTTTAAAGTAGCGACACACGGAAAGAAGAAAACTAGGGCTGCCACGATTAGTCGACTATTAAAATCGTCAACGACTAATTTAATAGTCGACGCGTCATTTGAAGCTTTGTAAGATCCCAAAAGACGCAGTAGTAGTATTTAAGAGTGTAATAACGGACTGTAACAGAAGATGGCAGCACTGCATGTACAAGGATGCCAGCTGCCGTTAAACACAGAAGAAGAAGAAGCTGTGTCCCAGAATTCATAGCGCGGCCCTGCTCAGTTTCCATCAATGGCGGCAGCTAGTTAGTTTTAATATTACTCTTATTATTCTTTCTGGGTCACAAAATAAACGTTTAACATATTTTCAGGCGAGAATGTAGCTGTGTAAACCTCAAATATCTGCTCAGTTTATCAAGACACCACATATTTTCAAAAGCGCTCCGACGTTTTCGGAGACGTCTGTTACCCACTAGCTCGATAGCGAGCCGGGGGCAAGGCTCACTAGAGCCGTGAGAACACCGGACTCCCGGCAGATCATTTTCAAACCCACCGCCGTCTTTCACTACTCAGGTTAAACATGATATATAAGTCATTTAGATAACTTAAAAATGTTATTGTTTGGCTTTTTTCAGTATTTTATTTGTTCCTGAGTAAATCGGTTTGGCTGAGATTAAAGTTATAGTTTTTACACAGCTGAATAAACCAAGCAGACAACTGATTATCAGAAGTGTGAGATGCTCGAGAATATACTCTGGTGTCCTGTTATATTTTAGATATCAAGGAGTTTATTGAACTTCACTGAAACAATCTGCAAATTTCATTAAAATTTAATAAACTATCATCTTGTCTTTATTTTTAGTTAGCACAGACCTTAAACACTTAAAGCTGTAAGCTAATGATAGTTATATAAGAGCAGATGCTGCTGGTGCAATAAGCTGAACGTTGTACGTCCAATGGATGATGATTTGATTAGTTGACTAATCGCAAAAATAATTGGTGACTAGTCGACTATCAAAATAAGCCCTACCATCCACTCATCCATCCACCCCCCCATCCATCCACCCATCATTCCACCATCTATCCACATCAGCAAAATGTTAGATATAGGACCCAAACCTTGGTGCTAAACACCTAGCTTCAAAATCAAGTCTGAACCCCTTAAACAAGCGTTTGAAACAAATAATCCAGGTCAGCCTCTTTGAACGGGCTCTGCTGACGGTGTCGCTCTTTGTGGCAGCAGTTTCTATTTTTACATAATGCGACATTAAGGACTGAAGTGTAAGAATCTCAGAGTCTGTCGTTTTCTGTACAGGTTTGCATCAGTGGAGCGAGTTCAGGCGGACACGCCTCGCTCTCGTCTTCATACACCAAACACTCCTCTAAACCTGTCCACCACCCGGACAGTCATCCATATTCTTCTTCTGCTGCTCATCCCTGATCTACAGACTCGTTCTGCCCCATCAGTAATTCAGTAACACACCAGGTGCTTGACAGGAAAACTTTGTGATGTTTTTCAGAGGATGAATTTTACTGTCTAGTTGATGTGTTTCAGTCCTTTTTGACATAAATGGTTGCACCGGTTTTCGAAAGCCCTCGGCTTTGATTTAATTTGCGGGTGAATGAAAGTGAATTGCTGCTTTGGGGATGATAGCAGAGGAATGTTTAGGAATTGTTGCTTCTCTGTGGTTGCTGTGTTATCCTTTAATTTACAGCCATTAGACTGAGTTATCTGTTGTTGTGCCTCCACCCCGGTGCCACCCACGCTGTCCCTTCAGTGCTGTTCTCAGCTGCTTCGATGACAGAGGGGGCTGCAGACTGCCGCAGTCCTCCGGTGCTCCCCGCTCACAGCGTTTTTACTGCTACAATTAGAGCAGAGAAAACGTTTTGTGCAGCTCCTGCAGAATCAACAAAAGCTGCCTATTAAACACCTCTTTAGTGGCACTGCCCCTCACTTTTATTTCCTCTCTGAGTTTATGGCTGTTAGAGGCGGAGTGTCCAGTACACTGCCACGACCTATAGCTCAGCCTCCACCTCATTTACTTCCTCTCCTTTTTGCTTTTGTTGCTTTTCTCTGAATCTGGTAATCTTCTACGTACTATGGCTACCTTGCCTCTTCCTTTTCATTTCATTCTTTACCTCCAATTACCTCTGCTCCTCTTTTTTTCTGTTTCCCTTTGATCGTTGTTTTATACACCTCCTTAATCTTCTTTTCATTTCTTTTTCATTGTTTATCTCATTCCCTAGTACTTTTCCTCTGCTTCCTATGCCCTTTTAACCTCTCTGCTTCCCTTCTTTTCCTCATTCCTTTCTTCCTATCTTCTTTTTCCTTTCCTTTTTCCTGTCTTGACCTTTCCCTTCTCTTTTTATATATTCTTCCTCACATTTTCTCCTGTTTTTCTTCCTCATTTCTCTTCCTTTTTTCTTTACCTGTCCCTTCTTTCTTTTCTTGTTTGTTCCCACTCCCATTTCCTTATCTTTCAAACTTCTTCCCTCTTTATCTCTTTCCCTGTTCTTTTGCTTGCCTCTCTCATTCTCTTTCTCTTCCCCCCACCACACTTCTCTTCCTTCTCCCCTCTTCTTAATCTTTACTCTCCCTGCTCTCCATCTCAGCTCTCCTCCTCCTCCTCTCTTCCTGTCTCAGCACCTTTCATTGCTCTTAACGACATAGAGCGCATACATCAGCCTCACTAATTAACTCATAAATCATCTCTATGTAGTTGGAAAGTTGAAATGTCTGGCAGAGTGTTGGAGAGCCTTTCAGCGCGCAGTGTGATCCACTTTTACAGCAGATAATTGTTGTGGTTTTAATAATGCATCACTTTAAACCATGTGGGGCTGAACCACAAATAACAGTTTGGGTTTTTTTGTGGTTTAAGTCGTTGTAAATTTCTCAGTGTTTCTCCTCCTAGGTTTCGTGGGAATAACATGTGGTAAAAACTGAATCAACATTTCAATTCAGCTCAAACACCTGACAGAGCTCAGCTCCATTATTAAACAGTCGATTTGCTGGTAAAGTGATTTGTTGGAATCCTGTAACATTTGAGTCAAACAGGTGATGGTAATGTGGGTGGAGTGGACAATTAGCAAGGAAGAGGAAACTATGTTAGGCATGATATCCTGCTAACATTCACAGTAACACCCAAGAGTTATTGCTCTGACAGCCTTGTTGACCCCACAGCAGCACTGAGCACCACACATTTGTGTTTGTTTGTTTTTTAATTTAAAAAAGCTGTGGTTGCTAAGTTAGCTCATGCATCGTGTTAGGCTGCTGTTACAGTTACCAACTACATATACTGCTAAAAAAAAATTAAGGGAACACTTCAACATTTTTAAGTTGTGGGGTGGGGCGTAGGGGCAGTGCCCCCCTTTGGCCCCACCTTGGTGCCACTCCTGTTGTTGGGAATTGATTACCTTCTTAGACACAGATGTGACACAAAAATGGCAGGAAGAAGAACAAAAGTTAATTCCTGATGCTAGACATAGTTGATTTAACAAAACAAAAAACATTAAGTCTGTCTGGCAGCTGCTCTGGAGCTTTCTATCATATCACGTGGTCACATGGGTTTCCCCGCTAAAGACTGAAAACACTTTTATTAAACATTCTGAAAAATGATGTGTGTGCAGCTGATACGTGGGGATATTTCTTGCAGACAAGTTTTACATATTTGCATGTTTGGATGACAAAAAATACTTAAGTTTATCAGAAGTGTGTCAGCAGTACTTCATGTAGTACCAGAGGTTTTGCTTTTTGGGTAATTAAAACTTTGCAAATGAATGAAAAGAGGATCAAAAGACTTCCTGCAAAAAATATATTAAGGTTTTTAGGTAACAATCACTTGGCAGGTTACAGTCATGGTGTGTCAGGATTTAGATTAAATGCATATTGCCCACAAAACAACATAAAGGACGAATACATGAGAATACAGTCACGTGTTAAATGGGCTGCACTTCCACATTCACCAGCTTACACCACACATCAGTGGCACCAGAGATGTTACAGAATAAGATTTTTTTTCAACTTATTTCCTTAAATAAGGCCTCGTTTCAGACAGATTTAAAATTTCAAACTGAATATTTGGATGTTTGTTTGTTTTTAAACATAATTTTTAGACTTTTACACATAAAATATTACCTGTGAATCTGCTGTGTATGACGTATAACAAGGAAACATCACTAGAAATCATGGCTGCACTGCAGTGCGTAAGTATTTGGACGATGCTAATTTGTTGCCTTTGTACTCCACCACCGGCTTTCGGCGTTAATTGCAGGGGTTTAATAAAAGCACTGCATTACCTGTTGAGGAATTATAGCCCTTTTTATATGTAGTCCCCGTTTTTTAGAGGCTGAAAATGGGGGACTACAAATGACTGACAGTTTAATGGCCGCACAAGCCTGTGTTTAAACGGGACAAGGAACAAAGTCAGCGGGTGTTTAAGCGCTTCAGTAATGCTTTTAAAATGTAAATTTAGCTCCTAGTTATTAAACGCAGAAATATTCTTGAAGATTTTTCTTCCACGTGAGCTGCAGCCTCCAGCACAAAGTTACCTTCTTTCTGCTATGAGCTTGCTTCCATACTGTTTCCCACTGGCAGCCCTCTCTCCTCTCCGGGCTTGTGTCTAATTAAAGAGGGATTAATGAATCACGTTGTTAAACAAAGACAGACCTCCCGCTCTAATCAGGCTCACATAGAGGGAGGGAGGCCAGCACAGACAGAGCTGGACTGACAAACATGGAGAGCTAAACTGAAACTTGTATGGGACTTTCCCCCTTTTCAAGTTTTCTGTGTGTATGGAGCAAAGTGACTCTTTCTCCTTCTTTCAGTTCAGTTCAGCTTCATCGACTGAAACAGTCATGTGAGCTCTGCACGGTGACTCCAAACCTCAAGCTGAATGCTTTTAAAACATCGACTCTAATGCGTCTGCCTGTAATTATATAGTCAGCTAATCCATGAAGTTCTGCAGATGCAGCTCAGGAGCCTCGTGTTCACATCCAAGCAGTGGTTTCATCTTTGCTTTTTGGTTTGAGTATTTCTGTTGCTGACGTCCTGAATTTTCACCACATCAGGCTCTTTACCGAGAACGATGTGAAAAACGTTCGGTGTGTGGCAGAAAGAAATGTCCTGGTGATGAGAGGTCAGAGAGCGATCAGACGTGCTGGAGCTGAAAGGCTACAGTAGCTCACTAAGTCTCCACAGCTGTGCTGAGCTGAAAAGCAGCTCAGATTAACAGGATGCCCAACCTTGAGGCAGACAGGCATGAGCATGCCAGCCAAGAGCAGCAACTCGATGATACAATGAACAGAGATGTGCCAAAACTGTGAAGATAAAGGCTGAAAAAATGGTGATGAATCACAATAGGGCATCAATCTTTTACCATCCACCAGCTCACCAGCTATTCATTGGTGAGCTAACCAGGCACATTTTCAGGCTCTACGTGTTACATTTGAGTTGAAGTCAAAGACTTTGGACGAGGATTTCCATTTCTGTGTCTCAGCACCGAAAAAACCCCTAGACAGTTATAACCCAGTCTAGCTGGGATAAAATGGCTTTGTTTCTTTCCTTATCTGTAAGAAACTCATTTTGTTTTGCATTTTAATCAGACTCCTTATTTTATCTTTGAAGGTCCAGAGTCACTCACTGTTTAGACTAAATATCACCTTCAGTCAGGGACAAAGTGTGGGCCATGAAGGTGCTGCAGTCATGACAGAAATTCAATTACAAGTACGTACAGTTACATATTATATAAATATATTGATTTAGTGGCGGCACGGTGGTTAGCACTGTTGCCGCATAGCAAGAAGGTCCTGAGTTCAATTCCACCATCAGGCCGGGGTCTTTCTGTGTGGAGTTTGCATGTTCTCCCCGTGTTTGTGTGGGTTCTCTCCAGGTACTCCGGCTTCCTCCCACCGTCCAAAGACATGCAGCTTGTGGGGATAGGTTAATTGGAAAATCCAAATTGCCATTAGGTGTGAATGTGCGAGTGAATGTGAGTGCGAATGGTTGTCTGTCCCTGTGTGTTGGCCCTGCGACAGACTGGCGACCTGTCCAGGGTGTACCCTGCCTCTCGCCCTATGACAGCTGGGATAGGCTCCAGCGCCCCCCGCGACCCTGAAAAGGATAAGCGGAAGCGAATGGATGGATGGATGGATATTGATTTAGTAACAAAAGTGAATAAAACTGGTCACAGGAGGTGGTTACTTTGTGATGTTATACATTCTCCTTGAAGGTTGTGGACCAGCAACAGGAGTGTCACACATGGCAGCGTTAGCGAGTGTATCCAGCAGCACTTTTCCTCAAGCGTCAGTGTTGTATTTGTAAATGTTTGTGTGATGAAGAGCCAGATTTTAAAAGTTGTCTCTTGGTTTTGTAAAATTGTGTCTCTGTAAGACAGAGGTGCAATAATCGAGGTCGAAAGCAAATATCATTATGAGTGTAACAGGCTGTGAGTGTCGGCCTGGGTTTGGTTTGGTGATTTTGGTCCATCTGTGAGGACTCTTGGATGAGGTCTGGCTGTCCTCTGGTACTTTCGGACCGTGTGATTGTGTCTTCTTCTGTGGTTCAGATCTCTTACAGATTGGGTCCAGACTTCTTAGAACCGTAAGCTTTCTAACTCAGATAGTAATGAATCACTCATAAGAAATCTGCAGACTGCTTTGGGATGAGACCCAATCAGCTGGAATGAAGAGAAATTGTTCTTGGTTTTTAGACGTCCTTGAAACAAAACGAGCTTGGAAAACTGGACATGTGTCAGTTTTCCACATTGAAATCTTGTGAACTCAGTATTTGTTGGTTAAATTGAAATTTTTCTTCAGTAACGACTTGAACTCGGATGGCTCTGTTCTAAGTGTCCTGTTTTGACTCTGTGTTCTTCTCTACTCAGATGAAAGGATGCTGCAGAGACCTGCCGAGGGACTGAGCCCCACCTGATAACCCCCACCCCGCCCCTCCCCTCGTCCTCTTCCCGACCCCTGACCCTCAGAGCCCTCAGTGCCGCTGTCCCATCATGAACCTTCTTTGCCGCGGGCGCCTAAAGCTGCTGGCGGCGTCACTCACAGCCATCGTCCTGCTCACCTGGCTCTACCTTCTGGCTGGAAACCTGGAAAGTGAGTATGAAGAGATTTCAGGATGTGCGCGCAACAAAATCACTCAACGTGAGTTCTGCCAAGCATTGATCATTACACGGTCCAAACTGAGAATCCACACAGTGTAATTTTCATAGACGCTGGCTTGCGGTCTGGGTCAGACGGCGTCGCAGGAATCCTACCAGCGACAGCAACACATAAATTATCAGATGCATTTTGCAGCTCGGCTCAGTTTCCTTTCAGTCTGACTATGAAGTTACATTTTTAAACGCATGGAGGCAGTTTTCTGTTTAGTTTGCTTTTTCATTCAGAGAGACGTTTTTGCGTGGTGTCTCCTCGAGAAGCTTTAATAACACACATACTAACACAGGAAGTCACATGTTAGAGGCACAGTATCTCTGCCAGTGCAGCTTCAGGATTAATTGCTTTTTAATTATTTTGAATTCAACCTTGACACTTGTATGAACTTACATTTTCTGTGGATCATGTCAGCAGTCCTCTGATCTGTAATGTAGTGCTGGATCAAACTATAATGAACCGATTTGGGAAACATTGTACCAGTTGTGGGGGTTTTTGCCACAGACTTTGTTGATATAGGTAAGCAGCCTTGGCTTTAATCTCATTAAAACTGAGGATGCATATCTAATGATTCTCCTTTTAACAATTTATATCCAGGGCCAGCATTTAGTGCCAAAGGACTAAATAGTTTTATGTATTGAAATATTATCTACATGCTTAGATCCTCACAAGGCTTAGAAGTTTCACATAAATATAATAAAGACACCGATAAGGTCTTCTGGCACCTCTTCTGTTCTTGATGTGTCTCCCAGTCTCCCACTGTCAGACCACCAAAGCGCCCTCAAATCATCACACGGAGTCAAGAACTTGCTCAGGATTTGTATTATTTCTGTTTTGATCCAAACACCTCAAACCTTGATCAGTGATTCCTTAACAATTAATGTCACTTGGAACAACTCGATTTTATGTTAACCCTTAGAGCAGCAGGTGATATATCTGTGTGCTGGGCTGTTTTTACAGGTTAAAAAAATCAAGTCAAATTGTGCTGCGTCAGTGTGACTGCATTCACATTCATACCATGTTGGAAGCGATAAAGAAGCGAGGCCCAACCTATGAGGCTCAAAGATTGATTTTACAGAAAAGTGTCCAGTGTGCTCATCTAAGAGTGACACGTGACACTGGTGTCAGCGTTGATGGGAAGGAGGATGCAGGTTTACTCCTCAGTGTTTTTCACACACACGTACACACACACACACACACACGTACACACACAGACACAGACACACACAGACACACATTTCCATATTCGGTGTATGTTTTACGTGGCAGTGATTCTCGGAGGGCACGCAGAGCAGGAAAATAGGATTCCTTTTTGGTGAGGCTTCCACGTTGCTCGAGCACTCCAACATGGATGACTGATGAGTTGTCTCTGTTCAGTGGATCCACTTTAGCTGTGAGTGTTCAAAGTGATGGAGTGGGCTCCTGGAGCACATTACCACAGAAATAACCAGCGTTTCCCTTTTTTCTTTCTGCTGACTGACTGCGAATCGGATTCTGGTTCCTCCATCTGTCCTGTCAGCTAAGGGTTTCCTCTCTACCTACAGTATTCTTTGTAGTGAGTACACGCACCCTGGCCTTCCTCACCCAGTCACAGGAAATGACTGATCCTCTCTGAGACCAGTAATCCAAGTAAAAGGAAGTTCTTCCTCTCCCCTGTCACCAAGTCTCTGCTGATTCTCAGTGAGAACCATTCGGGTTCTGTCTGTAACACAGTAGTAGGATCCTTAACATAAAGCCCATTGAAAGCTTCATACGCATACAGCTACATTATTAAAATGCTGCTTCTTAATCATGGATTGTGTATAAAGATGAGCGCAGAAAGCCACTGTTTGCACTAGCACTGAAGCTGGATTATAGAACGACTTCTTGTTGGATTGAAATGTTGCTTAAATTCCTATTGAAGTCAAATAACAGTGGAAGAAAATAAACACAAAGGTGCACAGGGGGAAAAGTTGTTATTGTCCAAATAGTTGGACTTTACCGCATTATCAAATAATTCATTTTGTTATTTCCTTTTTTATTAGAAAGAGGGACAATACATATGAATGAACATTTTAACAAATGTAAATATGCCAGATTATAGCCTCAGGCTAATTTCCATCTGCAGACCCTCTGACAGGTTGATGTTACACACAAGTTAATAACAACATACAGAGACATTATTTACAGCCCATGTATATGGAGACAAGGACAAACAATGGGAACAAGCATGGACAACAGAGGATCAGATAAATAATCAGAAAGAGGATTTTGAAAGAGTCCAATTCCTTCTTGTCACTCAGCCATTAGATATGGGTGTAAACATTCCCATCATGCCTCTGTTCAGCTGTGGGCCGGCTGCTGCTCCGTGGGGTTACAGATAGGAAGGGAGGGAAAAGGAGCACAATGTAGAAGAAGAGAATACCAAGATGGGAGAAAGAGTTTTAAAAAAACGAAGTGAGAGAACTCAATCACAAAGGAGAACTGAGGGGTAAATATAGAGGGAGAGGGAAATGATGAGCAGGGCACGGTGGGAGAAAGATGCAATTGCTTATGCTTACATAAGAAGAGGAGGAAGACATCAGAGAGACTAACATGTAGAAAAAGGAGAAAGATGTGAAGACGAATAGAGATAAGTATAGATGAAGAAAAACATGGTGGACAAAGTCAAAAGAAAACCAGTGAGAGAAGAAGAGAATGGAAGTTAGATGGAGGCAGGACGACGAATTGGCTGGACATCGTCCAACATCATTTTTGTCAAATGTTGCTGACATTGAAGGAAATGGTGCGTTTGTTGGATAATTTCCAGTAGCAGACATTTGGTGCTCAAGTGAGTATTTGGGTCAGCGTGGCAGTGAATGTAGGACTGAGTGAAAACTCAAACTCCAGCCTGTGTGTGTAATCTTTTGTTCTTCTACATTTAATATTTCTGTCATGATGCTGCTGGAATGGAGAGAAATGGCTATTATTATATATATATGCATATAATCAGGTTACAGGAAACATTACAGCACCCATTTATTAGTGAGGTCAGAGTGTGAGGTCGCTGTCCTGCTGGTTTGAAATCAGACATGAGAAGGGCCCTGCATGCTCATCAGTTATCAACTTGTGCATCACAAAGTAGTCCCACTTATAATGTGGAAGGATATGTGAAAGGACCTACTTGACATTGGCCCGGGGGCCCATGAGCCTGAGTTTCAAGTACTAATTAACTCTCATAAAGAGATTTAAAACTATCAGACTCAAGGTGACTGAACATAAAGAGCAGCTAAAGAACTAGAAGGAGAAGCAAAATGAGCACCAGCTGATACAGTGTGTTTGCAAACAGAGAGAAGAGTGTCCATTATTAAAGTTCAGTGTAACTGGGGGGAAATGCAAATGACCAGAAATGGAGTTGAAACTGCAAACAGACGGAAAACACGTCTGCATGTTGGTGTTTTGTGTTTCTTAGCCTGTGAGACTCATCATGTAGGACGGGCGAGGTCCTTTACAAGTCTGTGCCTGGGGGCATGCTGTCTGACCTAAAGTAGGCCCTGATTTATCCTCCTGTTTGACTAATGAGAGCCACAATTTTCAAAGTAAACATAACAAAAATTCAAAAAAGGAAAGTGTTTACTGAGATCGTTGATTAACAGAGCCAAAGGCTGTTTTCTCATAAACTTCGATAATAACCTGACTTTTTTGTAAAACCACAAAATTCACCACCTACTGGCCATTAGAAGAATTGCAGTTTATCTCACTGATTCAAGGTTCAAGGTTCTTTATTTGTCACATGCATACAGAGATGGGCAGTAATCAGATTACAGTAACGCGTTACAAGTAACGCGTTACTGTAATCTGATTACTTTTTTCAAGTAACGAGTAAAGTAAGGGATTACTATTGCAAAAACGGTAATTAGATTACCGTTACTTTCCCGTAGGAACGCTGCGTTACTGCGTTACTAAAACCGTGATTTTTTGCGAGAATGTCTCACGACAGTGACGTAAGCGAGTGCGCCGTTAGTGACAACAGCTGTGTGCAGATCAACAATGGATCACATATCGATTGTGGGAGAGAGTATGAGCGTGCAGCGTTTAAAGCGTGGAAGCACTGACCTTACTTTGAGATTCCATAAAAAGTGACAAAAACATTAGCGTCCATCGTGCGTGGGAAGAAAACTTCTTTTTACAGTGAAAAAAAACCCTAAACTTCCAAGCAAGCACCAAGTGCGCTACCACGTAATGGGAAAATCACAGAGAAACTTGCGGATTCTTCCACTGACCGCAGCACACCTGCACCAGGGTAAACCTCCGCCTACCCCAGTCCTGCTTTACAGGTGAAAATAGAGCAACAGGACCGCTGAGTCTTTGACTTTATTTATTTTCTGCTGTGTTTTACTTGCATCTATTTGAAAGACTGAGTGTAAACACAAAAAATATTTTATTTTATTTTATGTGCTGGAATGTGTAGAAAATAGGTTTAAATGTTAAACTAATT